>NW_024871089.1:657426-1314853 GCF_019054845.1 Dipodomys spectabilis | reverse complement strand
TGACATGTGTTCTATTTGTAGCTCATATTTTACTATGAGTAATTCCTGCAACATAAAGGGATCATACAACTTTCACGATTTACTCAGTGATCACCTGTGATAGAATAATTCTGTCAAAACCCTGGCAGTTTATTCATGTTTAAAACTTGTGTTGAAAGTTCTCATTCCATTATCAGTGTGCATTGAGAGTGGAGCATAAGTATGCATATGAAATTTCTGTACAACTTCAAATTTTTTAATGGTTAATTTGGAACTAAAGAATAATACATAAATGGAAGAATACTATTCACTGTTAACAACACCATATTTTATATGTGTAAAAGACATTACCATAACTTCTGTAATCAGATATTCAGAAGATTGTTATAGATACAACAATTCTAAAAATAACAGTTGTTTAATTAGCCTAAAATTCTTTTTTCATCAGTTCATATTGTATATGAAAAAAAGCTAATTGCAAAATTAGAATTCAAAGAACTGATATATATATATATATATATATACATATACATATATATATATATTGTTATAATCATCTGTATCAAAGTGTGAAGATGTGATATGTAACAGAAGTTTTTCCATCAATTCTATTATTTGCATCATTTTTTTCTTTCTTATTTAAATTTTATTGTCATAGTTACCTAAGTTGGGGTATAGTTACACAAGTAATGAGTCCAATCTTTATTGAAATTGTTACCTCCTTTCTCGTTACAGATCCTATCCAACACATTGTCTTATGAGTATTGCTGTTACACAGGATCCCCCGTTTTTATTTGTCATACAATATTATTTTCACACTAGTCATTGCGTAAGTTCAATGTTTTAGGAATAAGTTTTCACACTAGTATCATGGTGAACACACAAGCCTCCACAGAATTTTATAAAACTTTTGGAAATACATCACATTGATAAAACCGAGTGTATTCTCAGGAATTACAGACTTTCAAAAATCAGGATGTGATGCAGAAATACAATACAACTTTACTAGCTTTGGAAATTCTTTATTAATGATGTTATGTGACTACTGCACTCATTTGCTAATTTCCTAAGCTCTTGCACATCACAGTGTGAAGAAATCTGTGTACTTGGATGAGAATACTAAGATGAATTCATCAAGAATTATATCAATATTCAAAAAATTTTGAATTGATATGATCCAAAGGCTTTAACATAATAAAAACACATGTGTCATGCATAACGATGCCCCTCTGTTTAATCATTATACATGTGAAACATGCAAATTTGTAAAGTAACAACGTCACATACATAGTGATATTAGGGAGAGATATAGAACGGTGGAGAAGTAGTTTTATTTTCATAAATATATTAATATCTGTCGATGTGAGTATTGCAATTGGACAGTGAAACATTAGGAGTTTCTAAAGACTGGCTCTTGTTAAAAATTGTTTTTAAATTCCTGTATCATCAGAACTCTGGTGAAAGGGAATATCAATATGTGTAAGCTCTCTATGTGTTAGAGAAATTAATAGTTATTCTAATTGAATGATAAGAAATGAGGAGTATAGGCAGAAGTCATGCAAATAATGATTTACTTTAAACTTTATGGCAAGGTGCAAATTGCATATATGTACGTTTGGGATGATCACATTAAAATAACGGGAACATTCATGCTTCCAAATTAAAGTAACCAAAATTTTGTTTTTACAACCAGGAGGCATAAGTTGAAACAAGATTGCTCCATGTCCAACCAAATGCTTCAGAAATATGCATAAGAGAATTACATGAAGAAACTGACACATAGAAAGGTTTGAATATAGGGTGCTGGCAAGTTGGCTCAGTGGTAGAGCGCTTGCCTTTCATGCCTGAGGCTCTGGCTTCAGTTCCTCAGCACCACATAAGCAAAAAAAAAAAAAAAAAGCCGGAGTTGTCACTGTGGATCAAATTGTCAAGCACTAGCCTTGAGCTGAAGAGCTGAGAGACAGGGCACAGGGACTGGACCCCACACCCCCCAAAAAAAGAAAGGATTGAATATATACTCATTAACACAGTAAACAACTTGTCAGCAATTTTGCTTTGTACGACATTTCTTTGGAGGAGTGGGGGATGCTTGTTGTGTGGGGCAACAGGCTGTGGAATATTTTTAAAATTTGTAATTTCACAAATTTCAATAGGCAGTATAATTTTATGTACTGCTAGTTCAAGAGGGGAAAAAACTCAATCTTAAAATACGCATGTTTTTTTGTTTTTTTTTTTTAAGTTTTATTGTAAAGTTGCCATACAGAGGAAATCCATTTACATGAATAAGGCAATGAGAACAGTAGTACTTTTTGACCAATTTTACACTTTCACTTGTGGATGGCCCACTATCCCTTCCCAAATCAACTTCTTCACACCTCTGCATACCCCTTCCAAAGTTGTAATGTTCATTTCTAATATACTGTCTTGTCGTTATCCTACTTACAATGTGTTCTTATTTCAGGGATTTATTACACCCTTTCCCTTCCCAGCTCAGACAAATATACATACAAGATGCATGGTACCAAAATTGAGTACAGTGTCAACAGGGATATGCATAGGAAACAACAATAAAATAAAATCACAGAGCATATTTAAAACAATAACTATAAAGAGAGATCTCTTGTCTTGATATATTCGAATTCATTTCAATTAGCATTATTTTATATGATCATATATACATCACTTTTCATCTTTTCAGTTCTTCTAACAAGATTATCTCATATGTATATTATTATTGCAAATAAGGGAAATCATGGGACCTAAATTCTTTGGGACTGTGTTACACAACTTAATATTATTTTTCCAAGTCATTCCATTTTCTAACCAAAGGGACAGTGCCATGCTTTTTGTTGGAAACCTAGAATTGCTATCTCTACACATATGTACATACAAATGTTTATGTTTCCCATATTTTTGATACACTCATCTAACTCATTTATTGAGGGTCATTGGGGTTGGTTCTATATCTTAGTTATTCTGAATATTGCTACAATAAATATAGTTGTGCTTTTAGCTTTATGAAGGCACTATTAGTGATCATGTAGTTAAATGTCCAAAATTAAGATTGCTGAATCATATGAGAGCTCTATGCATAATCTTTTAAGGAACATGTATACTGATTTTCAGAATGTTTGAACAAGTTTACTCTCTCACAAACAGTGTGGTAGGGTTCCTTTGGAGCCACATGTCCAGCCCAAGCATCTGTCATTATTAGACTATTTATTATAGCCCTTCTAATTTATAAAAAGTGGAATATTAATACTCTTTTGATTTACAGTTCTTTTATGGCCAGAGAAGTTGAGCATATCTTCAAGTTTCTATTGACTATTCTCATTTACTCTTCACAGAAGTAATTTCGTTTTACCTTTAAAGTAATTAAGAAGACCAATTGTGTGACTCCATGAAAATAAGAAGTGTACCCATTCAGAGAAATGTTCAGATTTATTACATAATAAATATAAAACTTTTCTGATCTTACTAATCATCTATTTATATATTGAAACTTGGTTTTTCAAAGGAGAAATGTTTCAAATCAACAGAACCTTTTGGAGTGGAGCATCTTTTCCAAAGGAATTTGACAAAACAATATTTGTATAGTTTCTGAGAAAAATAACACACATTCTGTAATCTAGAAATAACTTACAACGTTAATCATAAGGGTTGTTAGGGATACCAGAATTTGTAAATAGCACTTGACTAATTACACTAAAACTCTTTTCTAACAGATTGTCATTTTGTGGTCTAGGCATTCTATTTAAAATATGTGATTAATAAGAAGAGATTATCACCTCATGTATGATTTTTATGCAAGTATTTAGTCACAGTTCAATCCAAATTATTCCTTGTGTCTAGGAAGGAAGAAGTTAGCTTTTTAGTCATTTTATATTTTCTTTTTCATTTCAAATAAGTAAAAGAGTTCCATATGAAAACGCTATTTCTGTTGCCTGTTGTGACAGTACTTGCTTGTGTCCACAAATTTTGGGGCTAATATATTCTCAATCATAATTACTAGGAAAGATACAGATATTCATTTTAGGTGCAAGATGAGATTATAGTTCAGGCTCTAGGACAGCATATCTTACTTTGACCCAGGTACAAGGATGTTTATTGAAGTCACTAATCTATTTCCATAAAACAATTAATGAATTAGAAAAAAAAATACATCAATGGTTGTGCAGCCTCAAGGAGAATGTAATTATGCCACTTTTTGACATGTTTTGTTCACTTCAGTTCAATTACCAGCATTCACGTAAAAGAATAGATAAGATTTTAAAGATTTGCACTTAAAAGGAAGAAAGGATTGACCAAATTATTTGGTGTATAAACATGACAAAAAAGGTGTCATCATTGAGGATAGAGTTATGCCTGATAGAATGCAAAACTGAAGGAGCTCTATTTACTAAACTAAGTCATTCTAAGAGAAAAGAATATGCTATGTTACCAAGATATGTTGACTACACCATCAGAGAGATAATACATCTAGCATAGTAAAGGTCTAAAAGGTCAACGTTATTGTAGGACTTGCGCTACAAATGAAGCGTAGCTAAAACTTCCTAACTAGACTTTGGTTCCATAAAAATTAGTATATGCTTTTGGTTTGATTCCATGGGACACATACATGAATATTTTGAGGACATACAGCCAAATTGACAGAAAGATCGAACTGATTCTATGCAACCAATTTCTCATACCGAAAAAAAAAAATTGAGCATTTTATATTCTGATGAATGAACCTTGTAGAATATTTCTAGATTATGGATAACAGCATTAAATAATTGAAAATTACCACAAAGTTATCAATAACCCACTGTGGCCCAGTACACCTATAAACTATAAAGATTCCTTTATCAGTTTCTTGTTATTTAATGAAAATATACCATGGTCTTGCAACTTGGTTAACAACTAGTAAATATGACTGAACAAGTCCTAATGAAAGATTTAAAATAAAAATATGAGGAAAGTGAGGAAATATTGAGGCTCATATTGCAAGATTTCAAGTTCACTTGCATAGGTAGAAAATATCTTAACAAGTATGTAGTTGCTTATGTAGTTGCTTGGAGTTATAATAAATACAGTAAAGTTTAGGACAATTAATTTGTCAAAAGCCAAACCATTAAATTTTAGAGAAACGAAGGAAAATGTATGTTATTTAGAGCTAAGAGAGAAGTGAAGAAAATAAACTAGTACATGCTACAAGATTGAAAATAAACTGAACCTATCATACATGTGACAATATAACCCAGTTTCACCAAGGAGAGCAAACACGTTACCCTCTGAAGAAAGAAGCCTACATTAAGAAAGTATGTCAACTGCTGTTGTCCCTTGCTTCCAGTGTGCCTTCGGTATGGGGATCTATGTATTCTATTATTTATATAGCCTTAATTTCTTTTTTTTTTATTTTGAAAATACCAGACAGAGGGGTTACAATTACATTGGCAAGTTAATGAATACATTTCTTATCAAGCATTGTTGCCTCCTTTCTTTCCCATTTCCATCCCTTCCAATCTCTGCCCCCATAACCATAATTTCTTTGTCAAGGTTACTCAGTTCATTGAACACCACCCCACATTATGACATGTGAATGGCTCCCAGGAAGAACTAATTTCAAAAGCGAAGATAACACAGCACGCCCTAACTTTGCCCTTTCAGACTTCCTGAGAATTGTGCTGTGGTTCAGTAGAATTGAACTCTGGGTGGAATTCTTACCCTTTTTAACTCACATATAAAAATATCCTACTGCTTATATTTATTTGCCCTTGCCTACCCATCATCTAGGTTCGATTGGTACATTCGTTTCATGTGAACTTTTCATTCTTTTTGATACCAGTGTTCATATAAGTAGAAATTATAAATCTGGACATTATATATTAGGTTTCAATCAGGGTGATTCTAGGGCAGTAGAAGAACCTTCCTCCAATGACCTTTCAATATTCATGACTGCCTATTGAAGAAATGCTCTCATAAGAAGAAGCCTTTACAACTATCATGTCATTTATCCAAATCTTTCCATACCAACAGACATTACTTCAGAGTTTTTAAAGAAGGTTTTGATGGATGAATGTGGAGATATCGAGAGATAATAAAACTTATGAATTAGTAAATTTTTCCAGACGCCGTGCATAAAAGTACTTGCTTACAAGAAATTATCCTCAAAAACAGAACATTAGTTCAGAAATATTTTACTGTGTACAAAGGAAACTGTACACAGTAGAAAGTGTGTCTAACCTAATAAAAATAGGCAAATGATACCATACTTTTAGAGGTAAATATCTGTCCTTTTAATGCAATCGTTAAAAAAGGAAATCACTGGCTTAGCAAACAATCTTACTTCCATGAATGAATCTGACTCAATACAAAGGAAGAATTTACTACATGATTTTGCTCCATAGATTTCTGAAATTTTTCTTTTCCCTTCCTAACTGATATCTGGGTTTGCTCTTCAGGTGGAAGCAACATGAAAGTTGGAAGGAAAACTTCCATGCAATTCTTCTCTTTGGAAATGATGCAAAATTACTTCAAGGTTATTTAAATACTTCAGCATGATTTAAAATTTTCTATTTGGTATTATATTTTCAAAGTAAGAAGAGCCAAGTGTTGGTGGCTGGTGGCGTTTGCCTTTAATCCTAGCTACTCAGGAGGCTGAGACCTGAGGATTGTGATTCAAAGCCAGCCTGAGCAGTTAAGTACATGGGAGTCTTATGTCCAAATGACCCCCAAAACGAAATAACCGAAAGTGGCCCTGTGATTCAACTGGCAAAGCTCAGGCTTTGACCTGAAGAGGAAAGGGACAGCCTCAAAACCCAGAAGACAAACCCTATGACAGTCATGTTACCAATAAAAATAGCAAGAACAAAGCATTCACCATATTTCTCTGTAACACTGAAAGTCTACAAACCTTGTATTAGGCATAAATGCTTCAGCATACTCACTGGCTAATGATAAAAATCATTTCTTGATGACATTATATAGTTATGCCAAGTTAGAATTAAAAATCAATCAGTTCAAAATTTTCCTTCAAATATTTCTAAAGACATATCACAGATTTGTTTCCCTATGAAAGAGTATATGTGAGATCAATGTCCTTTGCCTACATATACCTAGATTCTTACCAGTTTGCTATATATTATCAAGAGACTTCCATGAATGACTTACTGACAAAAGATATTTACTATAGTAAAGAGAAATCTTTGTGAATATTGAGACTCGCAGATGGACTAGGAAAATCTCTCTCTTCTGAAAATACTAAGTACCCATTACTTAGCAGACCTAGGTTGCTCAAAGAAAAAAGGAAACTGAGGAAAAGGCTATTTCTAAGTGTAAGTGGACCCATCGAAAAAGGTACATTTGCCTGGGAATAATATCTTCCTTATTATATATTATTTCTGCAGAACATAATAAAATATGAGAAAAATATAGTGATGTTTTATCCTTCATATAAATTTCCTATCAACTTCTATGTTCCAAACAGAAGAATAGGTAGGAAAATTCTGTGGGTTGTGTAAATAAAATAATTTTGCAACGTATTTTTCAAACTAGAGGAGGCTAATATATCTCAATATTTTCATGTGTTATCTAATTTGCAGTAGAGTTCTGTGACTTTTTCACAAGGCCTGTGGCATGGCAAAAAATAGTCTCTTTCGTGTATCCCTCAAATATCAGCCATTATTAGTTTGGGAGGTAAATATACACATTAGGAAGACACGATACTTTTGCACAGAGAATCTGTCATTTATAAGGCAAGAACACATGCATCATTTCAGAATTTCCTGTTATATTTCTGAAATGTTTAAAGAAGACTAAGCTGTAATTTTTTACTATAATTTATGACACTTAATGAAACCATATCCAATGAATCTAATGTTGTTTTCAACTTGTGTGTAATTTGCCACGCATATTTAAGTCATGAAATGTCATTGTATAGCTGATTTTACATTCCATTCCTTGTCTACAACATTACTACTCTAAATAAAATAGTTTTTGCAGGATATTTTACAAAAATACACTTTGCAAAAACTACATTAGAGGTCTGGATTCCAATTTAATCAGTAGAGTTGAAGTATTTCACCGTGAGTACATTTCTGGTCATATGTTCTTACCCACTCCTCATTTCCTCATATTTTTTTCTTCTGACTCAAATCTCCATCCCCTCTAACAAGGTATAAAGTTTATTACAAGAGGTTGTTTTGTGAGGATTGCAATTGTATTGGTTGAATCTTGGTCCTTTGTATGAGATATTGTCAATCCCTTCCCTTCGCTAACTTAGATTAATATACATGTAATATACTAGATGAGAAAATCACATACAGTGACAACCCTGGATACGCCATGGGAAAATAAAGGAAAAACACAAGGAAGAGCTTCACATAGTATACTTTAAAAAGAAGCAGCAAGGAGGTACCTATTGTTTCTATATCTTTGAGTTCTTTTTGCTTAGCCTTATCTTCCCTAAACATATATATGTATATATACACACACACACACATATATATGTATATATATACACTATTAATAAATATTAGTAACATTCTCACATCCTTAACTTCCTCACTTGTACCCAAATAATTCACAACATTTGATTGCTTAGGAATTCTACCAATAATTTTGGATATGTTGGATTTATGTAAAATATGCTTCAAAGTCTATTCCAATTTTCATTAGGATTACTGTGGACCACAGTGCCAAATCAACTATTAATATGTGGGGGCATTTATATGTGAGGCAAATTACACACAACAGTAAACAAAGATAGAATCATCTAATATATTTTCCTGAAAGTGTTTTTTGTTACACTTGACAATTACAGTACACTCTTCTTTCAACATTATAGAATACATACTGTGAAGATATTAAACGATGCATATCCTCTTACCGTATAAATATCAGATTCTCAGCAGAAAACTATGCTGTCTTCACAAAGTGCATGTTTTCCAAAAATAGTTTTTGATAATATTTGGTTCTACATACAAAACCTGCTATTTCCCTGCCAGCAGTGTACCAAAGAATTCAGTGTCCTTCAACAGATGAGTTTACAAATGAAAATTATTGAGATGGGTCAGAAACTTGCTTAGTATGAAATATATTTCAGAATCTTTGCTTGAAACAAACCATCAAAAGTTGCATGGCCATTCTTTATGGAACAAATTAGTTTAGGTAAAATTTGTTAGGAATCCAATATCATTGCACTTTTGTTACACATTTATTACACTGTACAAGAATAAGAAGAAATGAAATAGAATATGATATTCACAGGAAGACTAGTACAATGATATATGTAGTGTGATTTGTTCTCTATAGGGAAATATATGCACATTTCAATTTGATGATTGAGGTTTCTATACTCCAAACTTCCTACATGTATATGGAAAAGGACATGGTGAATTTCAATAAAGATAAAAAACATGAGTTTATTTCTGCAATTAAAGAAAACCATGTATAACCTAATAAAATCAGATAGGGTCATTTGGCAGTAGAAATAAAAATAAATTCATTTGGGGATCAAATACCTTGAACTCAAAGCAGACACTCTGAAAACATTACAGGATGGAATAGGAGAAACCCTGGGTCTCCTTGGCTCAGGCCGAAATTTTCTGAATAGAGACCCGGAAACACAACAAATCAAAGAAAGGTTGGACAAATGGGATTGTATAAGGTTGCAGAGCTTCTGCAGGGCAAATGACATAGCTAGCAAGATCAATAGAAAGCCCACGGACTGGGAGAAGATCTTTACTAGCCATAAAACGGACAAGGGTCTCATATCTAAAATATACTTGGAACTCAAAAAATTAAACCACCCAACAACAAATCCTCAAAGAAACAACTGCCCAATAAGTAAGTGGGCGAAAGACTTAAAGAGAAGCTTCTCTGAAGAAGAAAGAAGGATGGCCAATAGACACATGAAGAAATGTTCAACATCCCTAGCCATAAAAGAAATGCAAATCAAAACAACATTGAGATATCACCTCACTCCAGTTAGAACGGCAAAAATCAAGAACTCTAACAACAACAGATGCTGGAGGGGATGTGGACAGAAAGGAACCTTACTTCATTGTTGGTGGGAATGTAAACTTGTTCAACCACTTTGGAAAGCAGTATGGAGGTTCCTCAAAAGACTTCACATAGAGCTCCCCTATGACCCAGCAATCCCACTTTTGGGCATTTACCCTAATGTTTACAAACAAGACCACACTAAAGCTACCAGCACAACTATGTTTATTGCAGCATTATTTACCATAGCTAAGATATGGAACCAACCCAGATGCCCCTCAGTAGATGAATGGATCAAGAAAATGTGGTATATATACACAATGGAATTCTATGCCTCCATCAGAAAGAATGACATGGCCCCATTTGTTAGGAAATGGAAAAACTTGGAAAAAAATTATATTAAGTGAAGTAAGCCAGGCCCAAAGAAACGTAGGTCCCATGGTTTCCCTTATTTGTAATATCTAGTATATGTATGAGTCAAGCGGAAAAGGTCAGATAATGTGATGTCAGGAAAATGAACCCTTAGATGTGTATTTTAATGTTTTTTTTTCTTTCATGCATGTGTTTCTAACACATTTATAAGATTATCTCTTTGTTGCTTTGTATGTCCCTCCTCCACAGTATAACCCCTGCTTTCACTATATTTGATGTCAGTATAACTTGTGGAGGAGATGGGGAAAAACCAGTTGTTTAAGGATACAGGTGGACCTGTTGCAACAATGAGAAGTACAAGTTGTCATGTCGAAAACGAGCTTTACAACGTTGGTGCGGGGGGGGGGGGGGAAGGAGAAGGATTGGGATTAGGGGGGGAGGGGGGAGGCTGGGAAGGGATGTGAAGGATAAACAAAGGAGGAGGCTGCAATGCTTGGTAAGAAATGTACGTATTATCCTGCCCATGTAACTGTAACTCCTCTGTACAGTATGTTCACAAATAAAATTAAATTAAATTAAAAAAAAAGAAATAAATAAATTCATTTGGTTTAGCCAGTGTCACGATGTATTTATTAATGTAAGATATAATTGAAATGATGACAAATACTTTGAACTCATGTTGTGTTGCCTGAATGGTTCCTGTAAAGAAATAAGAGGAAACAGTATATATATATATATATATATATATATATATATATATATATATATATATATATATATATATATATATATATATGAAAAGAATTCTGCCTATGATCAACAAGAAACTTTACTGGTTGTCCAAGAGAGAATAAAAAATTAATAATAGCTATTGCAAGTAATTTTGAAGAAATTTCATTCCTGCTTTGACTTTCTCCTCCATTGAACCTTGCTGATTGTCTACACAGCTTCTCACAAATTATGCTTGGACACTCTCACCACATTAAATGCATAAGCAAAGGTCAAATAAAAACCTTCCATAGCAAAGACAAACTGAACCAACAAATCTCAACCAAACCAGCCATACAAAAGATACTTAAAGATGTCCCACACATAGAAAACCAACAAGACCAAAATTAAGTCTAAAGAATGTGCATGCATACTCAGAATCTAAGAACCATAGGAAGAAGCCGGTTGTCACAGCCCCCAAGAAGGTGGATAACATGGCAGGAACTACCAAACACCTTTCAGTCCTAACTCTCAATATCTATGGACTTAACTCTCCAATTAAGGGACATAGACTAACTAGTTGGGTTAAAAAGCAAGAATCTGCTGCCTTCAGGAGTCACACCTTCCCTTAAAAACAAACATATTTTGAAAGTAAAAGGCTGGAATAAAATCTACCAAGCAAAGAGCCCCCATAAACAGGCAGAAATTTCACTACTTACATCAGGTAAAATAGCCTTCAAATTAAAATTAGTGAGAAGAGATAAAGAAGGTTGTTACATACGAATTAAGGGATCTCTCCTTCAGGAGGATATTAAAATTCTAAATATTCACCTAAAAACAGAGCACCCAAATTTATCCAAGAAAAACTACTTTCCCTCAAGTCTCAGATAAATCCAAAGACATTAATTCCTAGGGACACTAACACACAATTATCCCCACTAGATAAATCAACTTAGCAAACACTTCACAGGGAAACTGCCAATGTAAAAATCTACATGGATCAACTAGATTTAAAAGACATCTACGTAATATTTCACCCAGCATAACCAGAATCCACGTTTTTCTCAAGCACATGGAGCATTTTCAAATATAGACCACATTTTAGGTCACAGGCAACCTTGTCCAAATTCAGAAACATTGAAATTATGCCCTGCATTCTCTCAAACTACAAGGGAATAAATTAGACCTCACTACCAAAAGCCACCAAAGAAAGTCCTGTAAATCATCGATGATGAACAACACACTGTTGAATGACCAGTGGGTCACTGAAGAGATTAGAAAGGAAATTCAAATATTCATGTATCCAACAAAACATAATGTACATATTACCAGCTCCACAGGGATACAGCAAAGACAGTACTCAGAGGCAAATTTAGAGCTCTAAGTTCCTTTATCAATAAATTGGGGAGATGTAAAACCAACAATTTAATGAGATATCAGAGCCCCCTTGAAAAAGAGCAGTAAGATAAACCCCAATCCAGTAGATGGAAAGAAATAATTGAAATTAAATCAGAATTAAATAAACTATAACCAAAAAATATACATTCATATATAGAATCAGCAAAACAAGTAGTTGGTTCTTCGGAAAAAAAATTAACAAAATTGACAGAACCTTAGTAAATCTTATCAGAAAAAGAAGAGAACTCAGCCAAATATATAAACCCAGAGATGAGAATGGAAACATCACCACAGAAACAACCAAGATTCAGAACATTATAAGGGAATACTTCTGAAACCTTTATGCTAATAAGTTTGAGATTTTGGCAGAAATAGACCGATTCCTTATAAACATCGACATACCCAAACTAAACCAAGATGAGTTAAACCATCTTAACAGGCATATATTAAAATAGAAAACAGGCATATATTAAAATAGAAAGACAGGCATATATTAAAATAGAAACAGCAATAAGAGATCTCCCATCTAAGAAAATCCCAGGACTGAATGGATTTCCGGAGGAATTCTAAAAGGCCTTCAAAGGACTACTCACACCAATACCCCTCCAATTCTTCAACGAATATGAAGAGAAAGTACACTACCACTCTTTCTATAAAGCCATCATAAGTCTCATCCCAAAACTAGGCAGGAACTCATCAAAGAAAGACAACTATGGACCCATGTTTTTGATGAATATCCATGCCAAATTTCTCAACAAAATTTTGCTCAATCCACTTCAACAATTCATTTACAAAGTTATATACCACTCTCAATCCAGATTCATTTCAGGGACTCATAGCTGGTTCCATATACCCAAATCAATTAATATAATTCATCACATCAACAAGACCAAGGATTAGAATCACATGGTTATCTAAATCGATCCAGAAATGCCATTTGACAAGATCCAAACTCCTTTATGTTGAAGGCTCTGAAAAAAACTAGGAATCCATGGAACCTTCCTCAAAACAATAAAGGCTAATTTTTGTACTCAATGGTGAAAAATTGAAGTCATTTCCTCTAAATTCAGGAAGGAGCCAGGGATGCCCACTTTCTCCACTTCTCTTCAATTTAATACTAGATTGCAAAGCTACAGCAATAAGACACGATGCAAATATAAAGGGGATTAAAATAATATAAAATGAAGTAAATTTCTCCCTCTTTGCAGAGGACATCATCTTATTTTTAAAAACCCCATGGATTCCACTCCCAAATTACTCACGCTGATTCAAAATTTTGGCAGAGTAGCAGGTTATAAAATTAACCTTCAAAATATCATTGAGTTTTCTGTATGCCAACAATGAGAAGAGAGCGAGCATCTGAAATAAGGAAAGCAACTCCATTAGTAATAGCCCCACAAAAAATAAAATAACTAGGAATTAATCAAAGAAGTGAAGGAACTCTGTGATGAAAACTTTCAAAGTCTGAATAAGAAAATCAAAACAGGATATAGAATGTGGAAAAACCTCCCATGTTCACGGGTTGGAAGGATCAACCTCGTGGAAATGGCAATACTTCCCAAAGCTATCTGCAAATTCAATGTGATGGCTATCAACATTCCAACCGCATTCATCAAGGAAATACAAGAAACAATCCAAAATTTTATAGAGAACAATAAAAGACCCTGAATAGCACAAACAAGTTCTAACAGAGAGAACAATGCTGGAGGAATACCAATACCAAATTTGAAACTCTACTAAAAATACATAGTAAACAAAACAGCTTGATACTGGCACAAGAAGAGTCCTCAGGACCAATTGAATAGAATTTAAAACCCAAAAATCAACCCACAGACCTCTAGCCACATAATCTTTGATAAGGGATCGAAATAAACTAAAATGGAAGGATAACCTTTTCAGTAAATATTTCTAGAAAAACTGGTTAATCACCTCTAGAAAACTACAGCTAGATCTTTAAATATCACATGCACCAAAATCAACTCCAAATGGATTAAAGACCTTGGAGTAAAAGCAGAAAGCCTGAGAACGTACAGGTTGTAATAGGAGAAACCTTTGGTCTCTTGGCCCAGACAGAAATTTTCTTAATAGAGACTCAGAAATACAACAAATCAAAGAAAATTTGGAAAATGGGATTGCATGAAGCTGCAGTGTTTCTGCAAGGCAAAGAACATACCTGGCAAGATCAATTAAAAAGCCAGAACATTGGGAAAAGATCTTTACTAGTCATACAATGGATAAGGGTCTCATATATAAAATATACTTGAAATTGTAAAACTTAATTCTCCAACAACAAATCTTCAAAGAAACAACTTCCCCCCCCCCCAAAAAAAGTGGGCTAAAACCAGAAAGAAAAACTTCTCTGTAGGGTAAATAATACTGGCAAATAGACAGATGAGCATATGCTCAACCTCGATAGCCATAAAAGAAATGAAAATCAAAGCACCATTGATATTCCCCATCACACATTACAATGGCTATAATCAAGAACTCTAATAACAACAGATGCTTGAGGGGATGTGGCCAGAAGGGAATTCTATTGCATTCTTGGTGTGAATGTAATGTTGTTCAACCATTTTGGAAACTATTATGGATTTTCCTTTAAAGACTCCACACAGAGCCACCCTATGATCCAGCAACCCCACATTTGGCATTTACCCACATGATCACAATAAAGACCATAGTAAACTTACAAGTAAAACTATGTTTATTGCAGCATTATTTACCATAACTAAGATATGGAACAAACCCAGATGCCCCTCAATAGATGAATGGATCAAGAAAATGTGGTGTATATACACAATTGAATTCTGTGCCTCCATAAGAAAGAATTACATCGCCCCATTTGTTAGGGAATGGAAAAATTTGGAAAAAAATTATATGAAGGAAAGTAAACCAGGCCCAAAGAAACATAGGTCCCATAGTTTCCTTTATTGGCAACAACTAGTATATATGTGGCACAAGCAGCAAAGGTCAAATAAGATGATGTTAAGGGTGTTTTTGTTTTCTTCCTTGCTATTTTTTCTAACGTATTTTTAAGGGAGTATGTGATTTTTTTTTGTATGTCCATGCTCCATGGTATAACCACTGTTTTCATTGTATTTGATGCTTATATAATTTGGGAAGGGGAAGAGAAATAACAAAATGCTTAACTAAGGATACAGATTGACCCATTGCAACAACTGTATGTACAAGACTGAAGTAACCAACTTTACAATCTAGGCAGGTCTAAGGATGTGGGTGTGGGTGTGTAATTGAAGAGTTGGGAGGGACGGGATAGTAGGGGAAAAACAAAGGAGGAGGAAATAATTTTAGATAAGAAATTTATTCATTAATTGTAACCCCTCTGTACAGTATTTACACAATAAAAATTATTTTAAAAAAAAACGCTATGTCAAAAATGAACTTTATAATTTAAGCAGTGGGGGTGGGGAGTGTAGTTCTGGAGACCGAGGAACGGATGGCAGGGGAAAGTTAAAGGAGGAGGCAACAATGTTGTTAAGAAAAATACTCATTATCTTCCTACTCTAACTGTAACCACTCTGTACAGTATTTTCACAATAAAAAACTTATTTAAAAAAAGATGTTAAATGAAATAAACACAAAGATAGGTATTCGAGTGGTTTTTTTTCTTTCTTGCTATAGTTTTTAACGTGATTGTATGTGATTTCTTTTTTCCTTTGTTTTGTTCCTTCCCCATGGTATAAACCCTATTTTCACTGTATTTGATTCTAGTGCAATGCATTGTGTATATACATTTACCTAATTTGGGTGAGGAAGAGAAAAAACAAGGGCATCCTTTAGCACAGGGCTAGATTTCTACAATTTTAGCCACAGCACTTCTTCTATTCTCATTTGATAGTGGAGATAAGAAGGTTTATGACTCTGCTGCCTGGATTGGCATTAAATAAATGATGCAGTGATCTCAAACCCTCCTCTTTAATGAGGAAACAATGCCAGTATCCATAAATTGTATATGGACCTGTAGAAACATATGTATATGCTCAATTTGGCCAATGTTTACTCAAATATGTATTATTTATATACAATTGACCAATGCATAAATAGAGTGATTGAAAACATATTTGAAAATATCCAAAACCGAGGGTCATCTCATGTGTCTTTTTTACAAACAAGACAATGCATCTCCCATGTTATGTTTATAACCATGGCATGAAAAGTAAAGTACCCAAACTGAATTCTAGGGCATATGATAACAGAAATAATTTAATGCTTAAGAATTATTTAACAAAATAATTTAATGCTTAAGAATACCATTGATTTACATTTTGGCCATTAGGCTATGAGGAGGAAAAGGGAACAATCTCTAATATTTGTGAAATATGGCACCACAGTTTGACATAATTGCCCACACAAAATATCTTGCCTTTGTTTTGCTTTGAATAGGGATCTTGAAGCACGTGTCTACAAAGAAAGTTGGACTACGATTGTCTTTCTTTCCATTACATGCTGCTGAGATATCAGAAGAAATACAAAAATCTCACTGACATTTATGCCCACAGTCTCTCTCATATTTTCACATATATTTCCCACAATTTATTACAAAAACAATACTCAAATTTATCCATGAACTAAAGAAATGTAATATGAACTTGTTCCACTGAAACATTACCTCCTTACATTTCACAAGATGGTATGGGAACATGCATGATCTGATTTTGTGATTTTTATCATAGGGACACTGCAATAACCTCTCAGGATCCACAGATTATTCTGAAAAATAACAAATACTTCGGGAAAATCAATATATTGTGGGAACATGCAAATCTTCAATGTTGTTTCCCATATTAACTCTACCTTAGCTCAGGAATCCCTATTTGGGGAATATAGATTCAAAATATGACAAAGGGTATTACTCTGGAATTTAAGTTATGATGTACTCTCAGTTCCTATTAGGTAGTTCTTAATTTTTATTATTAAATATATTTATTATAGTTAAAAATTATTGATTTGAGTCAAATTGAATTCAGATTTTGTTTTTATCTTCTGAAAGCATACATACATTGAGTGCCCCTGATTTAAAGGTTTTCTTACATTTCAATCTAAAATGTACCCATAATTTACATTCTTTTCACCTTTCAATCTAGCACATCAAAAGTCAAAGTTATAATTATCAAAATGTCTAAAGTTTCAGATTCAATCAAGAAGAATCCTACTATCCTATTCTCTCGGTTCCTGTCAATATACTTTCTGTGATTCCAAACAAGAAAAAAATAGCATGAACTAGACCATGTAAAGTAATTTCCCATGACAAATGCATAAACATGTTTACCTTTTTCCATTTTGACAGACAGTTAAATATCAGCAAGTCTTGTGGATAAAAAAATTCTCTGAGAGAAAATATGACGAAATACTTCAAAATCACATTTCTTAAATGTTGTGATTTCATCAGCGATATGAGAAACAACGTGATGGACCCTATTTATCTCTAATATTTTTTGTTGCTAGATACACTTGAATTGAAATATATTGATATCTGTCTACTTCAAAAATTATGGTCACTTATAGCAATCTGTAGAAATGTATAACTTTTAACTCAAAATATTTCATATTTCAGGCATTTTTCTTCATCATACCAAAACAGAGGATGATGTATCCTGACAACTTTTAAACGAATGTGGAAAAAGTTTTCTAAATTATTGATGTCTGAATTAACAAATTACAAATTCCATTTTACAAATAACTAATACCCATTGAAAATATGCACTTATCTGAAGGAGAATTTGCTGTTCTCATAGATATAGCATGATACCTATTCAGATTATAAGATCAGTATGGAATATTATTCAGTTAACTGCTTCATAGAGAAGATATGTATTACAAAGCAAAGGAATCATTGAGAAAAGTTAGAGTCAAAGTTTGAGATGGGTGCTGATGTTCAATAGGGAGTAAATTTCAGCTAGTGACCATGAAGCAGAGCCAGAAGTCATTAAACCTATCACTACTTTGACACACATAAAAGTGACGGTAATAGAAGTAAATTTTAAATCCCCAGAATGGAAATAGGTATTTTCTGATGGCTAAGGAAGTAATGAATTTTCATTATATTACCAATGAAACAATACTGCCTAATTGGAGAAAATTATAAGAACTACAACTGGTGTCAGCAAGAATTGTCCCAGTCACATACATGAGCTAAGAAGATGATTTCCATGTCTAAGACATAAAAGTATGAAAAGAGGGCAAGGGACTGTTACCTGTCTCCTTCAGTTAACTGGATTCACCAAAGAAGTCAGGATCTCTTCCTCCACACTACAGACGATGTCCCATAAGTAGGTTTTTTATTTTTTTATTTAATTTTTTAATTTTTTATTTTGAAAATACTTACAGAGGGGTTACAATTACATGGGCAAGAGAGTGAGTACATTTCTTATCAAGCATTGTAGCCTCCTCCTTCGTTTACCCTTTCCATCCCTTCCCATCCTGCCTCCCCCCAACCCAATTCTCGCCCCCAAGTTGTAAAGTTCCTTTTTGACATGACAACTTGTACTTCTCATTGTTGGAAGACTTCCACCTGTATCCTTATTGAATTGACTAGTTTTTCCCCTTCCCCTCCACAAATTATACCGACATCAAATAGAGTGAAAGCAGGGGTTATACTGTGGGGGAGGGACATACAAAGCAACAAAGCAATAATCTTATAATTATAAATAATCTTATAATTATAAAAGCAATAATCTTATAATAGAAACAAATGCATGAAAGAAAAAAAAAACATTTAAAACACATATCTTAGGGTTCATTTTCCTAATATCACCTTATCTGAACTTTTCTGCTTGACTCATACATATACTAGATTTTGCAAATTAGGGAAATCATGGGACCTATGTATTTTTGGGCTTGGCTTACTTCTCTTAATATAATTGTTTCCAAGTCTTTCCATTTCCTAACAAATGGGCCAATGCCATTCTTTCTGACGGAGGCATAGAATTCCATTGTGTATATATACCACATTTTCTTGATCCATTCATCTACTGAGGGGTATCTGGGTTGGTATCAGATCTTAGGTATGGTAAATAATGCTGCAATAAAGATAGTTACAAACTCTACTATAAAGCCATAGTAATCAAAACAGCTTGGTACTTGAACAAGAACAGACCTCAGAATCAATGGAATAGAATTGAAAACCCAGAAATGAACCTACAGACCTATAGCTATCTAATCTTTGATAAGGGAGCTAAAACAATAGAATGGAAGAAAGACAGCCTCTTCAGTAAATGATGCTGGCAAAATTGGTTAACTACTTGTAGAAAAATAAAGCTAGAACCTTATATATCAACCTGCACCAGAATCAACTCCAAATGGATCAAAGACCTCAGAGTCAAAGCAGACACACTGGAAACATTACAGAATGGAATAGGAGAAACCCTATTTCTCTTTGGCTCAGGCCGAAATTTTCTTAACAGAGACCCAGAAACACAACAAATCAAAGAAAGGTTGGACAAATGGGATTGCATGAAGTTGCAGAGCTTCTGCATGTCAAAGGACATAGCTAGCAAGATCAATAGAATGTCCACAAATTGGGAGAAGATCTTCACTAGCCATACAATGGACAAGGGTCTCATATCTAAAATATACTTGGAACTCAAAAAATTAAATCTCCCAACAACAAATCCTCAAAGAAACAACTGACCAATAAATATGTGGGCTAAAGACTTAAAAAGAAACTTCTCTGAAGAGGAAAGAAGGATGACCAGTAGACATATGTAGAAATGCTCAACCTCCCTAGCCATGAAAGAAAAGCAAATCAAAACAACATTGAGATACCACCTCACCCCAGTTAGAATGGCAAAAATCAAGAACTCTAATAACAACAGATGCTGGAGGGGATGTGGACAGAAGGGAACCTTACTTCATTGTAGGTGGGAGTGTAAACTTGTTCAACCACATTGGAAAGTAGTATGGAGGTTCCTCAAAAGACTCCATATAGAGTTCCCCTATGACCCAGCAGTCGCACTTTTGGGCATTTACCCAAACGTTTACAAACAAGACCACACTAAAGCTAACACCAATAGGTTTTAAACAGCAAAAGCTACTCCTGTGTAATGACTTCTCTGCATAGGGCCACCGTTATTGTGATGTATCTCATAAATCCCACTTCCGTTTTACCAAGTGATGGAACTCAGCAACACTTCCACATATGATAACGCAAGTGCTGACTTCCGGCATGAACCCGGAAGATAAAGTCACATTTCTCTTTGGTATGTATTGGTGGACTCCAATTCAGTATAAGAGCAATGTGGGAGTATTCAGTAGAACAATAATGTGAATGGATGTGTCACATGCTTGATCTACACATCAACTACTGGTTCTATGTAAATCGTTCTGCCTAAACATCTGTACACTTGCTATGGTCTATATAGCCACAATAAGTCATTCTTTACATAGTATTCTTTCCTTGTTTAGTTTCTTTACTCATCAATATGTTTATTAGGAGACAGTTTCACAAAAAGACCCTTGTAGAACTTAATCACCTTCTGCCTAAAATGTTCCTTAGCCTTCCTTGTAGATATGATTGGTATTTTTAATTCACATTTTTATTAAAATTCATGTAATGTTAGATTAATATACTCTAGGATTTCTCAAAGCAAATAGTCACAAATATTAAATGAAAACAGCAAGAGAGAGAAAAGTTCACAGATAAATTTCTTCATTTATACATATATTTTTACTTATACAAATATTAATGTTATTAAATAAGGTAATATAAATATATAAAGTTGTACAAAAGTACTTTTGAATGTATGTCTTTATGAATGCCTTTGCTTATTTAATCACCAATGATATAAAGTACACGCAAATTTCCTGCACTATAAATTTTGATTATAGAACTTGCAACTGAAGAATCTATTGACAGGTTCATGTAGGACACATGAAATTCAGTTAGATTTTAATAAAATATGAAGTTATTATGGCAAGTTTGGTAAGATGAATTGAAGTGTTTGTGATATACGAGGTGGTACATAACATATATCACATTTATAGCATTATGTAGATTTCATATCATTATTTTTCATAAATACCAAGTAATTTTTTAAACAATATGCCAAAGATTTTTGTTGTACCCTAAGGAAACTTTGAGAATTGTGTATTCTCAGTGGCAAGGTTCTTCAATAAATAACTAGTGTTTATGAACAAACTATTGTAAATTAAACTATTTGATGATAGAATAATAAGGACAGGATGTTATTGGTCTAAAAATTTGTCTATTTTGAACAGCTGAACTGCAACATTTCAGTATTTCTATCAGTAGAAAAATATGATATGGTTTAAGATAATTGAAACAAGGCTGGACACTGGTGATTCACACATGAAATCCTAGCTATTCAGGAGGCTGAGAGCTGGGGATCACGGTGCAAAGCCATCCTGGGCAGGAAAGACCGTGAGACTCTTATCTCCAATAAAGCACTAGAAAACCAGAAGTGGTGCTGTGGTTCAAGTGGTAGAGTACTCACCATGATATTTAAGGTATATATATTTGCAAGCAGTTACTTCATTCCTTACTGGATAAACTTCATTGAGGAGAAACGTACACTGCCCTCCATTAACCCTATTTTAGTGGCTGAAATATAATGCAGTTATTATTTTTTGCTCAGAATATTTTAACGAAGGGATATATATATATATATATATATATATATATATATATATATATATGTACTTCCCTAGATCAAACAGACCAGTGAAACAAGTGCCATGTAAAGTACCTTCTATGTATTTATAAAAAGTATGATCATAGTTCTGGTGAGTGAGATGCTAAGAAGACACCAGCAGCACACTTCTATCAAAGCCTAGCACAATTCCAGTGAATTCTATGACGAAAATCATAGCACTCAGAAATGGAATCTTCCCTTCAGTCTTTGCGCCAGAAGGGAGCATTTCAATTGAGACACCTGGCGCTATGCTGAAGGACCCGAAATCCTCAACGTGAAATTATTACATTAAGTATGGAACCAAACAGAGGAGACATTAGAAGTGACCACTGAAAATGATAAGTCTATTTGATGGAAGAGCTTCCTGTTGTTTTTGATGCGTCTACTTATATTTAGCAGATACCTTAATGTACACACAATTCTTTTCATTTTTCCCGTTTATGCTACTACTTTTATTCTTAGAGCTAAATATTCCTCATATTCAGAATTTTTCTGAATATCAGCTGTTGTCTTCCTACAGGTTCTTTGTTATGTCGAGTTTTCTAGGTTTAATTGAAATGCCAAGACACTACTCTATGAAGCATTTTTTAATCATCGAATGATAGCACCAATCATAAAATTATGTCCGAATATTCTATCAACTCAAGAAATTTACACTGTAGTCTTTGCTAGGATACTCTTCAGAAATATTTCCTAGCAGTTCTTTCTTTTTTGGGGTGCTGGGGGATAATCCGGTCGTGGGGCCTGAACTCTGAGCCTGGGTGATGTCCTTTAGCTCTTCAGCTCAAGGCTACTGCTCTACCATTTCACCCACAGCACCATTTCCGGCTTTTTGTTTTTGCTTATGTGGTGCTGAGGAATCGAACCCAGGGTCTCTTGCATGCAAGGCAAGCACTCTACCACTGAGCCACCTTCCCAGCCCCTCCTAGCAGTACTTAATGGAAGACAGGTATTAAACTATACTTTGGAAAAATAGTATTATCCGGTCCTGTGAACTTTCCTGTGAAAATATATTTTCAGTAGCTTCCAGAGAATTTTCAGGCATAATTTTGCACTACCTTCTGTGACTGTTATTATGTTGTAAATATTTGCATATTTCACACATCCTAATGGAATCAAGACTATTCTGTGTTTGAACATAGGTGAAGTATTATCTATGACACGTCTTTTGTAATTGTACTGAAGATTATTTATTACATCACTATGATATGTTGCATATATGGCTATAATTTTTGTCAATTCATGTTAATCTTCGCAACAGAACAAGGCATATTACAGGACACTTTGAAATGCAAGAGTTTAGGAAAACAACAACAGAGAAGAGAATGGGTGATGAATTCATATAAAATCATGAATAAACTATTTCCAAATATAGTGGATTTTATTGTATTTTTGTTTCACATCCTGTGGTAATTTTTGTATATTCTGTAATTCTCGAAAGTACATGGGTTAATAAGTGAGATGTATTTCTGAAAGTGTTACAAAAAATTGTGGAGATTATGCATTTACCATGACATTACATTTGAAAAAGTAGACCGAAACTATAGAACTTCTGCAATGATTCACATAACAAGAAAATGATAAGAAATGACAATGGAGAAACATATGTATTAGAAACACTAACATGAAAATATGCTGGATATAACCTGTACAACTTGGGGAGGTGATTATGATTGGAAAGGGAGACATAAATGAGGAAAGGGGTAACATGTTCACCAAGAATTGTGCTCATTAGCTTTCTTATGTAGCTATACACCCTCTATATAACACCGTGACAATAAAATTAAAATAAAAATAAAAGACCTAAATCCTACAAAAGATGAGATGACTAGTAGTACATATTCCATAACAATTGCCTTTGAAATAGATGAGAATGATAATATCTATTAGTAATTCTTTGAGTACTACTGGTGCCACAAGCTTCTTGTTGGATATACAAAACAAATAGAGACCAAAAGAATTTTAGGCTAATTAGCCAAGGCTATCTTTTAAATTCTGATATCTAGATCAATCCTGATTATCCTTGTTCTTTATTTCCACATTACAAGATATATGTTAAGTTTTTTTCTTAGGAAATATATAAGTAGGATTTTGTCATAATTTTTTGCATAAAAACCTCTAGGCCATTTCTCATTTCCAAAACTGAGTTTTAAAAAAAGTAAATACATGTGATGATTAAAATCAGAAAAGTCTTATTTTTCCCTCCCATTCAATCTGAACTAGTTTTTGAAAGGGTATGCTTCTCATTTGCAAGGAGCCAGAAAATCGATTTTGTAATTGCTTCACAGCAAAAATCAAGTTTCTTTTTTTCTCACAATAAATTAATTCATCGTTCATAGGAATTGTAATGTAAGGGTAACGAATCTTAAACAAAATTACTGCAATATATGTATGCTTTGCTATACAGTAAAAATCATCTGCACTGGTTTAGATTTACCAGTGATTATATGTTTATCTGTTTCAGTTTACACATAAATTTTAATACTCAATAAATCATTAGAAAATTTGGTATCATATAGAACTGTTATAGAGATCTATATGCTCCATGCACAAGATGCACAATGAAAATTGTGAGCACTTTCAAGAAAATTTTTAGACATGAACACACTGCTGTACAGAGTTGTGACAGAATCATTCTGTAAGAGATGATTATTGAGTAAAGTGACTCAAGTAGGTATGAAAGATTTATTTTCCAGTACTTACTCGTATTGGAGGACCTACATGAAGAGGAAACGTCTGCTGAACATTTTAAAACATGATTGTTCAAAACTACATTGGAACTAGCAATACAAAAAATTCTACTCCTTTGAGAAATTCATGAATTTATAAAATATTCTGCAGCCTGTTTCAGCTTTCTTTTGTGCTCTTTTGATGCTTCTGAATGTGAATTTAGATCCTCACATTTACTTGACAATTTCTCTACCACTTTCCCTTAATAGGTATGTGTACAGTCATGTCTTCAGCTTCTTTTTCCACTGGTTGTTTTTGAGGTAGATATCACTCTATACTTTCCTACTTATTTTTGCTATCCAAGCACACACGTAGAGACTAAAATTTTATATTTTATGGGCATCCTTTTGACAGTGTTTCAAGGATATTTCTATCTGGAATGGTGTTGAACTTTGATCCTTCCATTCTATGCCTTCAAAGAAACTTGGATTATAGGTAACAGTCAGGTGTATTCAGTTATAACAATCTCTTCATTTCATATGCCATGTTCATCTTGAACTTTTCCAGTAGCCCAGATTTACTTAAACCCAGTATTCTCGTGCTAAATTCCCAAAAGCTGGGATTATAGGAATCACCACTAGGCCCTGTTTCTTAATATTTGTTGTTGTTATTTCAACTTTCACATAATATGTATTTGTATGCCATCATCATCTGGATCTGGATCTCCTTGCTTCTTTTCTTTCTTCCTACCTAATTCCTCCCTTAATTGCATCCTTCCTGCCTTCCTCCCCCTTTCTTTCCTCCCTCCCTCCCTCCCTCCATCTCTCCCTTCCTTCCTTCCTTCCTACCTTCCTTCTATCCTTCCTTCCTTCCTTTGTTCCTTCCTTCCTTCCTTCCTTCCTTCATGTCTTCCTTCCTTCCTTCCTTCCCTCCTTCTAACTTTTGATATACTCCAGTGTGTCTCTGAACTTGCAAGCCTCCTGCCACAGCCTGTTTCAGCTAGTGGCAAGGTAACCCATCACACACCACACTATACAAAAAAATCTGATGTGCAAATATATATATTTGTACATCAATCATATATATACATATATATTATAAAAAATCTGTACAGAGAGGTTACAATTACATGAGTAAGGTAATACGTACACATCCTATTGACCGTTGTTACCTTCTCCTTTGTTTTTCCTCTGCAATTCCTTCCCCCCAACACTTGCACAACTCCTTCCTTCTCCCCGAAGTTTGAAAGTCCCTTTCAACACAGTTTATTGTACATTTCATTGTTACAATGGATCAATATGTACCTTATTGAAGCAATTTTTTATTTGTTTTCTCCTCTCCAAATTAGAAATATATATATATATATATACAAGTTGCAAGGCACCTGCATCAAATTCACTGAAAACTGGACTTATACGCCACGGGAAGAATATACAAAAGACACACAAAAAATCATATAGTATGTTATAAATCTATTAGAAAATAGCAAGAAAAATATAAGCACTTTTGTCCCTCTTTTGGGGTTCATTCTTAACATCATCCTATATTGTCATATGTACTTAGTTTTTGAGATTTTTTGAATGTCCTCGACATACTGGCTATTGAAATTTGGAAACTATGTTTCTATGTTCCTGGCTTACTTAATTTAATATATTTTTCCCAAGAATTTCCATTTTCTAAGAAATGGAGCATTGCCATTCCTTCTAATGGAGGCAGAAATACATTGTGTGTGTGTGTGTGTGTGTGTGTGTGTGTGTGTGTGTGTGTGTGTGTGTGTGTAATATATATATATGTGATATATATATATATATATGTATATATATATATATGTGTGTGTGTGTGTATATATCACATTTGCTTGATTGATTCATTTACTTAGGGGAATCTAGGTTGGTTCCATATCTTAGGTATGGTAAATAGTACTGAGATAATATAATTTTGTAAGCTTTAGTATATCATTTTTTGTGCACATTTGGTTAAATGCCCAAAAGTATGATTGCAGGGTCATAGGAGAACTTTATGTTTAATCTTTTGAGAAATCTCAATAATGATTTCCTAAGTGGTTGTACAAACTTACTCAAAACAATAATGCAGTAGGATTCCCTCTTGGCCACATCCCCTCCCCTACCTGTTGTTATTAGATTTTTTTTCTTGAGAATAACTTACAGAAGGGTTACAATTACATGGGTAAGATAACGAGTACATTTCTTATCAAGTATTGTTGCCTCCTCTTTGTTTCCCCTTCCCATGTCTTCACATACGCCCCACCCCCACCCGACCCTCCCGCTCCACCAAAGTTGTAAAGTTTGTTTTTCGACATAACGACTTGTACATCTCATTGGTGTAATGGGTCCATCTGCATCCCTAGTTAAGTAATTTGTTTTTTCCCTTCCCCTCCACAAATGATACTGACAATAAATGCAGGGAAAACATAAGTTATAACAGGGGGGAGGGACATACAAAGCAACATAGAAATCATCTTATAAATATATTAGAAAGAATTGCATCAGAGGAAAGAAAATACAAAAAAAACATTTTAATACTTATCTTGGAGTTCATTCCTCTAACATCAACTTATCTGATCTTTTCTGCTTGACTCAGACATATACTAGTTATTGCAAATAAGGGAAACCATGGGACCTATGTTTTCTTTGGGCCTGGCTTACTTCAATTAATAAAATTTTTTCAACGTCTTTCCATTTCCTAACAAAAGAGGAATTGTCATTTTTCTGATGGAGGCATAGAATTCCATTGTGTATATATACTACATTTTCTTGATCCATTCATCTACTGAGGGGCATCTGGTTGGTTCCATATATTAGCTATGGTAAATAATGCTGCAATAAACATAGTTGTGTTGGGAGCTTTAGTATGGTCTTGTTTGTGATCATTTGGATAAATGCCCAAAAGTGGCATTGCTGGGTCATAGGGGAGCTCTATGTGGAGTCTATTGAGGAACCTCCATACAGCTTTCCAAAGTGGTTGAACAAGTTTATACTCCCACCAACAATGTAGTAAGGTTCCCTTCTGGCCACATTGCCTCCAGCATCTGTTGTTATTTGAGTTTTTGATTATAGCCATTCTAATTTGGGTTAGGTGTTATCTCAATGTTGTTTTGTTTTGTATTTCTTTTATGGCTAGAGAGGTTGAGCATTTATTCATGTGTCTACTTGCCATCCTTCTTTCCTCTTCAGAGAAGTTTCTCTTTATATCTTTAACCCACTTTTTTATTAGGGAGTCGTTTTTTGAAGATTTGTTTTTGGGGAATTTATTTTTTTATGTTCCATTATATTTTAGATATGAGACCCTTGTCTGTTGAATGGCTAGTGAAGATCTTCTCCCAATCCGTGGGCTTTCTATTGATCTTGCAATCCCATGAAATTTCATGCAATCCCATTTGTCCAAACTTTTTTTGATTTGTTGTATTTCTGGGTCTCTATTAAGAAAATTTCAGCCTGTGTCAAGGAGACCTAGGGTTTTTGCTATTCCATCCTGTAATATTTTCAGAGTGACTGCTTTGACCCCGAGGTCTTTGCTCCATTTGGAGTTGATTCTGGTGTAAGGGTAAATATTAGGATTTAGGTTTAGTTTTCTACAAGTAGTTAACCAATTTTGCCAGCACCATTTACTGAATAGGTTTTCTTCCTTCGATTCTATTCTTTTTGTTCCCTTATGGAAGATTAGATTGCTATAAGTTTGTAGGTTCATGTCTGGGTTTGCAATTCTATTCCCATCGGTCCTGAGGTCTGTTCTTGTGCCAATACCAAGCTGTTTTGATTACTATGGCTTTATATTACAGTTTGAAATTTGATATTGATATTCTTCCAGCACTGTTCTTTCTGTTAAGGAACTCTTTTGCTATTCGGGGTCTTTTATTTTTCCATGTGAAGTTTTGCATTGCCTCTTCTATTTCCTTGAAAAATGATGTTGGAAAATTGATAGGATCACATTGAATTTGTAGATAGCCTTGGGAAATATTGTCATTTTCACGATGCTAATCTTTCCAATCCTGGAGCATGGGAGTTTCCTTCACATTCCAAGTTCTGTTTTGATTTCCTTTTTCATGTTTTTAACGTTTTCATCATAGAGGTCCTTCACTTCTTTGGTTAAGTTAATTCCTAGGTATTTTATTTTTTGTGAGGGTATTACGAATGGAGTTGCTTTCGTAATTTCAACCACACTTTTCTCATTGTCGGCATACAGAAAAGCCATTGATTTTTTGAGGGTTAATTTTATACCCTGCTACTTTGTCAAAGTTTTGAATCGCCTTGAATAATCTGGGATCTGAGTCCATGGGATTCTTTAAATACAAGATCATGTCATCTGCCAAGAGGGATACGTTTAATTCTTCTTTCCTTATGTGGATACCCTTTATATTTGTATACTGTGTTATTGATGTAGCTAGGCATTCTAATACTACATTGAAGAGCAGTGTCAAGGGTGGGCATCCTTTTCTCATTACTGAGTTAAGAGGGAATAGCTTTAATTTTTCACCACTGTGTATAATGTGTATAATGCTGGCTGTAGTTTTTCATATACAGCCTTTACTGTATTGAGGAACGTTCCATAGATTTCTTAGTTATAGACAAATTGGGGGGGGAGGACTGGGTGTAGGGGAGAGATGATGGGGAGGGATGATGGGAAGGGGTGGGAAGGATAAACAAAGGAGGAAGCTACAATGCTTGGTAAGAAATGTACTCACTATCTTCCCCATGTAATTGTAACCCCTCTGTGCAGTATTTTCACAATAAAAAAAAAGAAAGTCTATGTAGGATGAAGTGGATTCTTAATTTTTTCTTGATTTGTATTTCTTTTATACTTAGAGAAGTTGAGCATTTATTCCTCTGTCTATTGGACATTCTTATTTCTGTTTAAGATATTCTTCTCTTTCAGACTTTACTCCACTTATTTAGTGGGCAGTTGTTTCTTTGAGGATCTTCTGTTGGGGTTTTAATTTTTTTGAATTCTAATATATTTCATTTATTTCTGTATTTTTTAATTTGTCGTCAAGAGGCTTAATCTCTGGGCTTGGACTCTATCTCTGCGCTTTTCAGCTCAAGGTGGGCTACATGAGTCACAGGGCCACTGCCTAATTTTATACTGTTTTTTGAGATGAGAATCTCACAGACTTTCTGTCCAGGCTGCCTTTGAGCTGTGATCCTAAAATTGCAGCCTCCTAAGTAGCTAGGATTAAAGGCTGAGTCACTGACGCCTGGCTTTGAGACCCTGGTCCATTGTATAAATAGTGAAGATCTTCCAGCTAGTGAGCCTTCTATTGGTCTTTCTATGTCCTTGGCGTTGCAGAAGCGCTGTAGTTTCATGTCCAAACTTCTTTTGAAGTTTTGAGTTACTGGGTATTTATTAAAAAACATTTTGGCCTGTGGCAAAGATCCCTAGAGTTTCTCCTAGTTCTTACTCCAATGTTGTCAGAGTGTTTGCTTTGACTTCGAGGTCTTTGACCATTTGCAGTTGTTTCTATTGCAGGGTGATATATGGGCATCTATCTTTAGTTTTCTACAGGTCTTTAATCAACTTTGTCAGCACCATTTACAGAAGAGATTGTCTTTCTTCCATTCTATTTTTTTTCTTCCTTTGGAAAATTTAATTGGCTATAGATCTGTGAGTTCATTTCTGGATATTTATGTCTATTGTATTGGCCTGAGGTTGGTCCTTGGGCCAGTACCACGCTGTTTTCATTACTATGGCATTGTGGTAATGTTTGAAATATGGTGTTATTATTCCTCTAGCACTGTAGATTCTTCTAAGGAGTGTTTTTGCTATTCAGAGTCTTTTATTATTGCACATATGAATTTTTGGTTTGCTGCTTCTATTTCATTGAAGAGTGAGGTGAATTTGGAACATTGACCAGTATTGCATTTTACATGTAGCTAGCCTTTGAGAGTATTGTCATTTTATATAAGCCTTCACAATCCTGGGGCATGGGAGGCTTTTTTCTACTTCCTTACTTCTGTTTAATTTTCTTTTTCAGTTTTTAAAGTTTTCATAGTAGAGGTCCTTCATTTAACTCAACACCTAGGTACTTTATTTTTATGGGGCTAATCAAAAGGAGTTTTTATACCTTGGTTTCAGCTGGACTCTTTCATTGTTTGCAATGGAAAGTTCATTGATTTGAGGGTTAATTTTATATCCTGCTACTTTGTCAAAATTTCTGATCAGCTCAAGTAATTTCTGAGTAGATACTTGAGAATTCTTTAAATACAAGATCATGTCATTCCTCATTTTTCTCTGCATAGATCCCTTTTATATTTGCATCTTTCTATGCCTTATAATTAAAGATAAGTGGAGGATATCCTTGTCTCATTTCTGAGTGTACAGGAAATGACAATCTCTTTGCTATTAAGTATAATCATCGCTGTAGGTAATCATACATATTGAGGAATGTTCAATGAATTCCTAATTTTTCCAGAACTTTCATCATAAAGAAGTGTTTGACTGTGTCAAATGCTTTTCTGCATCCATTGACATAATCCATTCGTTCTTATCTTTCCTCTTGTTATTGTGGTGTATTACATTAATTATTTTGCATATATTGAACCAGCTTTGGAACCCTGAAATTAATCCTGTTGATAGTAGTGTATCTTTGGTGAATTGAAGAAGCCGATTGTCCAAAATTTTGTTGAGGAATTTGTCACCGATAGACATCAAAGTAATGGTTCTATATTTCTTTCTTTGAGGAACCCGTTCCTGGTTTGGGGATGAGGGTTTTGATGGTTTCATAGAGTTTGGCACTGAACTTTCACTTTCAATTTCATTGAACAGTTGGAGTGTTCATGTGAGTTCTATTTTGAAGGCATTGTAAATTCGTCCGGTCCAGTGCTTTCCTTTGGTTGGAGGACTGTTATTTCTCTTTCTATTTCAATGCTTGTTATGAGTCAATTATGTTGGTTTAAATAAACTTGTTGAGTTGGGTCAGGTCAATATTAGGTACAAATGTGTTCATTTCTTCCAGATTCCCAAACTTATTAGCATAAAGTTATAAGAAGTATTTCCTTATAATATTCTGAATCTTGGTTCTTTAGGTGTTGATGTTCCATTTTCATCTCTGAATTTGTTTATATGACTGTATTCTCTTCTGTTTGTGATAAGATTTGCTATGGGTCTCAATTTTTTTAATTTTTTCAAAGAACCAAATCTTTGCTGTCTTGACTCTTTCTAGGGTATTTTTTGACTTCAATTCATTTAATTCTAATTAAATTTTAATAATTTCTTTCCATCTGGTGGAGTGGGGTATAGCTTGTTGCTCTTTTTCAAAAAGCTTTACGTGCCTCTTTAAATTGTATATTTCAGGTCTCTCCAGTTAGTTGATGTAGAATCTCACAGCTATAAACTTGATTCTGACCACTGCCTTTGATATATCCCAGAGGACCTCATGATTTTTGTGTTAATTTTTGTTAAATATACTGAATATTTGAGTTTCCTTTCTGATCTCTACCATGACCCATTTGTGGTTCAACAGTGTGTTGTTCTGCTTCCATGTGTTACAGTATTTTCTTTGGAGGTATTTGGTATTGAATTCTAATTTTGTTCCCTTGTGGTCTGAGAGAATGCAGGGCGTAAATTCAATGTTTCTGAATTTGAACAAATTTGCTTTGTGACCTAAAATGTGTGCTATTATTGAGCATGTTCCATGTGCTGCTGAGAAGAATGTGTATTCTGGTGCTGCTGGGTGAATTATGTGGTAGATGTGTATTGTCTATTTGATCTATGCAGTTGTGTAGATATGAGGTTTCTCAGTTGACTTTTTGCTGAAATGATCTATCCAGTAGGGATTGTGATGTGTTAAATTCTCCAGGAATTAATGTCTTTGGATCTATATGAGACTTGAGGGAAAGTACAGTTTCTCAGATGAATTTCGGTGCTCTGTTTTTTGGTGAAGAGATATTAAGAATTCCCTCTGACGGGTTGATTCATTAATTCTTTGTCACTTCTTGCTTATTTTAATTTGAAATGTATTTTATCTGTTATTTAGTATTGCAATTCTGTCCTTTTTATTCCAGTCTTTTACTTTCTGAATACATTTGTTTTTGTGAAAGGGAGTGTCTCTTGAAGGCAGCAGATAGAAACATGTTGTTTTTTCTGACTAGACAATCAATGTTGCTTACTTGGACAGTTCAGTCCACTAATATTGAGAATTAGAACTGGGAGGTTTTTGGTAGTTCCTGCCATGTTATTCATTGTCTTCTGACCTGTGACAACTGGGGTCTTCTTATGATTTTTAGATTCTCTCTTTCGAAGCTATTTCATTGCCTTTATCATATTCTCATTGGATTGCTAGATGTGGGATATTTCAAGTATCGTTTGTAGGGCTGGGTTGGTAGAGATATATTGTTTGAATATTTCTTTGCAGTGGAAGGTAGTTTATTTGACCTTTTCTTTGAAGGAGAATTAGTTGGATCCAGTATTCCTGGTTCATAGTTGTTTGTTTGTAGGACATTGTATATATCATTCCAGACTCTTCTTGCTTTAATTAACTCTGGCTAGAAATCTGAAGTTATGCTGATTGTTTTCCCTTTATAGTGATTGATCTTTATTCTGTAACAGCTTTAAGGATCCTTTCCTGGTTCTCATTTGATCTTGTCCATATTAAAATGTGATATCAGGATGTCCTGTTCAGGGCCAGTCTCTATTTGTGGTTCTAAAAGCTTCTTGTATCAGAATGGCCCTATCTTTTAACAAATTTGGGAAGTTCACTGTAAAAGTCCTGTTAAATAAAGTTCCTAAACCTTTTACTTCTTTTTATAAACATTTGTTTACACACATAAGCCATAAATAAGATATTTTGATGCTGTCTTTTCAATTTGAAATAGATCTATCACTTTTCTTGTATTTTTCTTGAATAGTTGTCATTTCTTTGTAATGGCTACGCTCTTTCAATCCCAGAAATCCGGTCTTTTGCATTAGCTAACCTACTGAAAAGGCTTTTTCTTTTTCTTTATTTTTTTAATTTTCTTTCCTTGTAAATGTTCAGATTTTGTCATTCGATTTCTTTGCTGGAGCATTGTTTAAGCTTTTTTTATTCCTTGATTTGAGTTTTAGTTTTCATTCTCCAATTCCTTAGTTCAGTTCTTATAGTATCATTGGACTTCCTTTCCTTCTATTTTACATCATTCAGCATTCCCTTTGTGGCCTCAATGGATTTCCCTTGACGTTTGTTTGTGGATTCCAGGAATGCCTCTATTAATCTTTGCTTCTTCTCATCCTTCTCACGCTCCCATAATAACTGTAATAATCTTTGGGTAAGCCCATTATGCTCAGAACCTGTCCAAGCTCTCATTCCTTTTATTCAGCATGTTTACCAGTAATGTTTGTAGAGCATTTTTGGAACTCTTGTTTGGATTACTCATTTACTCTTCTGTTACTGATTATCAAGGGGAGTTGAGTTCCTGGATGATATTTTTCTTGTGTTCCTCTGACTAGTTCGTCAACTTTGGGTATGCAAAGAAAATCAATTCGGTGCTAGTACACTATTTTAAGGCAAGTATCAACCATAGACCTGTAATTGCCCAGATTTTTTGATGCAGTCAATGTAAGTACACATATAATCTAGTGCAACACATACAATCTAGTTCAACAAAAAGCAGGCAAACAAACAAACAAACCAAAATAAATTATCTATGTCAATAAGCAAGTCAAAGAAGGAGTCAGCAGTTCAGAAATTAATAGGTGTAGGGAGAATTGTGGTGAGAAATATTGACGAATGTGGGAGGGGAAAGAAGTGAGGGATTCAGAGAGCAGAAAGCATATAAGAAGAGGAAGAGTAAAAGAAAAAAGGAAACGAAAAATAAAAAAGTAAATATGAAAGCTAAAAATTATATAAGTATAAAGTAATAATAGTACAATGAAAGAAGTTAAATCAGAGTTTGTGAATTGAGAGATTTATATCTGAATTAATGTTGAACACAATAAATGATAAGATCTAATAATAGAAGTTGCATATATACTTGTGGATGAATACAAAAGCAACTAAGTGCTGTAAAAAAAAACACAAAAAGACCAAAAGAGAAAAATATAGAAATAATTTTTAGAACACACACCTATAATAAAAATGATCAAAAGAAAAAAAAAGAAAACATTTTTTTTTTAATTAGGTAGAAAGGAGTTACTGGATTTTTTCATTGTGCAGGGTAAATGTGTGAACAAGTTTCTTGGTGGAGTCTCTTTTTTCCTGTTCTGTTTGAAAGTCTCATGGCTTGACTGGTTTCTTATATCAGTTTGAGCGCACACAAAGAAGCTCTGCCTTCTCAGAGGCTTTATGACCCTCCTTCGAAAATAGTTCAATGGGAAATTCTTCTCTTTCAGACTTTACTCCACTTATTTAGTGGGCAGTTGTTTCTTTGAGGATCTTCTGTTGGGGTTTTAATTTTTTGAATTCTAATATATTTCATTTATTTCTGTATTTTTTAATTTGTCTTCAAGAGGCTTAATCTCTGGGCTTGGAATCTATCTCTGCACTTTTCAGATCATGGTGGGCTACATGAGCCACAGGGCCACTGTCTATTTTTATACTGTTTTTTGAGATGAGAATCTCACAGACTTTCCTGTCCAGGCTGGCTTTGAGCTGTGATCCTAAAATCACAGCCTCCTAAGTAGCTAGGATTAAAGGCTGAGTCACTGACGCCTGGCTTTGAGACCCTGGTCCGTTGTATAGCTAGTGAAGATCTTCCAGTTAGTGGGTTTTCTATTGGTCTTTCTATGTCCTTGCCGTTGCAGAAGCTCTGTAGTTTCATGTCCAAACTTCCTTTGAGGTTTTGAGTTACTGGGTTTTTATTAAAAATATTTCGGCCTGTGGCAAAGATCCCTATAATTATTCCTAGTTCTTACTCCAATGTTTTCAGAGTGTTTGCTTTGACTTCGAGGTCTTTGACCATTTGCAGTTGTTTCTATTGCAGGGTGATATATAGGCATCTATCTTTAATTTTCTACAGGTCTTTAATCAACTTTGTCAGCACCATTTACAGAAGAGACTGTCTTTCTTCCATTCTATTTTTTTCTCCCTTAGGGAAATTTAGTTGACTATAGGTCTGTGAGTTCATTTCTGGGTCTTTCGGTCTATTGTATTAGCCTGAGGTTGGTTCTTGTGCCAGTACCACGCTGTTTTCATTACTATGGCATTGTGGTAAAGTTTGAAATTTGGTGTTATTATTCTGCTAGCACTGTTGTTTCTTCTAAGGAGTGTTTTTGCTATTCAGAGACTTTTATTATTCCATATGCATTTTTGGGTTGCTTCTTCTATTTCATTGAAGAATGAAGTGAAGTTGGAACATTGACCAGTATTGCATTTAACACTTAGCTAGCCTTTGCGAGTATTGTCATTTCACATAAACCTTCACAATCCTGGGGCATGGGAAGCTTTTTTCCACTTCCTTACTTCTGTTTAATTTTCTTTTTCAGTTTTTATAGTTTTCATCGTAGAGGTCTTTCACTTCTTCATTTAACTCAACACCTAGGTACTTTATTTTTATGGGGCTACTCAAAAGGAGTTTTTATACCCTGATTTCAGCTGGACTCTTCTCATTGTTTGCATATGGAAAGGTCATTGATTTTGAGGGATAATTTTGTATCCTGCAACTTTGCCAAAATTTCTGATCAGCTCAAGTAATTTCTGAGTAGATACTTGAGAATTCCTTAAATACAAGATCATGTCATCTGGAAAGAACGAGAGTGTTTCCTCATTTTTCCCTGCACAGATCCCTTTTATATTTGCATCTTTCTATGCCTTGTAATTAAAGAAAAGTGGAGGACATCCTTGTCTCATTTCTGAGTGTTCAGGAAATGACTATCATTTTGCTATTAAGTATAATCATCTCTGTAGGTAATCATACACAGGCTTTATTATATTGAGGAAGGTTCAATGAATTCCTAGTTTTTCCAGAACTTTCATCATAAAGAAGTGTTGGACTGTGTCAAATGCTTTTCTGCATCCATTGACATAATCCATATGTTCTTATCTTTTCTCTTGTTATTGTGATATATTACATTAATTATTTGCATATATTGAACCAGCTTAGGATTCCTGAAATTAATCCTGTTGATAGTGGTGTATCATTCTTTGGTGAATTGTAGAAGCCAATTGTCCAAAATTTTGTTGAGGAATTTGTCACCGATAGACATCAAAGTAATGGTTCTATATTTCTCTTTCTTTGAGGAGTCCGTGCCTGGTTTCGGGATGAAGTTTTTGATGGTTTCATAGAGTTTGGCACTAAACTTTCACTTTCAATGTCATTGAACAGTTGGAGTATTCATGTGAGTTCTATTTTGAAGGCATTGTAAATTCATCTGGTCCAGTGCTTTCCTTGGGTGGGAGGACTGTTATTTCTCTTTCTATTTCAATGCTTGTTATGAGTCGATTATGTTGGTTTAAATAAACTTGTTGAGTTGGGTCAGGTCAATATTAGGTACAAATGTGTTCATTTCTTCCAGATTCCCAAACTTATTAGCATAAAGTTATAAGAAGTATTTCCTTATAATGTTCTGAATCTTCTTTCTTTAGGTGTTGATGTTTCCATTTTCATCTCTGAATTTGTTTATATGACTGTATTCTCTTCTGTTTCTGATAGGATTTGCTAAGGGTCTCAATTTTGTTAATTTTCTCAAAGAACCAACTCTTTGCTGTCTTGATTTTTTCTAGGGTATTTTTGGAATTGAATTCATTTAATTCTAATTAAATTTTAATAATTTCTTTCCATCTAGTGGATTGGGGTTTAGCTTGTTGCTCTTTTTCAAAAAGCTTTAAGTGCCTCATTAAATTCTTGATTTCAGGTCTCTCTAGTTTGTTCATGTAGACACTCACAGCTATAAACTTGCTTCTGACTAATGCCTTTGATGTATCCCAGAGGACCTTATGATTTTTGTGTTCACTTTTGTTAAATATCCTGAATATTTGAATTTACTTTCTTATCTCTACCATGACCCACTTGTGATTCAAGATTGTATTGTTGTGCTTCCATGTGTTACAGTATTTTCATTGGAGGTATTTGGTGTGGAATTCTAATTTTGCTCCATTGTGGTCTGAGAGACTACAGGACATAAATTCAATGTTTCTGAATTTGAACAAATTTGCTTTGTGACCTAAAATGTGGGCTCTTATTGAGCATGTTCCATGTGCTGCTGAGAAAAATGTGTATTCTGGTGCTGCTGGGTGAATTATGTGGTAGATGTGTACTGTCTATTTGATCTATGCAGTTCTGTAGATATGAGGTTTCTCAGTTGACTTTTTGCTGAGATGATCTATCCAGTAGGGATTGTGATGTGTTAAATTCTCCAGGAATTAATGTCTTTGGATCTATAGGAGACTTGAGGGAAAGTACAGTTTCTTAGATGAATTTCGGTGCTCTGTTTTTTGGTGAAGAGATATTAAGAATTGTAGTATCCCTCTGAAGAGTTGATTCATTAATTCTTTGTCACTTCTTGCTAATTTAATTTGAAATCTATTTTATCTGCTATTTAATATTGCAACTCTCTCCTTTTTATTCCAGTTTTTACTTTCTGAATACGTTTGTTTTTGTGGAAGGGAGTGTCTCTTGAAGGCAGCAAATAGAAGCATCTTGTTTTTTTTTTTTTTTTTTTTATCTAACTAGACAATCAATTTTGCTTACTTGGACAGTTCAGTCCACTAATATTGAGAATTAGAACTGGATGATTTTTGGTAGTTCCTGCCATGTTATTCATTGTCTTCTGACCTGTGCCAACTGGGAACTTCTCACGATTTTTAGATTGTCTCTTTCGAAGCTATTTCATTGCCTTTATCATGTTCTTATTGGATTTCTAGATGTGGGATATTTCAAGTACCGTTTGTAGAGCTGGATTGGTAAAGATATATTGTTTGAATTTTCTTTGCAGTGGAAGAGAGTTTACTTGATCTTTTCTTTGAAGGAGACTTAGTTGGATCCAGTATCCCTGGTTCATAATTGATAGTTTGTAGGACATTGCATATATCATTCCAGACTCTTCTTGCTTTAATTAATTCTGGCTAGAAATCTGAAGTTATTCTGATTATTTTCCTTTTATAGTGATTGATCTTTATTCTGTAACAGCTTTAAGGATACTTTCCTGGGTCTCATTTGATCTTGTGCATATTAAAATGTGATATCAGGATGTCCTGTGATGGACCAGTCTCTATTTGTGGTTCTAAAAACTTATTGTATTATAATGGCCCTATGTTTTAGCAAATTTGGGAAGTTCACTGTAAAAGTCCTGTTAAAAAAACTTCCTAGACCTTTCACTTCTGTTTATAAACATATGTTTACACACATAAGCCATAAAGAAGTCCTTTTGATGCTGTCTTCTCAATATGAAATAGATCTATCACTTTTCTTGGATTTGTCTTGAATAGCTGTCGTATCTTTGTAATGGTTAGGCTCTTTCAATCCCAGAAATCCGGTCTTTTGAATTAGTTAACCTACTGAAAATGCTTTTTCTTTTTATTCATTTTTTAAAAATTTTCTTTCCTTGTAAACCTTCAGATTCTGTCATTTGATTTCTTTGCTGGAGCATTGTTTAAGCTATTTTTATTCCTTGATTTGATTTTTAGTGTTCATTCTCCAATTCCTTAGTTCAGTTCTTATAGTTTCATTGGAATTCCTTTCCTTCTATTGGACATCATTCAGCATTCCTTTTGTGGCCTCTATGGATTCCCCTTTCCTTCTGTTTGTGGATTCCAGGAATGCCTCTATTAATCTTTGCTTATTCTCATCCTTCTCATGCAATTCCTGTATTTATCTGAAATTCATTTATTAATTTTTAGGTAGACATCATGCTCCCATAATTCCTGTAATAATGCTTGGGTAAGCCCATTATGCTCAGACCCTATCCAAGCTTTCATTCCTTTCATTCAGCATGTTTACCAGAACTATTTGTAGAGCATTTTTGGAACTCTTGTCTGGATTACTCATTTACACTTCTGTTGCTGATTATCATGAGGGAAGTTGAGTTCCTGGATGATATTTTTCTTGTGTTCCTCTGACTCGTTCTTCAACTTTGGGTATGAAAAGAAAATCAATTCAGTGCTAGTGCACTATTTTAAGGCAAGTATCAACCATAGACCAGTACTTGCCCAGATTTTTTGATGCAGTCAATGTAAGTACACATATAATCTAATTCAACAAACACAATCTATTTCAACAAAAAGCAAGCAAGCAAGCAAACAAACCTGAATAAATTATCTAAGTCAAGATGCAAGTCAAAGAAGGAGTCAGTAGATCAGAAATTAATAGATGTAGGGAGAATTGTGGTGAGAAAATAAGATCAGACGAATGTAGGAGGGAAAAGGAGTGAGGGATTCAGAGAGCAGAAAGCATATAAGGAAAGGTAGAGTAAAAAAAAAATGAAACAAAAAATAAAAAAATAAAAATGAGACAGCTAAAAATTATATAAGCATAAAATAATAATAGTACAATGAAAGAAGTTAAATCAGAATTTGTGAATTGAGGGATTTATATCTGAATTAAGGATGAACACATTAAAGGATAAGACCTAATAATAGAAGTTGCATAATACTTGTGGATGAATACAAAAGCAACTAAGTGCTGTAAAAAAAAAGACCAAAAGAGAAAAATGTAGAAATAATTTTTAGAACACACACCTAAAATAAAAATGATGAAAAGAAAAAAAAGAAAACAATATATTTTTTTTAATTAGGTAGAATGGAGTTACTGGATTTTTCAGTTTGTGGGGTAAAATGTGTGTACCTTTGTTTGTAACCAGTCTCTTGGTGGAGTCTCTGTTTTCCTGTTCTGTTTGAAAGTCTCATGGCTTCTTAAATCACTTTGAGCGTACTGGTTTCTTAAATCACTTTGAGCATAGACAAAGAAGCTCTGCCTTCTCAGAGACTTTATGACCCTCCTTTGAAAATAGTTCAATGGGAGGTAAGTCTGCTTTGATCATCACAAAAGAGGGAGATTCCTGTTTCCTCTATATTAGAGTTGCTCTGGTGGGGCTAAGTTGTGGGTCTAGCTCCAGAGACACTCACACAGCCCAGGTTTGAGTCATTCTCAGGATTTTTGTTTCCTGAGTTTCAATTACCTTTCTTGTATGCCTTCTGCTACCGAGTCTGTTGCCTATGCTGTAAGGCATAGTGGCATTCTCTGACTTTGTTTACCCAGTAAGGAAGGTCACTCTTCCATGGGCTGATATCCCTCTGCCCGGGGCAAGCTGAGCCATGTAATTGAAGTTACTTTGACATGTTGAGTGGCTCCTATTGTCTTTTTCCAAAAGCTGAGTTATGTGTTGTCTACTCCAGTCAGGTCTTTATCAGTATCAAAGATTGAGATCTTCTCCATTGATGCGTGCAGGTCTATTTTCCCACCACTACTCCTTGAAGTTGTGGGGAAACCTACATATTTCCCTTGGTTTCAGAGTTGTCCTCAATTGGCTACCGTCTGTTGTCAGTAGGATGAAGATTTTCACTTCTTGTTGGTTCTTTATGACAATGAGTAGATTCCACTCCTAGGTCACTTCTGGAACCATTTTCCTGGGCTCTCTCAATTGGTATGTAGGCAGTGGTAGGAGCTACCACCACCACCGCACTGAAACTACTCAAATCTGGATATGAGCACTTGGATATTTCATTTCTGGACAAAGTCTGTGTACTACGTTGGCACATTGGGTGTAACTCTGTAGACTTGGACTTTTCACTAGAAACCTTCACCTACTTTCTATGGGAGAGCTTGTTAATCCCCAGCTGATCATCCACCATCTTCCTCCAGACCTGTAATTTCATGATTTTTCTCCTCATTTTTCAAACCAGAAAGTTTTTGACAAGAATTTTTTCTGACACTAATAAGCCATTGTAGATATCAGTTAACATGTGGTAAACATTAAAATTTTATTTCAGTTTAATTGCTGTTCACTTTTCTACATGAATCAATGCAACTCCAGCCTTCACACAAGAAAAAAGGTGAAAATTCTTTAACACAGTGTGTTTGACTTAGCATTTAGGAAGTATCACTGGCTAATTTCCAATGGCATAGTCTGTATATCGACTCTTACATCCTGCTCTCATTTTAGTACTTAAGGCAGCAAATAATTTTCAATGGAAAAATTGTTATTATATGATAAAACTATCTCGAGCATATACAGAGTTATCAGACATTTGTACACAATTGTCAGATTTGATTGATTTTATTACTAAAAAGGAGTAATCACATAAAAATAATAGGAGAGAGGGACATGCTTTTATAATTTCCTACTTGAGTTATACTTTAAGGGTTAAAACTTGCCTCAAGAAACATGTTCAGTCGATCCTGCTGAGGCATAGTTACTGCATATAAATTTACTACCTGCCCAAATACAACCGTCATTCAATTTTCTTGAAGATTGTAAGTCACTCGTTTTGATATATTTTCATGTATTTTTATATCATTGCTTTCCTGTATGTTGGATGAATATTATTGAAGACATGAAATTTCACTTAAATATGTTTGATTCAAAACCAATTGACTAAAAGTACACAAATATTGCTTGACTGATTGATATTAGTTTGAGGTAATGAATTCTACAGTGTAAAAACAGGCATGGATTTGAATTGAAAGATATTTATTAATAGCTCAAACTCTTCCTTCAAATATTCTTTGTTATGCTTAATTTCAGATGAGAGTTATCATGACCAATATTTTGAGATTTTTCACCCATAGTAATGAAAGGATGAAGAATGAATGGTAATTGTCAACAAACAAAATACACGAAATATGAAGAAGAAAGGGCATAAAGGAAAGCTCTGTAACATTCTAATTCTTTCACACAGCAAAGGGAACCATAAATATTTGACATAGGCTTAATATCAGTGTAATAATAGTTCTTTAAAAATGCTTCTTCATTATAATTTTAGAAATATGTTTTTGATCTTTCTACCCTGTGTCAAAGACAAATTACAATCTTCTAATATACAATTAGGATAAACGCTAAGAACCCTATTAAAGCACATTTTGAAAGTACTGATGTGCCATAAGCATTTCCCAATCGATTTCCAATTAATCGATTTTACAAATGAGGGAAATCATCAATACTTGTGTTTTTCCCATAATGTCTTTCATGGCTCATACATACCAGTGTTATGCATATCTTTTTTTCTGTAAATGCAATTCATTTCTAGCCTGTATTGCACATGAAGGAATAATACACTGTAAACATTCAGGCTGCTACTTATGCTGGCAAATAGTAAAATTTATGAAGATCTAATGTGTGAAAGAAAGTTGGGAACTATAATTGCAATATAAGTTAGACATTTGAATTCAGAATGTGACCACCAGTTATGGTCGTTTTGAAATCATGTTGTTTATGATGATGTGCATATATAGACAGTGATATTTTTCCTGTTGAATTCTATAAAATATTGGGTGCAATTTTGCAGAAATATTTGAACATGATTACAATTCTTGAGTTTAAGTCAACACTAATATTTACATGAAATCCTAGACACGAAGAAACTAGGAGTAGTCATAAGCATTTTCTATACCTGCTAGATTATGTAGAGTTTATAGGAGCCTTAAGGAAACAATGAAAGGAGAAACCTGTCACATGGCATATTAAAATGGAATTATGTGATTATTATATAAAGAGATTAATTATTTCTACCTTCCAGACAGCGACCAACACAAATAAAGGAACATATCTTTGGTTTCAATTTTAAATTTTTCCATAAGTGTTCATGTCTGCAAAATAGAATCTTGGATGTGGTGAGTAGAGCAATTATAAATAACATTTTCTCACAGTGCTAGGTTTTTTTCCAGGAACAAACTAATGGACATGACACTGAAAGTCAGTATAATTGCTGAGAAATATATGTACTAATAGATTTTTGAGAGATCATGAATTTTCCATTGCGAAACGATACCTACTTCAGAAAACTGATTGGTGAGAATCCATTTTCGACATATTCAGCGAGTTTGCTGTCCTTTTGACTCTATCATTTCCACAAAAGCAAAGGTTCATTACCTCAATTATTCTGTCACTAAGCCTGTGTGCACATTTTGCTCAAATTTTCTTAGCACATATTTTAAATGTTCTTAAATCTTTGAAGCTCACTGTCTAGAATACAACTCAGTGATTTTTTTTCTGTTTCTTCATGACTCACCCAGTCATATCAAGTGCTAATTTTCCAATGCAAACAATGTGCACTATTTGTTGTCGTTATCATTAGGCAGCAACTATGAAGAAAAGCAATCGAAGTATCCTTCATCTGGCCAATGTGCTTAATTCCTTCAAACCTGGTATCTATATTTATCTCTATTAGTTGTATTGAAAAATGTTGTTAACAAAAGTCATTTGCATGTCATAGATTACTGGAAAACAATGCAAGTAATAGAAAACACCAGTGGGTTATCAGGAAGGATGGGAATAAGGATGAAGGTCCAAGTTGTTTAGTAACAGGGAATACCATCTAGGGATCAAATGTACTGAATTTTAGTAAAATTGAAATGAAATATAGTTCATTTACATATAGGTAGTTGGATACTGTCCTCCAGTTTGACTTAATTGAGAGAAGCAAAATTTGGGCTGAAAGTCCTAAGATTATGATTGTTACAAGAGCTCTATTTGTGCTATCAAAAAATGATGATCACTCCCACACAAGACCTGATCATTGCTTCTGAGAAGCCTTCTGATGGCCATTATTTCTATATACTTCAGACAGGGTTCCAGCTCTGCTTTGGTGTGTCTGATTAACTTCTTGAGACATCAAAAACTCCCATAACATCCTCTCTTTTTATCAGTACCTAAGTGTCCAAGTTCTTTGTAAGACTGAGATGTTGTCAGTTTTTCCATTTATAGACAATTCATGGCCTTCTAATTCTTCACTCCTATGTTGTTCTTGTTAAAATTGTCTCAAAACGTGTCTGCTTTTTCTACCCAGAGCATTATTGTGTGCTTCACCTCTTCAGTAATACTAATAAGGGAAATTTGAGAACCCACCTTTCCCTCTCCTTATGAATGTGAAATCTCCTTATTAATGTGATATCCGGTACTTTGTTCATATGCATGAGATATTTCAACAAAGCAACTTCCACTGAATATTACACAAATCCAATGTCAATATTGAAATCTCCAAACACCCAATGATGCTTCTATAAGTTCTATAAATTACCCTAACCTGTGAATTAGAGAAGTCAATGTATTTCAATTCAGTGTGTCTAGGTACAAAAAAAGTTAGAGATTAATATGTTCTACATGGTTGCTATTCCTTTCATTGGAAAATCACAACATTTAAGATGTCTAATTTTGAAATACTTAATGATCTTTTCTCTAAGAAAGTTTTTCTCCAAACAGGAATGCTGACATTTACCTGCCTGTCACAACGAAAAGAAATACACATCTTCCATCTTTGTTTTGAGAAATTATTTCAACTGGTCTTATTTCATATTGACAGGAGTACTTGTTGCTGTTGTTCTGGTGGTGATGGTGGTATATGTTTTTTGGTCCTCAAATCTGGGTCTGGTGCTCTCTCTGTGCTCGACACCTAATAGCTCATGCTGAACCACTTGAGGCATAGTGGCACTTCCGAAATTTTTACAAGGGTTGCTGAGGAATGTAATTCAGAGCCTCATGCAAGCTAGTTAATCCCTTCTACTGAGCTACCTTCCCAGCCTCTGAGTTTAGATATGCTAGATTGAGTTGTAAGCAAGGAGGAAAATTATGGACGCTTTCTAGATTGAAATGTAAGAAAACAGAACTTCAATGGATGTATCATCTCCGAAGATAAATGTGGACGAAAATAAGAAATTCTTTAACTACAATAAACATTTTTTCATAATACTAAAAAGAAGGTATTTTCCACAGCTATCACATTTGTGTCTTCATTCTCCCAAGAGGGATTCATAAGGTAATGTATAGATCATAAAGGAAAATCAGTAAAGATTTATATTTTCCCAAGTATATTGCTTGTTCAAGAGATATTTTTTAGAAAATTCTATGGATTATGAGGTTATACAGTGTCTCTATGATAAAAATCACAAGATCATATAGTGCAAGTTGCCATAACTATGGTGAAATACAGAAACTTATGTTTCCTTAGAAAATGTTGGCAGTACAAAACTTCTGTTATTCATGATTAATTTCTGTATTGTTGCTAAGGTAAATTTTTGGAAATATATTCAAATGATGTGACAGTGGTGTGGGGAGAAAAGTCATGGACAGATTTTTGTATTTCTTTTGGAATCTCAGCAGCATGTATTGGAAAATATGGCAGTGGAATTCCAACTTGTGTATTTCTAGAGTTTTATTCCAAGAAGAGCATAGGCAAGATGTTTTGCATGGGTAATTATGTCACACTGTGTGTGCCATATTTCCCAAACACTAGAGGTGGTTTCTTTTACTCACTATTACCTAATGGTCAAAATGTAAATTAATTGTATTCTTAAATGTTAAATTAATATATTAAGACATCCACTGTATTATTATGTTAACTGGAATGCAGCTTGAATATTTTAACTTTCTTACTGTGGTAATAAACTGATAATATGAAGAGATTCAATGTGTCCCTTTTCTATATACAGGGTACTGATAACAAAATTGTTTCTCTTAGTTTGATGGAAAACTTCACAATATTTGAAGGTGGACAGAATTGTGGGTAGAAAATTAAATGTCTCCTAATTTAATCCAATGTAAGTTTTAGTGCTGTAGGACATATAATTCTGCTTTTATATTTTGTGATGAAGACAGATATGATAACCCGACATTCCCTATGATTCAAATATCCTTTCAATCATCCTTTGTATACATTGATCAATTTTGTATGAGGATTTAATATTTTACTAAATGTCGGCCAAATTTTCGAATACATGCAAGTTTTTAAACTTTGATAAAATACGTTTATAGAGCCTAGCACTTGTTCTTCATGTAAGATATTTTATCAATGCAAGAGTTTAAGATCTGAGTAAGAGATTTTGTCACCAGCCAGGACTTAAGAGTCACAGAGACTCTTATCTCCATTATCCAATAAAAAGGTATAAGAGGTGGTAGGGCCAAATTCTTAGAAGAGTAGCCACAGAAAAACTATGCACAAGCACTGAACACAAACTATTGTATCACTCTTACATTAGTCAATCTTCCTGTTTTTTTTTAAATCCATGTATAACTTTAGTGCCACTCTAATCTAGCACCTCAACCAAGCATGTATTTCTCCCTTTGTCAAAATCTTTGGAACATCCTATCCCATGTTTTGTTTGGGACATAATCAAATCCTCTGGCAACATGTAAAGAAAATGCTGTTTTCAAATGACTTGCTATTATCTTTCAAAATTGAAAATAAAGAAATAGGATAAATGAACAACCAACTTTCTGGTCTACATATCTATATATTTTGCCCACTACAAAGGAGGTTTGGAATTGCTTTCAGACCTAGCAACACTCTGATTGGTGTGGCTTCTCTAGGAAAAAATAAGAAACTTCCTCACCCAAAATATGTCAAATTACAATTATCTTATCTGAATGTTCTCATTCTCTTATTCTCAATTTCAATTCTGGGAAGGAATAAATGACACTTATTTTGGATAAAAATGTTTATGCCCATTTCATCATTTCACATTCACTCATCTCATAAATAGTGAAATGTGAATTGAAGAATCTTTTCCTGGTAATTGATCAATATATACACTTGCGATGGGTACCACCATTCTCAAAGTGATTAATGAAATATTGCATATATAACTAGTTGGCTGAATTCTATCATGGCATTTTTATAAAAATATTTGATGAAACCAGGCGCTGTTGGCTCCTGCCTGTAATCCTACCTACTCAGAACTCTGAGAACTGAGGATCACGGTTCAAAGACTGCTTGGGCAGGAATATCTGTGAGATTCTGACCTCCAATTAACACTAGAAAACCGAAAGTCGTGCTATGGATCAAGTTATACAGTGCTCGCCTTGCTTTGAAGAGAATAGGGACAGTGTCCAAGCCCAGAATTAAAGCCCCACACCGACAAAAACAAATTATTTGGTGAAATAGATCCTTGAATATCTTTATTAATGAAATGCATTTAGAGTTTATTTTTAACGAGCTATACATACATAGATTTCAAAAATCTAAAGAAGATATAAAACTGCAAAAGTTACTGCATCTCAATTAGAGTACTTAGGAAATTATTCAAAGGATTGTAATTGCTATAATGAACTTGTCCATCTAGGCTCACAAAATTAATTGTACTTTTTAGTTAATGGAATGACCAAACAAAAGTGTCTCTTACTGAAATAGGAAGATGGCAAATACAACAACAATGAAAAGCAAATTGGTCTTCCTAGGAATTTCTTGTAAGCATTTATTCCATTTTTAATCATGAAATTTGTGTTGCTTGTCAATATTGGCCCTCAACTTTCCTCTGAGCAAGACAACCCATTCTAGATTCATTTATTATTCATTCAATTATTTTCTTTTCAGATCAATGCTGAAAACCACAAGCTTTTTCTACTTCAGACTATGATGTACTTATGTTAGCCTGTCGCTGCAAAACTAATATAAATACTGAAAAATTGAATTCAATTCTCTGTTTCATATCAAAAGTATTTCAATGCTATGTGAATGATGAATTTTCCATTTATATAATGAAAAATGGGCTTACTGAGGAGGACTAATGGGAATGGGAACCTCACCTTTCCATCCTATAACTAATTTTCTCATTCATGAAAATTATAGGGAAGACTAAAATTCATACTGCTTTCAAATTGTAAGGTCAATACAAAATTCAATCAATATTATATGTTTATCCTTGTGGTTAGGAGTTTCTCAACCTCCATGAAGAAGAAAATGAATAGGATAGGGGATTTTTGAGTTTGGAAGCCCACTTGAGCCAGGCCAGATGATCTTGATGGTAATCCTAGTATCTCAGGCATTTATACTAAGAGGATCTCCATACAGATTCATAAACTGGAGTTTTTTTTCTCTGAAATTCATTTCTAGAATGAATCCCCACAAAATTCAACACTAGAGAGTCTTATCCTTGGGAAAAATCATAGATACATCATAGAACTGCGGTGTGGATGAAAGTCCTCAAAAACAAACACAAAAATCTATCAACACACCAAGAAAAAACAGAAAATAAAGCCTGAGGGTGGCTTAGAAACCCGCAATCCTACCAACTCAGGAAGCTGTGATCTGAGGATAAGGTTTCAAGGAAGCCTGACAGGAGTCTCTATGAGTCCCTCATGGCCAATTAAGAACCTCAGAATTCAAAGTGGCCATGTTGGTCAAGTGCTAGAGAATTATCCTTGAGCTGAAGAACTCAGGGACTGCACCAACCTCTGAGATTTAGGCCAATGACCAAAACAACTGGAAAAATCCCCACAAAAATAACGTAATGTTCATCAACAATGCACAATACTCACTGGTATATTTATTTTAGAAAAAGTGTCTCAATTATTTCTGCCCACATAAGAGCCTTTAAGATGTTATTCACTCCCTATATGGAACTTCTTGCATTTTCTCTTAGACATCTACAGAGTAATGTGATATGTGATATTTCCCTAATTCCAAAAGTTGTTAAATCACTTAATATGACCCCATTGTGATATGAATCTGGTTCCCTTTTGCTAGTATGTCTTACTTCTGGAATCATAATATTCTGTCTTCTAAGAAGAGGATGGTACTAGAGAACTTGTGAATTGATTAGATAATTGTGACAATTTAGGACACGCTATTTTTTCCTGATTTGTTTCTTATACTTGGCTAATATTTTGCAAACCGTATCTTTATCATTATACATATGTGAGCAGTTTTGTATGTCTAAACATATATTTCTGTTATCGGTCCATTTGTAGAGCCAATAATTGTTTGTGTGTGTGTGAACAAACTGAAATTATGTTACAATTTTTCCCTACTCTGTTTCAACATCCATACAGTGTGTCAGGGCACATTATTATATTTTTCGATTCAAAATTGAGGTGATTTTTTGCCTGTCTTAAATTCCTGATTTAATTCAATTTTGATAATTTTTTATCACAGGTTTTTGAGGATTTTATTTCTTAGATTTTTTTCCATGGTCAGGAGGATTGATAACATGATGGTGCTATTAGTATCCAAGCCTCTTATGCTGGGCTTGATCTCAGTCATGTATTCCCAATGTTGGTGGGCCTATTGAACAGAATTCTCCAAGGCATGTATATTTGTGAAAATAGTATTAACAAAGAAATGCTACCTACGTTAATGGTAATCTTTTCAATGTTGCTATCAAAATCCAATATTTCAGTGTTTATACAGAGAGTGGCATGCATGTATCTTAAATGTTAATTTTATTTCCTGATCCCTGAACATATTGACTAGATATCACTTCATAATGTAATTCTCACTTCATTATGGCATTTGTTTTGTCCACACTTACGAATGCATAAGCAGTTTTTTTGTTGGAGCTTATGCACATAAAGGGCCATGGAACATTCCTCTTAATTTTACTTATCTCTTCAAACCTGTTTCATGCATTATATTATTCATGTATCCTTTAGTAGGACACCTCTCATGACATAATCAATCGTTGTGCCTTGCTTTGATAATCCTTTCACAAACTGAAATGGAGATCAAATCTATGTTGTTTTAAGTTAATAACAATAACATGTTAAAATAACTATGTTGTTTTAAGTTAATAACAATAACATTCACATATATGTATATACATATACATGTATATATGTGTATATATATGTATATATACATATGTGTGTATACATGTATACATATATATATGTATATATGGAAGATTATGCTAAGCATAAAGAAATCAAAGATATAGATAAAATAGATATCTCCTTGTTGCTTCTTTTTAAAGTATACTATGTGAAGCTGTTCCTTGTGTTTTTCCTTTATATTCCCATGGCATATCTAGGGTTGTCACTGTATTTGCTTTTCTTATCTGTTATATTACATGTACATTAATCTAAGTTAGGGAAGGGAAGGGAATAACAATATCTCAGACAAAGGACCAAGATTCAAACAATGCAACTGTAATCCTCACAAAACAACCTCTTGTAATAAACTTTATACTTTGTGGGAGGGGATGGAGATTTGAGGCAGAAGAAAAAAATATGAGGAAATGAGGAGTGTGTAAGAACATATGACCAGGAATGTACTCACGGACTTTCATATATAACTAATCCCTCTATGCATCACATTGTTAATAAGATTCTATAAATAAGAAGACTATTCATAAATACACTCTCTGAAATTATGTTATTCACAATGATATTATGTTGATGGGTTTGTAGTATGTATACTGACCTGTGGATATAGTTCTCTTTTCTTTACATCCCTACATCTGTCGAAAGACACAGGTTTTCCTTAGCCTCCAGGTTCCAAGCCATCATTTATAAATCGATGTTGGAATCATTTTTTTCAGATATTTATGTCCAATTCTTCACAATGAATGAAGTTATAAAATAGGAGAAATCTTGGTGCCCAAATATGTCCAAAATTAGAAACCCTCAGTTTTCCACGCCTATCCAAAATATGAGCAAGATTCTCACTTGTGAAACTTCCTTTTCTGTGGTCAAATACTTCAACTCTATGATTAAATTGGAATCCAGACCTCTAATGTAGTTTTTGCAAAGTGTATTTTTGTAAAATATCCTGCAAAATCTATTTTACTTAGAGTAGGAATGTTGTAGACAAGGAATGGAATGCAAAATCAGCTATACAATGACATTTCATGACTTAAATATGCGTGGCAAATTACACACAAGTTGAAAACAACATTAGATTCATTGGATATGGTTTCATGAAGTGTCATAAATTATAATCAAAAATTACAGCTTAATCTTCTTTGAACATTTCAGAAATATAAAGGGAAATTCTGAAATGATGTATGTGTTCTTGCCTTATAAATTGTAGATTCTCCGTGCAAAAGTATGGTGTCTTCCTAATGTGTACATTTTCCTCCCAAACTAATAAATATTGGCTGATATTTGAGGGATACATGAAAGAGAATATTTTTTTTGCCATGCCACAGGCCTTGTGAAAAAGTCACAGAACGCTTCTGCAAATTAGATAACACATGAAAAATATTGAGATAAATTAGCCTCCTCTAGTTTGAAAAATACGTTGCAAAATTATTTTATTTACACAACCCACAAAATTTTCCTACCTATTCTTCTGTTTGGAACATAGAAGTTGATAGGAAATTTATATGAGGGATAAAACATCACTATATTTTTCTCATATTTTATTATGTTCTGCAGAAATAATATATAATAAGTAAGATATTATTCCCAGGCAAATGTACCTTTTTCGATGGGTCCACTTACACTTAGAAATAGCCTTTTCCTCAGTTTCCTTTTTGCTTGAGCAACCTAGGCCTGCTAAGCAATGGGTACTTAGTATTTTCAGAAGAGAGAGATTTTCCTAGTCCATCTGTGAGTCTCAATATTCACAAAGATTTCTTTGTGCTATAGTAAATATCTGTTTTCAATAAGCCATTCATGGAAGTCTCTTGATAATATTTAGCAAACTGGTAAGAATCTAGGTATATGTAGGACAAGGACATTGATCTCACACATTTTCCTTCCAAGAGAAAATATCTGTGATATGTCTTTAGAAATTTTTGAAGGAAAATTTTGAATTGATTGATTTTTAACTCTAACTTGGCATAACTACATAATGTCATCAAGAAATGGCTTCTCATCATAAGCCAGTGAGTATGTTGAAGCATTTATGCCTAATACAAGATCTGCAGACTTTCAACGTTACAGAGAAATACGGTGAATGTTTTGTTCTTGCTATTTTTAATCGTAACTTGCCTGTCATAAGGTTTATATTCTGGGTTTGGAAGCTGTCCCTTTTCTCTTCAGGTTAAAGCATGAGCTTTGCCAGTTGAGTCAGAAGGCCACTTTCGGTTATTTGGTTTTGGAGGTCATTTGGACATAAGACTCCCATGTACTTTCCTGCTCAGACTGGCTTTGAATCACAATCCTCAGATCTCTGCCTCCTGATTAGCTAGGATTACAGGCAAACGCCACCAGCCACCAAGACTTGGCTCTTCTTACTTTGAAAATATAATACCAAATAGAAAATTTAAAATCATGCTGAAGTATTTAAATAATATTGAAGTAATTTTGCATCATTTCCAAAGAGAAGACTTTCATGGAAGTTTTCCTTCCAACTTTCATGTTGCTTACACCTGAAGAGCAAACCCAGATATCAGTTAGGAAGGGAAATGAAATTTTTCAGAAATCTATGGAGAAAACAATCATGTAGAAAATTCTTTCTTTAATCAGCCCAGATGCCCTTCAGTAGATGAATGGGACAAGAAAATGTGGTATATATAGACAATGGAATTCTATGCCTCCATCAGAAAGAGTGACATTGCCCCATTTGTCAGGAAATGGAAAAACTTGGAAAAAATTATATTAAGTGAAGTAAGCCAGGCCCAACGAAACATAGGTCCCATGGTTTCCCTTATTTGCAATATCTAGTATATGTATGAGTCAAGTGGAAGGTTAGATAATGTGATGTTAGGAAAATGAATCCTTGATATGTATTTTAATGTTTTTTTTTCCTTTCATGCATTTGTTTCTAACGCATTTATAAGATTATCTCTTTGTAGCTTTGTATGTCCCTCCCCTAGAATGTATAACCCCTGCTTTCACTATATTTTATGTCAGTATAACTTGTAGACGAGATGGGGAAAAAAAAGTCGTTTAAGGATACAGGTGGACCTGTTGCAACAATGAGAAGTACAAGTTGTCATGTCGAAAACGAGCTTTACAATGTTGGTGGGGGGGGGGGGGAAAGCGGGGAGGATTGGGTGGGGGAGGTAGGGGGAGGCTGGAAAGGGATGTGAAGGGTAAACAAAGGAGGAGGCCACAATGCTTGATATAATGTATGCATTAACCTGCCCATGTAATTGTAACCCCTCTGTACAGTGTGTTCACAAAAATTTTAAATAAAAAAGAAAATTCTTCCTTTGTATTGAGTTGGATTCATTCATGGAAGTAAGATTGTTTTCTAAGCCAGTGATTTTCTTTTGTAATGATTGCATTAAAAGAACAGATTTACCTCTAAAAGTATGGTATCATTTGCCTCTTTTTTATTAGTTTAAACACAATTTCTACTGCGTACAGTTTCCTTTGTAGACAGTAAAATATTTCTGAAATAATATTCTGTTTCTGAAGATAATTTCTTGTAAACATGTACTTTTACTCACGGGGTCTGGAAAAACTTACTAATTCACAAGTTTTACTATCTCTCTTTATCTCCACATTCATCCATCAAAACCTCCTTAACAAATTCTGAAGTAATGCCTGTTAGTATGGTAAGATTTGGATAAATGTCATGATAGTGGTAAAGGCTTCTTCTTATGACAGCATTTCTTCAATATGGAGTCGTAAATATTGAAGGTCATTTGAAGAAGGTTCTTCTACTGCCCTAGAATCACCCTGATTGAAACTTAATATATAATGTTCAGATTTATAATTTCTATTTAGATGAACACTGGTAGCAAAAAGAATGAAAAGTTCACAGGAAACGAGTGTACCAATCAAACCTAGATGATGGGTAGGCAAGGGCAAATAAATATAAGCAGTAGGATATTTTTATATATTAGTTAAAAAGGGTAAGAATTCCAACCAGAGTTCAATTCTACTGAACCACAGCACAATTCTCAGGAAGTCTGAAAGGGCAAAGTTAGGGCGTACTGTGGTATCTTCGCTTTTGAAATTAGTTCTTTCTGGGAGCCATTCACATGCCATAATGTAGGGGGGTGTTCAATAAACTGAGTAACGTTGACAAAGAAATTGTGGTTGTGAATGCAGAGATTGGAAGGGATGGGAATGGGAAAGAAAGGAGGCAACAATGTTTGATAAGAAATGAACTCATTAACTAGCCAATGTAATTGTAACCGCTCCGTCTGGTATTTTCAAAATAAAAAAAATAAATTATTGTTATATAACTAATAGAATACATAGAGCCCCATCCCAAAGGCACACTGGAAGCAAGGGACAGCATCAGTTCACATACCTTCTTAATGTAGGCTTCTTTCTTCAGAGGTTAAGGTGTTTGCTCTCCTTGGTGAAAATGGTTTATATTGTCATATGTAGGATAGGTTCAGTTTATTTTCAATCTTGTAGCATGTACTAGTTTATTTTCTTCACTTCTTTCCTAGCTCTAAATAACATACATTTTCCTTCGTTTCTCTAAAGGAATCTTTATAGTTTATAGGTCTACTGGGCCACAGTGGGTTATTGATAACTTTGTGGTAATTTTCAATTATTTAATGCTGTTATCCATAATCTAGAAATATTCTACAAGGTTCATTCATCAGAATATAAAATGCCAAAATATTTTTTTTTGTATGAGACATTGGTTGCATAGAATCAACCCGATCTTTCTATCAATTTTGCTTTGTGTCCTCAAAATATTCATGAATGTGTCCTATGGAATCAAACCAAAAAGCATATACTAATTTTTATGGAACCAAAGTCGAATTAGGAAGTTGTAGCTAAGCTTCATTTGTAGCACAAGTCCTACAATAACGTCGACCTTTTAGTCCTTTACTATGCTCTGATGGTGTAATCAACATATCTTGGTAACATGGCATTTTCTTTTCTCTTAGAATGACTTAGTTTAGTAAATAGAGCTCCTTCAGTTTTGCATTCTATCAGGCATAAATCTATCTTCAATGATGACAACTGTTTTTGTCATGTTTATACACCGAATAATTTGGGCAATCCTTTTTTCCTTTTAAGTGCAAATCTTTAAAATTCTATTTATCCTTGTACATGAATTATGGCAATTGAACTGAAGTGAACAAAACATGTCAAAAAGTGGCATAATTACTTTCTCTTTGAGGCTGCAAAACCATTGATGTAATTTTTTTTTAATTCATTAATTGTTTTATGGAAATAAATTAGTGTCTTCAGTATACTTCCTTATACCTGACTCAAATAAAATATGCTGTCTTAGAGCCTGAACTCAAATCTCATCTTGCACCTAATATGAATATCTGTATCTCTCCTAGGAATTATGATTGTGAATATATTAGCCCCAAAGTTTGTGGACACAATCAAGTACTGTCACAACAGGCAACAGAAATATCGCTTTCATTTGAACTCTTTTACTTATTTGAAATGAAAAAGAAAATATACAATGACTAAAAAGCTAACTTCTTCCTTCCTAGACACAAGGAATAATTTGGATTGAACTGTGACTAAATACTTGCATAAAAATCATACATGACGTGATAATCTCTTCTTATTAATCATATATTTTAAATAGAATGTCTAGACCACAAAATGACAATCTGTCAGAAAAGAGTTATAGTGTAATTAGTCCAGTGCTATTTACAAATTCTGGTATCCATAGCAACCCTTATGATTAACCTTGTTAGTTATTTCTAGATTACAGAATGTGTGTTATTTTTCACAGAAACTATACAAATATTTTATCATATTCCTTTTGGACTGGATGCTTCAGTCCAAAAAGTTCTGTTGATTTGAAACATTTCTCCTTTGCAAAACTAAGTTTTAATATATAAATGGATAATGAGTAAGATCAGAAAAGTTTTATATTTATTATGCAATAAATCTGAACAATTCTCTGAATGAGTACACTTGTTATTTTCAGGGAGTCGCACAATTGGTCTTCTTAATTACTTTAATGGTAAAACGAAATTACTTCTGTGAAGAGCAAATGAGAATAGTTAATAGAAACTTGAAGATATGCTCAACTTCTCTGGCCATAAAAGAACTGTAAATCAAAAGAGTATTAATATTCCACTTTTTACAAATTAGAAGGGCTATAATAAATAGTCTAATAATGACAGATGCTTGGGCTGGACATGTGGCTCCAAAGGAACCCTACCACACTGTTTGTGAGAGAGTAAACTTGTTCAAACATTCTGAAAATCAGTATACATGTTCCTTAAAAGACATTTAACTTCATGATCACTAACAGGGACTTTGTAAAGCTACCAGCACAACTATATTTATTGCAGCAATATTCACATTAACTAAGTTATAGAACCAACCCCAATGACCCTCAATTAATGAGTTAGATAAATGTATCAAAAATATGGTAAATATAAACATTTTTATGTACATATGTATAGAGATAGCAATTCTATGTTTCCAACAGAAAGCATGTCACTGTCCCTTTGGTTAAGAAACGGAAAGACTTGGAAAAGTAATATTAAGTTCTGTAACACAGTCCCAAAGAATTTAGGTCCCGTGATGTCCCTTATTTGCAATAATAATATACATATAAGAAAATCTTGTTAGATGAACTGAAAAGATCAAAAGTGATGTATATATGATCATATAAAATAATGCTAATTGAAATGAATTCGAATATATGAAGACAAGAGAACTCTCTTTATATTGTTTTAAATATGCTCCGTGATTTTATTTTATTGTTGTTTCCTATGGCATATCCCCTGTTGACACTGTACTCAATTTTGGTACCATGCATCTTGTATATATATTTGTCTGATCTGGGAAGGGAAAGGGTGTAATAAATCTCTGAAAATAAAGACACATTGCTAGTAGGATAACCACAAGACAGTATATTAGAAATGAACATTACAACTTCGGAAGTGATATGCAGAGGAGTGAAGAAGTTGATTTGGGAAGGGATAGTGGGCCATCAACTAGTGAAAGTGTAAAATTGGTCAAAAAGCACTGTTCTCATTGCCTTATTCATGTAAATGGAATTCCTCTGTACAGCAACTTTACAATAAAATTTGAAAATAAACATAGGCTAAGTATGTTAAGATTGTGTTTTTTTTCCCCCTCTTGGACCTAGAAGTACATAAAGTTATACTGCCTGGTGAAATCTGTGAAATCACAAATTTTAGAAAATATTCCACAGCCTGTTGCCCCACCCAACATGCATCCCCCACTCCTTCAAAGAAATGTCGCACAAAGCAAAATTGCTGGCAAGGTGTTTACTGTGCTAATGTGCATATATTCAATCTTTTCTTTTTTGGGGAGGTGTGAGGTCCAGTCGAAGGGCCTGAACTATAGCACTGTGCCTTGTCCCTCAGCTCTTCAGCTCAAGGCTAGTGCTTCACCACTTGAGCCACATTGACAATTCCGGCTTTTTTTCTTTTTGCTTATGTGGTGCTGAGGAATTGAACCCAGAGCCTCAGGCATGCAAGGCAAGCGCTCTACCACTGAGCCAACTTCCCAGCCCCCTATATTCAAACCTTTCTAGGTGTCAGTTTCTTCATGTAATTCTCTCATGCATATTTCTGAAGCATTTGGTTGGACATGGAGCAATCTTGTTTCAACTTATGCCTCCTTGGTAAAAAGAAAATTTTTGTTACATTAATTTGGGAAGCATGAATGTTTCTGTTATTTTAATGTGATCAACCCAAACTTACATATATGCAATTTGGCACCTTGCCATAAAGATTAAAGTAAGTCATTATTTGCATGATTTTTGCCTATCCTCCTCACATCTTATGTAATTAGAATAACAATTAATTTCTTTTAACATAAAGAGATCTTACACATATTGATATTCCCTTTCACCAGAGTTCTGATGATACAGGAATTTAAAAACAATTTTTAACAAGAGCCAGTCTTTAGAAACTCCTGTTTCACTGTCCAATTGCAATACTCACATCGACAGATATTAATATATTTATGAAAATAAAACTAATTCTACACAGTTCTATATCTCTCCCTATTATCACTATGTATGTGACATTAATACTTTAAAAATTTGCATGTTTCACATTAATAAATATTAAACATAGGGGCGTCATTAAGCATGACACATCTGTTGTTATTATATTAAAGATTTTGGATCATATCACTTCAAATTTTTTGAATATTGATATAATTCTTGATGAATTCATCTTAGTATTCTCATGCAAGTACACAGATCGCTTCACACTGTGATGGCAAGAGCTTAGGAAATGAGCAAATGAGTACAGTAGTCACATACAATTATGAATAAAGTACTTCCAAAGCGATTAAAGTTTATTTTATTTCTTCATCACATCCTGATTTTTGAAAGACTGTTTCTTGAGAATACACTCGGTTTTATCAATGTGATGTATTTCCAAAAGTTTTATAAAACTCTGTGGAGGCTTGTGTGTTCACCATGATGCTAGTGTGAAAAGTTAGACCTAAAACATTGAACTTATGCAATGACTAATGTGAAAATAATATTCTATGACAAATAAAAACGGGGGATCCTGTGTAACAACAATACTCACAAGACAATGTGTTGGATAGGATCTGTACAACATTAGGGGTTAATGGGAAAGAGAGAGAAAAATGAGAAAAGAGGGTAACAATTTCAACAAGGATTGGATTCATTACTTGTGTAACTATACCCAAACTTAGGTCACTATGACAATAAAATTTAAATAAGAAAGAAAAAAACGATGTAAATAATAGAATTGATGGAAAAACTTCTGTTACATATCACATCTTCACACTTTGATACAAATGATTATAACTATATATACATGTATGTCAGTTCTTTAAATTCTAATTTTGAAATTAGCTTCTTTTTGCATATACAAAGTGAACAGAGGAAAAAAGAATTTTAGGCTAATTAAACAACTGTCATTTTTTAGAATTGTATCTATAACAATCTCTATGAATATCCTTATCAGTAATTTCTGATTACAGAAGTTATGCTAAGGTCTTGTACACATATAAAAATATGGATTTGTTAAGAGTGAATAGCATTCTTTCATTTATGTATTATTCTTCAGTAACAAATTACCGATTAAAAAATTTGAAGTTGTACAGAAAATTCATATGCATACGTATGCTCCACTCTCAATGCACACTGATAATGGAAAGAGAACGTTCAACACAAGTTTTAAACATGAATACACTGCCAGGGTTTTGACAGAATTATTCTATCACAGGTGATCACTGAGTAAATCGTGAAAGTTGTATGATGGCTTTAGGTTGCAGTAATTACTCATAGTAAACTATGAGCTACAAATAGAACACATGTCAAATATTTTAATAAGGTGACTTGTGAAAACCTCTATTGAACCTAGCAATATATACATATATATATTTATACTATGTGGTGAAATTCATAAATTTTAGAAACCATTTTACAGCCCAATACAACTATGGGCAAGTTCAAATTTCACCCACACACACCACCTAAAAAGAATGGTATAAAAAAAAAGTTCGTGAGAATTTCTTTAGCCAAGTATGAATCATGATTTTAACTCTATATCTGTTATTTTCTTTCATTTCCTTGTCACTTGAATGAGTTACTGCTTATATTGAAGATGATAAACTATACCAAGTGTATTGTTGTTATTATTATTATTTTTGGTTTTCTTTTTTTTCTTTTTCCTTAAGCCACTTTCGTTTCCAAACAACAAGGTAATCTTCTCAATTCATAACATTTGTTTTGTATTTCAAATCAGAATGTATTCGACAAGAAGTTTTTAGGGGATTAAGTCATTCTGAATATTAATACAGGGGAAGTTAACATTATATTTTACTTAATTGCTTTTCACTTTTCTTCATAACTCAAATTCCACCCTTGAGAATATTAAAAAAAATCATCATTCTTTAAGACATTTTGGTCAACTTAGCATTTAGTAAGTGATACAGTCTAATATCAAACAGTATATTTATATCAAATTTACTTCCTGCTCATATTTTCACTATCCTTCAGGAAATGCTAATTTCCTTGGGGAACTTAAAAAGAACAAAAATCTCACAAGGCAATGATAGTCACATGTGATAAAGCTACTTCAACCTCATACAGATAATAGGGCATTTGAAAACCATAATCAATTGGTTTTTGTTTTCTGTTGCTGTTTTTTTGCCTTGTATTTTTAAAATAATTTTTTCAAAAGATGCTTTATAGAAAAACTGCATTCATGTCGTAATGAGTGCATTTCTTGTCAAGCACTATTATCCCTTCTTTCTTTTTTTCTTCTATCTTTTACTTCATCCATCTTCTCAACTCTTCCTCCACCCAAAAGCTACAAAGTTTATTTTCCATGTAATGTCTTGTGAATACCTTTATTTTAATGGGTCAGGTGTTACAATTACATGGGAAAGGTTAAAAATTACATTTCTTATCAAACATAGTTGTCTTCTCATTTGTTTCCCCTTCCAATCTCCCCCGCTAATCCCCACAGACACCCCCCTACACACCACCCCCACCCCCGACCAAAGAAGAAAATAAAGTTCAATTTTGCCTAATGGCTTGTACCTCTCATAGATGGAAAAGGTCAAGATGTATCCCTATTGAAACGATATGTTTTTCCCTTCCCCACTACAAATTAAACCAAAATGAAACACAGTGAGAAGAAAGGTTATACAGAGGGGAGCGACATACAAAGCAGCAAAGAAATCATCATATATATACATATATATTAGAAACAATTACATGAAAGAAAAAATATTTCAATGCTTATTGTGGGGTTCATTTCACCTAACATCAACTTATCTGAACTTTTCTGCTTGTCTCAAACATATACTAGGGAAACCAAGTGACCTATGTTTCTATGGGCCTGACTTACTTCGCTTAACATACTTTTTTCCAAGTCTTTACATTTCCTAACAAATGGGGAAATGCCATTCTTTCTGATGGAGGCAGAGAAATCCATTGTGTTTATACACCACGTTTTGTTGACCCATTCATCCACTGAAGGTCATCTGGGATGATTCCATATCTTACCTATGGTAGATAATGCTGGGATAAACATAGTTGTGTTGGTAGCTTTAGTAGACTCTTGTAAGTGATCATTTGGGTAAATGCCCAAAAGTGGGATTGCTGGGTCATAGGGAAGCTCTATGAGTCTTTTAGGAACCTTCATACTGCCTTCCAAAGTGGTTGAACAAGTTCACACTCCCACCAACAATGCAGTAATTTTCCCTTCTCTCCACATCCTCTCCAGCATCTGTTGTTATTAGAGTTGTTGATTATAGCCATTCTAACTGGGGTGAAGTGGTATCTCAATGTTGTTTTGATTTGAATTTCTTTTATGGCTAGGGAGGTTGAGCATTACTTCATGTGTCTATTGGCCATCCTTCTTTCCTCTTCAGAGAAGTTTCACTTTAAGTCTTGAGCCCACTTATTTATTAGACAGTTGTTTCCTTGAAGATTAGTTGTTGGGGGATTTAATTTTTTTAGTTCCAGACATATTTTATAAATGAGATTCTTGTCCATTGTATGGTCAGTGAAGATCTTCTCCCAGTCTGTGGGCTTTCTATTGATCTTCTAAGCTATGTCCTTTGCCATGCAGAAGCTCTGTAATTTCATGTAATCCCATTTGGCCAACCTCTCTTTGATTTGCTCTGTTTCGGTTTCACTATTAAATTTTCAGCCTTTGCCGAGGAGAGGTAGGGTTTCTCTTATTCCATTCTGTAATCCTTTCAGAGTGTCTGTTTGACTACGAGGTCTTTGATCCATTAGAATTGGATTCTGGTGCAGGGTGATATATAAGGACCTAGCTTTAGTTTTCTACAAGTAGTTAACCAATTTTGGCAGCACCATTTACTGAAGAGGATGTCTTTCTTCTATTCTGTTTTTTAGCTACCTTATTTAAAATGAGATGGCTATAGGTCTGTTAGTTCATTTCTTGGCTTTCAATTTTATTCCATTGGTTCTGAGGTCTATTTTGATTACAATGCTTTGTAGTAGAGTTGGAAATTTGATATTGATATTCTTACAACATAGTTCTTTATGTTGAGGATCGTTTTTGCTATTCAGGTTCTTTTATTGTTCCATATTTATTGTTGGATTGCCTCCTCTATAGCCTTGAAGAATGAGGTTGTAATATTGATAAGTATCGCGCTGAATTTGTAGATAGCATGGAGAAGTATTGCCATTTTCACGATGGTGACCTTCCAATTCAGGTGCAAGGGAGTTTTTGCCACTTTCTAAATTTTATTGATTTCCTTTTTCAGATTTTTTAAAGTTTTCATCGTTGAGGGCCTTCATTTCTTTAATTAAGTTGATTTCTAGGTGTTTTATTATTTGTTGAACCATTATGAATAAAGTTTCCAGATTTCAGCCACACTTTTCTGTTTGTTAGCGTACAGATAAGCCATAGATTTTTGAGGGTTAATGGAATATCTTGCCATTTACCAAAGATTTGAATAAGCTTTAGTAATATGGGATTGGAGTCCCTGGGATTGTTTAAATACAAAATCATGTCATCTGCAAAGAGGGAGAGTCTTAGTTCATCTTTCCCTATTTTGAACACTTTTATTTTCACATATTTCCTTATTGCTGTAGATAATCATTCTAATACTAGATTGAAGAGAAGTGGAAAGAGAGGATATCCTTGTCTTGTTCCTCAGTTAAGAGGAAATGGCTTTAGTTGTTCACCTCAGAGAATAATACTTGCAACAGTTTTGTCATATACAGCTTTTATTTTATTGAGGAATGTTCCCTGAATTCCTAATTTTTCCAGAACCTTCATCATAAAAGGGTGTTGGATCTTGTCACATGTTATTTTTTTCTGAATCTATTGAGATAACCATGTGAGGTGATGAATTATATTAATTGATTTGCATATATTGAACCAGCTTTGCATCCCTGAAATGAATTCTGTTTGATCGTGGCGTATGATTTTTTTGGAGGAGTTGTTGAAGTCGATTGGCCAAAATTTTGTTAAAAAGTTTTGCATCAATGTTCATCAAAGAAATGGGTCTATAGTTCTCTTTCTTTGATGAGTCCCTACCTGGTTTTGGGATGAGGGTTATGATGGCTTCATATAATGTATTCAGTAGTGAACTTTCTCTTTCAATTTCATTGGAGGAGTATTGGTGTGAGCTCTGCTTTGAAGGCCTTGTAGAATTCCACTGTAAAATCATCTGGTTCTGGCCTTTTCATACCTGGGCGATCTCTTATTGCTGTTTCTATTTCAATGTTTGATAAGGGCCTCTTAAGATGGTTTAACTTATCTTGGTTTAGTTTTGGCATGTCATTATTTGCTAGGAAAAGGTCCATTTCTGTAAAGTTCTCAAACTTATTAGCATAAAGTTTTGAGAAGTATTCCCTTATAATGTTCTGAATCAGAACATTGGTTGTTTCTGTGGTGATGTTTCAATTCTCATCTCTGAGTTTATTTATTTGGGTGTGTTCACTTCTTTTTCTGATAAGATTTGCTAAGGTTCTGTCAATTTTTTATTTTTTCCAAAGAACCAGCTCTTGGTTTTTTTAGTCTTTCTGTGTACTTTTTTAAAATACTAGTTCATATAATTCTGATTGATTTTTAAATATTTCTTTCCGGGTACTGGATTGGGGTTATTTTCCTGCTCTTTTTCAAGGAGAATCAGATGTCTCATTACATTGGTGGTTTCAGATCTCTCCAATTTGTTGATGTAGAAACTCAGAGCGGTAAACTTGTCTCTGAATACTGCCTTTTTTGTGTCCCAGAGGAGATAGCAATTTGTGTGTTCATTTTTATTAAATATCATGAACAGTTGAATTTCTTTCTAATCTCTTCTATAACCCACTTGGGATTCAGCAATGTGTTGTTCAGCCTCTATACGTTACAAGACTTTCTTTGTTGGCTTTTTCTCTTGAGTTCGAACTTTATTTCCTTGTGGTGTGAGAGAATGCATGTTATAACTTCAATGTTTCTTAATGTGGACAAGATTGCTTTCTGACATAAAATGTGGTATATTTTGGAAAATGTTCCATGTGCTGTTGAGAAAAAGTGTATTTTGATGATGCTGGGTGAATTCTGTTGATTCTAGTTGATCTATGCAGTTGTTTAGATCTGCGGTTTTTCTGTTTACTTTTTGAAGAGTTGATCTAGCTAGTGGGGATAGTGGTGTATTAAATTTCCCAACAATTAATGTCTTTGGATCTATGTGAGGTTTCGTGGAACATCGTGTTTCTTGTACATATTTCAGTGCGCCAGTGTTTGGCAAATAGAAATATAGAATTGTAATATCATCCTTAAGGACAGATCCCTAAATTAGTATCTAGCAACTTTCTTTATCTCTTTTCACTAATTTTAGTTTGAAGTCTATTATATCTGATATTAGGATTGCAACTCCTGCCTGTTTATGGGGGCGGATTGCTTGATTGATTTTGTTCTTACCTTTCACTTTCAAAATGTGTGTGTGTGTGTGTGTGTGTGTGTGTGTGTGTGTGTTTTATTATTGGCAAAGTGTGACTCCTGAATGTAGCAGATAGAAGGATCTGGTTTTTAATCCAACTAGACAGTTTATGTCGTTTAACTGGAGAGTTAAATCTGTTTATATTGAGAGATAGGACTGAGAGATATTTGGAAGTTCCTGCCATTTTATCCACCTTCTTGGGGCTGTGGCAACTGGCTTCTTCCTATTGTTCTTGGCTTCTCAATTTGAGTGTGATTTCTTGGCCTTTATTGTGGTATTGTTGGTTTTTTATGGGTAGGACATCTGTATATCTTTTGTAGGATGTTTGCTTGAGATATGCGGTTTCACTTTTTCTTTGCTATGGAAGGATTTTATTTTACCTGTTGTTATGAAGGAGAGTTTAGCTGGGTACATTATTCTTTGTTTATAGTGGTTTGTCTGTAGAGCATTCTATAAATCATTCCAGGAATTTAATTGTCTCTGCTGAGAAATCTGAGGTGATTATAATTGGTTTCCCTTTCTATGTGATTGATCTTTTCTCACTGATATCTTTAAACATCTTTTCCTTGGTCTGAATTGATCTTTATAATGTGACAGTGGGATGTCCTCTTCTGCTCTGGTCTCTTTTGGTCCCCAAAACCTTCTTGTATCTGAATAGGCCTATCTTTTTGCATGTTTGGGAAGTTCTCTACTAGGATCCTTCTACACAAACTTGCTAGACAATTTAATTCGGTCATTAGGTGCTCCTCTACACCAATTATCCTCAGATTACCCCTTCTGATGATGTTTTCCAAATGTTGAATAGATCTATTATATTTCTTGAATTTGTCTTGGATGGCTGTATGTTCTTCCTCTATAATATCTAGACTGTCTTCAATCCCCAAGATTTGATCTTCTGCATGGTCTAACCTGTCAAGGCTTCATACTATGTTTTTTGTTTTTTGTTTTTTTTTTAATTTCTTTTCCTTCTAATTGGTCAGCTTTGATGGCTTCATTTTTTTTGTAACTTTGTTTTAGATGTTGTGTGAACTTCTATGCTTCCTTAATTTGGTGTTCAGTGTTTATTCTAAAATCACTTAGTTGATTTGTTATGGTTTCCTTGGACTCCCATTTCTTCTGTTGGGCTCCATTCAGCTTTCCCTTTGTGGTGTCCCTGAATTCTTTCGTCTGTCTGTTTATGGATCCCATGAATGCCTCTATTGATCTTTGCCTATTCTCATCCTGCTCTTGCAGATGCTTTATTACTCTTTGATTAGCTTCCTCACATTCACCCAATTCCTGTAGTTCTCCTTGACTGTTCTCAGCCTGCTCACGCCGTTCCTGACTTTCTCTGTGTCTGTTCTCAGGCTGCTCACGTATTTCTGGTCTATCTCTTTGTCTGTTCTGAGACTGCTCACTCCATTCCTTTAGTTCTCTTTGAGTCTTCTAAACCTCCTCACACAATTCCTTTATCAAACTTTGAGAAGCTTCCTCACACTCATGATATTCCTGTATTGACCTTTGGTTTGCATCCACTCTCTCCCTATTGTGCTCACATTGATTCCTTTATGGGTTTTCAATCTTTCCATTTACCATGTTTAACATTAGTGTTTGTAGAGCTATTGGGGAACTCTCCTCTAGGTTATTCATTTTCTGTTTTGTCCCCTGATTATCATGAGTTGGAGTTGAGATACCTTTACTTGCCATTTTTTTGGTGTTTTTCCAGCTTGTTCTTTCTATTTGGTATGAAACTAGCACCCGTTTTTCTATCAAACTATTTTAAGGCAAGTTTCAACCAAAGTCTTGTAGTTACACAGTTAACGGGCTGAAGATACAATCTAGCTCAACAGATACCAATCTATTCTCCATCAGACAACTATGTATTAATGGGCTAAGAACAACAAAGAAGAATTGAGCAAACCAGAAGTTATTAGGTTAGGGAGAAATAGGAAAAATAGTATTAGAGGGAAGTGGAAAGGAAAAAAGGAGAGTGAAATTCACCAAGTCCTAATCTCAAAGAGGAAAATGGATTGGACAGAATGATAGAAAGAGCAGAAAAGAGACAAAAAAATAATGGAAAAACAAAAATTTAAATTTAAAAAGTAAAACAAAAATTATCTAATTTTAAAGATGAAATTGAGAGAAGAGCTGGGATTAGATGAGAGTAGGGGAGGGATAGAAAGGAGACATTAAAAACTAAAAAAAAAAAAAATTCTTAAACATTGGTACTGGGGTCGTTTCTTGTGCCAGTACCAAGATGTTTTGATTATCATCGCTTTTCAGTAGAGTTTGAGATTTGGTGTAGATATTCCTCCAAGACTGCTCTTTATGTTAAGGATCGTTTTTGCTATTTGGGGCCATTTATTGTTCTATATAAATCGTGAAATGAACATAAAGACCTATAGCTATCTAATCTTCAATATGGAAGCTAAAAATAGAATGGAAGAAAGACAGCCTCTTCAGTAAATGGTGCTGGCAAAATTAGTTAACTACTTGTAGAAAACAAAGCTATTTCTTATGCATCACCCTGCATCAGAATCAACTCCAAATGGATTAAAGACCTCAGAGTCAAAGCAGACACTCTGAAAACCTTACAGTATGGAATAGGAGAAACCCTAGGTCTCCTTGGCACAGGGCAAAATTTTCTTAATAGAGACCCAAAATACAACAAATCAAAGAAAGTTGTACAAATGGGATTGTATGAAATTGCAGAGCTTCCGCATGGCAAAAGACATAGCTAGCAAGATCAATAGAAAGCACACGGATTTGGAGAAGATCTTGACTACACATAAAACAAACAAGGGTCTCATATCTAAATTATACCTGCAACCCAAACTCCTCAACAACAAATCTTCAAACAAACTGCCCAATAAATAAGTGGTCTAAAGACTTAAAGAGAAACTTCTCTGAAGAGGAAAGAAGGATGGTAAATAGACACATGAAGAAATGCTCAACCTCTCTAGCCATAAAAGAAAAGCAAATCAAAACAACCAGTTAGAATGGCTAAAATCAAGGTCGCTAAGAACAACAGCAGCTGGAGGGGATGTGGAGAGAGGGGAAATTTACTGCAGTATTGGTGAGATTGTAAACTTGTTCAACCACTTTGGAAAGCAGTATGCAGGTTCCTCGAAAGACTCCACATAGAGCTCCTCTATGACCCAGCAATTCCACTTTTGGATATTTATCCAAATGTTCACAAAGAAGACCACACTAAATCTACCAGCACAACTATGTTTATTGCAGCTTTATTTACGAGAGCTAAGACATGGAACGAACCCAGATGCCCCTCAGTAGATGATTGGATCAAGAAAATGTGTTATATATACACAATGGACTTCTAATGACTTCTATGACATTGCTCCATTCATTAGGAAAGGGAAAGATTTGTAAAAAATTACTTTTATGACTTCATTTATTTCATTTTTATGTATTCATTTGTTTTGGGAAAACCAAGTAAATATTTCACATGTACCTAAATTACGGGGGCATATTATATTGGTCTCCTTTTAACCTGGAAGCTAGAGTTTATGTTTGTTTGTTTTTTATACTCTAATTAGGGACAATGATCTGCTGTCAGTTATTTTCTTCTCCTCCCCTTCTTTTGCCCTTTCATGTAGATGATTTCTATTTAAAGAGACATAGTTGAGCTTTCATTTCTAAATTCTTCAATATTATATGAACTTGATCCTTCTAGCCGATTCCTATATCTTTCTCAAGTGAATATTTTATCACTTCAATTTTTATCCTACTTTATATAGCATATCTTTTTGTGTAATTCAGTGCAACATATACATTAGCAATGTTCAGATATCTCAATGCTTCTACCACCACATAATCCTATCTTACTTAGAAATCATGTTTTAGAATGGCTGTCAAATTGGCATCTGTCATTTTTGAATGTTCCTAAGTGATACATTCACGTAATCATCTCTCAATGGATGAATCGAGAAAATGTGGTATATATATTCACAGTAGAATTCTATGCTTCCATCAGAAAGAATGATATTGCACCATTCATGAGGAAATGGAAAGACATGGAAAAATCCTATTGAATAAAACAAGCGAGACACAAAGAAACAGATTGCATGGTTTTCCTCAATTGTATTAATTAGGAAATGTTTAAGAGTTTCTAGCAGATGAGCAGAATGGCTCCATACCTATATATATATGATGCAATAACACGATGCTGAGCAAAATGAACTCCAAGATAGGTTAACCGAGGTTTTACTTTGCAGTTGTTTTTGGTGTAATATGTGATTGTGTGTGTGTGTGTGTGTGTGTGTGTGTGTGTGTGTGTGTGTGTGTGTGTGAACACATGTGAGTGTGCGCGTATGTGTGTCTGTGTTTTCCCCCCTTGCTTTATCCTCTGCTGTATTTGATTTTGGTACACTGTGTATGGTATATTCATTGATTTTAATTAGAGTGGGAAGAAGAACAAGAAAATCGTAAAAAAAGGAAAAATGGGAAAGCAATGCAATAACAATATTCAGAAGACAATATGTCGGAAATTTACTGTAGAAATTGTGAGGGGTCTTAGGATGAAGGAAAAGTGTAAAACATGAGAATGGGTGTAACAAATTTAAAAAGTTAGGTATTCACAAATTTTCTTACTGTAACCCCTCTGTACATCACCTTGACAATAAAATTAAAGTAAAAAATTAGGTACATAAAATATAATTTCACTCTATTGGTTTAGTAAATATTATTCTAAGTGTATTACCTATTAAAATTAATTCTATTTGCCATCTAATTTGAATTAATCACCCATTCTTTATCAGAGACTCATCAACTTGAATTGTTTCAAACTATACAATATTTTCACAATATTTTCACATTTGACATTATTTTGAAAAAAAATATTATCTTAGTATTGTCTCATTGTAAACCAGAAAAAAGTTTAATTCCTTGGAAATTCATCTTTAAAAAGTAGATAAATTATTAAGAGTACAGAATGTATGTTTTCTTCAAAATTCCTTTTACTACTAACTACTTATTTTCAAATTCTCCACATTCCATACCAAAAAGATATAAAATTCACCAGTTTGCATGTTATGCAATTCTGCAATAGATGCTGTTTCCCATCAGGTGTTACATATTGAGAATTCGATGGAAAAATAGTCAGATTCTGGTAGAGGATAAAACTCTGAAACATCTGTAATAATTCCTCAAGTGTAAGCTCTTGCTCATTAGAATAAGCTATTATTTATCTTTTTTTAATTGTGAAAATATCATACATAGGAGTTACAATTACATGGGAAAAATAAAGAGTATATTTTTTATTGAGCATTGTTGCCTCCTCCTTTCTTTCTCCTTCCCATCCCTTCCCATTACCTGCCCCCGACACCCTACTTGGTCATCCCCCCCACCAAAGTTGTAAAGTTCATTTTTGGAAATAACGACTTGTACATTTCATTGTTGGATTAGGTCCACCAGTATCCCTATGGAAACGAATTGTTTTTTCCTTTCCCCTCCACCAATTATGCCAATATCAAATAAAGTGAAAGCAGGGGAGGGACATAAAAAGCAACAAAAAATCATCTTAAAAACATATTAGAGACAATTGCATGAAAGAAAAAAGATTGAATACTTATTTGGGGGTTCATTTACCTAACATCAACTTATCTGACCTTTTCTGCTTGACTCAGACATACACTGATTATTCCAAATAAGGGAAACCATGAGGCCAATCTTTCTTTGAGCCTGGCTCACTTCTCTTAACATAATTTTTTCCAAGTCTTTCCATTTCCTAACAAATGGGTAATGCCAGTCTTTTTCATAGAGGCATAGAATTCCATTGTGTACATATATACCATATTTTCTTGATCCATTCACCAAATGAGGGGCATCTGGGTTGGTTCCATAGCTTAGCTATGGTATATAATGCTACAATAAACATTGTTGTGCTGGGAGCTTTAGTATGGTCTTGTTTGGGATCATTTGGGTAAATACCCACAAGTGGGATTGCTGGGTCATAGAGGAGCTCTATGTGGAGATTATTGAGGAACCTCCTTACTATTTTCCAAAGTGTTTGAACAAGTTTACACTCCCACCAACAATGCATTATGGTTTTCTTCTGTCCACATCACCACTAGCATCTGTTGTCATTAGATTTACTAATTATAGACAATCTTACTGGGGTGAGGTGATATCTCAGTGTTGTTTTGATTTGAATTTCTTTTGTAGTTTGAGAGGTGAGCATTTCTTCATATGTTTATTGGCCATCCTTCTTTCCTCTTCAAAAAAGTTTCTCTTTATGTCTAGCCCGCTTATTTATTGGGCAGTTTCTTCTTTGAGGATTTGTTGTTGGGTAATTTAATTTTTTGAGTTACAGGTATATTTTAGATATAAGATCCTTGCCCCTTGTATGGCTAGTGAAAGAATAAGCTATTATTTCTATGAAAATCAATCCCAAGCTTTTGTGCCATAATGTCATCTTCGCTCATCAATTTCCAACTTGTAAGCTGCACCTTTAAATTCCCTTCATTCATATCATTGCTAGCTTATCACTATTGTTAAAAAATACTACACCTCTGCTAATGTGTTGACCTTCCAATTATGGAAAGAATACTGCACTAACTTTGCTGCATAATTTTTCCCCTATGGTATTCTTCAGATGAGAACAATTGCAAAATATTATTTATATTTATAGTTTTAAATATCTTAGAAATTCAGGGAACTAAGATCTGAAGATTATGGTTCAAAGCCCACCCAGGAAGGAAGTTTTCTGAGACTCTTATCTCCAATAACTGCTCAGAAAAAGCTAGACCAAATTGACACTGCCATTCCAGTGGTAGAGCATTAGAATTGAGCACAAAAAGATTCAAGGACAGTGTCCAGGCCGAGCTCAAGCCTTAGGACTAAACAAAACACAAAAACAAAAATAAAAACAAACCGCATACCGAGCATTTTTCTTATTGTATATAAAGTCACGTAATTAGGGAAATTTCTTCCTGTGTTACATATTGGTAGAAGAACCACGATTTCACACAAATACTGCTTTCGTACCATGTTATACAAACCCTGAAATATTACTCTTTTTCTAAGTTTATGAATTAATATCCATGTGTTGGGAACTCTGTCTAGATTCATCACATTATGAATTCTTACATGAACTATTTAAATTATCTATTAACTAAGTTCTAATTTCTCCTCTCTTGAAAGAATATTCTAAGCAAACAGCATGCCAGAATCAGTTTTGATTTGTAAATTAATTCTGCTACTTAAATAGAATTTCGTAGTGTCCTATATAATACCCAATTACAAACAAAACCAAAATGTTTATTTAAATCTATATTCTAATGTAGGAAGTGCTGCAGCTTCTGTAATCCATCATTTATTTAAATACAACAGAAGGGTGCTTAAGTTTTCCCAATTTGGTTGGTAACCAGGAGTGATATTACATCTACAAATATTCGTTAATGAAGAGATAACCCCTGCTGTCACTATATTTTATGTTGGTATAATTTATGGAGGGGAAAAACAAGGATATCCTTTAAGGATACAGGTGGACCCGTTGCAACAATGAGAAGTACAAGTTGTCATGTCGAAAACGAACTTTACAACTTTGTTGGGTGTGTGGGAGCATTGGGTAGGGGGGCGAGAGAGCCTGGGAAGGGATGTGAAGGGTAAACAAACCAGGAGGCTGCAATGCTTGATAAGAAATGTACTCATTATCTTGGCCATATAAGTGTAACCCCTCTGTACAGTATGTTCACAATGAAAATAAAGAAAACACAAATGAGGATTCCATATGAATTGCATTTCAATAGGAAACTTGACTTCCCAAATCATAATGACAAAATTAACCCAAGCTTCCAACTCTGTATCCCTTTCTTGTTGTTTGGTTTATTTTATTGAGACAAAATTATACTACTTTTTCAGGGAAGGTATCACTATGTAATTCCAATCTCTAATCTCCTCTCTCAGACTGTCTGCTAGAATTCCAGGCTTGTATTACATTGCCCTGCCATAGTGTGTTGTTGTTATTTAATCTAGATACAGAGTAGCAATTCTGAACTTCTCCTATGATCTTATCCACTAGAATGACTGTTCAGGCTGTATGTATTATTTTCAAAGATGTTCTAACATTGGACACAGCATATGAATATTTTCAGATGCACAGGCAGTGGTCTCTGATTGATTCCTCCATGGATCTGATAACTTTAATAACCATTACTCGAATTTCTGACTACCTCTGCTCCCTACCTATGTAATATTCTCAGACTTTTTCGAGGACAGTTCACATGAGGACTTTCTAGTATTAAAAATTATCAATTGATTCCAGTCTTACTCAGGACATATTTCCTACTGCTTTCTAACATTTCTACACATTCTGAGTTGTACCATTTGTGTATGTGTGTTTGCACACATAAAGTCCCTCTGTGTGTATGTGTAGGTTTGTATACGTAAGCAAAAGCCTCAAGCTCTTATTAAACAATCTTGCTCATTACTAGTATTCCATCACATGAGCCATTCTTCCAAAGCAGCTTTTGACTGGTTAATTATAGGTAATGTCTCAAAGTCTGTTCTGACAATGCTGCCTGCAAACTGCACTTCCCACCCCCCTTTACATACTTAGGTTTAATTTTTGCAGGAGTGTCAATTTTTAAACTGTGAGTGTGAATAGTAAGTTGTAAACTCCAGAATTCATACAAATAAAGATGTTCACACATTACATATCCTGCATGTACTCTGTTCAAAATGAGATCTTAAACCAAGTTTCAGTGGCTCATGCTTGTAATCTATCTATGCAAAAAACTGAGATTTGAGAATTGGAGTTCAAAGCCATCTCCGAGAGAAAAGTCCTTGAGACTTGTTTTTGTTTGTTTTTTTATTTTTTTTGTTTTTTATTTTTGTTTTTGTTTTCCCTTGGTCTGTCATGAGGCTTGAACTCTGGGCTTGGGCACTGCCCATCAGCTCTTCAGCTTGAGGCATCACTCTACCACTTGAGCCTCAGTGTTACTTCCGGTTTTCTAAGTGGTTTATTGGAGACAAGAGTTTCACAGACTTTCTTGCCCAGACAGGCTTTGGACTGAGATCCTCATTTCTTAGCCTCCTAGGAAGCTAGGATTAAAGGCGTGAGCCACTGGTGCCAAGCTCCATGAGACTGTTATCTCCAATTAATCAGAAGAAACCTTTAAGTGGTACTGTGGCTCAAATGGTAGGACTTTGGCCTTGAGCTGCAGAGCTGAGGGACAACATCTAAGCCCAGACTGCAGGCCCTAGAACCAACAAAAGTAAGGAAAAGGAAAGGAAAGGAAAGGTTTTTTTTTTTTTGCCACCAACTCATTGCTAGTATAATCCCTGTTTTCTCAATATGGCCTTTTTTTTCAGTTAAGTCCATGCTCTTATATCTGACTTGCTTTGGACCAAAATTATTCTTGCTTCCCACTTTTAACAATTTGTGTGGTTAGCAACCATGATTTAGGGCTAGGAGAAGAATGAGGGTGGCTTCATCCTTCATGTTCCACTTAGTAATGCTTTCTCTATATCACTCGCATAGATGAACATACTGACCTTGGCTTTACTGTTTCAGTGTTGTCTTATTTACAGTCTTCTATAGTGTATTGACCCCGTATACTTAAAGACATTATTACTCTTTCTTGTTCCCCTACTGTTAACTCATGTGCACTTGTTCCCCTACTGTTAACTCATGTGCACTTGGGAAATAATGTATAACACACACACACACACACACACACACACACACACACTTTTCTGAGAATCTTCTTCCTATTTAAAATTGGCCTTAATTTATTGAGTACTTACAAAATTTGAACTCAATGTACTCCTGGTTAATGTTTTTATAAGCCATTTAAATTTCATATTTTCTCTTTACTAAGTTGTCTCTGAAACACATGTTATCTCATGTGCAAAGATATCCTTGTGCAATTTCAGTGAAGCAAGAAAACATTCATTGTATATTAACACCTTTAAAAGAGCTGCACCATATATTTTTATTGGAAGTAACTGAAAGGAACTGTTACTGAAAGTGGAAATTGATCAAGGAGAGGAATTGATCACAGAGGATGACAAAGTTCAAGGAAATTTGTGCTCTCCTTTTTACTGTACAAGAAAAGAATCAAAGGCTCAAAGGAAAGTTTGTTCCTGATTTGTTCGAGTGTGTTCATTACTCATATAAAACTTGTCTGTAAACTTCTAGTTGAGAGTATTACAAAAGGAAACTTTACGCAATTTGAAGGCCAACATCGAAAAAAAGGAAATAACTTTGTTTTCAAAGTGTTCTACTGCAGAGAAACAAAAACATGGAGGTTTTAAAGTGCCTTTGGGGTGGATATTTCACTCATGAAATGATTCTCTTGTGGAAGGAATCAGTTATTAATTCCTATAGTCTGGCCTTGGGTCCACTATAGCAACAAGGATTCCAAAAAATCAGAATCCAGTGATTATAATTAGCAAAAGGAGACTCTTCTCAGACCAGTGCTGCTGTAAGAAGGGTCAAAAAAATATATCTGGTGGGTTTTTTGTTTTTGTTTTTGTTTGATTGTTTAGTTTGTGTTGTTTCTGGGGCTTAAACTCAGACTCTGGACCCTGTCCGGGAAGAGTTGACTTCTCTGTCCACCTGCCTCCAAAGCTAGTACTCTACTGCTAGAGCCACAACTCCACTTATGGTTTTTTGGTTTTAATTACAAGTATGAGTTTGACAGGCTCTTCATCCTGGGTTGGCTCTGAAATGAGATAATAACTAAGACAAGTGACACCAATTATATCAAGAGTTCTGCTCTGAACTGAGAAATATTAGTAGAAATTTATTATAAAGATAATATTTGACAATTTTTGAAAGAGAATTTGTCCAGCAAAGAAGCCATAGCTTTAACTCAGCAAAAGTAGGTGAACTAAATTATTTTTTTCTGCTTGGGAAGATTACTATTGATATCATAGCTTCTCTTGGGGATAACCAAAGTCATATTTTCTTTTTTAAATTTTCAGTCTTGGGGATTGAACTCTGGTCCTGGGCCTTATCCCTCAAATCTTCAGCTCAAGATGATTGCTCTATCACTTTATGTACCTCACTGCATCCAGTTTACTGGTATTTACTTAATTGAAGATTAGTTTCTCATGGACTTTCCTTTCCAGGGGAACTTTGAACCTCTGTCCTCTGGTCTCAGACTCCTGATTAGCTAGGATTACAGACATGAGTCACTGGCTCCCAGGTCATATTTGCATTTGTGTGCACTTAATGACACTATGTAGACAAATCATGGAAATTGGAATGAAACAATGACATTGCATCTATTCAGAATAATTGAAATAGCAATAAATATATCCTCTTTTTCGGTGTTACCTCAATGACTGATTAGCTATGGGACCCTTACGTGATCATCCTCTGCCTACTAGATAGGTGAGCTTTATATCAGAAAATGTTCTTAGAGAAATAGAGAAAGAATGAGATTTTTAGAAAGCAAAGGAGATCGGGTATGAAAGATCAGCATAAACGGAGATATAAATTGGTACACAGAGGTTAAGAACTAGCTTAAGAGATTTAGAATGCTTAATGCAATGAGGAATAAGCCTAGATAAATAAGACTAATTATTCCATATCCAAAAATAGCTCCATAGAACAGGGTCTTGTATACCTTACTTACTATCATTTATTCCTTCCATCTGGAATTATTCTTTCTCTCTTGTCATAACTACAAACTACCCTCTGAATTTTTGGTGCTGTGCCTAACCAAAAAGATTTCTAAATCTCACTGCGATTAACCTTTTCATTGTAATTAGAAGTGACCACTCAAATACCTGGAATCTTTGGATTTCTAGGATTAATCTTCACCTATTATCTAAGCACATTCCTGGCACTAATTGCCATGACCTAATGAACAATACTTTTTTTTTTTCACCACAGTATCCTAATATAGGTAAGCAAATGAATTAGAGACTCTTGTCAGTATCAGTATGGATGAGCAATTATATATTGCAAGTATGGGTTCTTTATTTTGCATTTACTAATTAAATAACCTTTTTCTGACACTCCTGGGTATGAATACAAGGATTTTTTTTCCCCCTCAAGGCTAGCAATCAACCACTTGAACCACAGGACTACTTCCAATGTTTCTTTTTATGCTTATGTTGTACTGAGGAATTGAACTCAGGGTTCTATGAATGCTAGGCAATCACTGTACTATGAAGCCACATTTCCAGAGCCCTAAATGACTTTCTTAAGATGGTATTACACTTTCATTCCATTACACAAAAATCACAATTTTGGCCAGGTGCTGAAAAGGAAGTGGAAAACAATACTAAGTCCAGTAAGGCTGACATTCATGTCGCATCACTAAGAAAGTACAGTTAAGACCTGCAGGACTCATAGAACTGTTGTATATACCATTAATATGTAAAACAGCATAAACAGTAAGCTCCAACATCCATACCATTCTGGTTCCACTTTCAAGGTCAAGAGCCAAAACATGAGCCTTTTTTATTTTTGGTTGAGAGTGTTTTCTAGGAAGGAAGGAGGAAGAGGTGCAAGGCAATGGTGGAAATATTGGTGTATTAGCTTACTCTCCACTTATTTCATATTTTAAAAAGAGCTACTGATTAACTCCCATTATTATCTAATTGACTATGCTCTTGGCACAAGACACAGATAAATGTAGAATTTTATTCTTGTGGATGGTCACATATAGTTAAGAAAATATATTTATATAAAAAGAAAATATACTATATTACAAAGTATAAAGATCTTCTCCTAGTTTTGAAAAGATTGCTCCAGTTTTATTTGAGATTTTATGAACTCAGTATCACAATATTCTATAATACCTGTAACATCCAACGCATGAAAATATGATTTGAAATTCTAATAATTTTATAAACAAAGGTACATAATAGCTTCGTTCCTGCAGAGACATGTGATGGAAAGTATTATTGATGGTATTACAATACTCTTCTTTTTATCTCTTTTACTCAAGTGTTACATATATTTGCAAATAACTGTATGACCTACATCAGCTTCCTGTAAGTGAGATTCCCCTCTAATCTGGAATGTCAAGATAGGTCATGTGACTTACTTCAGCTTACAAAATTGAACCAGAAGCAAGCACTGAAAAACTATTTCTAGAGGAAGATTTTTATCTCATTGTCTATTCCTAACAGATGATTGTTTTCCCATATCTATAAAAGTAGCATATTTTGTGGATCAAGTGGTAGAGTGCTAGCCTTGAGCTGAAGAGCTGAGGGGCAGCGCCCAGGCTCAGAGTTCAGGACCACGACTGGACCCAAAAGAAAAAAGAAAAAAAAAACATATTAATGTGGCATATTTCCAGAGGGAGTCTTCCTTCAAATTATAATCTGGAAGACTAAAGCATGTCAAAGAAAGGCAAAACTGAAATGCAGCCTCATATAACACAGCAAAAACTAAGCTAATATTTGAACATAATATTAAGATGTTAGTTTCTTACCATCCTTGTATACCTTCATAAGAATTGAATATAGAACACCAGAATTTAACAACTTCTAAACAAGAAGTAAACAAATAGATAAAATTTCCTGCTTTATGCTATTACAATTTTTCTATCAATAAGCATTCTCCATGTGGTCACTTGCATGTGGGGTTATCTATTCTATAGATGAGTTTAATCACTCGAGGATGATATCTAATATCCACAATCATTATCCAGACATTGTGATTGAGATGTGAAGAAACAAAATGCCTACATTTCTCCTTCATATTCACCTTCTCCATTTTCTAATATGAATTTTCATCCTTTCTTCAAAATCTCCTATTAATAAAGGATGAATGACTTATTGTGGATATTAAGCAAAAGGTATTCATGCAAGAATTTCATTCTTTCAGAAATCGCTTAAATAAATCCCAGTGACTCACAGAAGAATAAAAACATGATTTTCTTTCCTTCTCTGGTTTCCACCATAGTATCTGAACATGACTCTAAATATCTAATAAATCATTTGCTTTGGCTAAACTTTTAAAAGGAATAAATAGGAATTTTTTTGTTTGCTTTTGAGAGACCTGAAATAATGTTGCAATAAACTTTCTGTTGAGAGGCTAAATTTTATCAGAATTTAAACATAATGAAAAATAGACGATTTCAAGATAAACAGCTTGTAGGTACATTTTGAACCTGACATGTACAAAGGGACAGTTTTTTTCTTTTCATCTCCATACTGATTCAACTTCAATAAGCAGTTCAAATAATTCAAATATTTATGTTTCTTTCAGAAATAGAATAGGCACAAGAAAGGTAGAAAAAGAGAACTAGTATTGGATGATGTATTCTTTAAAAATAGCAGTCAAATAAATATAAACCATATTACCGAAAATAGCAGTCAAATGTTCTTGAAAAGAGAAACATTTTAAACAGAGTGTATAAAAATTGACATTGCCAGAATTGTTTCAGGAGCAGCTCTCTAGGATTTAAAGTTTCAAGGACGTGACAATGTTTTAATCAGTATTATTTTCAGGGAATAATTTTAAATTTTTAGTTAGATTTTATTGAAGAAATATGTTGTTCAAATCTAATGAAAGTATAACAGGACATAGTAGAAAGAATGCTACACATTCATTGTGGTAGGCAGAAAAATATCTTCCCAAAACATCTATTGTCCCCACATATGTAATCCCTCAAATGTAGATTTGGGTTATTAGTAAAACATTCACCTTTCCTTACCCAAGGAATGCAAATTTGAATACTTATGACATGGAGGAACTCTACTCAAATAGGTACTTAAATGTCCCAGATTTAGTCGAAAGGGCAATGATTGGAGCCTAACCATCATAAATGTGTAAAGATGGTACATTTGAAAATAAAGGAAAAGGGTACAACCAGATTGTGAAATCGAAAATAAGGGAAAAGAGAACAACCATATTTTGAAATTTCTGGAAAGTGGAACAGAAAGTAAATGCCTTGTAAAGTTCGTTTTTCAACATTATGACTTGTACATTTCAATGTTGCAATCGGTCCACCTGTATCCCTAGTTAAATGATTTGTTTTTGCCCTTCCCCTCCACAAATTATACCAACATCAACTACAACTTTGGTGTTGGGGTTAGGACCGAGTGTGTGGACTTAGGGAGAGTATGGGAACGGATGGTAAGGGGAAACAAAGAGGAGGCAACAATGCTTGGTAAGAAATCTATTCGTTATATTGCCCATATAATTGTAACTTCTTTGTGTGGTATCTCACAATTAAAAAAAAAGAAAAAAGTAAATGCCTTTTCCCCTAGAATCATCTGAAAATATTTCAGCTCCTTTTGTGGATAGATTTTAATCTAGTTAGACTTTTTTTAGATATCTGTCATTTAGAACTGTAAAATTATAAATATGGATAATGCAACCCATTAAACTTGAAGAAATTTGTTACAGCAGTCTTGGTTTAGTAAACTAAACTCAACTGCACAGTTTTCCTGATGTAACTACAGTACACCAAATATCCTAGTTTCTGAGAATAAGTAAAAATTTCCACCAGTTTTGTATACATGTATGATATACATACTAAGAGCTTTGCATTAATGAAGTCTTGAAATTATAAAGAGTATCTACATAAGCATTTCCCTATCTTTATTTTCACATTTGAGGATCACTAAGTACCAAAGACAAGGGTAGGAATATGGAAATGAAATCTGTCTCCTTACATTATATGCCATTTTGAGTGACAGTTCCTAAAATAATAAAAAAAAAGGTAAAACCAAAAAAGAAATTCAATTTTTTTATTTCAGCCCTTTCAACAGAAATGAGAGAATCCAGTAAAGATACAACAATTTCAAGATGTTATTAGATATTATAGTATCACCAGATGGAGAAAAGAAAGGTAACAAAAATGGGCCACCTGAAACAACTGGAAACAAAATCTACACTTACAGACTGATATTGCTAGAAAATAGTTTCCAGTATGCTGTCTTTTATTTTTTAAGTTTCTTTACACCACAACTTTCCTTCCTAAGGAAATGACTCTTTATTAATATGCAAGTGTTTGCACCCTGTACGCCAGCAACAAAAAATGTTTCTAGATGTAAACAAGCATGATACTAAGAGTAACCAAGAATAATTCTGTTTCTAAAGCTGATAAATAAGAATGATCTTGGGAAATAGTAAAAAAAAATACTGAACTTTTTCATATCTTTCCTCTTCTCCAACATGAGAAATCCTAGTCAAGATATGTAAAGCATTAATAAATGATTTTTATATATTGTTGATTACATTAAAGCAAATACATTTTTCCTCTTTGTAAGCCTGATCTTTGAAGGAGTCACACCCCCACGTTTATTTTATAAACAAAATGTTTCTGCTGGGTTTTAGGTGCTTTCCTCCCTTTGGGTGTTGCTCTCTATTATGTTGGCAACTACATAGAAAAACAAGATAAATTTATTATGCTTACGTTAAAATTTTCAAAGTCATACTTGCTTCAAATGTTTTCGTTTCACTTCTTCACTGCTAATTAAAGTTTATTTGTTGTCTTTAAATGATAACAAAAAATCATATTTTACCGTATATTGTTGGTGAAATCAGGTCGGTCTGTGATTGCTTTTTAATTGGATTCAAGTATTTCCTTGGCTATTTTCATTATTGCCTTTGTTCCAGTCTTCTAATCACGAACAGGTTAAGTAAAAATATATCCTAAGGAATAGGATATTAGCGAGGATAAAACAATACTTGTATAACTAAAGAGTTTCATCTCTTAAGAGATTGAAAGGCTCAGAAGACATTTTGCTATTACTGGCATGGTTAAGTTGACTTCAATGTTTTAGATCTGAAACGAAGTGAAAAGCATGTAAAATGTGACAGTTGTTCCAAACAATGATTTTGGCTTATACTTTCCTACTCCAATGAGATGAGTGACTACTGTCAATGAAAACCCTGACAAGGTTTGAGGGCATATCGATTTTAGCTCGGAAGGGTTAATATTAGAAAGCCAAGGGAGATTCCTAAAACAGCACTGCCTATCACTTAACAATTATACATATGGCATATAAACATATAAATGTGAATTGAGTGAGAATTGTTTGATTTACACAATTCCCTGACAACTAAAATGGGAAAACACATCTCTGCATTTCTATAAACTAGTCTATATAATGAGGATTTAAATTTTTTAGCATATATATTTTAACATTCATGTCCAAATATTAGTTAATTTTTAATTGTTTAATTTTAATTTTTTTAGTCATGGGCTTGAAATCTGCAACTGGATACTCTCCCTCACCTTTTCAGCTCAAGGCTCTTGCTCTACCACTAAGCCACTGCCAGTTTTTTGGTGGTTATTGGAGATAAGAGTCTCATGGACTTTCCAGCCTGGGCCTTTCCAGATCTGAGCCTCTATAGTAGCTAAGTTTATAAGCATTAGCCTATGGCCCCTAGCTACATAATTATTTTTTACATAGTTATGAAGAATTTAGTGGTAGTCCCATACAATTTTATGTTGTGTAAAGATCAAACTATATCATATAGATTATTTGGTTTAAGTAACAGTACATTTTTAGGAGACTGCTCAAAAAACTTGTCTTTTGGCTGTGTTGAAATATCTATTCTTAACTATAATCACTTTCCTTATTGTGGTATACAATTAATATATTTATTTTATTCATTGAAGTCTGCTAATTAAGGTATAAAATATGAATGTAAAGTGAAAGAAATTCATGGTCCAATACTTGTTTTAAGAAAACAAATATACCTTTTGTTTTCAATTATATTTCTGTGGGAATGTGAAACATTAATTGCTTTAACGGTTAAAATTGATAACAGTTACATTATAACAAGTTGATTCAAACTTGCTTTTGAAAATTACATACTTAACACAAATATAATTCCACATTCTTCTACTACATAATTTAAATAACAGTAACACAAAGCTTGATGTTAGTGGACTCTTGTGTAGAATCCTAGAAAATCAGGAGGATAAGACCTGAAGATTTTGGTTTAAGATCAGCCTAAAGAGCCAAAAATGTGAAAACATATCCAATTATCCCACAAGAAGAAGAATGTGAGGATATGGCTCAAAGAATAGAGTCTTATCATTCATTAGCAAAAAAATCCAAGGAGACCATGAAATATTTAGTTTAAGCCCCACAAATATGGCTCAGTGGTAGAGCACTTGCCTTGCATGCAAGAGGTCCTGGGTTCGATTTCTCAGCCCCACAGAAGCAGAAAGAAAAAAGCCAGAATTGGCGCTGTGGTTAAAGGTGTAGAGATCTAGCCTTCAGCTGAAGAGATGAGGGACATGGCCCAGGCCCAGTTCATGCCCCAGGATCGGACCCCCCCTCCCAAAGTAAAGTATTATGAACATCAGTAATGAAGCCAAAATAGTAGAAAAGATCATGAGAAATGTTTTGTAAATATATGGAAGTTAAATTATTTCGCAGAATTTTCATCGGAGGGAAAAGTCTGTTTCATTTGTACAATCTCATTGTACTGGTTTGTATTGAAACCTGGCTATTAGTTTACACTTGAATGAGTATATTGGATTAGCTAACATATCAGAGATTGCCTCTGACTATGCAACATCCCATACTGCAAAAATCTCAAATTGTGCTTCTTAATTTAAATGCAACATCATGTTAGAGACTGTTCAATCCACATAGACAGAGATCCTTATTTTGAGGCTTCAGACCAGTGTTTTTGTTGATAAACATGCCTGATTTACTGCTCTTCCCTTGTGTAACTGTACCTTCTTTAGCTGGCATCTAGCAAGGCTTCGAGCTTCACCCCCTGCCTTAAACTCTCCTTTCTCATGCTTCAAATCATTTCACATGTTATCTATGTCTTACCATCAGTTATTTTCTTACTAATCCCTGTCTGAAAACTCTTATGTTCATGTAAAGCCACTATAAATATCCTAGCTATAAAAGAGAGTTAAGGTTAACATTGACCGAGCCTCTCATGTGTAGGTTTACTCCCTAGTAAATCTGTGCTACACAATCCCTTTTTTTTCTCCATGGCTTTAGGTTCCTCAAAAGACTTCAAATAGAGCTCCCCTACAACCCAGCAATCACACTTTTAGGCATTTACCCATAAGTTTGCAAACAAGACCACACTAAAGCTACCAGCACAACTATGTTTATTGCGGCATTATTTACCATAGCTAAGATCTGGAACCAACACAGATGCCCCTCAGTAGATGAATGGATCAAGAAAATGTGGTATGTATACACAATGGAATTCTATGCCTCCATCAGAAAGAATAACATTGCCCCATTAGTTAGGAAATGGAAAGTCTTGGAAAAAATTATATTAAGTGAAGTAAGTCAAGCCCAAAGAAACATACGTCCCATGATTTCCCTTATTTGCAATATCAAGTATATGTATGAGTCAAGGAGAAAAGGTCAGATAAGGTGATGTTAGGAAAATGAACTCTAAGATTTCTATTTTAAATGTTTGTTTTTCTTTCATGCACCTGTTTCTAACGCAATTATAAGATTATTTCTTTGTTGCTTTGTATGTCCCTCTCCCACAATATAACCCCTGCTTTCACTGTATTTAATGTTGGTATAATTTGTGGAGTGCAAGGGAAAAAACAAATCATTTAAATAATGATCAACGTGGTTCCATTGCAACAAACTTGAGTTTAGTGGTTCTACAAACCTAATTTCTATTCTTGGCCCTCTCATGATTGCCAGTTAATTAGCTTTTTCCATCTCAATTTACTGTTCCATTAAGTAAAAAAATTTTGGTGAATCAAGAGAGACGTGAGAGAACAAGCCTTTATATGAAAGCATTTAGCAGAATATGCAGAATATGCATCTATTCAAATACCTTTTAAATTTCTCTCCTCAAAATGATTGCTATTTGATGTTCTATGTGGATTTCTGATAGTTATCATTGGAATTATCTATTTCCTAACTTCATATTTGGTGAAATACTATAGTCAATAGCACTATCAATGACTATTTTATGATACAAGTATTGCTTGAGCTTTTATAAATATGCTTATATTGCATGGATTGGTGATGATCTGCAAATATGTCTGAGAATTACCATTTGTATCTCACGTGAATGCAAGGTTGGGTTATACTTTCATTGGACTCTCTTTCCATCTGCTGGGTTTCATTCAGTATACTTTTTCTGGCCTCGGATTCTTCCAGATTTCTGATTGTAGACTCCATGAATATTATACTAATTTGTATATATTCCCATCCCACCTGAATAATTCCTCAATTAATCTTTTATTAGCCTCATCATGCTCATGAATTTTCCTATTACATTCACGCATTTTCCTATCACCTTTATACAGAGTTTTGCAGGTGTTCAATCTTCTTATTTAGAATTTTTATTAGATTTTATCAGGGTTGTAGACCATTTGTGGAACTCCCCTTGGATTATTAACTGCTCTATTGCCTGATTATCATGAGTGGGAGTTGAGATACCTGGAGTTGCCATTTTTCTTGTGTTTCTCCACTTTTTCTTCTGCTTCGGGTATTAAAGCAAAACCAATACCGTTCAAGAACACTATTTTATGGCAATCGTCAATCAGAGTTCTCTGGTGGCACAGATTTTTTGAAAAAGTCAAAATGAATACATTTATATTCAAGTTCAGTAGATACATCTAGTTCAACAACAAATAACTAGGGACTAAGAAAATCATAGAAGGAATCAGCAGACCAGAAATTGTTAGGTTTAGGAAGAATTGTGTGAAGAAAATAAGATTAGACGAATGTGAAGATGGATTGGGAGAGAGGGACTGTAATCAAGATATATGCAGAGAGAGGCAAAGGATAGAAAGAAAGAAGACAAAGGAAAATGAACAAATAAAAAATTTAAAAGTGAAACAAAAAATTACATAAATGTGTTAAACAATAGCAAGAAAGGAAAATATGAGTCCTTACCTTGTTCACGTAATTGTAACCCCTCTGTATTTTCACAAGTAAAAAATCTTATCAATAAATATAAATAAATAACGACATTGGAACATGAAAAAATTATATAAGTACAAGGAAATAATACTACAGTTAAAGGAGTCATGGCTGAGGGTTTGTGAATTGAGTAAATGATATCTGAATTATGCATACACAATGAAGGATATAGTCTTCTATAAGATGTTTGTTTACTTGGGAATGAATAGAACAGCAATTATGTAAAGCCAAAAAACAAAAAATACCAATAGGAAGTAAAGTAAAAAGAATTCAAAAGTTCAATAAAAATGATGACAAAACTTGAAAGCAATTTAATTTTAAAAAATCACATAGATCTTTTTGGGGAGATATTGTGTCTCTAAGAGGTCATACCAGGTTAATGATATCCCAATGTTCTTCTGATATAACAATGGCAATGTGATGTCACAATGGGTTTGTTATACCACAGTGATGATGCAGTGACAATATCTGTGAGGTCACAATGTATTTTTAGTATCAATAAGTATATGAATTCATATAGGGACCATGATGACTTAAAATACATGTGTTGTCACAACTGTGATGAACTCCTATGAGGTTTATGATGTCACCATGTGATACAATGGTCATGAAATCTGGCAGTGCAATGTCAGTGTGGTCATGACATTTCAGTGGATTTCTGATATCACATAGGCAGTATGTCATAAAAGTTATGAGGAGAAACAGGTTTGTGATGTCACAGTGTGTTAGATATAACATATTTCCACTGTGATATCACAATAGTTGTGATGTCACACTGCATTTCTGATATCAAAACACATGCCACATAGAAATAGAATGAAATCACAGAATAGGCATGTCCAATGTGTTGATGGCATCATAATGACACTGTGATGTGAGATTGCAATGGTGTCACTATAGTTTTTTGATGTCCCAATGAGCTGATTTTGTCATAACATAAATGTGATGTTATACTGGTGATGATGACAAATGGGTTGTGATGTTACTATGGCATGACATGACATCTCAATTATCATTAGATCACAAAGAGGATAATGATAAAGACAGTGATTGTGATGTCACAAAGGCAATGTGTTTTTTCAAAGAAGCTAACAGTTCATAGTAGGTTTGCAATGTCACAAGGTGATTGTGAAAGCACAATGGCAATGTGATTTCACAATGTGTTTGAAATGTTACAGTGCTGATGCAATGGGGATATCAAAAAGAAATTGTGATGTGACAATGATTATGGGGACACAATGCATTTCTGCTATAAATACATATGGAAATGTGAAATGGAATAAAATCACAGAATATGCATTCAAAATGTGCCTATCACATCACAAGAAAAATATGATGTGATAATGCTGTCACAATAGTTCAGTGATGTCACAATGACCTGTTGATAGCATAGTAAAAATTTGATGTCACTCGAGATGATATCAGAAAGGGTTTGTGATGATACCTTTAAAAATGTGATCTTAAGTCCGGTCAAAATGAAGATATGGATACACAGAACATGAAGTCACAAGGACCATGTGTTGTTTCAAAAGTGCTAGGAGGTCAAAATAAGTTTGGTGTGTCACAATATGACCATGATGTCACAATGTCATTGTGAATTCACAGTGGGTTTGTGAACGACGTTGAGTTCACATTTGGTTAGTGATGTCTCCATTAGTTTGTAATATCACATTGACATTTCCAATATCAATATAACAAACAATGTTATAACTGAAACATTATAAGGCATAAAACAGATAATCCAATTATGAGCTGACAAAAGTCCTAATATATCACAGAGATGGCTTCTCAAGGAAGCACCAGATGACCTCCAGAGCAGGAGAGAGATGATATGACAGATAAATTCTCTAGGAAAACCCCGATCGCTTCCCAAGGAAGCCCAAATGACCTCTCGACGAGGTCCCAGATGGTATCTCAAGGAAGCCACAAATGACCTCCAGAAAAGGTCTGCAAGACAGGTTTATCATGCTTACCAAGACTCAACACTAGAGGATTTCTAAATGAGTCTCAACTTTGTTGGTCCTTGGGAAACAAATACTCAAGGGAAACTTTCAGTTCTGAGGCCTGAGAAACTTATCTAAGAAGGGTTTCCTTGAGTCCAGGCCCACAGCCATCTCTCTGGCGCCTCCAAAAATTATAACCTCTAAAGCACAAAACAGTGCATAGAGGCACATTTAAGAAAATAAATAAATTCATTTACACATAAAGGGCCTGAGGATGACTGATTGTGTGTTGGATATCCAGAGACAAAAGCAGCCTTGACCAACAAACCTCTGACCTCCAATAGGCAGCCCAACACTTTGTTTATTGGTCTTCAAATCACCACCCCCCACAATTATGATCTGCAAAACTCCATACTTCCAAAGGCAAGGCTTTTTATTTTATCTTCCTCCCCACGTCTCTACTGACTTGTCCTTCCTTACAAGGTCTTTCCCTTTTTCCTGTCTACCTCTTCTTTCTTCTGTTTAGGACTTTCCACATTCCACAGGATTGCCCTTCTGCCCCAGTGGCCTGTTGCCATTTTTGCCCTACGGCTTTCCTTCAATTCCTCTCCTCCCAGGTCTTTCCCCTCCTGCTGTCTCCCCATGTCCTTCCTTCCAGGTATTTCCCCACATTTACTCCTATTCAGTTGCTCAGAACACATAGCCTTTACCCCTACCCAAGAACCACCAGTCTCCTTTCTAAGGTATTTCCATGGTCACTTCCTAAACTGCCCACTGCCCAATCACTACTTGATTGCTAAACATGTGGAGCTTGATATCACACCCCCTCCAGCAGAATGCTCATCTGCCTGTAGCAACATGTCCTGCCCCCTCGAGACAGCTAGACCAAAGGGCCATGATGATTTTCAGTTTCTGCAGAATTTAGATACTCCCTTGGTTATCATGGTGGCCTCGTTTTGAACTAGAAGGTATTGAATTTGGACATGTCATAAAAAGTTTGTAAAATCACTAGTTGTGACTAACTCATTAACACCTCACCAAACCTGACCTCATAAACCCATTTTGAATTCATATTCCCTTTGTGACACCACGACTAAATTGTGACCCTCCTAACTTTATATGACCTCTTAGCAACTTTGAAAAAACTCACGTTCTTTGTGATATCTTATTAACTTTGTTTACCCATATATTCATGGTGAACTAATGACATGCCTTTGTAATATCACCAAACTTTTATGATATCATTATCAGTGCCAAATTGTATTGTCATTATGTCATCATCAACTCATTGTTACATCTTCAAACTGTAATGAGATCATACTATTATGATATCTAGTTGTCATTGTTAGATCATAGACTAATTGTGAATACCTATTCTGTAATTTCATTCTGTTTTAAATGTAATGCATATTGGTTGATATTAGAACCCATTGTGACCTTATAACCATTGTAACATCAAAATCTCTTTGTGACATTACAAGACATTGTGGTATCACTAACACACTGATATCATAAACCTGTCCTGTCTCCATATCTTTTTTGACATGGTTCCATTATGATATCTTAGGCCTTTGTGAAATCATAATCTGTTTTCAGCCTCATAATATTCCTGATATGATATGTGATTTCAGAAATCCACTGTAACATCATGCCCACTGTTACTCCACACACTCAGACATCATCACTGTGCCACCTAGTGCATCACACACTTGCTAGGACTTCATCACATTTGTAACAAAACATGTCTTTACAGACATCAGAGTCCATTTTTGAACCCATATACTAATTGTGAATTAATAAAAATTGAGATCCAGAATGCCATTGTGACAACACATTGTTACATCACAAATCTATTGTAACTTCATCACTCTTAGGGCATTACCAACACAATGTGACATAAAAACACTATTATACAATGATATTTTGACAACTTGCCATCATGATATCATTGTCCCTTTGTGATTTCATGAATTATGGAATTACAATCTTTTAGAAAATTCACGGTTGGGATTTCAAGGTCCTTCTGTGAACTTGTATCCTCATAGCAATTTAATTTGGACATGTAATTGTGATATTTCAAAGTTACTTGTGACATCACAAACCCATTGTGACATCACATTGCTGTTATGACATCATGATCCCATTGTGATACCCTAAACCTATTATGACCTATTAGCACATGTAAATACACAAATATCCTTTGTGACATCACAGTCTCTTTGCATATTCTTAGTCTCAATGTAATCTATTGAAATGAGATTATGCATTCCATTGTAAGATCACCTTTCCCTTGTGACAACACCATTTTGAGATCATATTGTCATTTTTACACTATCGACTCGTTACATCGCTAAACTAAAATGACATCATACATTAGGAATTTCTATTCTGTGAGTTCATTCCATTTCAAATGTGGCATATGTGTTGAAATGAGAAACCCATTATGATTTCATAACCATTGTGAAATTACAATGCTTTGTGACATCATTTTGCCATTAGGAGTTCACTGTGATATCACAAACCTGCCCTGTCCTCATAACTTATGTGACAGGCTGCCATTGTGATTTCTTATGCCATTTTTGAACTCACGATCTGTTTTTGAACTTGTCATATATTAAGTATGACATGAAAGGAGAAATCCACAGTGACTTTATGACCACTATGATATCACACTGCCAGACATTATGACCATTTTGTCACATTGTGACATCACAAACCTGTTAGGACTTCCTCCCATTTTTGACAACACATGCCTTTGGGACATAACCATCCCTTTTTGAGCACATGTATTCACTTAAAGTTAAGGATAAGTGATATACTCCATGCCATTTTGACATCACCAACTCATTGTGATCTCCCAAAATTACTGTGAAAGTATCACCATTATAGAACAATTGTGTCATCAAAACATTTCTATGACATGATATTGTGACATCACATTTTCATTAGGATATTATTGTCCTAATGTGTTTTCACAATTCTATTTTGACTTCATAACATTTTACAAAATCCATGGTCTTTGGACTTCAAACTCTTTCTATGAACTAGTATTCTCATTGTGAAACATTCTCAAATGATATCAGACATGAGATGATCATATACCAAACTCATGGTGACATCACTCTCACATCGTGACCTCATTACCACTGTGACATTACAAATCCACTGTGACATCACATTGCCATTGTGATATCACTATCACGTTGTGATATCCCAAACCTAGTTTTACCTTTTAGCACCTTCGACACAACTTAGAGCCTTTCTGACATCACAGTCCCTTTGTGTACCATATCTTGATGTGATCCTAGAACAATTTATATCAGACATGCCTTTTAACATCACATACACTTTGGGTCATCAGCAGTGTGACATCACATTGTCATTATCTCATTATCATATGTCATTATCATATCAGCTTACAATGTTATCACCAAACTATAATGAATTCATAGCATCTTGATATTACATTATCATATTGATACCCATAATTCAGGCTTTACCTCTATTAATCCACTTCTTCAAATTAACCATGTGAGGTAACTTGCATAAACACTCTCTCCATGAGTTCAAGCTTTCCAGCATTTACCTGTTGGGAAATTTCTACGTACATTACATATGCTTGTAAAGCTGAGGACCAACTGATTTAGGCATTGACCTGGGACAATTTACCAGGGTGCCTGATAACCAGAAATAAACAGACAGAAGGCTTGAGCCTATAACCATTTTACAGAAATTTAGTGTCCACACTTGCACACCTGATATCACTATTTTCCCTCTTTTTTCAATTGTAATGATTAGTAGCTGTTGACACTCCACTGTGTTTAGTGTGGTCTCCTGAGCTACCTGATAATCTCAGTTGTTTCTCTGAACCTCAGGGATCTCTATTTTCTTTAACTCCTATTTAGAACTCTGACCTCAATCTGGAACTTGGAATCCTCTTCCCTTTTATCCTCCTCCTTTTCTTTGAAGCTAGCTTTCATGATCCCAATCTCCATGTCAAAGTCCTCCTTATCCAACAAGTGTTCTTCCAGGAGCACACAATTCCTTCCACTTTCCAACTGCTGCTCCTTCTCACAACAACTCTAACTGGTCTTCAGCTCCTCCTTTAAGTTTGAAATAGTGCTATTAAGAGGGTTTTTTTCACCTCAAACAATTCCATTGACACCTGCTAATTCTGCATTATATTTTTGGTGCGATCTCAAAAGTCTCTTTGGCCTTTTCCTCTACTAGCTTCTATTTCTTTTCCCTTTAGTGTATTTTGTGACATACCTTTTAACTGTTTAAATGTTCTGTTTTTCTGCCTAATGCTCTTTCCTTTTCCTGGGCATTCCCCATCAGAGCATGCCTGTCCTTTAACTCTTTCTGAAGAATAACAATCTCTATCTTGATTCTGATATTTTGCTGTTCAGTTTTCATGGCCTATTTTTCTATGACATGGTAACTCTAGTCAGCCCCATCAGCTGCTCTTTCTATTATTTTTTTGTTGAATTTCAACTCACATGCTTCATAGTTTATAATTATTATGCACTTCATCCTAATACATTATTGCATCATGTCCAGCTCCTTTCTCTGGGCCTTGATTTCCATGTAGAGTGTCGGGATATTCTGCTGCCCTACTTTGTAATAAGCAAGGATGGCAGCATTGCATCCTGTGCCTTCTTCAGCCTCTGATCTGTGGTCCCCCTTTGTTCCTAAAGTTGGGAAAGCTATATCAACAGAAATGTCTAAACACAATCTGTACAGTCCCTGCAGTCTTTGCAACATGTTCTTTGGCTTATCCGCTGGCCACCTGAGAAAAACTCCACCGTTCTTTCTTGCCTGGGGAACTGGTCTGGTTAAAAAGGCATCGTGCTCCTAAATTTGAGCCCATTTGGAAAGAAACTTACTTGGTGTTGCTAATTACATCATCGGCTATTAATGCTGCAGGGAAACAGCACTGGATCCATCATTCTCAAGTGGAACAATATCTAGAGATGGCTGCACGATGTACAGCTCAGAGAAACTCAAAGAATCCATTCAGGAAAGATTTACCAAGTGTTAGTTAGTGCTAACTAGTGTGTTTTTATGGTTTACTCATATTATGTGTTATAATTGTATTTTAAATCTGTGAGGGCTGGGGAGAAAAGGGAAAGTTTAGGATTTGTTCCAGAAGGAATCCATGATTTGATTGTAATGAAAACCAGTGGGGGATATTCTAACCAGTGGGGCCCCAATGGTCACCACGTCCCAATCATCAGTGTAGCCCCTTGGCTTGATATGCTGGAGTGGTCAAGGCTTTCCACCAAATGGGACAGAGCATGCTGCTGGATGGGATAGTGTGTCAAGCCTGACACGGTGAGCTGTCACGTAGTGACTGGACAGTGTGCAGTATGAGATGGTTTAAAATGGTACGGCAGGAGAGCCATTGATGTGACAGAAGGGTACAACCTATCTATAGGCTGTGTTCAGAACAATAGACCAGGAGAGAAAGAGGAGAAAGTCCTGGAAGGAAGATAGCGGTGAGACAGTAGGATCGGAAAGCCCTGGGAGGAGTCAGAGTTAAGAGAGAGTAGGAGGGGAAGCATGACAATTGGGCACCAAGGTAGAGCAATTCAATCCTGTGGAGGGTGGAGGAAACTGATGAGAAGGAAGTGGTGGGAGGGGAAAGGGGAAGAATCTAGAAGATAGGAGAGGTGTGTAGAAAAGGTGGGAGGAAGGGAAAAGAAAAAGGCTTTGCCCTTTGAAGTTTGGAGCTTTGGAGATTTTAATTTGGGGGGCTCTTGTTTTGCAGACCAATTAATAAAGGACAGGGCTGGCCATTGGTGGTCGGAGGTGGTCGCGGCTGCTCATGTCTCTGGGTATCTAGTCCAGTACAAGGTAGCTGCAGGTCTTTTTCTATTGTAAATAAATTTGTTTGTTATCTTATATGTGTCTCGAAGGATTGTCTTGATTTTATGTGTCATAATATACAAGTTCATATGGAGCTTAAAGTCCCAAAGTCTATGAATTTTCTAAAATGGTATAAAGTCATAATGTGTGTGAAAACCCAATGGAACAGAAATATCACAATGGCAATATGATATGCTATGATTATGTAATGTTGTCACAATTATTGGTTGATGTCATAATGTTGACGATGTCACAAGAATTTTATTATGTCCCTATGGGTTGTCTAACTGCTGATGATTATATTAGCTTAGAAAGGGTTTGTGAGGTCTCCAAGGGCATGTGTTGGCAGGAATGTGATGAATTCCTAACAAGCTTATGATAGTCAAAATGTGACAAAGTGGTCATGACCTCTGACAATGTTATGTCACAATTTTCATAATATCACAGAGTTTTTATAATATAACGTCATAAATATTATGTGCTTGAAAACAGAATATGAGCTCACAAAGGGCAGTGTTTCAAAAGTTATGACAAGGGGACAAACTTGGATTGTCATACTGGTGATGAGGTCACTATAGGTTTCTGATGTTGCAATGGAAGGTATGTTGTCCTTAATCCACAATGAGGATATAAGTAAATAAAGGGACTTTGATGTCACAAAGAAGGCCTTTTGTTTTTTGCAATGGTTCTGAGAGGTCATAACAGGTTGGATGTCTCAATGTGATAATCATGTCACAACAGCAATGTGATGTCACAATGTTTTTGTGATGTCACAGTGGTTATGACATTAGCAATAGGATAATGATGTGACCATACTTGTAATATTTCAATCACAGGTCTGATTTCGATTACTACTGTTTTCCAATGAGGATCTGCTTTCAAGGAAGGAGTTAGAAGTCCCAAAGCACATCAGTTTTCTAACATGTGATGGAGTTAAAATAGGTTTGTGAAAACAAAATGGGACAATGATATCACAAAAAAGTGATGTCACCATACCATGACATAATAATTTGATGTCATAGATAGTTGTTGATGCTATAAATGTGATGAGGTCACAGCAGGTTTCTGAGGGCACAGTAGGATGCTGAAATCAAAATGTCATGGTAGATTTCTATTGTCATTTATTCTAAATATAAAAGTTCAAAAAGGTATTGGGATACCTTTTGTTAATCGCAAAAACAATTTGACCTAATCACCCCGCTCTTATAACAAACCCATTATGATGTTACATTGCCATTTTGAAATCATGATCACATTGTGACGATTATAGGTTTGTGAAAACCCCTTGGGACAGTAATATCACCCTGACAATGTGATGTCTCAACACAAATGCTATAAAGTCTAAAGTGGTTTGTGATGTCACTATGTGACACAATGTTCATGACATCTGGCAGTGTGATGTTACAGCAGTCATGTTGTCAGAATGGTTTTCTATGACATGTCATACATGAAATAATAGGAAGTCAGAAACAGATAATGAGCTCACAACTGGCCTAAGATATGACAAATGTAACATTTTACCAAAATTATGAGAACAGGGGTTTGTGATGTCACAATGGATTATTGATACCACAATGGTTATGCAGTCATAATGGGTTTCTGATAAGAAAACAATGCACATGTAATATCATAATACTATTATGAAATTGTAGTATTGTGAGGCTGACCTGAGCTGATGGTGTCATACCAGGAATGTGATGTCCAAATAGTGATGATGTAACAAGGGTTTGTGATATTACCATGGCATATCTCATCTCAATTGTCACTAGTTCACAATGAGAATATGGGTAGAAAAAGGGATTGTGATGTCACAATGGACTTGTGTTTATTCCAAGGAGCTAGGAAATATTCATATGCTAAGAAGTAATCATGACATGATATTGTGAGATCACATTGTCAGGGTGATATTACTGTCCCATGGGGTTTTCACAAAGCTATAATCGTCACAATGTGATCATGATTTCAAAATGGCAATGTAACATCATAATGGGTTTGTTATAAGAGTGGGGTGATTAGGTCAAATTGTTTTTGCGATTAAAAAAAGTGAGATTGAAATAACACAATTATTTCTTCAATTTTATTTGCTCCTAGTACAGGAGTACAGGAGTTCAAGGAAAAAGCTGGGAGTCCCAAAGGCCAGGAATTTTCTAAAATATTATGAGAACATACTAGGTTTGTGAAAACACAATGGGCAGTTATATCATAATGGCAATGTGATGTAAAAATATGATGTAATAATGTTTTAATGTCACAATTGGTTGGTGGTGCCACAAGCATGTTGAAAGTGCAATACATTTGTGAAGCACAATTGGTTGGTGATGTCACAAGGGAATGCCAAAATTCAATTGTTATTAATACACAAATGTTTACAAAATGGCTGAAATGTCTCCAAAGTAATGGGTTGTAAGCAAAGTTATGAAGTCCTAACTTATTTCATTATATACTTCATAGTAAAGATACTGTCCAAAGAGATTTATTCTATTTATTTATTTATTTTTACTGTGAAAATTCTGTACACAGGAATTACAATTACATAGGCAAGGTAATGTGTACCTTTCTTATCAAGCATTGTTGCTTCCTCCTTTGTTTCAACTTCCCATCCCTTCCCACTTCTCATCTCCACTCTCTGACTCCACTCTCCTGCCTCGCTTACCCCTTCCCCACCCCCCACCCTCACCCCGACGCCTGGCTAAAGTCATAATGTTCATTTTCGACATAACATCTTGCACCTCTCATTGCAATGGTTCCACCTGTATTCCTATTTAAACATCATTTCCTTTCTCCTCCAAAAAGTATACCAACAACAAATACAATGAAACAGGGGTGATGTCATGGGGGAGGGACATACAAAGGAAAAAAAAAAACAATCATCTTATAAATGCGTTAGAAACAATCGCAAAAAAGAAAAAAAAAAAAACATTTGGGTCCTTATATTGCACTTCATTTCACCTAACATCAACTTATTTGACCGTTTCTGCTTCTCTTAGAAATATACTAGTTACTGAACATAAGGGAAACCATGGGAACTATGTTTTTTGGTCCTAGCTTACTTTACTTTATATAATTTATTATAAGTCTTTTTGTTTTCTCACAAATGGGGTATTGACATTCTTTCTAGACACCAAAAAACAATAAACCAAAGATGTTTGAGTTACTTGAGTAAAATGATGAGTACATTGTCTATTAGGAATTATTATAATAATATATATTATATACATATATACCTATATATATATATTGTATATATAAACCTATATAATTAATAATATATATAAATATATATCTACATATATAGGTATATACATGTATGTACATATATTATATATATTATATAGGTGTATATGTAATATATTTTATCTAATTCATAAATATGTACTGAAAAATATGAAATATAATATATAACATGGATATATAGATATATACATAATATGAATACATATATATATAAATACATATAATATATATGTCATATATGAAATATAGGTATATATACAGATATATACATATAATATTTAGGTATATATCTTAATATAAAGGAATATATACAGATATATACCTATAATATGTATGTATATATAGGCAGATATATATACAGCTATGTATATTATATAAGAATATACAGAATATATTACATATTATATATTAAACACAAAATATATCATATAAATATATAACTATATGACATATTTATATTTAATTTAAAAACCTACAAATACATAATATACATATTATATATAATGTATATGCTTATATATTATATGTATATATACATATATAAACCTATATAATATATTACATATTACATATAACATATATTTATATCTATAGATATGTATATATAGAAATGATAATATGTTTATTATGTATTTTATATGATATATTAGATATATTTCATGTTATAATATTATTTATAACAATATAATATATACTACATATTGTATATATAAGTATATGTATATATACGAATATTGTATATAGTATATACACAAATATATAGAAATATATATTATATATACTATATGTAGTTATATAATACATATACTATATATAATATATGAATATATATACATATCTCATATATAAAATGTATTTAATATACATATATATGCATCTATATACATACATATACATATATATGAATATATGTATAAACATTTATACATATATACATGTTTCTATATGTATACATATATATACATGTATACATATCTACATATTTATATATGTATACACGTATATATATATATGTAACATGTTATACATTTGAAATATATAATCAATAATATATATTCTCCCTCTCTATCTATCACATTTTTTGATCAGTTCATCTACTGAGGTTTTGATGGTGACTAATGCTGTGATAAACATTTTTATGCTGATAGCTGTTTTATGGCCTTGTTTGAGATCATTTGTGCCAATGACCAAACATGGGATTCCTGGATGATGCGTGAGCTCTATGCATTGTCCTTTGAGTGGCTTTCATACTCCTATCTAATTGGTTGAACAAGTAAATGCTCCCATCAAAAATGAACTAAGGTATACATTTGACCACATCCATTCCAGGATTTTTTATTAGATTTCTTGTTCATAGTCATTTTAACTGAGTTGATGTGGAATCTCAATGTTGTGTTGATATGCATGTCTTTTGTGGCTAGAGATGTTGAGCATTTCTTCATGTGTCTGTTGGCCATTCTTATTTCCTCTTCAGAGAAGTCTCTCTTGAAGTCCTTTTAAATAAGTTTTTTAAATGACTTGTTTTTCTTTATTGTAAGAATACTCTATATATCTTAGCTATGGTAAATAATGCTCTAGTAAACGTAGTTGTGCTGGTAGATTTAGTATTGTCTTGATTGTGATCATTTGGGTAAATGCCCAAAATTGGGATTGCTGGGTCATAGAGGAGTTCCACGTGGAGTCTTTTGAGGAACCTCCATACTGTATTCCAAAGTGGATACTCCTGAGTAGATGAATGGATCAAGAAAATGTGGTATATATATGTATATATATACAATGGAATTCACTGCTTCCATCAGAAAAAAATGACATTGCACCATTTGCTAGGAAATGCAAAGACTTGGAAAAAATTATATTAAGTGAAGTAACCCAGGCCCAAAGTAAAATATGTCCCATTGTTTCACATATTTGTATTTCCTAGTATATCTGAAACATGCAGAAACATTAAGACCAGTTGATATTAGGTGACATGAACCCCAAGATAAGGACCTAAATGTTTTTTTTTTTTCTTTTTGCTATTCTTTCAAACATTTTATAGATATTTCTTTGTTGTTTTGTTGGACCCTTGCAGAGGATATAACCCTTGTTTTCACTGTATTTGATGTTATTATAATTTGTGGAAGGGAAGGGAAAAACAAATTCTTTAAATTGGAATACACATGGACCCATTGGAACAACGAGATGTACAAGATATTATGTTGAAAAATGAACTTTTCAACTTTATCAGGCGGGGTATGCGGGGTGAATGGGTATTGTGGGAGGAAATGGGAAGGTCTAGTAAGAGGAAACAAAGAAGGATACAACAATGATTAAGTAGAAATATACTCATTTCATTGCCCATGTAATTGTAACCCATCTGTACGGTATTTTCACAATAAAAAAAGAATACTGCACAAAGGAGTAACAGTTACCTGAGCAAGGTAATGAGTACATTTCCTATCAAGCATTGCCTCTTCCTTTGTTTTTCCCCTACCATCCCTTCCGCCTCCACAACTACATTCTCCCCCCCACACACCTATTGTAAAGTTCCTTTTTCAACAAAGTTTCTTGTAGATGTCATTGTTACAATGGGCAACCTGTATCCCAATATAAACTTTTTTTTCTCTTTCCCCAAATTAGAGAAGTGTATTTACAATATGCAGGGCACCGACATTATATACAGTGAAAACAGGGGTTACACTGTAGGGGAGGAACATACAAAGCAAAAAAAAAAAAGAAACAAGTTATTTGCTATAACTAGTATATGTCTCGGGAAGCAGAAAAAGTCAAATGCTATGTACATATTGACCAGATAAGATGAAGTTAAGTGAAATCAACACCAAGGTAGCTAAACAAGTGGTTTTTTCTTTCTTGCTATTGTTTCTTTGCAAGGATTTAAACCAATTATTAGTGGGGCAGCTGTTTCTTTGAGAATTTGTCTGTGTTGGGTTTAATTTTGTGAGTTCTAATTATATTTTAGGTAAGAGACCCTTGTCTGTTGGATGGGTAATGAAGATTTGTTCCCAGTCTCTGGGCTTTCCTTTGATCTTGGTAGCTATGTACTTTTCCCTGCAGAAGTATGCTGTTGCACGAAATCTCTTTTGTCCAATCTTTTCTTTGAGTTTTTGTGTTTCTGGTTCTTTCTTCAGAAAAAATTGTCCATTGTCAAGGAACCCTAGAACAACTCCTATTCCTTCCCCAAATGTTTTCATGTGTCTGCTTTCATAGTGAAATCATTGATCCATTTGGAGTTGATTCTGGTACAGGGTGATATATAAGAATTTAGGTTCAGTTTTTTTGTTCAATAAATTTGGAAAGCAGCATTTACAGAAGAGGCTGTCTTTCATCCATTCTATTGTTTTAGCTCCCTAATATAAGTTTAGGCAACTACAGGACTGTGGGTTCATTTCTGGGTCTTCAGTTCAATTCCATTGTACCTCAGGTCTATTCTTGTGCCAGGAAAAAGCTGCTTTGATTACTATAGCTTTGTATTGGAATTTGAAATTTTGTATTGATATTCTCCCAGCACTGTTCTTTCTGCTAAAGATTGCTTTTGTTATTCGGTGTTGCATGTGAATTTGGGGATTGCTTCTTCTATTTCATTGATGAATGAGGTTGAAATGTTGATAGGTATTGCCTTAAATTTGTAGATAGTCCTTGGCAGAATTGTCAAATTATTGGTTTTCAAACCTCTCCAATTTGTTGGTATATGGACTCAGCTATCAACTTGCATCTGAGTACTACCTTTGCTGTGTCCCAGAGGAGCTGGTAATTTGTATGTTAATTTTTGTTAAATATCATGAGCATTTGAATGTCCATTTTAATGTGTTCCATGACCCACTGGTGATTCAACAAGGTGTTGTTCAGCCTCCATGTGTTACAGGATTTTCTTGGGTGGCTTTTGGTGTTGAATTCTCCTTTTATTCCCTTGCGGTTTGAGAGAATGCAGGGGATAATTTCAATGAATCTGTATTTGGACAATTTTTTTTTGTAACCAAAAATGTGATCTATTTTGGAGAATGTTTCATGAGCTGCTGACAAGAATATGTATTCAGATGCTGATGGGTGTTACATTCTGTACATGCCGGTTAAGTCTAGTTGATCTATGAAGTTCTTTGTATCTGAGGTTTCTCTCTTGAGTTTTGCTGTGTTGTTCTATCCAGCTAGGATAGTGGTGATTTAAAGTCCCCAACAATTAATGTATTTCAATCGATATGAGATTTTAGGACAAGTAGTGTTCCTTGGATTAATTTGGGTTAATTTTTGGTGAATAGACATTTAAAATTGTAATATACTTCTGAAGGAGAGATCCCTTAATGAATATGTAATGATATTCTTTATCTCTTCTTGCTAATTTTAACTTGAAGTCCATTTTATCTGACATTTGGATTTCAACTCCCACCTGTGTATGGTGGCTGTTCGCTTGCTAGACTTTACTCCATCCTTCCTTTTCACAAGACGTTTGTTTTTGTTGACAAGGTATGTTTCTTGAAGGCAGATTTTTTATACAAGTAGACAATCTATGTCGCTTAATTGGAGAGTTGATTCCATTTAAAACTGAGAATTAGGATTGAGGTGTTTGGTAATTGCTGCCATGGTATCCATCTTGTTTGGGGCTGTGCCCACTGGATTCTTCCTATGATTCTTAGACTCTCTGTTCCGTGGCTGCTTCTTGGCTTTTATTGTGGTCTTGCTGGTTTTCTATGTGTAGTATACATTTACATGTCTTTTATAATGCTATTTTTTGGAGATATATGGTTTCAGTGGTTGTATTTTCTGAAAGATTTTTATTTGTCCTGATGTTATGAAGGAGAATTTAGCTGAGTGTTGTATACTTAGTTGATAGTTGTTGGTCTTTAGGACAAACAACATCGTTCCAGGCCCTACCTTTTTTTTTTGGGTCCAGTCATGGGGCCAGGACTCTGGGCCTGGGCGCTGTTCCTCAGCTCTTCAGATCAAGGCTAGAGCTCTACCACTTGAGCCACAGAGACACTTCCGGCATTTCTCTTTTTGCTTATGTGGTGCTGAGGAATCTAACCCAGGGCCTGAGCCACCTTCCCAGCCCATTCCAGGCCCTTTTACTTTCATTGACTCTGCTGAGAATTCTGAAATTATTCTGATTGGTTTCCCTTTATAGGTGATTAATTTTTCTCCCTGAAAGCTTTAATCAGCCTTTCCTTTCTCTCAATTGATCCTGTGTGGATTACAATGTGACAGTAGGATGTTCCATTCTGGTCCGTTCTATCTGGTGTTCTAATGTCTTCTTGTGTCTGAATGTACCTATCATTTTGCATATTTGGGAAGTTCTCTGCTAGAATCCTGTTAAATAAATGTCCTAGACGTTTCACTTCCCTTATCTGTCCTTTACAACCATTAGCCTTAAATTAGGCCTTTTGGTGGTCTCTACTAACTATTGAATAGATCTATCATATTTCTTAGATTTGTACTTTTTTTATAGTGTCAAGTCTGCCTTCAGTCCCAGAGACTGGTCCCCTGCACAGACTAACCTACTCTCAAGGCTTTCTATTGTGTTTTTATTTCCTTTCCTTCTAAGTGGTCAGATTTGATGGCTTCAGATTGTTTATTGGAGCTTTGTTTTACATCTTGTATGCACTTCTTTACCTTTTTAATATGGTTTTCAGTATGTATTCTAAAATCTCTTGATTGGTTATAAGTTAATTGGTCAAACTTTCCTTTCATTGGGCTTCACCCAGCATTTGCTTTGTATCCTCTAGGGATTGCCCAAGCTTTCTGTTAATGGATTCCATTAATGCACCTATGCAATTACTCAATTACGCTTTGATCAGCCTCTCAGGCTCATTAATTCCTGTATTAATATTTCCTTGGCCTCATCATGCTCTTGCATTTTCCTAGCACGTTCACCCAGAGTGTTTTGCAGGCTTTCAAACTTTTCATTCAACATATGTACCAGTAGTGTTTGTAGAGGATTTTGGGAACTCTTCTCTGGATTATTATATTTCTTTTAATATTATTTTTATTGTGAAAATACTGTACACAGATGTTACAATTACATAAGCAATTAATGAATATATTTCTTATCACTCACTATTGCCTCCTCCTTTTTTTCATCTTCCCATATCTTCCCATCCCACCACCACTTCACCACTAATGTTGCAAATTTTCTTTTTCGACATTAGGTCTTTTACATCTCATTGTTGCAATGGGTCCACCTGTATCCCTATTTAAACAATTGGTTTTTCCCGTGCCTTGCACAAATACAATGAAAATAAGGTTTATTCCTTGGGGAGGAGGGATGCAAATCAACAAAAAAAATCATAAATATGTTAGAAAAAAAATATTTGAGAGCTTGTCTTGTAAATTTGTTCAACTAATTTGGAAAGTAGTATTGGAGGTTCCTCAAAAGACTCCATATAGACCTCCCCTTGACCCAGCAATCACACTTTTGGGCATTTACCTGAAGAATCACAAACAAGACCAAGACCATATTAAAGCTACCAGCACAACTATTTTTATTACAGCATTATTTATGATAATTAAGATTTGGAACCACCTCAGATGCCCCTTAATAGATGAATGGATCAAGAAAATGTGGTATATAGACACAATGGAATTCTCTGCCTCCCTCAGAAAGAAGGTCATTTCCCCATTTGTTAGGAATTAGAAGAACTTGGAAAAAATTATATTAAGTGAAGCAAGCCAGGCTCAAAGAAAAATAGGTCTCATGGTTTTCTTTATTTGCAAAAAATAGTATATGTTTGAAACAAGCAGAAACGGTCAGATAAGTTGGTGTTAGGCAAAATGAACCCCAAGATAAGGACTCCCACTCATTGTTAGTGGGAGAAGAGATACTTGGCCAACCATTTTTCTTGTCTTTCTACACCGTGTTCTGCCAATTTTTGTATGAAGACAAACCAATACTGTGCTAGCACACTGATTTAGGAAATCATCAACTTAAGCTCTGTAGTTGCACAAATTGTTTAACACAGTCAAAATAAGTATATATACAATCCAGTTCATTAGATACAATCTAGTTCAACAACAAACAACTAGGGATACATAGACTAAGACAATCAAAGAAGAAGTCAGAAGACCAGAAATTAGTAAGTTCAGGGAGAATTGTGAGGAGAAAATAAAATTAGAGACAAATGGTGATGGAAATGGAGAGAGATAACATGATACCTAAATGCTGAGAGAGGAAATGCATAGAAGGAAAGGAGAAGGGATATACAGAAAAAAGAAAAAGGAAAAAGAAAACATTTTTAGATGAAACACTTAAAAATGTGTAAATGAATAATACAACTAAGGGAGTTAATGATGAGTGTGAATTAAGTAATCAATACATTAATTAGTATGTGCACAATTAAGAATAAGGTCAAATATTTGAATATGGATATATATCTTAAGATGAATTGAACAGCTCTTAAATATTGCAAAGGAAGCACAAACGTACCAAGAGAAAAAAGTAAAAACAATAAAAACCTAAAATAAAAATGATGAAAAATTAGAAAACAATTTCATAAAAATTCTATAAACTGATAGACAAAAGTGTTCTTCCATTTTTTTTTCAGGCAGGATCTACTATCTCCCCTGAGACCGTAACCAGTTTATTGGTGCTCTGGTTTGCTTACAGTGTTTGATTTTCCTATGGCTTCATTGTTTTCTTAAATCAGTTTGCTTCAGCAGGCAGAACAACGCTCTTCCTTACTAGAGATTTTATAACACCTTCTCAGGTTAATTCAATGTGATGGTGATTTCCTTTGAGTATCACAAAAGGGAGAGATGACTGTTTCTTCTAGCTTGGAGTTGCTGTGATGGGGCTAGGCTCAGGGTAATGTTGAGTCCTGTCAGATTGTGTAGCTTTTCCCTGAGGGGCTAGCTTATGAGACATTCATATAGCCCAGCCTGGATCCATTGTCAGGATTTATATTTACTGAGTTTCCAATTTTTTTCTTTAACTCTCAGGCAGCTAGGTCGGCTGACTGTGCTATATTGTGGTGGGGTAGCCTCTTACCCAGTGATGAAAGTCAGTCATCTATGGGCAGAGATTCCTCTGCCTGGAAAGTAAATCTTTCTCCTTGCCTGATCTGAGCCTGGCATGTCAGGTTCCTTTGATCTGTTAACTGGCTCATACTGATTTCTTCAAAGGTCTAAGTATGGGGTGTTCTGCCATGTCTTTGTCAGTATCAAGGATGGAGTTCTCCTCTTGTGGTTGGGGAGTATCTTCTTTCCCACTCTTGCTCTGTGGAAAGGATTAAGGAAGATTTGCTTGTGTGGTACTCATGCCTTTCCTTTGATTTCCAGGCCATCTATGGTCTGCAAATGTCTGTGGTGAGCAGGATGAAGATGTTTGCTCCATGTCAGTTTTTGCTGGTGGTGACTATAATCTGCTCACACACCACTTCTTGTGACTATGTTCTGGGCTGTATTTGTTGATGAGGTAGCAATGGTAACAGCTGCTGTAGCTATTGCTAAGGACAATTTAGAAAGTTCAAGTCTGTCTCCATAACCAAGCTGCATGTATTTTTCCCATCTGACCAATATTTCTCTACTATTATAGCACCTCTTGTGAGTCTAAAGTCTTGGACTTTACAATGGAACAATAAAATTGGTTTCTATGAGAGATGTTTATTAAAACAATTAGGACCGCTGAACACTTTTAAAAAACACATGTCCTTTGTGACACAATAGTCTCTAGTATACCAATATATTCATTGTGAATTACAGATAGTTGAGATTCAACCTGCCATTGTAACATCAAAACCTTTTGTGACACCAACTGTGTCACATTGTCCTTATGATAGCATCATATCATTGTGATATCACAAAACTTACAATCATATCATACCCTATGACAACACATTGATTTGTGACATCATAGACACATTGTAATTGCCTATTCTGCAATGTCATCCTATTTCAAATATGGCATGTGTGTTATCAGAAACCCATTGTGAACTAATAACCATTGTGACATCATATTGCCATAATGATATCAGTAACCCACTGTGCCATCACAAACCTGTCTTCTCCACAAACTTTCTTTGCCATGTGATATTTTAGGCTAATAATTTGCTTTCAATTTGTGAGATAATAATTTGTTTTCAAATGGATAATATTTCAGATATGACATGTTATAAAAGGCATCTTCTGTGATATCAAGGCCACTCTGACATCACAATGACAGATGTCATGAGCATTCTGTCGCACAGTGAAATCAGAAACCTGCTAGCACTTCATCACATTTTTCCGAATACATATTTTAGAGATATCACAGTTCTTCTGTGAACTCATATATTCATTATGAGTTAGTGAAAATTGTGGTCCTGTATACCATTTTGCTATCCATACCTCTTTGTGACATCTCAAACCTACTGTGATCTCATTAGAGTAGGCATAAACAGCTAATGATGAATTCAAAACATTATTATGACATATTTCGACCACATTTTCATTGTGATATCATTGTCCCATAGTGTTTTCAGAACACTTTAATTGCTGTAAGGGAAATCATCCCAGAAGCCTCATTTTGAAATATAGTATATTGTAATATTTATAATAGAGTTTACAGGTTGCAGGTAGCCAATTTTTACAAAGACCTAAGCAAGCAAATAAAAGTAACACAGCTAGGAAACATGCTAAAGTGAAACAAAAAACAAAAACCATGCCGACAATGGTATGGATAGCTTAATTGGGCTGCAATGATGAGCGAAGCTGAGCCAGGAGAGAGGACACAGGACATGATCAGTGAGACAATTGGCATGACATAATGATGTCTAAGCTGGTTCAGAACTAAGTAGGTCGGTGCAGAGGTCAGATCATCAGGAAATTCCCAGTCCAAGCAAATTCAGTTACCTATCAGCCAAGTACCCACACCTGTCTCCAGGGGTATGGTCATGCACATTACCTTGGAGTTAGGTGATAGGCAGGGTGTTTTCTTCCCCCAGCATGAAAGCAAGATGCAAGACCCCACAAGCAACCATGTGGCCAATAAGGTGATGGCCAGAACTGACCTCCATACTTCATCATGACCTCAAACATTTTAGATATCAAGCTCCTTCCTTGAACATTGTGAACATGGAATTCATTGTGAAATAGTAGCAACTGAAGTCGGACACATCATTGTGACATCCCAAGTCCATTGGGACCTCATCCGCACTGTGATATCTAATCGCTGATGTGACGTCATATTCATATTGTGATAAAGTTCCTACTGAGAACGATATGTTGGAGCTTTCCGGAATTTTCCTGTTGGCAACTTTCTATATACAAGTTTGTCAGGCAGCAGCGCTAATGGTTTTCAAGATAGTTTTGGCAGTGGCTGGTGGCAAATTACCAGCATGTCAAATAACTAGATACAAACAAGAAGGTTTGAAAATGTAATTCTTTTCACAAATCAGTATCCACATTTACACACTTGTTACCACCCTTTTTTGCTTCATTCTTTAATCTTAACGAGTAGTAGTTCTAGAAACACGACTGATTTTAGAGAGGTTTCCTGAGCTACCTGATCAGCTCAGTTGTTTCCCTGCACCTACGGGTTCTCTAGTTTATTTAACTCCTTTTTAACTTTCTGAACCTGTTTGGAGGTTGGAGACTTCTTCCATTTATCCTCCTCCTTTTCACTCTTTAAAGCTTGCTTTTATGATCCCAATCTCCTATTTAAATTCTTCCTGACGTTGCAGTGTTCTGCCAGGGTCACAGGAAAGTTCCTTTGACTGTTCAACTGCTGCTCTTTCAGCAGCACTTTTGCTTGCTCTTCATCTCCTCCGTTCAATTCTCAGTGGTGCTATTGAGAGGGTTGTTTTTTTTTTTTTTCACCTCAATCTGCTTCATTGAAACATGCTACTTCTGCATTACATTTATGGTGAGGATCTTGTCATTGTCTTTGGGTCTTCCTCTTGTAGCTCCTCTATTGTTTTACACCTCCTTGTATTTTTATGACAAGTCTTTCAGCAGTTTAACTCTTTTGTTTTTGTGCCTAATGCTGTTTTTCCCGGGTATTCACCATCAAAATATGAGTGTCCTTGACTCTTTCTAAAGAGTAACAATCTGTATTTTGACCCATTTATTATTCTGCTCACTTTTCTTGGCCTCTTCTTCAATGACACAGGAATTTTGCGTCTATTCTTCTAACTGGACTTTCAGTTCTTCCTCTGGTGCTTTGAATTTTTGCTCACATCCTTCAAAGGTAAAAGCTTAATACACTATTGTATCATGACCAGCTCCTATGACATGGCCTTGATTTCACATACATTGTCAGGATCTTCTCCCTGACTTGCTTGTAGTCAGCAAGGATGGAAGCATTGGTGTCTTGTCCTCCTCAGTCTGTAACCCGTGGGCTCGACCTTTGCATCAGGCACACCTTGTCTGATGTACTTGGATTTCATTTGATTCTGCCTTTTTCTCAGTTTCATTTTGTGAATTTTTGTTCTTATTTTTGACTCTCACAATTTTATGATTTATGTCTTCAAATCTTTTCTTCACATCTGATAATTCTTTCTTTTCTCCACTGTGCTGTTTAATTCACTTTTTACCTATTTGTGGGTTTTGATTGGCATATATTTGAGATTTAGAATATTTTGTAGCCAGTGTTTTCAAACAGAAATGTGTGAAATTTTTCATCACCACATTTTTTCTTAAGTTCAGTGGGCTGATTTTTAAGTTTACCACAGTTGGATTTCAAACTCCCGAGCTCATTTGCCTTGTTCACAGGAGATATAATCACAGTTTCCCAGTAGCAACCTGCCTACTTAACATGTCATTTTTAATCCTTCTCTTCCTTGGAAATTCCTTTTTCCCTTGCTGTTTACTTCCAGAAAGAACACAGATCGAGTCCTAGAGGTTCCCTATTGATATTTGCAAATGAATTAAACTGTGTTCAACATTAGTCTCTTGATCCCTGTCCTGGTGCTGCTCTGTGAAACCCATTCTTAGACTGTTTTTTCTTCCACTGTATAACTGTTATGAAACACCTGTTGGGCAACTGCTAACAACTCAGATAATACCTTTTCTGAAATCCTTCTAAATTGTGAAGTTTATTTTCCTAATATCTGGGCCAATGGTGTAGTGAAAGCCATATTTCGGGCTCTTCAATTATCCTGGGCCTCAGGATCTATAGGCATATAGTTCCTATAGGCCTCTTGGAGGCTTTCTGGAAAAGCATTAGGGGATTCATTGGGGAACTATAATCTCATGCATCTTAAATTAATTAGTTGGCTTCCTAGCCGCTGCCCTTACCCTGCTAACAGGCTTGCAATATTGCTAAGCACATCTTTACCTTGATTGCTCTTCTACTCCCAGCTTGGTTGAGTCTGGGGAAAGACTTGCTCCAATAGGAATGGGTCTTCAGTGGGGGAGTGATCTGGTCCAAGGACCACCTTCTAGCTACTGTGCCGGATTCGCTCCTTTCCTCCTAGATGGAAAGCACCTGTAAAAGTTGCCCTCAGACATCTTAGGTGGGCTGATTTAACGAGATGAGTCCCTGGGCTTTTTCAGAAAAGGACGGATTTTGCTATTTCCCCTTATACATGACACTAATTTTAAACGGAAGATGTATTAGAAAGTTGGTTTGCCCAACATCTCCCCAATGTGCCTGTTGTGTACCACCTCAGGCTGGTTCAAGAAACTAATTCTGGTATGGAGGGACTGAACATCAGACATGCTGATGGCACAGATTAGGAGGTCGTGTCTTCTTCTGGGGGATCCTTTAACACCAGAAGGAAGATATTTCAGTTACAGGAACTTTAACATATTGTACTCCCATCCTGGAAAAAAAGGCATAAGCAGAGATGTATACAACAAACAGAACTATCAGCATACACAAATAGCCATAAACCCTAAACCCACATGTCCCATTTCTCTCAGTGATGCCCTCTTGAGGAGGTATGAGATGACCTCTGGAGGAGATCCCATAAGGGCTACTGAAGAGATCCTGATGACCTCTGGAGAAGGCCCCAGATGGCCTTTCAAGGAGGCTACAAAACACCACTCCGGAGGTCTCAGATGGCTTTAAAGCTCCTTCCAGGTGACCTCTTGAAGTCTCTAGTTGACTTCCAGAGGAGGTTCCAGATGGTCTCATGATGAGGTTCCTATTAATGTACTGAGAACATCTGAGATGACCTGTTGAGAAGGCCTACCCTGACCCCTGGAAGAGGTCCGAGATGCCTTCTCACTTAAGTGCCTAAATAACCATGGGAGGAATTACGAATTGGCCTCTGCAGGGACCCCAAATGACCTCCAGAGGAATTCTCAGATAAACTATAGGAGAGACCCCAAATAGCCTCTCGAAGAAGCCCCAAATTTCCACTGGAGTCAGTCTCAGATGTCCTACCATTAAAACCCCAGACTGGAGGAAGACCTAGATGAGGACCTCGAGGATGGCTAAGATAACCTCCAGATTAGGTCACAGCTGGCTTCTAAAGGAAGCCCATGATGAACTCTCAAGAAGGCCCCAGATGGCCTCTCTAGGATGGCCTCTTGAGATTACCCAAAATATCCTTCAGAGGAGGTCCAAATGGCCTCTTGAGAATGCCACAGATGAGTTCCAGAAGAGGTTACAAAATCAGTCTCAGAAGTTTCCCGAGACTCTCACTCCTACCTGGGTCTGATATAACTTTGTTTTCTGTTTTTTGGTTTTTTTTTTTTTTGGCTGGTCATGGGGCCTGAATTCTGGGCCTGGGCCCTGTCCCTCAGCTCATCTGCTCAAGGCTAGCACTCTACCACTTGAGCCACAGTGCCACTTCTAGCTTTTTCTGCTTATGTGGTTTTGAGGAATGGAACCCAGGGTCTCAGGCATGCAAGGCAAGCACTCTACCACTGAGTACATTCCTAGCCCTGAAATGACTCTTATTCCTGTTGGTCCACAGGAAACAAGAACTCTAGGGAGGTTTTCACCCCTGAAGGATGAGAAACTCACATACAAGGAGGTTTTCCTAGGGGCCAAGGCCCAGTTCCATCCATATGGATTATCTCTATGGGGCCTCCAAAATTTAAGTCCTGTAAAGCATGAAATAATCCATCAAGGTACAATTAAGATAATGAAATTATTTATACTACAAAGGGGCCGGTCTTTATCTTGTCCTGGGAGATTAATCAGGCCAAGAGCAGCATTGACCACCAAACCTCAGACATCCAATGGGCAGCAATGCCCTTTGTTAATTCATCTGCAAACCACCAATACCAAAATTATGATCTCCAAAGCTCCAAACTTCAAAAGACATGTTTTTTTTTCCCCCTTCCTCACTCTTCTACAGATCTGTCCTTTCTTCCAGGTCTTTCCCTATTCTCCTTCCACCAGTTCCTTCTTCTTTTAGGCCTCTCTACTTTCCACAGTACTGTGCCCCATTGATGAGTTGCCATCCTAATCCTCCTGTTCTCACTTTACTTCCTCTCTTTTCAGGTCTTTCCATCTTGCTGTTTCACCACTTTCTTCCCTCCAGTTGTTTCCCCTCTTTCTCTCCCCTTTGTTTGATATGAACACAGCCTGTATAAGGGCTGTACACCTCCATCACTCCAAAAGATCTCTTGCCTAAGTTTTAAATTGTCACTTCTCAAACTGCACAATGCCCAATCCCTTCTTGACATATCTCTGTGTGTTATATGACAGTTCAACCACTTCAGAAGCATAAACCGCCCTCTTTCATAAGCCAGGCCACAGCGGCAATATGATGATTAGGTTCCACAAATGATTGGGGCCCAGGTGCTTATTCCAGCATCCTCATTGATAACAAGTACCAATTGAAATTGATATTACAAACTCTTTATGACAGCACCAAACAATTGTGACGTCATCATCAATATGACATCACTCATGCATTTAGCCACGATCACATTGTGACATCACAAACCTATTATAACCTCTTTTTTACAATCATTGAAAAAACACATGTCCTTTGTGACATTACCGTCCTTTTGTGTACCCCGATCCTCATTGTGTACTATCAAAATTGAGATCAGACATGCCATTATATCATCACAAAGCTTTTCTGAGATCATCACCAGTTTAACATCACATTGCTCATTTTGATATCACCAACCTACCACATCACCTTAGCATTATTACTTCACATTGTCATTATGATGTCATAGGCAGATTGTGAATGCCTATTCTACGATTTCATTCTATTTCAAAAGTGGACTCTGTGTTGATAGCAGAAACCCATATGATGCAGTAACCAGTGTGACAGCATATCATACTTGGTATATAACTCCCATTGTATTTTCAAAAAACTAATATAACTTCATTACATTTTTCAAAATCTTGGCCTTTGTGACTTCAAGCTCCTTCTGTGAAGCCCTATCCTTATTTCTAACTAAGAGAAATTGAAATGGAATATTACTAATATTATGAAATCACCTCATTACATCTGTGACAGCACAGTCCTATAGTGACATCACATTGCTGTTGTGACATCAAAATCTAATTGTGACATCTCAAACCTATTATGGCCTCTGAGCAACTTTGAAAAAACACATCATTTTTGTGATATCACGTCCAATTTTTTATCCATATTTTCATTGTTAAGTAATAACTACTGCAACAGATATGCCAGTGTAATACCACAAGCCATTATGACACCATAGTTGTCATTTTCACATCATCATCTTATTTTGATATCACCAAAGTACAATGACATTAACTATTACAGTATCATATAGCCAGTGTGACATTATAAACACATTGTGAATGCCTATGTTGTAATTTCTTTCAAATGAGACATGTGGTTGATATCAGAAACCCATTTTGACTTCATAACCATTGTTACATGACAATCCCTTTGTGACCTCACATTGCCATTGTGATATCATTAAACCATTATGACCTCACAACTTGGTCATGTCCTATTAATTTTTGTGACATATTGCCATTTCGACATCTTAGATTCTAGATAAGTTCATAATCTGTTTTTCACATGATAATATTTCAGGAATGTATGGTATCAGATATCCACTCTGACATCATGGCCACTGTGACATCACACAGCTAGATGTCATTGACCACTGTGTTACATTGTGACATCACAAGCCTGTCAACTATTGTGACAACACATACCTTTGGAGACATCACAGTCTTTGAGAACTCATAACCATTGTAAGTTAATGGCAATTGATTTCCACCATGCCATTATGACATCATCAACCCATAGTGATATTACAAAACTATTGTGATCTCCTCAACACTATGGTATAAACCAACTAATTTTGACATCAAACATAATTATTGAAGGGTGACCAAGATTGTGTTGAAACAGTAGGGAAACCCCATAGCTCTCTCCAAACAGAGAGAGTTCCAAAAGACCCAGTTTCCCCAAAAGACCCATGACTGAAAAGATGACCACCCAGATAAAAAGAGGTGCAATAAAAAGTAAAGGAAAAAAAATACAATGGGAAAAACACGAAAACCCTTCCCCAACCATTGATGTCCTTGCAAATCTGTGCCAAAACAGAGCCCCGCCCACAGCCCCCAGAACCACAGTAGGCTATCTGAAGAATGCCCATGAACAACATACCCAAAGTGCTGGTGCCAGAATCAGTGATTGTTTAAAGAGGAACCTCAGAGTTGGAACCTTCACAATGAGATTCCACCAATGCCTCATTGGTAGAGTAACCTTGCATAATCCTACCAAATTTCCCAAGGCCTCACAACAGTGGTGGGAAGCCAAGAACTACAGGGATCCATTCATAGAAGGCCAGTGCAGGAGACTCCCAGGTGCCTGTTCTGATGTGGACATTGCAAATAGAGACAAAAACATCGGAGCTCAGAACATGCACAAAGATCCTATTGGACGCCTCACTGGCAAAGTGGTTCGATGTCATCCTGCTAAAACTCCTGGGTCCCCAGAACCACAGTGACCCATAGAAAGCCAATGCAAACACACCCATGGTGCTTACCAGGACAGCATAAACAGAGTCAGAGATGGTGTAAAACACAGGCCCTGAGCCACCACCATCACCCAGCCCAGTCCACAATCATCTCAATACAATGCTAATCCTTGTAGCAACCTGCAATCTACAGTGCACAGAGACAATGAACTGTGCCAGCAGCATTTGAGAGCTCTCAACCAGTTCTAGCTAAGTACCCCAAGAGGAACAGCCTTACCCCATTCCAAGAGAGACCAGTGCTGGCAGTAATTACCAGAGCTTGGCCCATACCCTTCCCCTTACGACCTGGACCACAGGTTCCACTAAAATTGTGCAAGGACCCCAACAGCCATTGGAGCACACCTAGTCCACCAGGCTTGAATAAAGCAACCCAGAAAGGGAGCTTAAACACTCAAGTTGGGAAGAGCACCAACAGGCCACAGGAGCCAGCAGAAGAAGAAATCCAAACTGTGGACCCGGCATGGGAAACCCAGCAGCACAGGTCCCACCTAAGCCCAAAGAGTGTGTCCCAGAATGGTGACAGAAAGACAGGACCAGGCAGGGGGATGGGTGACCGAGCTATATAACGACCTCTCCTGATTGAAGTCAGAGGCTGAGCACAGGTTTCAGAAGAGGCTGGAATGAAAGGCACAGAAGCCCTCAGGAACCAAACCATGACAGCAAAAGATCTGTGTGTGTGCAGGGAGCCCAATACCAGAGCCTCACTTGTGTATCCCAGACTGGTTATTGAACAACTCAGGCCACCAGCACCTAATTATAGTCAAGAATGGGCTGGAAAGATGGCTCAGTGGTAATGTGCAAGCCTTGCATGCATGAGGTCCTGGTTCAATTCCTCAGCACCACATAAGCAGAAAAAACCAGATGTGGAAATGTGGCTCAAGTGGTAGAGTGCTATCCTTGGTCTGTATATCTGAGTGACATAACCAAGGCCCAGAGTTTAGGCCCTACAACAGACAAAAGCAAAGAACCACATGATTATCTCCACTGATGTGGAAAAGGCTTTTGATAAAATACAAATTTTTCATGTTAAAGGCTCTGAAGAGAATAGTAGTGGAATTTTCTTAACACTCTTTAAGCCATATATGAGAGAGCAATAGCCAACATTATATTTAATTGAGAGATACTACAACAAATTCTCCTAAAATTAAGAACAAGGCAAATATGCTCAATCAAACCACTCCTCTTCAATGTAGTCCTGGAATGCTTAGCCACAGTAAAAAGGCAAGAGAAAGACTTTAAAGGGATCTGCATTGGGAAGGAAAAAGTTAAACTATCCTTTTTTGCAGATGAAATGATATTATACCTCCATGATCCTAAAACTTTACTCCACCCAAAAACAGTTTATAAACCACTTTGGCAAAGTAACAGGATACAAAACCCCACAAAAATCAGTTACCTGTACGTACGCCAACAACAAATAAGCTGAAAAGAAAATCAAGGATATAACTCTATTCACACAATGACCACAAAAAATAAAATATTTTGGAATTAACCTAACCAAAATGGAAAGGATGTATTTAAAGAAAAGAATAAAAACATAAAGATATCAGGATACCAGGAAAGGTTGCCAAAACAATTCTAGAAAAAAAAGGGAGTGTTCTCTATGCTGGACTTCAAATTCTAGTGTAGAGCCATAATAACAAAGACAATTTGGTATTCCATAAAAGAAAAAAATGGAATAGATTAGAAGATCCAGAAATAAAACCACACGCTTACAATCATCTGATATTTGACAACTCAAAATCGATAAAAGACCATAACATCAATCCCAAAAATCTGAATCTACTGAAGCACAGACTAAGAGAGACACTTATGGGCACAGGCAGGAACTCCTTTAGCAGAGTCCCAGGGTCACAACAAATTGGGGAGAGACTCAACAAATGGGACTACTTTAAAACAAAATGATTCTGCTCAGCTAAAGACATAGCAACCAAACTAGAAAGAACCAATTGGGAAAAATGTTTACCAGCAATATATCAGACAAAGGCCTACAGTTTAAACACTAATCTCTCCCAAACCTAATGAACCAACTGCTAAATGGTCAAAGGAACTAAAAGAGACTTCTCAGAAGAGATAAAAATGGCCAAGGAGCACATGAGGAAATGCTATTCATCCATGGCTGTAAAGGAAATGAAAAAAAAAATCCTCAGGTATCACCTTATTCCATTCAGGATGGTCTGCATCCTAAGGTCAGACAAAAACAAAGGCTGGAGGGAGCCATTGACAAATGTAGAGAACGGAACTCTATTGCATTGCTGCTGGGAATGGACACTAACACAACCACTTTGAAAAGCAGTTGAGGTACCTCAGAAAACTAAACATAGACCTTCCCAATGACCCAGCCATACCACTCCTAGGCATCTATGCTGAACAACAGGAACCAGGATACAAGTACACATGCACTTCCATGCTTATTGCAGCACTGCTCACAATAGTCAAGATATGCAAACAACCCAGGTGCCCTACTGAATGATCCTAATGAATAAATAGATCCAAAAATGGTGGTACCAATATACAATGAAATATTATGCAGCCATTAGAAAGGACAAAATAATGGCATTTGCAGGGATATGGATGGAACTAGAAAAATAATTTTGAGTGAGGTAAGCCAAAAGAGACAAATGAAAACGATCTCCTTGATATGTGGATATTAAATACAACATGTAAAGAGATACAACAATGTAAACAGGACTCGACAAACAAATAAATTCGTCATCTTGTTTCAATACAAAATAACCCAAAGCTACTGACCACATTTAAAGTATATATGCACACATCTGAGGGAAACTAAGAAGAGGACACAGAATCAGAGATAGATAGAGGAAAACACAACAGAAGGATGCATCAGCTGCATTGGACATTAATGAAAATATAGTAAGCAATTCAAGGGCAGTGATGGGAGGGAGGGAATTAGGGAGATAGAGGGAAAAGCTGACAGTAAGCAAAAGGAAAGAAATGTACATATCATTTGTTTTTGAATTTATTTATTTATTTATTCATTTATTGATTTATTTATTGTAAACATACTGTATAGAGGGGTTACAATTACTTGGGCAAGACAATGGGTACTTATCTTATCAAGCATTGCAGACTCCTACTTTGTTTACCCTTCATTCACATCCCTTCCCAGCCCTCCGCACCCACCTAACCCTCCCCTCCCGCACCAAATTGCGAAGTTCGTTTTCAACATGACAACTTGTACTTCTCATTGTTGCAACTGGTAGACCTGTGTCCTTAAATGACCCCTTTTTCCACATCTCCTCCACAAATTATACCAACATCAAATATCGTGAAAGCAGGGGTTATACTGTGGTGGAGGGACATACAAAGCAACAAAGAAATAATCTTATAAATGTGTTAAAACAAATGCATGAAAGGAAAAAAATTAAATACATATCTAAGCGTTTATTTTCCTAACATCATCTTATCTGACCTTTACTGCTTGACTCATACATATACTAGATATTGCAAATAAGGGAAACCATGGCACCTATGTTTCTTTGGGCTTGGCTTACTTCACTTAATATAATTTTTCCCAGGCCTTTCCATTTCCTAACAAATGGGGTAATGCCATTCTTTCTGATGGAGGCATAGAATTTCATTGTGTATATATACCACATTTTCTTGATCCATTCATCTACTGAGGGGCATCAGGGTTGGTTCCATATCTTAGCTATGGTAAATAATGTTGCAATAAACATAGTTGTGCTGGTAGCTTTAGTATGGTCTTGTTTCTAAACCTTTGGGTAAATGCCCAAAAGTGAGATTGCTGGGTCATAGGGGAGCTTTAGGTGAAGTCTTTTGAGGAACCTTCATACTACTTTCCAAAGTGGTTGCACAAGTTTACACTCCCACCAACAATGAAGTAAGGTACCCTTCTGTCCACATCCCCTCTAGCAACTGTTATTGGTAGAGTTCTTGATTTTTGCCATTCTAACTGGGGTGAGTTGGTATCTCAGTGTTGTTTTGATCTGCATTTCTTTTATGGCTAGGGAGGTGGACCATTTCTACATATGTCTACTCTCATCCATCTTTTCTCTACAGAGAAGTTTCCCTTTAAGTTTTTAACCCACTTATTTATTGGGCAGTTGTTTCTTTGAGTACTTATTGTTGGGGGATTAAATTTTTTAGTTCCCAGTATATTTTAGATATGAGACCCTTGTCCATTTTATGGCTAGTGAAGATCTTCTCCCAATCCGTGGGCTTTCTATTGATCTTGCTAACTATGTCCTTTGCCATGCAGAAGCTCATGCAATCCCATTTGTCCAACCTTTTTGATATTTTGTGTTTCTGAGTCATTATTAAGAAAATTTCGGCCCATGCCAAGGAGACTTAGGATTTCTCCATCCATCCTGTATTGTTTTCAGAGTGTCTGCTTTGACTCCAAGGTCTTTTCTCCATTTGGAGGTGATTTAGGTGCTGGATGATATATAAGGATCTAGCTTAGTTTGTTATATGTGATTAACCAATTTTGCCAGCACCATTTACCAGAGAGGCTGTCTTTCTTCCTTTCTATTTTTTTAGCTCTCTTCTTGAAGATTAGATGGTTATAGGGCTGTAGGTTCAGTTCCGGGTTTCAATTCTATTCCATTGGTCCTAAGTTCTGTTCTTGTGGCAGTAATAAGCTATTTTGATTCCTATGACTTTGTAGAAGAGTTTGAAATATGGTATTGATATTCCTCCATGTTTTTCTTATTTGGGGAATGAGGTTGGAATATTTACAGGTATTGCATTGAATTTGTAGATAGACTTAGTAAGTATTGCCATTTTCACGATGTTGATCCTTCCAATCCAGGAGAATGAGAGGTTTTTCCACTTTCTGAGTTGTGTTTTGATTTCATTTTTCATGATTGTAAAGTTTTCATCAGAGTGGTACTTCATTTCTTTGGTTAAGTTAATTCATAGGTATTTTATTTTTTGTGTGGATATTAGGAATGGAGTTTCCTAATTTCAGCCACGCTTTTCTCATTGTTGGCATACAGAAAAGCCATTGAATATTGAGGGTTAATTTCACACCCTGGTAATTTGCCAACGTTTTGAATCATCTTGAGTGATTTGGGAGTAGAGTCCGTTGGATTCTTTAAATACAAGATCATGTCATCTGTCAAGAGAGATACTTTTACTTCACCTTTCCCTATTTGGAACCCTTTTATATTTGTTTCTTATCATATTGCTGTAGGTAGGCACTCTAATACTAGATTAAAGAGAAGTGGAGAGACTGGACTTCCTTGTCTTGTTCCTGAGTTAAGAGTAAATGGCTTTAGTTTTTCACCATTAAGTATAATACAGGTTGTAGGTTTGTTGTATACAGCCTTTATTGTATTGAAGAATGTTCTCTGTAGTCCTAATTTTTCCAGAATCTTCATCATAAAAAAGTGTTGGATCTTGTCAGATGTTTTTTCTGCATCTATTGAGATAACTATGTAGTTCTTACCCTTGCTCTTATTGATGTGATGAATTATATTAATTGATTTGCATACATTAACCCAGTTTGCATGCCTGAGATGAATCCTGTTTGTTCATGGTGGATTATTTTTTGGATAAATTTTTGAAGTCGATTGGCGAAAATTTTGTTGATAAGTTTTGCATCAATGTTCATCAAAGAAATGGGTCTATACTTCTCTTTCTATAATGAATCCCTCCCTGGTTGTGGGATGAGGGTTATGATGACTTCATAGAATGCTTTCGTTAGCGAACTCTCTCTTTCAATTTCCTTGAAGAGTTTGGAGGATTATTGGTGTGAGCTCTTATTTAAGGCCTGGTAAAATTCTGGTGTAAAACCATCTGGTCCTGGGCTTTTCCTAGATGAGAGGTCCCTTATTGTTTCTATTGCAATGCTTGATATGGGACTGTTAAGATGGTTTAACTCATCTTGGTTTTGTTTGGTATATCATCTTCTTTTGGTTTCGTTATGTGGATATTTGCTAGGAAAAGTTCCATTTCTGCCAAGTTCTCAAACTTATTAGCATCAAGTTTTGAGAAGTGTTCACTTATAATGTTCTGATTTATGGTTGTTTCTGTTCTGATTTTTCTATACTCATCTTTAAGTTTATTTGGGTGTGTTCTCTTCTTTTTCTGATAAGATTTTCTAATGGTCTGTCAACTTTGTTAATTTTTGCGAAGAACCAAATCTGTTTTGCTGATTCTGTTTTTTTTTTATTTTTTTATTTCTAACTCATTTAATTCTGATTTTTTTTCTGACAGTATTATCTAGCAAGTACATGGTGTGGACCATGGAAATCTAGACCACTTTGGGTTGCCAATTATGAGTAATTGAAAAAAAAACCTAAATCTTTCTTTTCTTGGAAAATTTCCATCTACTGTATTGGAGTTTATCTTGCTTCTCTTTTTCAAAGAGGTTCAGATGTGTCATTAAATTGTTGGTTTCAGATCTCTCCAATATGTTGATGTAGAAACTCAGACCTATAAACTTGCCTCTGAGTACTTCCTTGTCTGTGTCCCAGAGGAGCTGGTAATTTGTATGTTTATTTTTGTTGAATATCGTGAACATTTGAATTTCTTTTCTAATCTCTTCATAACCTATTTGTGATTCTACAGTGTGTTGTTCAGCTCCAGGTGTTACAGGACTTTCTTTGGTGACTTTTGTGTTAAGTTTGAATTTTATTCCCTTGTGGCCTTAGAGAATGCATGGTATAACTTCAATTTTTCTGAACTTGGAAAAGTTTGCTTTGAGACCTAAAACGTGGTTTATTCTGGAAAATGTTGCATATGCTGCTGAGAAGAACGTGCATTTTGATGCTGCTGAGTGAAATATTTGGTACATGGTTTTAAATCTAGTTGATCTATACTGTTGTTTAGATCTCTATTTTCTTTGTTGAGATTTTGCTGAGTTGATATACATAGTAGGAATAGTGGTGTGTTAAAGTCCCCCAAAATTAATGTCTTTAGATTTATATGAGATTTGAGGGAAAGTAGTGTTTCCTGTATAAATTTTGGTGCTCCACTCTTTGGCGAAGGGAGATTTTGAATGATAATATCCTCATGAGGGAGAGATCCCTTAATTATTATGCAGTGATTTTCTTTATCTCTTCTCACTAATTTTAATTTGAAGTCTATTATATCTGATTTTATGATTGCAACTCCTGCTTGTTTATAGGGGTTTTTGGCTTGGTAGATTTTATTCCAGCCTTTCACTTTCAAAATGTGTTTGTTTTTATGGGCAAGGTGTGACTCCTGAAGATAATAGATAGGAGGATCTTGGTTTTTAATCCAACTAGTTTATGTCGCTTAATTGGAGAGTTAAATCCGTTAATGTTAAGAGATAGGACTGGGAGGTATTTGGGATGTCCAGCCATTTTATCCACTACCTTGGGACCTGTGGCAACTGGATTCTTCCTATGGTTCTTGAATTCTCAATTTTGGTGCGGTTTCTTGGATTTCAGTATGGTCTTGTTGGTTTTCTATGTTTAGGACATCTTTAAGTATCTTTTGTAGGGCTGCTTTGGTTGAGATATATTCTTTCACTTTTTCTTTGCTATGGAAGGTTTTTTATTTGACTTTGGGTTATGAAGGAGAGTTACTGAGTACAGTATTCTTGGTTGATAATTGTTTGTCTTTAGGGCATGGCATACATAATTTCAGGATCATCTTGCTTTCATTGTCTCTTGTGAGAAATCTGAGGTGATTCTAATTAGTTTCCCTTTATAGGTGATTTATTTTGTCTCTTTGACAGCTGTAAGGATCTTTTCCTTGGTCTGAATTGATCCTGTGCAGATTATACTGTGATGGTGGGATATGCTGTTATGGTCTGATCTATTATGGATTCTAAAAGCTTCTTGTATATGAATTGGCTGGAAGACATTCTCCTGGGTGGACCTGAGCCTGGCTCTGGTCAGGTTCCTGTGACCTGCTAAATGACTTTTTTGTTTTCTTCCAAGGTCTTAGTTGGAGCTAGCTGCTCAATGGGCCTTTGTCAGTATCAAAGCTGGAGATATCCAGTACTGGATATCTCCCTGAGTAGGAGTGAGGATGTCAGGATTCTACTCATGCTATACTCTTGGTTTCTGGATCATCTCTAGTCTGCGTTCTGCAGAATGAAGATATCTGCTCCTTGTCAGTTCTTGCTGGTGTTATGTAGAATATGCTCACCTGCTCCAACTCGATCCTTTGACCCAGACTCTCTGTGTTGTAGGTATGACTGCCATTTAAGCCACCGTCTCTGCAGCTGCGGCTAATGCTAAGTGCTTAGAACTATCTTCTTGCCTGTATTTTCCTTCTCTGGCCAAACTCTCTGTACTGTGGTGGCACACTTGGTGTATTTCTCTGGAACACCAAACTGCTTTCTATTGGAGACCTTTTTTAGCCTCCAGCTACCCCCTTGCCATCTTCCCAGTACTCCCTACTCATCCTATATTCTTTTTTATTTTATTTTATTTTATTCGAGAACATACTGTACAGAGGGGTTACAATTACATAGGCAGGATAATGCATACATTTCTTACCAAGCATTGCAGCCTCCTCCTTTTTTTACCCTTCACCTCCCTTCCAGCCTCCCCCCTCACCCCCCGCCCATCATCCTATATTCTTATATCAGGAATTTTTTTATTCTTCTAACCCATCATTCCAAAAATCAACATACAACATGGAACCAAAATCAAATACAGTGACAACAGGAGGAAGGACATGATGTAGAGACAAAAATAATTGTATGCTATTTTAAAATCCAGAAGTATAAGGATAAACGGTTCTGAAGCTATCTTGATATTCATTTCCTGGAAATTCATTTTATAAAAGAATATATTTTCTCTCTCTCTCTCTCTCTCACTGTCTCTCTCTTTACCAAAGTATAGAGCTTTGGAGCTTTTCTACAAATCAGGAAAAATTATCATAGATATATGCTAATTATAGCAAATAAATGGTCAGTTTTATACTGATGGGATGGAAGGGACACTCAAAATAAATTTGAACACAAGGGACAAAACCAGAATTTTAATAATTACTATAGAATTCACACTAAGACGGGATAAAAATTATCTCAAGAAATACATTCATTAGATAGTCTTAAGACAGTGAGATAAAATTATTACCTGCTGAATTTCAACTGTCTTATAATTTCGTTGACAATTGCAAAATCATACATTTCACCTTATTTTCATATATTTTGATATCGTTTATTTCCTGTCTTTTTCAGATGATGGGAACTTTGAACATTATTCAAAACCAGTTGACCAAAAAAATGCATGAACTGTGAAGAAGAAAGGCAGTCATGAAAGACACTGTATCTTTTAATCTCTTTCAGAGAATGACAAGAAAATTTTAGAAAAATACACTTGTTCATTTTTTCTTGAGTCAAAGAAAAATAGCAATCACTTTTGTACAACTTTGATAAATGCTAAGAACTCTATTAGCTATTTTGGAAGTATGGAAGTCCAGTAAGCACAAGCTACCTAAGGTCATATCAATTTTAACAATTTTCCACACTAATTATTACTTCTTTTCCACATAGTATTTTTTCTTGTTCACACTAACCGGTGTAATGCTTGTCTTTCTTTCTGAAAATAGAATTTGTTTTCAGACAGTATTGCACATGAACTCATAATACATGGAATACAGCTCTATTTCTAATTAGACTGGTACATCAAGCATTTTTTTCTGAAGTTCTACCATATGAAAAAAAGATGGAACAGTGCAGTTAGAGTATAGTATAGATATGTGAATTCAGATGATGATCAGCAGACACGGTGGTTTTGAAATCAGGTTGTTTTTGATGATGTGCATATTTATACAGCAACATTTACCTATTGAATAATATCAAACTTGACAACAATATCTCAATACGTTTGGTTTTGTGAAAATACAGAGTGGTTAAAATTTACAGAGCAAGGTAATAAATACCTTTCTTATCAAGCATCATTGCCTCTCCCTTTGTTTTTTCCCTACCATCAATGACCTCCAATTTTTGAAGCAAACTTTGAACATGAATAAAATTCTTTGGATTGATTCAACACTAATACATTAAATCCTGGAAAAGATCCTTCTTCTCCTGTTCCTCCTCCTCCTCACCCTCCCTCTCTTTTCTCACTCCTCATCCTTTTGCTCTTCTTCCTTTCACTATTCGTCCTTCTCTTTCCCCTCCACCTACTCTTCCTTCTTTCCTTACTTCTTTCCATTCTTCCATTTCCCTTACTTCTCATCTTCTTCCCCTCTTTTCTTTCCCTCCCTCCCACTCTACCTTTCTCTCTCCTGCCCTGTATTTCTCCCTTTCTCTATCCTTTCCTTCCTTTCTTCCTTCCTTCCTTCCTCCCTTCCTTCCTTCCTTCTTTCCTTCCAGTTTTCTCTTGTCCCTTTCTATACTTCCTTCTTTCTTCCTACTCTCACTTAACCTCCATCTCCTACCATCCATCCAAAATCATTTCATTCTTTCCTTTCACCTTACCCACCCTGATTACCCCAAGCATGAATATCTAAAGTTAAACTCATGGCTTGGGAGTTGAAATTGCGGTTGAGATTGGAACTAATACCTTGGTCCTCTAACTCAAAGGCTTGGACTTGTACACTTTTTTTTTTTTTTGTCGGTCGTCGGGCTTGAACTCTGGGCCTGGGCACTGTCCCTAAGCTCGTCAGCTCAAGGCGAGTGCTCTACCACTTGAGCTACAGCGCCACTTCCGGTTTTCTGGTGGTTTATTGGAGATAGGAGTCTCACGGTCTTTCTTGCCCGGGCTGGCTTTCAACCGCGATCCTCAGATCTCAGCCTCCTGAGTAGCTAGGATTACAGGCGTGAGCCACCAGCGCCCGGCTGGACTTGTACTCTTGAGCTGGAATTTGAACTCCTATCCTGGGCCAGAAACTCTGGGCCTGAGCCTTGAATTCAAAATATGGGCTTTGAAACCATGCCTGCACTTGAGTTCGTGGCCTAGGAATAGAATTCACGGCGTGTTCCTAGAACTAGCGCTTAGGAACTGAAATTGGAACCTAGGCATTTAACTCGTAGCTGGGCATTGAAGTCAGGTGTGCCTTAAGCTCACAGTCTGGGTCTTGAATTGATGTCCTGACAGGAACTTGTCACCTGAGATTGAAAAATAGGGAAATGGGGCCTGAAAAGAAATCCTTGCCTGAGCTCATTGCCTGGGAATTGAACTCACAGCTGGGGCTTTGAAATTGGTTCCTAGGCCTTCAACTCAGACTTGGTTGAACTCCAAGCTGCTCATTGACCTAACTGTCTATGCCATGAATGTTGGCCCAGGAACTTGAACTCATTTCTGGGCCTTGAATTTGTGGCCTGGTCCCTGAATATGGGACCTAGAAATTGAACTCACAGCCTGTGCCTTGAACTAGGAGCCTGGGCCTGGAACTCAGTTCTGGGCTTTGAATAAGTGACCTAAACTTTGAATATGGATCCGGGACCTTAAGTTTGGAAACTCGACAAAGTTCCTGAACTTCTCTGTGCTCTATACTGGTGCTCAACTACTGGAGATTCAACTGTTTTTCTGTTTTTGTTCTATGGCTGGAGAAAGATTTTTAGTTTTAGTTTTAGTTTTTGAATCACAATTTTACTTTTTGCTACAAGAGGAGTCAATCCATCTGGTTCCATATTTCTCAGATTTGGTTTATTTGTTGTGATTTATATGTAAATAGTTCCCTTTATTTGAAAGTGGAGGGGCTGGGCTGGGAGGCAGGGAGCTTGTAATGTGTGTGGGGCGAGGGGCTCTAAACGTGTATGCTTTCAATAGAAAGGGAGGAGAGGGCATTATCAGGCTTCCAGACTGTTGGGAGATAAGTAGGTGGACAGGGTACAGAGACAGCTGTGCAAAACAAGAATTAATTGCAAGACCAAATTATGAAGCACAGAGGAATAGACTTGCACATATGTGCACACACAGAGGGTGGAGAGAAGTTTCACGAACCATGCCCCCTTTGCATAAGGTGTTCTCTACCTTGCCAGCTACTTTTTCCTTCAGGTTAGGGTTGAGGGATTGATATTGATCCCAGACCTTTTCTACATTCACTTCAACATCTTCATGGGCCTCTGAAGGGAAGATTAAAGCTCCCAAAATTTCACCACAGGACTTGTTTTGTTGTTGTTTTGTTTGTTGTTGTTTACCTGTTTTGTTCAATATCAAGAAAGACCATGGTTTCCTGAGACAGGCCCTTTGAGAAGTCAAAGAATCTCCTAAATTCTTTGTTTCTATTTCTGTCTCCTTTTCCTCTCCTTCCCCTCCTTTTGTTTGTTCTACTGCTCCCTGGGTGGGCAGGCCCCAACTTGAGCGTTTGTTTGATGGAACTGTTCTCCTAAGGATCTGCTTCTTGCTTGGAACCCCCAAGTTCCTCCTTTAGGCAAGCTGTGTGAATTGTGATAGCAGATGGTGGGTAGAGAATGAGGGATGAAGGTGGCAAAGGGAGAGAGGGAGTGGGGCAATGAAGGTGGGAAAAAGAAGGCCCTAAGGGAAAAGAGAAGCAAGGAATGATAGAAAGAAGAGGGAAGGGAAGGGGGATGGAAAAATAGAAGATGAAAGGAAGTATGGACCAAGCTAAGAAGATGGAGTTGGCAAAGAAGCAGGGAAGGAGGCAAGGAAGGTCCTAAGGATTAAGGGAATAGAAAGAGTCAAAGGAAGAATTGTACACGGAGAGAGAGAAGAAGGAAGGAAGGGAGGGAGCATGTAAGGAAAGAAGGAAGGCAGAGAGAAAGAAAGGAGGGCAGAGAGAAAAGAATGTAGAAGGGAAGGAGTGAAGAAGTAAGTAGGAAAGGATGGGAGGAAGAAGGAAGAATGGAAGTAAGCGAGGGGAAAGAGGGGATGAAGGGAGGAAAGGAGGAAAGTAGACAGCAAGGAAGAGACGATGTAGGGAAAGGAGGACCGAAAACAGGAAGGAAGAAGGGAAGAAAGAAACGAGGAACAAGGAACGTAGGAACAAGGAAGAGAAAGAAAGAAGGAAGGTAGTAATGGAAGGAGGTAAGTGGAAAGGAAGGAGGGAATAAAAGATGAGAGTGAGGAAAGAAAAGAAAAGAAAGGAAGGGAGGAAAAAGGGGAAAAGAAGGTTAAGCTGGAACTAAGGGAAATAAAGGATGAGGGAGGAGTTGTGACCATGTTACACACATCCCTCGGAGCTGGGGTGTCTGAACTGGCTTGGTTTCCCTCCTGGGTCTCTCTATCCATGTGGGACGTTCAGGGAACTGGATTCTGATCTTGGGGATGGTGGGGCTAGTGGCTGGCAAATAACTGTTATCCTGGCCATGTACTTGTGTGAGGGAATTTAAAGGGAATTGGTCCCATGTTCAACTCCACGCTATTCTGTATTGCCAGTTCAAGGCTAGCCAGGGCTTGATCCAGCCCCAAACACTTTTTGGGCCTGAGGGTTGGCCGGAATATATTTACATAAATGACAAGAAGAAGAAAGGGAAAATAGGCTACTAGTGGTCAGCGTTTTTTGATTATTTCCTCCACAGTGTGTTCAGACCCTCGTTTGAATTATCCATATTGCCTCAGGTAGGTGTGTGGGAGGGGAGGGGACAGGGAGCAGCTGCTCTCCTCCTCCTTGTCGTCCTCTTCCTCTTCCTCTTCCTTTACCTCAATCAACCCCAAGGAGGGCATGGACAAGCATTGGATGACCATTGGGCAAAGCATAGCACCATGCTGCAGCCAGTTCAGCCATAGAAGGCCAGGGAAAGCAGGAAGTCCTGCACCACTATCAGGAATCGCTGGGGAAGATGGATGCAGGGAGGTTCAGGGAGTAGGGAGTCTAAGAAATAGAAAGCATTCACAAAGATGTGGGGTTTTGGATAGCATCCCAGGAAAAATTATGTTTGTGATGACCTCCGGCAAAGATCTGACCTCACTCAGAAAAGATGGGTTGGACGACTTGTCCGATAGTGGATTATTCGGTTGGTTGTTGGGATGATTGAGTGGTTGATGGTTGGCTTGGTAGGTTGGTTAGTTAGCAAGGAAATTTTTTTCTCATTTGATTGCTCATATAAGAGTTTCTATGAAACTTGTCTCCAGGCTTGTTTCAAAAAACTCAAACTCCTTCACTGATATGATTTCATACATGGAGAAACAGTTCGAAACTCCATGAAATTTTTTTATCATACATTTGAAACATAAGTATATTCAAAATTTTGGCCTCTGTGTATGCAAATAATGTTTATTTATATGTATTTGATGAATGTATGCAAAATGTGATAGAAAAGTACATTTAAAAACATCCCTGGTGTTTTTGTTACAAAACACAACAGCAGAAACTATCTCTCCTACGGTTCTAGAACTTACTGTAGTAATGTTAAATTAAGAAAAAAAAATAATTTCCACACACAGTTTTCTTAACCTTCATCCACTGTGAAGTTATTTTTTTAAATCAAACTAAGACCATTTTTAAAATCATTACCCTAGATATAGAAAAAATGCAATGAGTACCTCAAAGTTATCAATTTATAACCATGGCCTGAAATCTAAAGGATTCAAGCTGAATTCAGGTCACATGATAATAGAGTGGATGCCTTAACATATTAAAATTTTACCTTTAATAATGTTAGTAATTTACATTTTCACCATTAGGTAATAGTGAGTAAAAACCTCCTCCAAAGTAAATGAAATCTGGCAAACAAAGTTTAAAATAATTGTCCAACACACAACATCACACCTATGCCCTTCTCTAGAAGTACAAAATTTGAACTTCCAATGTCATAATTTCTTGTGAATTCTACTGATTTCAGAGGATATACAAAAGTCTGATCCATGACATTACTTCCCACACACTCTCTCACATAATGGACATACTTTTCCAACATTTACCTGTAAAGATACAAAATTTTATCCATGAAATGGAGACTTTATGTGGTACCAACGTTTTCCACTGAAACATTACCTTTCTACATTTCGGCAGATGGTGTAAGAACCAGCAGATCCTAATTTTAAGCTTTTGATCATAGGGACATTGCAATAAAATCTCATGATCAACAGATTCCTCTGAAAAGGAAAAAAACTGTATTGGAGAAAAAGCAGTATATTAGAGAAAATACATATCTTTGCTGTTCTTCACTTTTAGACCTATAGAATACCTTAGGAATCCCTATTAGGAGAAGGTATATTAAACTATGACTCAGTATTACTGTAGAAATTAGCTTCTGTTGTACTCTCACATGTTTAAAATTTCAGAGTCCATCAGGATTAATGCTATCTAACCTATACTTCTGCTCCTGTGAGTATAATTTCTGTGAATCATAAATGAAGAAAATAAGGTAAACTCGACCGAGAAAATAAATTCTTAAAACATGTGTACCTTCTTCCATTGAGACAGGCAAGTAAATGTCAACAGGTCCTATAGGAGCAAAATTTTTCAAGAAAAGTTGTGATTACATATTTCAAAATTAGATATCTTAAATGTGATTTCTTTAATGAAAGGAAAAGCTAACAGTAGAATGTATTCAATTCTAAATCTTTTTGTTGCTAGACACATGTGAACTGAAATATATTGATTTCTGTATTTCACAGATTAGGGTCACATATAAAAAGCAACAGAAATTAATCCTTTTGTACTCAACAAATTTCATAATTTTCAAGCTTTTTTTCTTCATCATGGACAACCAGTGAAGGAACAACAAGTAAAAGGCAGCTTTTGAACGAATTTGGAAAAATTTTTCTAAATTATGGATGTCCAAATTAACCAATTCCATTAACCCTTTAAAAATATCAAACACATATTAAAATATACACTCATCTGAAAGAGGATTTGTAATTCTTTTACATCTACCTTGCTTACTACTATGGTTATAAGATCAGTAGGAAAAATCATTCAGGTAAATTTCTTAGATATGATATATATCACAAAGCAAAGGAATCATTGTGAATCATGACACTCAAAGTTTGAGAATGGGGCTGTTGTTCAATAAGAATTAAATTTCAGTAGAACAGTGTTTAGTATGCCATGAAGCAAAGCTAGAATACATTTAAACATAGGAACCACATAAATGTGACAGGAGTAGAAATAAAATTCAAGGTCATCAAAATGGAAATTGCTATTTTCTGAAGTGTGGTGAAGTAAAGTATTTTGATACTTTTTATCAGTACTTTTGAACAATAGTGCCCACTTGGAGAAAATTTTAGTAAATATAACTTGGGATGTCATTTGTAGAAAGAAAACAAGCCATTAAGAGAGAAATGTCCCAGTGACAGTCATGAGCCAAATAGATAGTATGTATATGTTAGATGGGGAAGAAGGAAATGAGGGCAAGGAACTTTTACCTGTTTCATAAAGTTAACTGAATTCACCAAAAAAGTTCAGTATCGCTTCTTCCCAACGATGGATGATATCCCACTCGTAATTTTCTACAACAATGAATACTTCGGTGTAGAGTCTTCTTTGGTTGGGGACACAGTTACTGTGATATAACCATTAATCCTCATTTCTTTTTAACCAGCAGAGGAAAGTTAGCCCTCTTTCCATATATGACAACAGAAATGGCTACTGCTGGCCAGAACCCAGGAGACAACATCTCACTTTCTCTAACTTTTCATTGTTGGATTATAATTCAGTAGAAGAGAAATGCATGAGCACTCAGTAGTCAAACAGTGTGAATTCATTTCCCACACTTTTCTTGTGTGTGTGTGTGTGCTGTCTGTGTGTGTCATTTAGATACTCTGCAGAGGGGTTGCAATTACATGAGCAAAATGAATCCATTTCTCTAGAGCATTTTTAACCTTCCTTGATTTTCCCTTACCATCCCTATCCGCCCTACCTCCCCAACTGTTTCCTCCCCCACCCAATGTTGTAAGGTTCGTTTTCAACCTAGTATATAATACATCTCATTGTTAAAATGGGTCATCCAGCATTTTGATATTTCTAATCCCCTTCCCAAATTAGAAAAATGTGTATACATAATGCAAGACACTACAAACAAATATAGTGCAATCGGAGTTATTCAATTTCATGGGGGAAGAACATACAAAGAAAGAACAACTACTAAAATTACATAGCAATTACAAAGAAAGAACAGCAACTACTAAATTACTAAATTTACTAAAATTAGTAAATTTTAAGTACATTACAAAGAAGAGTAAGAAAGTTAAAAACTTGAATCTCTTTATGGGGTTAATTTCATTTAGCATCAGCTTACCTGGTGAAATGTACATAGCTTTAGAACACTCTTACTTATCCTAAACATATGCTATTTATTTTAGATAAGGGAAAACATGGACTTATGTTTTTTTGGGTCTGATTCATTTCACTTAATATTTTTTTTCTAAGTCTTTCCATTTCCTAACAAATGGCACCATGTCATTCATTTTGATAGAGATATAGAATTCATGTATATTCCTTGATCAATTCATCTACTGAGGGGCCTTTGGGTTGGTTCCATATCTAAGCTATGGTAAGTAACGCTGCAATAAACATACTTGTGCTGGTAGCTTTAGTACAGCCTTATTTGTTATCATTTGGGTAAATGATTAAAAGTTGGATTGGTTGGTAATAAGGGAGCTCTCTGTGTAGTTTTTGAAGAACCTCTATACTTTGTAAAGTTGTTGAACAAGTTTACATTGCCACCAACAATGCAGTAGTGTTCCCTTTTTGCCACATCCCCTCCAGCATCTGTTGGTAGTACATTCTTCATTATACTTGATTATAACTGTGTAAGGTGTAATCTCAATATTGTTCTTCTCTGTTTTTATTTTTATTTCTGTATTTTAAATATGTATTTTTATTGAAAAAAGAGTACACAGAACGCTTATAATTTTATAAGCAAGGTAAAATCTTCATTTCATATCGAACTTTTCCCCCCATTATTTGCTTTTCCCTACCCATTTACTCCCTCTCCTCTCCAATTCCTCCCTTCAACTCCTTTGCAAATTTTAAAGTTCCTTTTCAACATAGTGTCTGGTACATCTATTTGTTTCAATGGGTCATCCTATATACTTATTTCATCATTTTGTTATTTTGCTTTCCCCCCCTGAATTACAAAAAAAAATGTACATACATATTGCTGGACAATGGAATCAAATACTGTGACTTCGGGGGTTGCAATTATTTTATGGCTAGAGAACTTGACCAATTTTTACATGTGTATGGCCATTCTTATTTCTTCTTCAGATACGATTCTCTTTAAGTCCTTAGCCCATTTGTTAATAGATGGTTGTTTCTTTGAGGATTTTTTGTTGGGGGATTTAATTTTTTGAGTTCGAAATATATTTTAGATATGACATCCTTGTCCATTTTATGGGTAGTGAAGATCTTCTCTCAATCGGTTGGATTTCTGTAGATCTTGCTTGCTATGTCCTTTGCCTTGCAGAAGCTATGGAGTTTCATGCGATCCCACTTGTCAAAAGTTTCATTGATTTGTTGTGTTTCTGTGTTATCATTCAATGCTCGATAAGAAATTTACCCATTACCTTGCTCATGTAATTGTGATCTCCCTGTACAGTATATTTCACAATAAAAAACTTATTACTAAAAGAAAAAAAATTACCACTAAAAAATAAGAAAATTTTGGCCCATGGTAAGTAGCCCTAGAGTTTCTCCTGTTCCTGTAATATTTTCAGGGTGTCTTCTTTGACTTCTATGGCTTTGATCTATTTGGAGTTTATTCTGTTGCAGGGTGATATCTAAAGTTGTAGCAGTAGTTTTCCTGAGGTTTACCCAATTTTTCCAGCACCATTTATTGAAGAGGCTGTTTTTCTTCCATTCTATTTTTTTGGCTCCCTTATCAGATATTAGATGGCTATAGGCCGGTGGGTTTATTACTTGTCTAGTCCATTGTTCTATTCTTTTGATCCACAGATATGTTCTTGTGCCAGTGCCAAGCTCTTTTGCTTACTATGTCTTTGAAGTGTAGTTTGAAGATTGGTATTTGTATTGTTCCAGTGCTGTTCTTTGTGGTAAGCGTTCTTTTGGCTATTTGTATTCTTTCATTGTTCCATACCAATTTCTGTATTACTTTTTCTATTTCCTTGAAGAATGAGGTTGGGATATTGATAGGTATCACATTGAATTTGTAGATAGCCTTTGGCAGTATTGCCATTTTCACAATGTTAAACCTCTGAATACAAGAGCATGGGACTTTTTTTTTTCCATTTCCTTAGTCAGGATTTAATTTCCTTTTTCAGGTTTTTAAAGTTTTCATCATTGAGGTTCCTCACTTCTTTAGTTAACTACTAGGTATTTTAATTTTTTGACACACTTTCATCTAGATATCAACTGTTCGTTCTTTCTAAGTTGTTCTGCAATCTTTCTATGTCCCACACAACTGCAATAAATCAATACTTAAATATTATTTTCTTCGGACTGGGAAGGTGTCTCAGTAGTAGAGGGCTTGCCTTGCATGCCTGGCGTCCTGGGTTTGATTCCTCAGCACCATTTAAGCAAAAAAGAAAAAAGCCAGAAGTGGCGCTGTGGCTCAAGTGGTAGTAGAGTGCTAGACTTGAGCTGAAGAGCTGATTGACAGCATCCAGGCCCAGAGTTCAGGTCCCACGACTGGACCATAAAAAAATATTATTTTCTTCACTTCATTAGTATCTTTTTTTCATAGTGATAGCTAGGAAAAATTTGAAAATGGTTTCTTAGGGAAAGAAACAGTATGTGTTATTTGAGCTTTCAGAAAATGCTTGTGTTCATGAATGGTGACTACTGAACAATGATGCAAACACAACACAAATATAAACAATTCAAGTGCAAATTTTCTAATTCATATTGATTTGGGTTACATTTGTATGCTGATTTTATATAAAACTTTAATGAACACTCTGGGTCACCATTCTGACACGAAGGTGACAACTTTCTACTAAAGGTAGACTTTGTATGAGAATGACTGATTATTTTTTCATAAATCTCTCGTTTTATGTTTACGTTTATTAGAGAGTAATTTCAATATGAGCCATTTTTAGAAGTTATCCAGTTTCTGACACATATGTTACTTTGCCTGCCTTGTAGATATGCTTTATCTTTGTGTATATCTTCTTAATTCACATCTTATATTGATATTGATTCAAAGTAACAGTGAAACAGGCAAAGATTTCTCAAAACAAGTACTTGCAAATGTTAAATAAAATAAGCAGGAAAGAGAAAGTTTCCCAGAAGTGTTTTTTATGTACATATAGTATATTTTATTAAACAAATATTAATGTTACTATATAATATAAGAAATTAACATGGAATATATAGAGATATATCAGTGAATGTGTCATATATATGTATACTTATAAGTATACATATATATATTCATATATATATACATATAGGATTTTGCATTGATATTATATTTAATCAAAATTGTATAAATGATTAAAGATATCCTGGAATATAAATAATAATTGGAAAATTTTTCAGTAATGCTTCAGTTGACAAGTTTATGTAGAACATGAAAATCAATTAGGAATAAATAAAAATACGATTTAATTGAGTAAAATATATCAGTAGACACTGACATGTAGAAGCTATTGTCTGGTATATGTCACTGTTCTAGTATTAGGTTCATTTCCTGTCATTATTTTTCATAAATACCAAGCAATTTTTTAATCAAAATATACTACGGTTTTGAGTTTATACTGAGAGAACTTTGGGAGTATAGGTAAATAAATATCAACATTGGAAGTATGCATTATTCAGTGGCAAGTTCCTTTATTAAACATCTAGTGTATATGAAGAACCAAATGGTAATAAAAGTGTTTGGTGTTACCATAATAAGGACATTTAATTGTGGTTTCCAACTCTGCCTGTTTTATGAATCCTAAGGAATCCTAAGGAACTGAAGCCTTTCAATATTGTTATGCATATGGTTAGAGACGATTTTAACAAGATTGACGGGGGGGGGGGGGAGACTTAGACGTCTATTTAGTCTTTAAATGGAGAACCTGACAAAATTTCTGAACAATCCAAATAACTTGGACACAGGACTGAAAAAGAAGGGATGGTATGGTCGTACTTGATATCTCCTGAAATTAATCAGCTGCACCAAAGCTGAGCAGGAAATGATTCCAATCAGAAAGCTTCTCAGAAGCAATGATCAGATTTTCTAACTCTCTAGTATGGGTGTGTTCATCATTCTTGTGAGCTCAGGTAAGAACCATGATACCAGAAATTTCAGCACATGTGCTCCAGTCAATTGAGTCAATGTATAACATAATATCCAATTCCTTCTTCTTATGGTGAAATGATCTGAAATTCATTTCAACTGTGCTAAAATTCAGTTAATTTGAATACTGGATGGAATTTTCCCTGTTATTGACCAGCCTGCAATCTGATCTTCATTCTCATTCTTTCTTCTAATCCAGTGATTTTTTTCTCTGTCTTCCTTGGTGTTCCAGTAGGCTACTACCTACAAGTTACTTTTCTTAACACTATTTTCCAAACAAGTAAGAGAGATAAATTTAGACACAATGTTTGAAAGATGGAGTAGAATTCCACTGTTTTTCTTCATATAAATTGCCTACTGATAGTGAGAATTAGAAATAATTAGGGCACATTTTATATGTGGGGAAAATATAACTTGGTAAGACAGATTGACTCATGAAGAAACAGGAAACAATCACTGAATTTGTATTCTAGTCAATGACATTGATGTATTATTTTTATGAAGAACATTCAGTCAAATGATGCACACAGACTCAGTAACAAAGATTTAATGAAAATTTTCCTTTGTGGCAATACTAGCGTCAGAATGACAGGAAACAATCTGAATAACTGTCACAAAATGAATACAAAGAAATCACCGTTTTCTGAGGTAAATATCCATAAGCTGATTAGCAAAAGGGAATATTTGGAGCTTCTAAAATCGAGAATATATCCATTTCTTAGTGATTATATTGGCTTTCCGTTCCTTAAACAGGTGTTTTATGCCTGGAAAAAAGTCTAACATGGAGTCTGAAAACATAATCATGGATAATTTTTCTACTCACCACAAACAGGCTTCCATTTCCTTCCATTAACACTCATGCAAACATGTAGAAATATGTCAGAAAATATCTGTTCTTAGTTTATGTTGGCAACTGTGTGTAACTTGCAGAAACACTCAATCTCTTTATATTCTCTTATTCTTCCATTTTAATATGCCTTGTGAGAGGTTTCTCCTTATCTTGATTCCTTGAGACATACTGAAATCTGAATAGAAAAATGGTACAGTTTACTTATAGACTCTGCAGGATTTCAATAATTGCTACAAATGAATCAGTCACAATAATTGTAGTCATTTTCAACGTTTTATGCATATATTTCACTTTTTTATTATTATTCAATAGGAAAAATAAAACTGTTGAATATGCATATCACCAGAAACAACCTGTTTTCAAAACTAGCATGTCTGGTGATCATCTTATGAACTCGCATATGTGACCTATATCCTAAATACAATATTCTAATTTTTTTCACAATGTAGATCTTCATAAAATATGCATAAAGAACCAGTTCAATTAGCAGCAGAAATGGGGCTAGTGTATTTTTTATTCATGTGCAATAATGTCTAAAACAAAATTGTAGTTTCAGAAAGGAAAATACACCAGTTTATATGAACAATGCAAGATTTTATGTGCAACACAAGTAGTACTTAATGATTGTACTCATTTGTAAATTGATATCTATAATGGTAAGGTCTTGGACAAGGTTTGCTTAGGGCACATCAGTACATTAAAAATATGCAGGGAGTGCAGATCTTAGCATTTATCTTAATTGTATAATAGAAAACTGTAATTTAACTTTGACTCAAGTAAGAAAAAATGGTCAAATTCGCTATTCTAAAATTCTCTTAAAGAAGTATTTTTGAAAACTCAACATTGCATTGAACTCAAGGAAAATGATATTGGATATTTGTGTTTTCATCACTCTTTCAAAGAGTTAGAAAGATATAGAATGTTCCTCGACTCACTTTCTTCTACATATTTCATGCATTTTTGTTGGCTTATTTTATTAATATTCAATAAGTAGTTTTCATCCTAGGGTAGTGGACATCTCAAAGTATTGGCCAAGATGACTTTCACCTAAAATTAAATGTAGCAAACGATAATAGAAAGAGAATGTAAGCTATTAATATAGATCCTTAATTTTGAATTTCTACCTTTTATTATCCTGTCAAATTTATTATCTCATACTACAATGAATCAGTCAAACACTTTTCCTGTCCATTTAGTCAATTAGTTTTGAACCAAACTGATTTGAACAAAGGTTAAGGTCTTCACTTTTAATTAACACCAAAGAACAGGGAACAAAGGATATCAAAAGGCATAAATAAATGATTTTGCAAGCTACACCCAACTAAGATAATGGTTGTAATTAAGCATCTAATAGTTTTATGTGAGGTAATTATGCCTGAAGAAAATATATTGAATGTATTTCTGGAGGCAGGTTTAACTCTTTTCAGTGGACTTGTGAAGTAAGTTTCAAATCTTGCTTGTGTCCTTCTGTTAAGAATTATTTGGATTGTCACTTGTACACGATCAATATAATGCTTATAATTTATTTTCAATAATTAATATATGTTTAAGGTAAGCTAGTCAGATGAACATAAAAGCTCAAAAATATGTACATATGTATATGTATATAAACATTTAAAGCATGTGTATGCATATATATAACAATAAATTATGATGGCAAATGAAATTATGTCAAAATATTCGCATAAGGGTTTTTTGGTATGTGTTTTCCTTGTTTATACTATGCTATGTGAGTTTTTGTTTCTATTTCATTGTCTTCCTCCTATTGCAGATCCTTGTTGTCACTGTATTTGATTTTAATACCTAACAAGTATTTCATTGGTATTAGTGAAGAAAACAGAATTTAAAAAATACCAGTTGGCTTATTTATCTAAAATTCTTCTATGTTGTCTTTATCTGGTATATCAAAAACATAGCTAATTGCAAAATAATAATTAAATGAATTATTAATATAGGCTGTCATTCTCATCACGTTAGAAGTGAATTCTGTAAGTCAAACTTGACTTTCCATCAGTTCTATGGTTTAGGTCTAACTTTTGTTAAATTTCAATATTATTCTCAAGGTGAGATCCAAAGGTGGTATCATTAATTCAATAAGGGACTGAATAAAATTCTTGTGATACATGTTACTTCTTTCCTAACTGTTCTCTCTTTCAGTTTCCAATATCCCACCACCCAAGTTGTAATTATCATACCTACATATTACCTTTTGTATACTGATGTTAATATTTTGTTACCATATTGTTGTAACACCACTAATTGCATAAATTCTACCTTTACAAAGTTAGCCTTATGGTGAATAAACAATCTTCTGAAAAGGTTTATAACATTTTTATAATACATCTCCTCCATAAACCTGAGTGTACTGTCAGGAAGTACAGAGTTTGGAAAATTATGTCAGAATGTGATATAAAAATACATTAGAACATTACTAAATTTGGAAGTATTTTATTCATGATTTTATAAGACTACTCTACTCCTTTGCATATTTCTCAAACTTTTGCACATCCAAGTGTGAAGTGGTATGTATTATTTTGATGAGAAGACTGACATGAATAGACTGAAGTTATACAATGTATGCAAAATTATGAAGTGATACAATAGAAAAATCTTCAATACAATTACAAAAGATATTTCATGTATATGTTGCCTCTATGTTTAATCAGAGAAAAGCTTTTTTCCCTTTAGGATGTGTGAAAAATGCAAATGTTTGTAAAATAGTCCCAGTCATGATATTAAATCATAACAGAAGATATTCAATGATATACAATTAGCTATATTTTCATAAGTATATGAATGCCAAACCTCTGTGTGAATATAGCAATTCAACTGACTTCTGAAAAGAGATATCAATATTTGCAAATTCTGCAGATATTACAGAACACACTGGTTATCTTAGTATATTTGAAGAAGACATTAGTGTAGGCAGGAGTTAGGTAAATGTATGATTTATTTTAAATGTTATTGCAAGGTGCCATATAGGTTATTCCTATTACAAAAATGCTTCCCTAATTAAAAATTATAGTTTTGAAACCGAGGAAGTATAGGGTGAAACAGGATTTCACCATGTCCTACCAAATACTTCAAAACTATGTTTAAGAAAGAATTGTCCAAATAAATTGATATGAACATAGAAATTGTTAAGCATACACGTAGGGTTAATATAATTTTTCCAGGTCTTTATCTATACTTGTAAGTATTGAGTCAACATATACAATTTGACCACATTGAAACAGTAGCAAATATTTTAATAATCTACCTCACTTTTTTCTTTCTCTTTCTTAACATGTCCTGGTTTTGATGACTTATGTGCTGTGAAGTTGTAAATTTACACTCTATTGTAAACAATAGGAAAATTATTGTTATCATATTTAAGTCAATGTATTTGTATTCATTCCCTTGAAAACTTTAGTCATTAGAGTGGCATCTATTTCAAAATAATGTGATTTTTTAAAAAGTACCTAGCAATTCTCTAAAAGGTTTTCTTGTTAAGTAAATTCTAGGGTTATTTATTTGTGTCTGTAATTATCATGAACTGAACTGACACTACCATTTTACTGCAAACTCTGAGATGAATAGAACATTAAAATTGACAGAATGAAATAATGGAAGAATTATGATGATATCATTGAGTTATTAAATTAATTTACATGAGAGCTGAACTGTTTTGAACTTCTAGTAGGTAACATCAGGAATGCCATTTTGAATTATATTTTTTCTCATTATCGGCTGGAAATTTGTGAAATATGATGAAGGAGTTATAACACTTGAAAGAGCTTATGGTTTAGCTTTTGTTACTGTTAAAAGATTAAATGTTAGAAAATTTAAGCTTGGATTTACAAATATTAGAGTTTGTTTTCAAATAGTCATGGTGAAAATCCTGCTAGTCTTTTATATTTTCCTGTGGGATGAATCAAGTGCACACTTGGCAGTCTTTGGAAACGCAAGCACTTAGAGAAAAAAGAATACATATTTCCATTTTACACGTAGTTCAGGCTGGCCTTGAACTTTTGATGATTTTACCTTTACTAATCGAATGCTGACATTATAGGTGTGTGCCACCATAAGTGGAATGAAAATTTATTTCCAAGATGAAAGTTCCAGTTTTAGGTGAAAGAGACCAAATCTTGTACTCTTGAACCTAAAAGAACCAAAGCTGTGTAGGAAAATTTGGTAGACTTTGAAAGAAAGTTTATTGTACAGAAAAAGAGAAAGTAGACGTGTTGTTTGTAGTGTTAGTTGCAAACACAAAATGGGAAAAGTATGTGATTATTTAGGTAAATGCCAAAAAGTGGGATTGCTGAGTCGTAGTGGAGCTCTATGTGGAGTACGTGAGGTACCTCCATACAGCTCTCCAAAGTGGTTGAACAAGTTTATATTGCCACCAACAAAGCAATAGGATTCCCTTCTGGCCCCATCCACTATAACAACTGTTGTTATTAGGTCTCTTGATTATAGCCACCCTCACCATGTTAGGTGCAACCTGAATGTTTTTTTCATTTGAATCTCTTTCATGGCTACAGAGGTTGAGCATCTATTCATGGGTCGATTGGGCATTCTTATTTTCTCTTCAGAGAAGTTTCTCTTTTTGTCTTTAGCCCACTTATCAGACAGTTGTTCCTTTGAGGATTTGTTCATGGAGGATTTTATCTTTTGAGTTCCATGTATGTTTGGAATATCTTCTCCCAATCCATGAACTTTATATTAATCTTCGTTGTTATGTCCTTTGCCATGCAGAAGTTCTGCTGCTCATACTATCAGATTTGTCCAACCTTTCTTTGATTTGTTGTATTTCTTGATCTGTATTGGGAAACTTTCGGCCTGTCCCTAGCAAAACTCGGGTATCTCCTATCCTCACTGAAGCTACCAGCGCAACTATGTTTATTGCAGAATTATTTACCATAGCTAAGATACAGACCCAATCTAGATTACAGGATCAAGAAAATATGCTATATATATCTTATATGGATAATGGAATTATATATAATTGAATAAAATTATATATATTATATTATGTATAATTTTCTATAATATATGTATTATATATACAGAATGGAATTCTATGCTTCCATCAGAAAGAATAGCATTGCCCCATTTAGTAGAAAATGGAAAAACATGGAAAAATTATATTAAGTGAAGTAAGCCAGGCCCAAGGAAACATAGCCTATTGTGTTCATTTATATATATGCAATAAACAATATATGTCTGGGACAAGCAGAAAAGATTTAAAGCTATTTATGTATGACCATAGAAATAATGTTAAGCTAAAAGAACCCCAATATTGGGACACAAGTGAGTTTTTTGCTTTGCTATTGTTCCTAAACTATTTGTAAAGTACCATGTTATTTTTTTTATTTTTTTGTATGTTCCTCCCACATGATATAACCGTTGTTTTCATGGTATTTGATGTCAATGCCCTGTATTTTGTACATACACTTCTCTAATTTGGGAGAGGAAGGAAAAAACAAAATGCTTAAATGGGGATACAGGTTAACCCATTCTGACAATGAAATGTACAAGACATTGTACTGACAAACAAACTTTACAAATTAGGCTGAGAGGGGGGAGTTGTGGAGGTTGGTGGGAAGGGAGCAAAGGATAAAAAGAAAGGAGGAGATAATGTTTGATAGGAAATATGCTCATGGCCTTGCTCACATTACTGTACCAGTATTTTTAGAATAAAAATGTGTTTAAAAATGGGATAAGTATGTTAAGTTTTGAAAATTTGTTTGGGTGATTTAGACCTTATTAAAACAGAAACTTAAACAGCATAGTAATCAGGTCATACAATATCCTTACTAGTGAAGTTAACAAATGTTGGCCATAGTGTGGATAAATGGAACACTTACAGTTTCAGGCAGGAATGTGAGTGAGTTTAGAGAGCCACAGTGGAAAATAGTCTGATTATCTTAAAGAAATCAATGTGAGAACTACCCTCCGCATAACTTATACATTGGAATAAAAATGTTAATAGGCCGTGCAAGTGGCTCACACTTTTAATCCTAGCTTCTCTGGATGCTGATATCTAAGGATTTGGTTTGAAATAGGCTCAGGCAAGAAAGTCCATGACACTCCCATCTCCAATAAACTATAAAGAAAAACCCAGAAGTGGATCCGTGACTCAAGTGATACAGTGCTAGTCATGAGCATGACTCAGAGACATTGCCCTGAGTTCAAGCCTCAGGACAGCCAAAAATAATAGGAGAGGCATACCTGGAATAAACACAAAATATCCACTTAAATTAGCATTTCAGATAAACAACATATAATTTTTAGTAAAAGTATGTTCATCTGAAATGCAAATTCATCTTGGTATTCCATATTTCATCAGACAATTCATTCCTAGTGCATAATTCATTAACACAATCTATCACTTTCCAAAATCTCTTGTGATTTGTCTACTGAAAAATCAACAAGTTATAAGGAACCCAGTTCAAGATGATGGTTATTAGATCAACAGAGTTTAGAAGAAGATACAGATAAGACAAGTTAAGCAAACACGAAGTTAGAACCTGAGTGATCCACTGAAAGAAAATGAAGGATGGAAAGACAATTGGTAGTTTGCACATAGAATTATTATATAGAGTTATTAATATGCATAAATTTGGAAAATTAATTACTGAGTTCAGCTAGGATGATTTTACAGCAATGTTAGTAAACAAGAAATTTTACAATTAAATAGATTGCCTGCAGATTGTTATCAGTAAATACTGTCCATTATATGTGTGGTCAGAGAACACTGGAACATGTGAAAGCAACCAGAACAACTATATTTATGACCACATTAATATTATAAATGTGGCCTGACTAAAATATGATCTGGTTATGTTGTGACATAGGTGCTATATGAGGATTTACCCAAACAACCAACCAATTTAATAAGTGGTCATTTCTCCAAAGGAGTACAAATGGTTGACAAATATATAAAGAACTATTTGGCATCCTTTCCTATAGAGAAAAATGCATATCAATAGATACTGAAATTCTGTGTCTTTGTCGTCAGAATAACTATGCTCAAAGCAATAAAACAAAACAAACAAAAACTCCAAACACATGATATTGAATTTGTTGGGAAAATAGTAATCTCTATGATATTTATAGCAATGTAAATTAGTAAATCCACTATGGAAATCACAATAGAAGTTTCTCATTAAACTAAACATAGATCATATGATCCATTAAAGGGTAATTTACACAGTCAATCAATGCAATCAAACTAGGTGATCCATTCAAACAATGAAATAATCAAAAAAAGTAGTGTATTTACACAGTTGATTATTATTCATATATCAAGAATTATGTCATTTGCAGGAAAATGGAGAACATTGAAAATCACCATGTCAAGTGTTCTATATTTAGCAGAAAGACTGATATTATCACATAGATTTTTATATGTGAGTTTGGAACCTTAAATAAATAACATACATTAAATAAAGAGTATTTTGCAGTGAAGTTTACAGAGAAGGAGTGAGCAAATTGAGTAGATTGAATGGGGACCCTAATATTCTATACAGTTTTATGGAAACGTAATGATGTAACCCAAGATGCTTTTTATCAAAGAATACTATATAAATGCAGGTAAATACTACAAGGAAATTTCTTTCTATTAATATTGGTTAATATAAAAGAGTCACTCAAAAAATTAAACTACCCAACAACAAATCCTCATAGAAACAACTGCCCAATAAGTAAGTGGGTGAAAGACTTAAAGAGAAACTTCTCTGAAGAAGAAAGAAGGATGGCCAATAGACACATGAAGAAATGCTCAACATCCCTAGCCATAAAAGAAATGCAAATCAAAACAACATTGAGATATCACCTCATTCCAGTTAGAACAGCAAAAATCAAGAACTCTAACAACAACAGATGCTGGAGGGGATGTGGACAGAAAGGAACCTTACTTCATTGTAGGTGGGAATGTAAACTTGTTCAACCACTTTGGAAAGCAGTATGGAGGTTCCTCAAAAGACTTCACTATGACCCAGCAATCCCACTTTTGGGCATTTACCCAAATGTTTACAAACAAGACCACACTAAAGCTACCAGCACAACTATGTTTATTGCAGCATTATTTACCATAGCTAAGTTATGGAACCAACCCAGATGCCCCTCAGTAGATGAATGGATCAAGAAAATGTGGTATATATACACAATGGAATTCTATGCCTCCATCAGAAAGAATGACATTTCCCCATTTGTTAGGAAATGGAAAGGCTTGCAAAAATTATATTAAGTGAAATAAGCCAGGCCCAAAGAAACATAGGTCCCATGGTTTCCCTTATTTGCAATATCTAGTATAGGTATGAGTCAAGCGGAAAAAGTCAGATAATGTGATGTTAGGAAAACGAACGCTCAAATATGTATTTCAATGTTTTTGTTTGTTTCAATCATGTGTTTCTAACGCATTTATAAGATTATTTCTTTGTTGCTTTGTATGTCCCTCCCCCACAATGTAACCCCCGCTTTCACTATATTTGATGTCAGTATAACATGTGGAGGAGATGGGGACAATCAAGTCGTTTAAGGATTCAGGTGGACCTGTTGCCACAATGAGAAGTACAAAATGTCATGTCAAAACCAGCTTTACAATGTCGGTGTGGGGAGGGAGGGGAGGTATGATTGGGTGGGGGGGAAGGGAGAGGCTGGGAAGGTAGGTGAATGGTAAACAAAGGAGGAGGCTGCAATGCTTGGTAAGAAATGTATGCATTATCCTGCCCATGTAATTGTAACCCCTCTGTACAGTATGTTCTCAAATAAAATAAAATTAAATTAAAAATATATATATATAAAAGAGTCACCAAAAATCAATATAACTAAGATACATTTCAGTTTTTTGTTAGAGATAAGTAGAAGAATTGATTCATGCTAACTAAAATTTTATATGAATGAAAAAAAACAGAATATGAATATAACAAGAAATCAAATGGAAAAATATGTGAAAAATGAACTATATAACTGGGACGTGGAGAGGAATCAGGTGGGGAAGAGTGAGGAAGGGGATGATGCCGTTCAAAAGGAAATGTACTCCATACCTATCTGTAAACACATTGTATATCATTTTTACAATAAAATTTAAAAAAAGGAATTGCTAATAATAACTAGAAATTTTGAAAATGTATTCCGGAATTGTAAGTCATCTTAAAATATGAACCGAAACAAAGCCCAAAAATGTAAAACGTATTTCAATATGAAACAATCAAAAGAAAGAAAGTGAGAATTTTTTCCTGGATTTTGGTGGTACTACTATTATACCTCAGGACTTCCTACTCACTCTGCTTGCTTTATTGGCTAATGCTTTGCTAAATGAACTATCTCTCCAGCCCTGGTTTTGTTGTTCAATTGGAGATGGAGTCTATCAGACTCTTCCCCCTGAGCTAGCTTGGAAATTAGACCCTAAGATTTCCACACTCCGGAATAGCTAGAAATATTCGTGTAATTTTTATTTAAATAACTTTTTTTATTTTGTAACTACTGTACAGAGTGGTAACAGTTACAAGAGCAAGGTAATGAGTAGGTTTCTTATCAAGCATTGTTACCTCCTCCTTTGTTTTTCCCCTCCCATCCCTTCCCTCCCATCTCCACAACTACACTCCCCCCAAAGTCCCCAGCCTAAATTGTAAAATCCGTTTTTCAACATAGTGTCTTCTACATCTCATTGTTGTCAGAGGTCAACCTGTACCCTATTTTGTTTTTCCCTTCCCTTCCCCAAAATATATCACCATTTAATACAGTGAAAACGGATTATACCATGGGGGAGGGGAATACAAACCAATAAAAAATCACAGGGTACCTAAAAAGTATTTTAATGACAATAATAACCAAAAAATTGTTTCAATTCACTTGTAAGAAATGATCTGTTAAGCTGACCTTACGCAACAGTTTGGAGTAGGCGATTTCACCATTGGCCTAGGAAAGAGGCTTCTATACCATTTCCCCGAAATATTTGTAAGTATTCTACGGGACTTGGGTAATTTATTGTTCTTGTATTTAGATGCAATGAAAGCTAGAGAATTATGAATTGAACAGTGGCATATATAGCTTCCTAAAATATGAGTCATTTTTAAGAACTAATAAGAATAAAAGGATATGAGAGCAACTGCCATCTACAAGAATTTGTTCAAGAAAAAATGTGTTTATCATGATCCCATTAAGAGGAAGGTAGGTTAATCAAGCTGGAGTTATTTTTGGTACTTCAAAGACTACAGAAAGAGATGCAAATGGTAAATCACAAGAGAAATCACCACCCGACTTAAAGAAAGGATGTGTATGAAATCTAAAATATGAGTGGATGTCTTTGAAAATAATAAATCAGAGAATAATATTTAACTGTAAATATGGTAAAGGAAGAGATGAATGGTTTGTAACAGCATCAGAACAGAATCAGTCCAAGAGTATTTTTTTTACCTCTGTGCTCTCAACCAAGGGACGGTCTGTTTGTGCATGTGTAGGTAGAAAGAGGAGTTAATATGTGGAGAAAAAGGACAAGCCTTCTGAGCTCTACCTTTAGTCTCTAGTATTCCAAAGTTCTGCTGTGGTAAATAGGAGATAGTGGTAACATTGTCAATGTCAATGAGATTTTGAGAGTAAAGAGAGTTGATATTTTGCAGTACACAGGCTTTCTATTCTAATTTCTAAATTTATGGTGTTTACGAAGGTCCTGGAGTTCTTCAAAGATTTCACCTACTGCAACAGGTGCACCTAGCTATTTAGATTAAGAGCATAAACCAATACCTTGTTTTCAAATTCTATCTGAAGACTCACCTTAACTGATGTAACAATTATGTTAGCTGTAAGGTAAAATAAGAGGAAATGTCTGTTTATATATCATGCATGAAAGTCTTCCTACCCTTTTAAAATAGCAAAATATTTAATGGCAAAAAATGGAGAGATTATTTATAAAGCTGGTGGGATTATAATGTAAAACAAGAGAAAGAAATGAAATTAAAATCAATCCAGAAATTTTCATTCAGTGATTTTATATATATATATATATATATATATATATATATATATATATATATATATATACAGAGAGAGAGAGAGAGAGAGAGAGAGAGATACAGAGAGAGAGAGAGAGAGAGAGAGAGAGAGAGAGAGAGAGAGATACAGAGAGAGAGAGAGAGAGAGACAGTGAAACAGAGAGAGATACACGGCCAGGGATTGTCTCCAAAAAAAAAAAGCTGAAGCCATTTGTTACAAATGAACTTGCTGTGCAAATAATGTTGAATCTTCTTTACAAAGAGGGCAATGGGAGAGATCCAAAATATATTTTTTACACTCAAAAAAAAGTTAATTTCAGGTGTTTTCCATATATCAAAATAAAGTATTCTCCTTCTGTAGTTATAGATTATTGATAGAATGTTATTAAAAGTAATAATAGCAAAAGAGAATGAAATGATTAGAGGTTATGATGCAGGGAAATGAATGACAGCAATTTTGTTAGGGAATATTCTATTTTGAAATAGAGACAGCAACTTTGAATAATACCCTGTTATTTTTAGAGGAATTTAGGTTCTGTTACTCTGTATTTTGAATATTAGAGCAACCAGGAAAATACCGTAAATTGGAGCTCGGAAGGTGGCTTAGTGGAAGAGTGTTTTTCTTGCATGCATGAGGTCCTGGGTTAAATTCCTCAGCAGCATATAAGGAGAAAAAAAGCTGGAAAGGCTCAAGTGGGAAAACACTAGCCTTGAACTGAAAAGTTGAGGGACAGCACCCAGGCTCAGAGTTCAGACCCATGACTGACATAAAAAATAATAATAAAATAGCACAATGCATATTCTAAGAAATTAGAATCAGACAAAATCTTAGACTAAAGCTAACAGAAACTACTGGAATTCAAGAACACAGTATAGAATAGAAAATACAAAAGACACTAAAATAAAATGCTTAGAAAAAAAGTTTCTACTGAAACTCTTTATATGAATTCTCATAGTATGTATATTTATAATAGTTAAGAAGTGGAAAATATACACAAAAAATGACAAACTATATACTATTTTCATAAATTAGATTAGTACATAGTAAAATAATTGAACTGCTGATGCAATGGCAAGGATGAAAATAAATTACTGACAGCAAAAAATTATTTTTATGCTGTATCAGACATTTATATGAAATTTGAAATTAGTCAAATTAATATATAGTAGAAAAATGTAAGTTTTGTCTTTGTAGATGATTGTTGAGAAAGTGTTATTTTAATTGCATAAAATAATCTTATTATTGTGGAGTATGCAGTTACTAAAATGGAAGTAGTAATACCAAATGTTCTAACGTAAGCTTATATGAAGAGAGAAAGCAATAGCGAATAAATGTTCATTTTAGTTACAATTTTCTAATACTTCAGATGAGTGTTCCTTCTGTATGGAAATGTCTGACATAATATCGGAAATAGTCTTTTCATTTTAAAAAAGATGGGCAATGTTATTCATTCTAATCAAGGCATAGACTTCCATTGAGTCTATGTACAATATTTTCTTGATCCATTCATCTACTGAGGGGCATGTCTGCTGGTTACATATCTTAGCTATGTTAATAATGCTGCTATAACCATAGTTGTGTTGCTATCTTTAGTATAGACTTATTTGTAATCATTGGGTAAATGCCCAAATGTGGGATTGTTTGGTCATAGGGAATCTCAATGTGGATCTTTTGAGGAGGTGTCATACTACTTTCCAAAGTTATTGAACAAATTTACACTCCCATCAACAGTGCAGTAGGGTTTGCTTCTGTCCACATCTCTTCCAGTATCTGTTGTTATTAGAGTTCTTGATTATGCCCATTTTAACTGGGGTGAGGTGGAATCTCAATGTTGTTTTGATTTGCATTTCTTTTATGGCAAGAGAAGTTGAGCATTTCTTCCTGTATCTATTGGCCATTCTCAATTCCTGTTCAGAGAAGTTTCTCCATAAGTCTTTAGTACACTTATTATTGGGAAGTTGTTTCTTTGAGGATTTGTTTTTGGGAATTTAATATTTTGAGTTCCAGGTATATTGTAGGTATGAGACCCGTGTCCATTCTATGGCTAGTAAACTTCTACTCCCAATCCATGGGCTTTTATTAATCTTGCTAACTATGTCCTTTGCCATACAGAAGCTCTGCAACTTCATGCAGTCCCATTTTTCCAACCTTTCTTTGATTTGTTGTGTCTCTCGGTCTCTATTAATAAATGTTCTGCTTGGAAAAATTTATATTAAGTGAAGTAAGCCAGGCCCAAAGAAACATAGGTCCCATGGTTTCGCTTATTTGCAATAATGTATATGTCAGAGACAAGCAGAAAAGATCAGATAAGATGATATTAATCAAAATAAAGCCCAAATTAAGGACACAAGTGTTTTTTTTTTCTTGCTTGCTATTTTTTGTATTCATATGGTCCTCTTGATCTTTTTATTCCTTTGTATGTCCCTCCCCCAGTGTGTAACCTTTGTTTGCACTGTATTTGATATTAGTATAATTAGGGTAGGGGAACGCAGTAAACAAACTGTTTAAATAGCATGCAGGTGGACCTTTTGCAACAATGAGATGTACAAGACGATATGTCCAAAAACGATCCTTATAACTTTGGCAAGGGGAGAGGAAGGAGGGGAGAGATGGATGGGATGGGCGGGGACAGGGGCAGGGTAAATGGGAAGGGACTGGATAGGGAAACAAAGGAGGAGGCAATAATTCTTGAAAAGAAATATTCTCATTAATTCATTCATGTAATTGTAACCCCTCTCTACAGCATTTTTACAATAAAAAATTCTTTAAACAACACAAATAGTAACAAAAAGCAAATTTTTCTCTAATACCCTCGGTTGTGAATATCATTTTCATGTTTCATGAGGTGTCCACTGTTAATAACAAACTATATTTTCTTTCTAAATGAAAAAAAAAAGTCCTTCCCCCAACGGTATATCTCGTATTTTCACTGTGTTTTATGTTGGTATAATTTGTGGGGGGAAAGGGAAAAAACAATTTGTTTAAATAGGGATACAGTTGAACCCATTGCAACAATAAGATGTACAAGATATTATATCGAAAAACGAACTTTACAACTTTACAACTTTGGCAGATACAAAGTGGGGGGGCTAGGTTGTAGGGGGTGGTTGGTGGAAATGGGAAGGGAAGGGAAGGTAAGGGAAAACAAAGGAAGAGGAAACAGTGCTTGTATAAGAAATATACTCATTACTTTGCTCATGTAATTGTAAACCTTCTGTACAGTATTTGGACAATTTAAAAATAAAAAGTAAATAGATGAATTAACCTTGCTTGAGGCTTTTTTGATGTCATCATATCAGAAGAAATAGTGAACCACTTTCAGGATGAAACTTAGAAAGCAGCATCTCTATTTAATTTAAGTTCCAGTGAATATTCATGCATGTATCATGAGCCCTTCTCTGTTTGACTTAACCTTAGGCCAAGGACATTAGATACAAAAAAAATAAGCAAAAATAAGAAAGCTTCTGAAAATCTATAACCCAACATCATAAGAAACGAATGCTATTATTGAAAGTCATAAGTGAATTATTTTTAATGTTTAAATCCGAATATTGGCTTTTAAATTTTAGCAAGTTTAGAATGTTAAATTGAATATAAGTTATAACTAAGATCTAATTACAAATTCACATAACATTGTGTTACAACTAAATAATAAATGTTAGTCTTTTATTTAAAAACTTACTAAGCTAGTAGATATCAAATAAGGAACTATGATGTTTTCTTAATTGCTCAATATGTTGGCAATAGGTGAATAATATGAGGATTATCAGGTCAGGTCAGATTAATTTTCTGTTTTCCAAAGGAGGTACAATAAAATCCTTAGATTAATTGGAAAGATTAAGTAAAATCAGAGATAAAATGATAAAAATGTATACTTTTGAGTCATTTTCATGGTGATATGAAACGGATGTGAAATCTTGCCACAATAATATTGTAAATTCCTTTCTGTAAATTCAGATTACATAAATATAAACCAGTTTTCCTATAATAAAATGTAAGTTAAATCCATTCCATTCATCTTACTATTTGCCATAATCCTCCTTATTATTAAAAATATATCTTTGCAATTTTTCATAAGGAACTGATGGGATAGTATTGAAATTATTTCATTTTCAACATTATGCTGGGAAAGAAGAATTTGAAATGGCAAATGCTACTGAGGACTTCTTTTGAAAAATTCTATGGCATATTGCAGTACCATAGAACCTGTACATCAAATGATGAGACACAGTATTAGACTGAAAAATTGGAAGTAGCAGAAAAGTGATTGTAAAGTTTATTGGCAAGCTGTACATTATTTTTACAATAAAAATACAAAAAAAGCTAATAAGTGCACTTGTTTCTAACTTATAAATCTGTTTTATTTCAGTTTTTTTATTGTAAAAATACTGTATAGACCGGTTTCTGTTTTATGAGCAAGGAAATGAGTGCATTTCCTATCAAGCATTGTTGCCTTCTTCTTTGTTTTTCCCCTACAATCCCTTCCACCCAACTCCACAACTTACCCCCCTTCACGAAATTTGTAAAGTTCATTTTCAACATAATATCAAATGACTATAAATTATTTGAAATTTCCTGTCAAGCACTATTCTAATAAAAGTTGAATATAACTCAATATTCTGAAGGAAAAAAGTGATGTCATTTAATCAACACATTACATTTCATAATACCTCAGTGTGGAAATAAACAAATGGCATTACCATTTATCTTTGTCCCTGTGCCCAAAACTTGCTTACTCTACATTTCTGTCCTTGCTCTGATTATTTTTCACAACATTTGCAAAACAGAATTGGGATACCATAGACACTAGAGGAGGGATGCATATATATATATATATATATATATATATATATATATATATATATATATATATATATATCAGCTTGTCCTTTTACTATCCATTTCCTGCTTTCCTCTTCTTACAAATTATCCACCTTATCAAACCTGCCAACCACAATCACAGTAAATCCAAGACAATCACCTTTAAATCCCACTTATCAGAACAATGGAGCTGAGCTGTGCATTATTGACTCCATGTATGTACCTGCCATTGTAAACTTCCTACATATTGGATGGGGAATTCTGCAGGTTTCAAACAGATTAGGTGGAATTCAAAGAAACAATTCTGAAGACAGTGAAATTCTTAAAAATTAAAAAAAAAAACTCTGAGTCATGGAATCCTCTGTTATTAGGTAAATACTAGTATGAAACTCAAATTACATCTGTGCTTTTGGAAAATACACTATGTTAATGTATTTGACTTTCTCAAACTTGGTCAGACATTTGTTAATTGTAAGTAAATGGAAACAAATACATATACTTTCTCATATGTTTTATCATTTCATAACTCATTTTCATCTGTTCTAAACACGGTCAAAATGCCTGCTAAATAAGACTTGCCACTATCTGATATTTACTAAATTAGAACCAAGACCTGGCTTCAGCAAGCATTTTGTCAATTTCAAAGTGTAAAATATGGTAAGGGGCTGATGAGTCCTCTTATTAAAGTACATAACTATGCTGCTCATCTTCACTTTCTTTTATTCCTCACAAACAGTATAAAATATACATGTGTATGCAATCAGTTTAATTGAGTTTCTTTTCCTTTTTCTATCCCCCCACTTTTGGCCTAGAATTGTCAATCATCCTGAGTCGATTTTTTTTATCTTTGCATTTTTCCCTAATTGTTGCACTCACTAACTTTTCTCTATCATGTAGGTTGATAGATCCTAATGAGTGTGTTCCTTCTCTCATTTTGATTATGATCTAAGGGACCTCTGTTCAACTTGTTAAGTCTGGCTACAGAGTCACACTCCTATTTATATTATGTTCTTGCCAGACTTCTACATGCCTCTGTCTCCAACTTCATCTTAATTACTTGTCAATCTGGATATTTTGCCAAGACTTGGTCAAATATATGACCTTGACTTCTTATGTTTATTTATTACCTATTGTCAATTTAATAACGTGTCCCTAGTCTCCTGTCTTAACCTTCTTAAAACTTTAGGTTACATATTCAAGGCTAACATTGAGGCAATTGGCTACTTCTTACATGAAGAGTTTACTAATTTTTTATTATTTCTTCCCAAAAGATTCCAAAACAAAAGTACCATAAAATTTACTTTACACAAAATACATTTCATATATATTGAAAACTTCTTATATTTCACAGGATTATCTTATTTCTCATAAACTAACAACTTTTTGAGTAATCTGAGTGGTATGAGCATAAAGTCTGGTATGTGATAAGAAATTCAAAAATGTTCTTAAAATATGATTTTATTAAATATTTAATAATTTTTATGACTATTTTTAGACTTCTGTTGTTTTTTTTTTGTTTGTTTGTTTGATTTTTGCCTGCCAAGAGATGTCAATTCAGGGCCTGAGCACAGTCACTGAGCCCGTTTTGTTCAAGGCTAGTGTTCTACCACTTGATCTTTAGCACAACTTCTGGATGTTTTTTGAGGAGTTAATTGGAGATACGAATCTCATCATCTTTTCTACCCAGTCTGGCTTCAAACTGAGATCCTCAAATCTCAGCTTCTTGAGTAGCTATGATTATAGGTGAGAGCCACTGGCATCTGAATTTTTCCAACCTTGTTTATTTTTAGGAACAACAAAAAATTTAAATACAAAATATTTGGAGAAGTGTTAGGAAGATGGGGGAGGAGACGCTGGAGGCTAAACAAGCTCTCCCATAGAAAGCAGTTTTAGTGTTGCAGTGAACAATCCTAGGCCAGAAAATTTCACCAAGTTTGCTATAACAGTACAGAGCGTTTTGCCAGAGAGGAAAATCCAGGCAAGGAGATAGATCTGAGCACTTGCTGGCAGCCACAGGGGTGGTGGCAGTAGCCATAGCCACCATACGTGCAACAAAGAGAGTACGGGACAAAGGTGCCAGAGGCAGCCGGCAAGTGAATTCTACTCAACACCAGCAAGAACTGAAAAGTAGCAGATATCTTCAACCTGCAGATTGCAGACCAGAGACGACCCACGAACCAACATTCCGGAGGTGTGAGTAGAAGCTTGACCTCCTCACTCCTTCTTAGGGAGCAGAGGAGGGATGGCCACCCATCCCCAACTCCACTACTGGAGATCTCTATCTTTGATAGTGAAAAAGGCCTGACTGCCTGCTAGCGCCAATTCATTCCTTGGCAATAAACAGGAGAGTCCCTAAGTAGGTCCCAGGAATCAGCCCAGAACTACCAGGTTCAACTCCACCCTGGAAAAAGTCACCCAGCTCAGGCAGAGGAAAATGCGCCCCCAGGAGTGGCTTTCTACTGGGTAAACAGAGGCTGTCACCCCTTACAACAGCCTAGAAAATCAATTGAAATTCAGTAAACATAAATCCTGAGAATGGCTCCAGGCTGGGCTCTGTGACAGAGTAAAATATTTCTTAACTAATATTCTGTTTTTGAAGATAATTATTTGTAAGCATTTACTTTTATTCATGACAGCTACACAAAATGTACTAAATCACAAGTTTTACAATCTCTCACTATCTCCACATTCATCCTTCAAGGCCTCCTTAACAAACTCTGAAGTAATGGCTTCTGGTATGGTAAGATTCGGGTAATTGATATGATAGTGGTAAACCCTTCTTCATATGAGTACATGTCTTCAATAGGCAGTCGTGAATTTTGAGAGGTCATTTGAGGAGGTTCATCTACTGCCCTATAATCACCCTGATTGAAACCTAATATATAATGTCCAAATTTAAGATTTCTATTCATATGAACACTGGTATTACAAAGAATGAAAAGTGCACATGAAATGAGTGTACCAATCGAACCTAGATGATGGGTAGGCAAGGGCAAATAGATATAAGCAGTAGAACATTTTTATATGTGAGTTAAAAAGAGCCAGAATTCCACCCAGAGTTCAATTCTACTGAACCACAGCACAATTCTCAGGAAGTCTAAAAAGGAAAAGTTAGGGCATGCTGTGGTATCTCCGCTTTTGAAATTTGTTCTCTCTGGGAGCCATCATGTGGGGTGGTGTTCAAAAAACTGAGTAATGTTGACAAAGAAATTATGGCTTTGAGGGGTACGGAGATCGGAAGGGAAGGCAAGGGGAAAAAAGGAAGTTGCAACAATGCTTGATAAGAAATATACTCATTATCTTGCCCATAATTGTAACCCCTATGTACGGTATTTTCACAATAAAAAATTATGGTTATGTTAATAATAGAATAAATAGATCCCTATCCCGAAGGCACACTGGAAGCAAGGGACAACAACAGTAAATATACCTGCTTGATGTAAGCTTTCTTTCCTCAGAGGGTAAGGGTACTTGCTCTCCTTCGTGAGACTCATTCATATTGCCACATTTAATGATAGGTTCAATTTATTTTCAATCTTGTAGCATGTACTAGTTTATTTTCTTCATTTCTGTCTTCAATCTAAATAAAATACATTGTTCTCCGATTCTCTAAAATTCAGTGGTTTAACTTTTGACACATTAATTGTCCTATAAACTTTGCTGTATTTATTATAAATCCAAGCAACTATATACTTAAGTGAAGATATTTTCTACCTATGGAACTGAAGTAGAAATCTCACAATATGAGCCTCAATATTTTCTCAGTTTCCTCATACTTTTACTTTACATCTTTCATCAGGACTTGTTAAGTCATATTTCCTAGCCGTTAATCAAGTTGCAACACCATGGTATATTTTCAGTAAATGACATGATACTGGTAAAGGAATATTCATAGATCTACTTGGCTACAGTGGATTATTGATCATTTTGTGGAATAATTTTCAGTTAATTAATGCTGTTATCCATAATCTAGAAATATTATATAAAGTTCAGTCATCAGAATATAAAATATTCAATTTTTTTATATAAAGTTCAGTCATCAGAATATAAAATGTTCAATTTTTTTTTCTGTATGAGACATTGGTTGCATACAATCAAGACGATCTTTCTGTCAATTTGGCTGTGTGTCCTCAAAGTATTCATAACTTAGTTCCATGGAATCAAACCAATAAGTATATACTAATTTCTATGGAACCAAAGTATAATGAGGAAGTTCCAAGTAAGCTTCATTTGTAGCACAAGTCCTATAAAATGTACACCTTTTACTGTGCTGGATGTACTATCTCTCTGATGGTGTAGTCAACATTTCTTGGTAACATGGCATTTTCCTTTCCCCTAGAATGAATGAGTTTAGTAAATAAAGCTCCTTCAGTTTTGCATTTTATCATGCATAAATCTCTCTTTAATGATGACAACTTTTTCGGTCATATTTATACACCACATAATTTGCTCAATCCTTTCTTCCTTGCACATGCAAGTCCTTAAAATCCTATCCATCCTGTTTCATGAATTATTGCAGTTGAACTGAAGGGAACAAAACATGTCAAAAATGGCATAATTTTATTTTCTCCGTGAGGCTTTACAACCATATGTTGTAATTATTATATTTTTCTAATACGTTGTTTTATGGAAATAGATTGGTGTCTTCCATGTACTCTCTTATAGCTTGCTCAAAGTAAAATATGCTATCCTAGGGCCTGAACTCAAATCTCATCTTGCACTTAAATGAGTATTTGTATCTCTCCTGGACATTATGGTTGAGAACATGTTAGCCCCAAAATTTGGGGACAAAATCACGTATTGTCACAACAGTACAGAACTGTCACAACAGAAACACTATTTTCATCTGGAAATCATTTACTTATTTGAAATGAAAAAGAAAATATACAATGACTAAAAAGCGAACTGCTTCCTTTCTAAACACAAGCAATAATTTGAATTGAATGTGACTATATAATTGCAGAAAAAATCATAAATGAGTTGATAATCTCTTCTTATTAATCAGAACGTTTTAAATGGAATGACTATATCGCAAAAGGACAATCCTTCACAAAAGACTTTTACTGTAATTAGTAAAGTACTATTTACAGATTCTGGTACCTATAGCAACCCCTATGATTAACCTTGTTAGTTATTTCCTGATTACAGAATATGTGTTAATTTCTTTTTCACAGAAACTATATAAATATTGTTTTGTCCTTTTGCTTTGGAAAAGATGCTCCAGTCCAAAAAGTACTCTTTACTTTGAAACATTTCTCCTATGTGAAACTAAGTTTTAATATATAAATAGATGATGAGTAAGATCAGAAAAGTTTTATATTTCTTATCCAATAAATCTGAACAATTCTCTGAAAGGGCACACTTCTTCTTTTCAGGGAGTCAGACAATTGGTCTTCATAATTTCTATAAGGCCAAACGAAATTACCTCTCTGAAGAGGAAATGAGATTAGTCAATAGACACTTGAAATAATGCTCATTTTCTCTGGCCATAAAGGAATTCTAAATCAAAACAATATTAATATTCCACCTTATCCCAGTTAGAATGGCTATAATAAATATTCTCATGACAGAAGATTGGGCTGGAGATGTGGCTCCAAAGGAACCCTACCGTACTGTTGGTGGGATGGTAAACTTGTTCAAATATTCTGAAAAGTAGTATAAGGTTCCTCAAAATATTATGCTTAGAGCTCTCCTATGATTCAGCAATCCTACTTTTGGGCACTTAACTACTTGTTCACTAATAAGGCCTTTATGAAGCTACCAGCACAACTATATTTATTTCAGTATTATTCACAATAACTAAGAAATACAACCAACCCCAATGACCTTCAATAGATGAGTTAAATGAGTGGATCAAAAAATATAGCAAATATATACATTTGTATGTACATATGTATAGAGATAGCAATTCTATGTTTCCAACAGACAGGAGGACACTGTCCCTTTGGTTAAGAAATGGAAAGACTTGTAAAAATCATATTAATTTTTGTAACCCAGTCCCAAAGCAATTTAGGTCTCATGGTTTCCCTTATTTGCAATAATAATATACATGTAATATAATCTTATTAGATGAGCTGAAAAGCTCAAAACTGTTGCACATATGATCATATAAAATAATGCTAGGCGACATAAACTCCAAAATATGAAAACAAAAGAGCTGTCTTTATAGTTATTGTTTTAAATGTGCTCGGTGATGTTATTTTATTGTTGTTTCCTTTGATTGATCTTTTCCCTATGGCATATCTTCTGTTGACACTGTACTAAATTTTGGTATCATACATCTTGTATATATATTTGTCTGGTCTGGGGATGGGAAGGAATAAATGCCTGAATTAAGGAACAGGATGACATATTGCAACTAGGAAAACTACAAAACAGTACATTAGAAACGAACTTTACTTCTTCAGAAGGGGTATGCAGAGGAGTGAAGAAGTTGAGGTGAGAAGGGATAGTGGGACATCAACAAGTGAAACTGTAAAATTGACCAAAAAGTACTGTATTCATTGCCTTATTCGTGTAACTGGAATACCTCTGTACAGAACCTTTAAGGTAAAACTTTTAAAAAATGCTGAATATTTTAAGATTGTGATTTCTTAAAATCCCTCTTGGACCTAGAAGTGCCTAAAGTTATATCATCTGGTGTAATTTCTGAAATCCCAAATTTTAGAAAATATTCCACAGCCTCTTTCAGATCTTGGAAAGTTTCCCCATCTAACACGCATGCCCACCTCCTCAAAGAAATGTTGTACAAAGCAAAACTGATGAAAACTTTGTACTCATATGTATGAATCCCACATTCAACTATATATCTCTAAGTCACGTGCTTTCATTTTCTTGTCCCTTGAATGAATTACACCGATATTAGTGTTGGTAAACTCTCCCTTCTCTTGGATGGACATTGCAATATAATAGAAGAAAAGAATCTAATTTTGATTTTGGTTTTGTTTTGGGGCTTGCATTTATTCTTTTGCCTTAGTGTTCTTTCAATTTAACATCCCCTTGTATTCTTCTTCTTTCCTGACGTGTGTCTTCTCATTTCAAATCAGAATGCATTTGACAATATTTTCAGGAGGCGATGGAGGCATTTTGAGTATCAATAAATATGAAGTCAACATTAAGATTTGATTAAAGTTTAATTGCTTTTCACTTTTCTGCCTAAATCAGTCGAATTCCATACTTGAGAACAGAAAAAACGTTGATAGTTCTTTAACATATTGTGTTCGTTTTAGCATTGAAGAATTAGTACAATCTAACGTCCAGAAGAATATTGTATGTATGGACTCTTACATCATGCTCATACTTTCAATTTTTTTTCAGTAAACGCTATAAAGAACTTAAAGAGATCAAATAATTCACAGCGCAAAATTATTATATGTGATAAAGCTACCTCTACCACATACAGACTAACCATATATTTTGAAGATCCAGTCAGTTTTATGGTTATCATTCCTAAGGGACAAAACAAATAAGTCTGAACACAGAAGACATGAAGAGGATTTTGAAATTTACTATACTAGTCAAACTAACAACAGTTAAAACTGCCGTGAGAAACACTTTCAGGTTATACTTCTAAGGCATAGCTACCTCTCCTAATATTATTAACTTTCCAAATACAACCATCATGTAATTTGGTCGAAGATTGAGAGACCATTCATCTAACGTATTTTCAGGTATTTTGATATCATTTCTTTCTATCATATCTGTATTTTGGGATGATTAAAACTTGAAAACCCGAACTTTTGTGTAAGTGTGATTGGATCTAAATCAATTGACTAACAGAAGCCAAATATTGTTTGATTGATTCATTGTAGTATGAGGTGATGAATGCGTGAATGTAACAACAGCCATGATTTCAAACATAAACATTGACATTAAAAGTTCAAATACTCCTTCTCAATGTAATTCGCTATGCTAAATTTCCAGTAATAATCATCAGGGTCATTATGTTGTGATTTCCACTAAGTATTTCCTTGAAGAAGGAATATATATATATATATATATATATATATATTACTTCTGTAACATTAACAATATATGCCAACAAACAAAAGCCATGAACTATTAAAAACAAAGGAGTCAGGGAAAGCAGCTCTCTACCTTTCTGTCTTTTTCAGAGAGTGATGCACAACCTAAATATACAATATCCTTTTGCTTAAAATCAATGTAATAATTATTTTTCAAAGTTGGTCTTTTTGAGAATGTTGGAATAATTGTTTTGGTTACTTTTTCTACCTTGAGTCAAAGATAAATTACAATCTTCTAATATACATTTAGGGGAAATGCTAAGAACTCTATTACCTGCATATTTTCAAAATATTGATTTGCCATAAGCAAATACTACCCAAATTTTATGATAGTATACATTTCCATAAAATATTTAGAAATCAATTTTGCAACTGGGTTAATTAATTACTACTTGCTTTTTCCATAAAGTCTTTCACAGTTCATGAATCTGCTGTTATGTACATCTTTCTTTCTGAAATTACTTATTTTTGGATTGTATTGCACTGAAAACCTCCTTTTGGGAATTGGACTGGTCCTTAAGTATATTTTCTTTTTCTAAATCTTATTTTCTTGTAAAGATCCTGTACACAGGAATTATAGATACATGAGTACGGTAATACTACATTATTTAGTTAATCATTGTTACCTCTTCCTTTATGGTTGTCTCACAGTCCCTCCCTTCTCCAACTCCCACACTCTTCCCACCAATCCTTTCTTGAATTCGAAGAGGTCAAATTCTTCTCCAATATACTCTCCTGTGGTATCATTGTTGCAATAGGTCATCCTACATCTTTTTTTCAGTGTATTGTTATTGCCTTTCTCCTTCCTAGACTAGACAAATGTATATGCTGGATATAGCTTACAAAAATCTTTTCAGGTGCCAAAGTGGGATATATCATAGGGTGAAAACCAAATAAGGAAAACAAAAAAAGCACATAATAAATTAAAAACAATAGCAACACAGAATTGTTGAATCGATATCTTGGATTCATTTCACTAATCAATATCTCATATAGAAATATGTTCAAAATCTTTGATCTTTTCAGCTCATCTGAGATGATTATCCTATATGGGTACTAATTACTGCAAATAAGGGAAACCATGGAACCTAAATTTATTTGGGACTATGATACTTAACTTAATATGAATTTTTCCCCAGTTCTTTCAATTTCCTAATAAATGGGCATGTCGTTCTTTCTGTAGGAAGCATAGAATGCATACATACATACATAAATGCATACATATATACATATATATGTATACACACACACACACCATATTTTCTTGATCCACTTGTCTACTGAAGGAATTATGTTTGCTATCATATCTTAGGCAGGGTGAATAGTACGGCAACAAATATAGATTTGCTGGTATCTGTAGTATGGCCTTGTTTGTTTTCAACTGGATTAATGCACCTAAGTGAATTGCTGAATCATAGAGGATCTCTATGTGTAGTCTTCTGACAAATGTGCATATTGCTTTCCAGAGTGGTTGAATCAGTTTACAGTGTTATCAATGATGACCACATTCTCTTCTGCAACTATTAATTTTCTTGGTCAAGACATTGTAATGTGGTGAAGTGAGGACATATGGACGCTATCTGTCTGGCTCTGGGGCGGCGTCTGTCCCACCTGGGCCTTTGGTAGCTGTCCGTGGGGCTGTGCGTCCTTCTGTCAGTCAGGGGTGTATGTGCTTGTGTCCCTGGCATCCCCCCGTCCGTCCCCCTCCTCCTGTCCATCTGTCCCTCCCACTGCCCGGCCCAGCAGCAGCTGCGAGCTAAATCCGTCCCAGGCCGGGTGTGTCCGGGGGTGGGGAAGGGGGGATGGACGGACACAGGCCCAGTTTTAGGCCCAGCTATGGGTTGAAGTCCCAGGTAAACAGTTCAATGTCCAACCATCCAGTTTGAGGCCTAGGTTTTGAGTTCAAAGTCCAAGACTTTAGTTCAAATCACAGGCCACAACTTAGAGGTCCATGTGCTCAATTCAAATGCCACACTGAGAGTTCATGGCTCAGTCTCTGAGTTTAATTCCCAGCTTTTAAGTTCCATGTCCAGGCCAAAAGTTCAGTCTATGAGTTCAAGTAATAAGCTTTGAGTTAAATAGCCCAGCTAAGAGTTTATGGCCAGGCCAGTAGTTCAAATCCCAAGCCAAAAGTTCAGGTTGCAGGCCAGGAATTCAAATCCCAGGCTGAGAATTCAAGTGCCAGGCCATGAGTAAAAATAGCAGGCTGAGAATTCAAGTCACAGGTGCTGAGTCCAAGTCCCAGTTCTTGAGTTGAAGGTCCATGGCCACTGTTTAAATCACAGGTCATAAGTTCTGGGTCCAGGTCCTGAGTTTACTGCCCAGGACATAAACTCAAGTGCTAAGACTGGGTCAAGGTCCAGGCTGTGAATTTAAGTTCTAGGACCCATGTTGAAGTCCCAGGTTCCCTCTTCCTCTTATTGTTCAACATTATGGGATCAAGACCCAAGCTATGAGTTGAAGGCCATAGACCCAGTCTATGAGTTCAAGTTCCAGAAATCACTTCAAGTTTGAGGTACCCAGTTCATGGCCCAGATTACAAATTAAATGCCAAAACATTGAATTCAAGACCCAGGCACAGACATCAAATCCTAGGCTTTCAGTTTAAGTAGCAGACCAGGAGACTAAGGCCCAGATCATGAGTTGAAGGGCCAGGCCCCAAACTGAAGCACCACTATCCCCTTCTTGCTGAGTTAAAGATCCAGTACCCCAGTTCAAAAACCAGGATATAAAATCAAATCACACACTGTCAGTTAAAGGCATTTAATTCACGGCCCAGGTTGGATGTTCAAGGCCCAGACCTAAGATTACAGCACAGATTGTGAGATAAAGGCCCAGACTGTCACTAAAAGACCCAGGTTGTGAGTTCAAGGTCCAGGACCAGAGTTTCAGCCCCAAATATGATTTCTACTCCACGGCCCCAAATTCAAGGCTCAGGCACCCAGTTCAAAGCCTGGGTTGTGAGTTCAAAGCCCAGGCAGGATTTCAAATCCCAGGGTACAAATTCAAGGTCCATACAGCATTTCAAGTACACCCCATGAGTTCAAGCCCTTGGCTGTATGTTCAAGTCCCAGGCACTGAAGTTAAGGATAGGCCATGAAGTGAAGTTCCAGATCCTGATTTTACAACCCAGGTCATGTTCATGTCCCAGGCTTTGTTAACATCCTCTGCCACATGTTCAGATTGCACACTGTGAGGTCAAGGCCTGAACACTGAATACAAGGTCCAGGCAAGGCCTAATTCAAGTCCCAGGTTGTGAGTTCAAGGCTCAGCATGGGAGTTCCAGTCCCAAGCCTGAGTTCAACTACCAAGCTCCAAGTTCAAGGTTCAGGACCAATTCATTTCCTAGGCTGTGTTAACATCGATGGCCCCATGCTCTAATTGCATACTGCAAGTTCAAATCCCTGACACTGAGTACACTGTCCAAGTCGATTTTGTGAGTTCAAGGCCCAACATGCAAGTTCCAGTCCCAATCCTGAGTTCAATTCTCAAGGTAAAAGGCCAAATTCCAGGCCCTATGTTCAATGCCTAGGACACAAGTTAAATGCCTTGGATATGACTTTCATTCTCATACCCTGTTTGCAAGTCTCAGGCTGACAATTCAAGACCCCTGGCCGGAATTCATTGTTCATGGTTCAAACTCAAGTCCCAGGCAATGAGTTCAAAATTAAGTCCCTGAATTCCAGGACTAGTTCAGAATTTCAAGGCTCAGTCTGGGATTCCAGTCCCAGTTTCTGAATTCAAGTCTCAGTCCCTGAGTTTAAGGACCAGGTCAAAAGCTGAAGGCTAAGGGCCTGAGTTCAAGGCTTAAGCTGGTTATTCAAGTCCTGGATGCCAAGTTCAAGGCTCTGGCCCTGAGTTTAGGTTCCATGCTGAAAGTTCAAGTCCTTGGCCCAAATTCAAAGCCAGGCAGAAAGCTGAATACCTAGGCCCCAACTCCAAAGCCTAGGCTGTGAATTCAATTCCCAAGTTTGAATTCAAAACTTAGGCCGCGAGATCAAGACTTAGGCTAAAACTTTAAGTCACAGGTCCTGAGTTTAAAGTTCTGGCCACAATCCAAGTCCCAGTTCCTGATTTCAAGGATCAGGCATGTGTTCAAGTTTCAGGCTGTGAGTTTAAATCCCAGGTTCCCATTTCCACCAGAAGTTCAGGGTGCAGGGCCCCATTCAAATAACACATTTTGAGATGAAGGCTCAAGTTGTGAGCTAAAGGTTCAGTGTGTGAATTCAATGTGCAGTCTTATAGTTTCAGGTCCACAAATAAGTTCAAATCCCGGGGCCGAGTTCAAGGCCCAGGATCCCAGTTCAAATGGGTGTTTTGAATGTCAGGCCATGGCCTTGAATTTAGTCCCAGGCCAAGAGTTCAAGTCCAAGACCATGATAAAAATATCTGGTCCCAAATTAAAATTGTAGGCTCAGAGTTCAAAGTCCAGGGGCAAATTCCAGGCCCGTGTTCAAGTCCAAAGCTGTAATTTCAAGGCTGAGCAAAGTTTCCAGCCCAAATATGAATTCAAGTCCTAGGACCCCAGTTCAAGTCCTAGGCACGGTTTTCAAGGTCCAGTGCTCCATTTCAACTCCCAGACACTGACTTTAAGGCCCAAGCCAAGATTAAGTCTGCTGCAGTAATTTCAATTTCCAGGAGTTAAATTCAAGGCCTAGGCACTACTGTCAATGCCCATCCTGAGTTCAAGGTCCAGGCCATTTGTTCAAGACCCAGGCAGCAAGTTCTATTCCCAGGCCTGAGTACAGGTACCAAGACATGAGTTAAAGTCCCAGGACTGCAATTCAAAGAGCTGTCCGCAAGTTAAATTCCCAGACCTCATATTGAAGACCAATTTGTTAGTTCTGCCTAGACAGCAATATACTTTCTGTGGTTCATAAGCCACAATAAATCAATCTTTAACTGTTACTATTTTCTTCCCTTCTTCATTTCTTTATTTTCCTACTAATAGCTAGGAACATCTTGAAAATGCTATCTTTAGTATAAAAAAAAAGAGGCAGCATCATTTGAACATTAGGAAAATTCTTATACTCATAAATGGTGCATGCAGAAAAATGATCATAATACATCACAAAAATAAATCTTACTGCTGCTAATTTACTAAAGCAAATTGTCTCAGGTTAAGTTTGAGTGCTGTTTATACATAAAACTTCTATGTTCATTCTCTGACTCCACATTACACAAAGTTATCCATATTGTTGTAAGGGTAGAGTTTGTCTCAGAATGACAGTGCTTATTTTTATATATAGGAATGCCAATTAGCAATATGTCATTAAAAAGTAGTTTCATAAGATATTTTTAGAATATATTTGACTCATGGCAAAAATATTCATCTTCTTTACTTCATGTGCTTCATCTTTCTGTATGTTTTTTAAATTCATACCTTAGATACATATTCATGTAAAGTACTAGTAAAATGGACTAAGATTTCTCAAAGCAACTACTTGCAAATATAAAATAAACAGAGCAAGAAAAAGACCAGATCCCAGAATGGATACAAATATTAACGTTAGTATATAACACAAAAAACCAAAGCATTTACTCTACAAAGAAATATTACTGAATGTGTGGGTTTATGTATACACATATAGTTTTATGTATTTGTGTTCCACATAATAGGAAGAATTTGCATATTTCAAAAGTATAAAACTTCTTTGTAGAATTTTCCATTAAAGCCTTGGTTGGCAGATCTATCCAGAAAACATGAAATCAAATTGTGTATTATTAAAAATAGTATATTCAAAGCTCTAAAAAGTGAAATCAACATATGTAATGACATATAGAAGGTGGACGATTGTATTTGTCACAATTCTAGTATTAGGTAGACTCAATACCCATAATTTTCATAAATACCAAGTAATATTTTAAAAAACCTCCTATCCAATATTTTGTAATCATATTCAGGGGACTTTGTGAGTAGAGAGACTTAAGCAAATTGCAGAGTATGTATTACTCAGTGGCACATTCCTTCATTAAGTATCTAGTATATATGAAAAAAGTACTGCAAATATAAGTAGTGGTTATGAAAATATAAGAAAGAGATAATGTGGATTGTCAAATCTCCCTGTTTGGAATTGCTCTTTGGTGAACCTGAGGAACTGAAGAATTTCAATATTGCTATGTGTCAAACAATGGAACATTGTTTGAGACAATTCTAACAAAACCGCAAAGGGAGAAAACTATTAAAATCTATTCTTTGTCTTTAAATGGAAAGTCAAGCCAAATCCCTGAGGAAAACCAAAAACCTGAACACTTAGGATCTGATAAAGGATGGTATAGGAGTGCTTGATATCTGGTGAAGCAGGGCAGAAACCCTCTCTGATGTAGATAGAAACGATTCCCTTCAGAGGGCTTCTAAGGAGTAAATATGAGGTTTTGTGGCTATTGTGGATGTGTTCATCATTCTTGTGATAGGACAAATCAAGCTCATGTAAGAATCAGGATCTCTGGACTTCCAGCCTAACATGTGTTTCTGACAATTAAGTCAAAGTCTAGGACAACATCCAATATCTTATATTCTTCAATGAAGTAGAATTCATTTCAGCTGTATTAAAATTCAGTAATTTGATCAGTAGAAAATTTCTCCCTGTTATTGACCAGCATGAAATTTGATCCTCATTCCAATTCCTTCTACTAGTCAGTCCCGTTTTCACTATCTCTCTTCTGTATGCTACTGCATTGTAAGCTACTGCATACAAGATACTTCGGTTAACACCAATTTCAATGGAACTAATAGTGATAAAATTAGACTACATTTGAAATCACTAAGCACATTTTACAGATGGAGTATGCTTCTGGTTTTCTTCATTAAAGGAGCCTACTGATAGCTACAATTACTAATAATTCATGCACAATTTATATGTTGGGAAAATATTTGATAGGACAGTGTCTCATGAAGAACCAAAAAAAATCACTGAAGTTGTATTCTTGTGAATGGCATTCAAAGATTCATGAATATTTGCAGTTTGTTCTAACAGTAATCGAGCGAAAGGTGCACACAGGATAAGTAACAACGAAAATGATTCAATGAACGTTTTGCTTCATGGCACTATTGGAGTTGAAATGTCATGGACCAAACTGAAAAACTATTCAAAAATGGTTTGTCACAAATAAGTCTGAGTTAAACATCTATGAATTGTTTGATGACAGAGAAATCAATCATGTTACTTCTGAAATTGAGGAGTTCATCTAAGATTCAATGACTATACTTTAATTACTTTGTCCAGGTGTTTTGAGTCTAGACAACAATCAAATACGGAATAAGAAAATGTGAATATTAAAAAATGCTTTGCTCATCACAAACAGGCTTCCATTTTCCTGACATGAACACTTATAGAAACGTGTACAAATTTATAAAAATGGATGTTTCTTGACTTATGTTGGTCACTGTCTGGAAGGGCAGATATAGTCAATCTAAGTATATATTCTCACATTTTTCCATTTTAATATGCATTGTGAAACCTTTCTCCTTATGTTGATTCCTTCGTCTTTCTATAGTCTTTACACAATCCAATAGGAATAGAAATTGCTTAGGGTAACACATAAACTCTCTTTTCCAGGATTCAAGTAAGTATTAGTTTTGAATCAAGATCAACAATTGTACTCATGTTAAATTTTTCTGCAAAGATTGCAGTCAATATTTTTTTTAATTTAATTTTATTTTATTTGAGAAGATACTGAACAGAGGGGTTAAAATTACATGGGCAGGATAATGCATACATTTCTTACCAAGCATTGCAGCCTCCTCCTTTGTTTACCCTTCATCTCCCTTCCCACCCTCCCCCCCACCCAACCCTTCCCCTCCTCCCCCCCAACACAGACATTGTAAAGCTCATTTTTGACATGACATTTTGTACTTCTCATTGTGGCAACAGGTCCACCTGAATCCTTAAACGACTTGTTTGTCCCCATCTACTCCACAAGTTACACTGACATCAAACATAGTGAAAGCGGGGGTTACACTGTGGGGCGGGGGGGACATACAAAGCAACAAAGAAATAATCTTATAAATGCGTTAGAAACATTTGCATGAAAGAAAAAAAACCATTAAAATACATATTTAAGGGTTCATTTTCCTAACATCACATTATCTGACCTTTTCTGCTTGACTCATACATATACTAGATATTGCAATAAAGGGAAACCATGGGACCTATGTTTCTCTGGGCCTGGCTTACTTCACTTAATATAATTTTTTCCAAGCCTTTCCATTTCCTAACAAATGGGGAAATGTCATTCTTTCTGATGGAGGCATAGAATTCCATTGTGTATATATACCACATTTTCTTGATCCATTCATCTACTGAGGGGCATCTGGGCTGGTTCCATAACTTAGCTATGGTAAATAATGCTGCAATAAACATAGTTGTGCTGGTAGCTTTAGTGTGGTCTTGTTTGTAAACATTTGGGTAAATGCCCAAAAGTGGGATTGCTGGGTCATAGGGGAGTTCTATGTGAAGTCTTTTGAGGAACCTCCATACTGCTTTCCAAAGTAGTTGAACAAGTTTACATTCCCACCTACAATGAAGTAAGGTTCCTTTCTGTCCACATCCCCTCCAGCATCTGTTGTTGTTAGAGTTCTTGATTTTTGCTGTTCTAACTGGAGTGAGGTGATATCTCAATGTTGTTTTGATTTGCATTTCTTTTATGGCTAGGGATGTTGAGCATTTCTTTTTTTTTTTTTTTTTTTTTTTTTTTAATTTAATTTTATTTTATTTGAGAACATACTGTACAGAGGGGTTACAATTACATGGGCAGGATAATGCATGCATTTCTTACCAAGCATTGCAGCCTCCTCCTTTGTTTACCCTTCACCTCCCTTCCCAGCCTCCCCCCTCCCTCCCACCCAATCATACCCCCCCCCCCCGACATTGTAAAGCTGGTTTTGACATGACATTTTGTACTTCTCATTGTTGCAACAGGTCCACCTGAATCCTTAAACGACTTGTTTGTCCCCATCTCCTCCACATGTTATACTGACATCAAATATAGTGAAAGTGGGGGTTACACTGTGGGGGAGGGACATACAAAGCAACAAAGAGATAATCTTATAAATGCGTTAGAAACACATGCATGAAAGAAACAAAAACATTAAAATACATATTTGAGGTTTCGTTTTCCTAACATCACATTATTTGACTTTTTCCGCTTGACTCATACCTATACTAGATATTGCAAATAAGGGAAACCATGGGACCTATGTTTCTTTGGGCCTGGCTAACTTCACTTAATATAATTTTTTCCAAGCCTTTCCATATCCTAACAAATGGGGAAATGTCATTCTTTCTGATGGAGGCATAGAATTCCATTGTGTATATATACCACATCTTCTTGATCCATTCATCTACTGAGGGGCATCTGGGTTGGTTCCATGTCTTAGCTATGGTAAATAATGCTGCAATAAACATAGTTGTGCTGGTAGCTTTAGTGTGGCCTTGTTTGTGATCATTTGGGTAAATGCCCAAAAGTGGGATTGCTGGGTCATTGGGGAGCTCTATGTGGAGTCTTTTGAGGAACCTCCATACTGCTTTCCAAAGTGGTTGAACAAGTTTACATTCCCACCAACAATGAAGTAAGGTTCCTTTCTGTCCACATCCCCTCCAGCATCTGTTGTTGTTAGAGTTCTTGATTTTTGCTGTTCTAACTGGAGTGAGGTGATATCTCAATGTTGTTTTGATTTGCATTTCTTTTATGGCTAGGGATGTTGAACATTTCTTCATGTGTCTATTGGCCATCCTTCTTTCTTCTTCAGAGAAGCTTCTCTTTAAGTCTTTCGCCCACTTACTTATTGGGCAGTTGTTTCTTTGAGGATTTGTTGTTGGGTGGTTTAATTTTTTGAGTTCCAAGTATATTTTAGATATGAGACCCTTGTCCGTTGTATGGCTAGTAAAGATCTTCTCCCAGTCCGTGGGCTTTCTATTGATCTTGCTAGCTATGTCATTTGCCCTGCAGAAGCTCTGCAACCTTATACAATCCCATTTGTCCAGCCTTTCTTTGATTTGTTGTGTTTCCGGGTCTTTATTCAGAAAATTTCGGCCTGTGCCAAGGAGACCCAGGGTTTCTCCTATTCCATCCTGTAATGTTTTCAGAGTGTCTGCTTTGAGTTCAAGGTCTTTGATCCATTTGGAGTTGATTCTGGTGCAGGGTGATATATAAGGATCTAGCTTTAGTTTTCTACATGTAGTTAACCAGTTCTGCCAGCACCATTTACTGAAGAGGCTGTCTGTCTTCCATTCTATTGTTTTAGCTCCCTTATCGAAGATTAGATGGCTATAGGTCTGTAGGTTCATTTCTGGGTTTTCAATTCTATTCCATTGGTCCTGAGGTCTGTTCTTATGCCAATACCAAGCTGTTTTGATTACTATGGCTTTATAGTAGAGTTTGAAATTTGGTACTGATATTCCTCCAGCAGTGTTCTTTCCGTTGAGGAGCGTTTTTGCTATTCGGGGTCTTTTATTGTTCCATATGAATTTTTGGATTGCCTCTTCTATTTCCTTGAAGAATGAGGGTGGAATTTTGATAGGTATTGCGTTGAATTTGTAGATAGCCTTGGGGAGTATTGCCATTTTCACGATGTTATTCTTTCCAATCCAGGAGCATGGGAGGTTTTGCCATTTTTTAAGTTCTGTGTTGATTTCCTTTTTCAAGATTTTAAAGTTTTCATCATAGAGGTCCTTCACTTCTTTAGTTAAGTTAATTCCTAGGTATTTTATTTTTTGTGGGGCTATTACAAATGGAGTTGCTTTCCTAATTTCAGCCACACTTTTCTCATTGTTGGCATACAGAAAAGCCATTGATTTTTGGGGGTTAATTTTATAACCTGCTACTTTGCCAAAGTTTTGAATCAGCTTGAGTAATTTGGGAGTGGAGTCTATGGGATTCTTTAAATACAAGATCATGTCATCTGCAAAGAGGGAGAGTTTTGTTTCTTCTTTCCCTATTTGGATCCCCTTTATGTCTGCATCTTGTCTTATTGCTGTAGCTAGGCATTCTAATACTAGATTGAAGAGAAGTGGAGAGAGTGGGCATCCTTGTCTTGTTCCTGAGTTAAGAGGAAATGGCTTTAGTTTTTCACCATTGAGTATAATGCTGGCTGTAGGTTTGTCATATACAGCCTTTATTGTATTGAGGAATGTTCCATGGATTCCTAATTTTTTCAAAACCTTCATCATAAAGGGGTGTTGGATCTTGTCGAATGCTTTTTCTGCGTCTATTGAGATAACCATGTGGTTCTTATTCTTGCTCCTGTTGATGTGATGAATAATATTAATTGATTTGCGTATATTGAACCAGCTTTGCATCCCTGAAATGAATCCTGTTTGATCGTGGTGTATGATTTTTTGGATGAATTGTTGAAGTCGGTTGGCCAAAATTTTGTTGAGAAGTTTTGCATCAATGTTCATCAAAGAAATGGGTCTATAGTTCTCTTTCTTTGATGAGTCCCTGCCTGGTTTTGGGATGAGGGTTATGATGGCTTCATAGAATGTGTTCGGTAGTGAGCTTTCTCTTTCAATTTCATTGAAGAGTTGGAGGAGAATTGGTGTGAGCTCTGCTTTGAAGGCCTTGTAAAATTCCGCTGTAAAACCATCTGGTCCTGGACTTTTCTTAGCTGGGAGGTCTCTTATTGCTGTTTCTATTTCAATGCTTGATATGGGCCTGTTAAGATAGTTTACCTCATCTTGGTTTAGTTTTGGCATGTCAATATTTGCTAGGAAGAGGTCCATTTCTGTCAAGTTCTCAAACTTATTAGCATAAAGTTTTGAGAAGTATTCCCTTATAATGTTCTGAATCTTGCTTGTTTCCGTGGTGATGTTTCCATTCTCATCTCTGAGTTTATTAATTTGGGTGTGTTCTCTTCTTTTTCTGATAAGATTTGCTAAGGGTCTGTCAATTTTGTTGAGTTTTTCGAAGAACCAACTCTTTGTTTTGTTGATTCTTTCTATAGTTTTTTTGGATTCTAATTCATTTAATTCTGATTTAATTTTGATTATTTCTTTCCGTCTACTGGATTGGGGTTTATCTTGCTGCTCTTTTTCAAGGAGGTTTAGATGTGTCATTAAATTGTTAGTTTCAGATCTTTCCAATTTGTTGATGTAGGAGCTCAGAGCTATAAACTTGCCTCTGAGTACTGCCTTTGCTGTGTCCCAGAGGAGCTGGTATTTTGTGTGTTCATTTTTGTTGAATAGCATGAACATTTGAATTTCCTTTCTAATCTCTTCCATGACCCACTCATGATTCAGCAGTGTGTTGTTCAGCCTCCATGTGATACCGGACTTTCTTTGGTGGCTTTTGGTGTTGAGTTCTAACTTTATTCCCTTGTGGTCAGAGAGAATGCAAGGTATAACTTCAATGTTTCTGAATTTAGACAAGTTTGCTTTGTGGCCTAAAATGTGGTCTATTTTAGAAAACGTTCCATGTGCTGCTGAGAAAAACGTGTATTCTGATGCTGCTGGGTGAAATGTTCGGTAAATGTCTGTTAAGTCTAGTTGATCTATGCAGCTGTTTAGATCTGCGGTTTCTCTGTTGAGTTTTTGCCGAGTTGATCTATCTAGTGGGGAGAGTGGTGTGTTAAAATCCCCAACGATTAATGTCTTTGGATCTATATGGGATTTGAGGGAAAGTAGTGTTTCTTTGATAAATTTGGGTGCTCCATTGTTTGGCGAATAGATATTTAGAATTGTAATATCCTCCTGAAGGAGAGATCCTTTAATTAGTATGTAGCGACCTTCTTTATCTCTTTTCACGAATTTTAATTTGAAGTCTATTTTATCTGATATTAGGATTGCAACTCCCGCCTGTTTATGCGGTCCGTTTGCTTGGTAGATTTTGTTCCAGCCTTTAACATTGAAAATGTGTTTGTTTTTACGGGCAAGATGTGATTCCTGCAGGCAGCAGATAGAAGGGTCTTGTTTTTTAATCCAACTAGACAGTCTATGTCGCTTAATTGGAGAGTTCAGTCCGTTAACATTAAGAGATAGGACTGAGAGGTATTTGGGAGTTCCTGCCATGTTATCTACCTTCTTGGGGGCTCCGAAAACTGGGTTCTTCCTATGGTTCTTGGATTCTCAGTTTGGGTGCAGTTTCTTGGCCTTTATTGCGGTCTTGTTGGTTTTCTATGTGTAGGACATCTTTAAGAATCTTTTGTAGGGCTGGCTTGGTGGAGATGTATTGTTTCAATTTTTCTTTGCTATGGAAGGTTTTTATTTGGCCTTCAGTTATGAAGGAGAGTTTAGCTGGGTACAGTATTCTTGGTTGATAGTTGTTTGTTTTTAGGGCATGGCATACATCATTCCAGGCTCTTCTTGCTTTGATTGTCTCTGCTGAGAAATCTGAGGTGATTCTAATTGGTTTCCCTTTATAAGTGATTACCCTTTTCTCTCTGACAGCTTTAAGGATCTTTTCCTTGTTCTGAGTTGATCCTGTGTGGATTATTATGTGACGGTGGGATGTCCTATTCTGGTCTGGTCTATTTGGGGTTCTAAAGGCTTCTTGTATCTGGACAGGCCTATCTTTTTGCATGTTTGGGAAGTTCTCTGCTAGGATCCTGTTAAACAGATTTCCTAGACCATTAACTTCTGTTTCTAGGTGCTCCTCTACACCCATTATCCTTAGATTAGGCCTTCTGATGGTGTCTTCCAGGTGTTGGATAAATTCATCATATTTCTTGGACTTGTCTTGGATGGTTGTATGTTCTTTCTCTATAATATCTAGGCTGTCTTCAATCCCTGAGATTCGATCTTCTGCATGTTCTAACCTGCTGTCAAGACTCTCTACTTTGTTTTTTATCTCTTTTCCTTCTAGTTGGTCAGCTTTGATGGCTTCAAGTTCTTTGTTGAAGCTCTGTTTTAGGTCTTGTATGAATTTCTTTACTTCCTTAATTTGGTGTTCAGTGTTTGTCCTCAAATCACTTAGTTGATTGGTTATGGTTTCTTTGGGCTCCCATTCCTTCTGTTGGGTTCCATTCAGCATTCCCTTTGTGGTCTCCCTGACTTCCTTCATCTCTTTGTTAATGGATTCCATGAATGCCTTTAGTGATCTTTGTGTGTTCTCTACCTGGTCTCTCAATTCCTGTATTACTCTTTGATTAGCTTCCTCCTGTTCGCGGGATTCCTGCAGATCTCTTTGAGTGTTCTCAGCCTGCTCACGCCATTCCTCCCTTTCTCTTTGAGTATTCTCAAGTTGTTCACGCAAATCCTGTATCAGTTTTTGAGTAGCTTCCTCACGCTTATGATATTCCTGTATAAACTTCTGGGATGCCTCCTCTCTCTCCCTATCACGCTCATACAGAGTCCTTTGTACGTTGTCAAACTTTTCATTTATCATGTTTGCCAGCAGTGTTTGTAGAGCTGTTTGGGAACTCTCCTCTGGATTATTCATTATCTGTTCTAACCCCTGATTATCAGGATTGGGAATTGAGATACCCGAATTTGCCATTTTTCTTGTGTTTTTCCGGCTTACTCTGCCCATTTGAGATGAAGATAGCACCAGTTTTGTGCTAGAACACTATCTTAAGGCAACCATCAACCAAAGTTTGCATTTGTACAGTCAATAGTCTACAGATACAATCTAGTTCAACAGATACATCTATTCGACATCAAACAACTATATGTTAAAGGACTTTGAACCGCAGAGAAGAATTTGGAAAACCAGAAATTATTAGGGTTAGGGAGGGATGTGGGTAAAAAATAGGAATAGATTGGTGTGGGAAGGCACAGGGAGAGTTAACTATGTCCTAATCACAATGCAGGAAATAGGTTGGGTAGGATGTAAGTAGAGAGAGAGAGAAAAGGGAAGAAAGGGAAAGGGGAATGAAAAGAGACCAGAAAAAAAATAGAGACGTAAAAATTAATGTTATTTTAGAGATTAAAAGACCATCTATTTATAGAGGGATATGAATATGTTGAGAGAAAGGGAGGGACATAGAGGAGATGAGAAAAACTTTTAAAAAATGCTTAAAATATTATATAGGTATAAAGAGGTAGTACTGTTATTAATGAATTTAAGTCTCAGAGGTTTTGAATTGAGTAATAAGTTTGTGGATTAAGTGTGTACACAATGGGGGATAGGGTCTACTGGTTAACTACGGGTTTATCTGAGGATGTGCAGGACAAGAGTTAAGTCACATAAAGGTGAACAAAGAGGAAAAGTTGGAAAGGATAGGAAAGTGAGAAGAAAAGATCAGAAGTTCAGTAGAGCTAGAAAAAAAAAATAAAAACAAAAAGATAATTAAGAATGAATGAAAAAGAGAAAGAAGACAAGAAAAGAAAAGAAAACACACATTCACGTATTCCTAAAATAAAAATTATAAGAGGAGAAAAAAAATTAATGGAAAACAATTATTTTTTCAGAAGAGGCAAAAATTAAAGATTAATAAAAGTTTTAGAAAAGCAAAAAAAAAAAAATTTTTTTATATATATATAAGGTAACAAAAAACGAAAAAAAAACAAAACAAGAAAAAGAAAAAAAGAAAAGAAGAAGAAGAGAAAAAAAAAAAAAAAAAGATCTTTGATTTTTTTTTTTTTTTTTTTTTTGGGAGGGGTGGGAAGAGTCCTGTATCTCCCTTTTGTCTGTAACCAGAGTCTGGCTGGAGTCTCTGGTCAGCTTGAGGTCCTGTGGCTTGATTGGTTTCTTAAGTCAGTTTGTTGGAACAGGCAGAAAAATGCTCTGCTTTACCCAAGATTTTGAGATCCCCCTCCCAGGTTAGTTTACTGGGAGGGTGATCTGCTTTGAGAATCACAAAAGAGGGGGATGCAGTGATGAGGCTAGGTTCTGGGTAGAGTTGAGGTCTTTCAAGGAACAGTAGCTTTTCCCTGGGGCTATTTTGTGAAAAAAAAAAAACTCACAGCACCCGGCCTGGAGCCATTCTCAGGGTTTCTGTTTTTCAATTGATTGTGGTGGCTGCTAGAGGGAGGGGCAGCCTCTGGCTCTGGCCACCCAGCGTGGAGAGCCACTCCAATGGCTGGTGCCTGAGCTGGGCGACCCCTCCCTGGATGGAACTGAGTCTGTGAGGTCACCTCGCCGCCAAGTTCCCGTGAACTGCCAAATGACTAGCTCTATTCCAAGGCCTGAGCTGGAGCTAGCCGCTCCTCCGAGCTTTGTCGGTATCCAAGATGGAGATCACCGGTGCTGGGGGGGGGAGGGGTGGCCTTCCCTCCTCTGCTCCCAGAGGAGTGAGGAAGTGGGGCTTCTACTCACGCGGAGTCTTGGATCCCGGGTCGTCTCTGGTCTGCAAAGTGCAGGATGAAGTTGTCCGCTCCTTGTCGGTTCTTGCTGGTGTTGAGTAGAATCCGCTCGTCCGCTGCGTCTGGCTCCTTCGTCCCGGACAGCGTCTCAGGTATGCCTCCGCGGCGGTGGTCGCCGCTGCGACCCTGCCGCCGCAGCGGCAGCTGCTCAGATGTGTCTGCTTGGCTTCCCCTCTCTTGACTAACTCTCTGTCCTGTGATGGCACACTTGGTGTGATTCTCTGGCTTGGGACTGTTCACTGGAACTCTGAAACTGTTTTCTATGCAAGAGCTTGTTCAGATTCCAGCTTCTCCTCCGCCATCTTCCCGGAACTCCGAGCATTTCTTCATGTGTCTATTGGCCATCCTTCTTTCTTCTTCAGAGAAGTTTCTCTTTAAGTCTTTCGCCTACTTTTTATTGGGCAGTTGTTTCTTTGAGGATTTGTTGTTGGGGCGTTTAATTTTTTGACTTCCAAGTATATTTTAGATATGAGACCCTTGTCCATTGTATGGCTAGTAAAGACCTTCTCCCAATCCGTGGGCTTTCTATTGATCTTGCTAGCTATGTCCTTTGCCATGCAGAAGCTCTGCAACTTTATGCAATCCCATTTGTCCAACATTTCTTTGATTTGTTGTGTTTCCGGGTCTCTATTCAGAAAATTTCGGCCTGAGCCAAGGAGACCTAGGGTTTCTCCTATTCCATCCAGTAATGTTTTCAGAGTGTCTGCTTTGACTCTGAGATCTTTGATCCATTTGGAGTTGATTCTGGTGCAGGGTGATATATAAGGATGTAGCTTTAGTTTTCTACATGTAGTTAATCAATTTTGCCAGCACCCTTTACTGAAGAGGCTGTCTTTGTTCCATTCTATTGTTTTAGCTCCCTTATCGAAGATTAGATGACTATAGGTCTGTAGGTTCATTTCTTGGTTTTCAATCCTATTCCATTGTTCCTGAGGTCTGTTCTTATGCCAATACCAAGGTGTTTTGATTACTATGGCTTTATAGTAGAGTTTGAAATTTGGTATTGATATTCCTCCAGCAGTGTTCTTTCCGTTGAGGAGCGTTTTTGCTATTTGGGGTCTTTTATTGTTCCATATGAATTTTTGGATTGCCTCTTCTATTTCCTTGAAGAATGAGGGTGGAATTTTGATATGTATCACATTGAATTTGTAAATAGCCTTGGGAAGTATTGCCATTTTCACGATGTTAATCTTTCCAATCCAGCAGCATGGGAGCTTTTGCCATTTTTTAAGTTCTGTGTTGATTTCCTTTTTCAAGATTTTAAAGTTTTCATCATAGAGGTCCTTTACTTCTTTAGTTAAGTTAATTCCTTGGTATTTTATTTTTTGTGGGCTATTACAAATGGAGTTGCTTTCCTAATTTCAGCCACACTTTTCTCGTTGTTGGCATACAGAAAAGCCATTGATTTTGGGGGATTAATTTTATAACCTGCTAATTTGCCAAAGTTTTGAATCAGTTTGAGTAATTTGGGAGTGGAGTTTATGGGATTCTTTAAATACAAGATCATGTCATCTGCAAAGAGGGACAGTTTTATTTCTTCTTTCCCTATTTGGATCCCCTTTATGTCTGCATCTTGTCTTATTGCTGTAGTTAGGCATTCAAGTACTAGATTGAAGAGAAGTGGAGAGAGTGTGCATCCTTGTCTTGTTCCTGAGTTAAGAGGAAATGGCTTTAGTTTTGCACCATTGAGTATAATGCTGGCTGTCGGTTTGTCATATACAGCACTTATTGTATTGAGGAATGTTCCATGGATTCATAATTTTTCCAAAACCTTCATCACGAAGGGGTGTTGGATCTTGTCGAATGCTTTTTCTGCGTCTATTGAGATAACCATGTGGTTCTTATTCTTGCTCCTGTTGATATGATGAATAATATTAATTAATTTGTGTATATTAAACCAGCTTTGCATCCCTGAAATGAATCCTGTTTGATAGTGGTGTATGATTTTTTGGATGAATTGTTGAATTCGATTGGCAAAATTTTGTTGAGAAATTTTGCATCAATGTTCATCAAAGAAATAGGTCTATAGTTCTCTTTCTTTGATGAGTCCCTGCCTCGTTTTGGGATGAGGGTTATGATGACTTCATAGAATGTGTTCGGTAGTGAGCTATCTCTTCCAATTTCATTGAAGAGTTGGAGGAGAATTGGTGTTAGCTCTGAGTTGAAGGCCTTGCAAACCTCCGCTATAAAACCATCTGGTCCTGGACTTTTCTTAGCTGGGAGGTCTCTTATTGCTGTTTCTATTTCAATGCTTGATATGGGCCTGTTAAGATAGTTTAACTCATCTTCGTTTAGTTTTGGCATGTCAATATTTGCTAGGAAGAGGTCCATTTCTGTCAAGTTCTCAAACTTATTAGCATAAAGTTTTGAGAAGTATTCCCTTATAATGTTCTGAATCTTGGTTTTTTCCGTGGTGATTTTCCATTCTCATCTCTGAGTTTATTAATTTTCCTATGTTCTCTTCTTTTTCTGATAAGATTTGCTTAGGGTCTATCAATTTTGTTAAGTTTTTCGAAAAACCAACTCTTTGTTTTGTTGATTCTTTCTATAGTTTTTTTGGATTTTAATTCATTTAATTCTGATTTAATTTTGATTATTTCTTTCCGTCTACTGGATTAGGGTTTATCTTGCTGCTCTTTTTCAAGGAAGTTTAGATGTGTCATTAAATTGTTATTTTCAGATCTCTCTAATTTGTTGATGTAGGAGCTCAGAGCTATAAACTTGCCTCTGAGTACTGCCTTTGCTGTGTCCCAGAGGAGCTGGTAATTTGTTTGTTCATTTTTGTTGAATAGCATGAACATTTGAATTTCCTTTCTAATCTCTTCCATGACCCACTCATGATTCAGCAGTGTGTTGTTCAGCCTCCATGTGATACCGGACTTTCTTTGGTGGCTTTTGGTGTTGAGTTCTAATTTTATTCCCTTGTGGTCAGAGAGAATGCAAGGTATAACTTCAATGTTTCTGAATTTAGACAAGTTTGCTTTGTGGCCTAAAATGTGGTCTATTTTAGAAAACGTTCCATGTGCTGCTGAGAAAAACATGTATTCTGATGCTGCTGGTTGAAATGTTAGATAGATGTCTAAGTCTAGTTGATCTATGCAGCTGTTTAGGTCTGCGGTTTCTCTGTTGAGTTTTTGTCAAGTTGATCTATCTAGTGGGGAGAGTGGTATGTTAAAATCCCCAACAATTAATGTCTTTTGATCTATATGGGATTTGAGGGAAAGTAGTGTTTCTTTGATAAATTTGGGTGCTCCATTGTTTGGCGAATAGATATTTAGAATTGTAATATCCTCCTTAAGTAGAGATGCATTAATTAGTATGTAGCGACCTTTTTTATCTCTTCTCACGAATTTTAATTTGAAGTCTATTTTATCTGATATTAGGATTGCAACTCCCGCCTGTTTATGGGGGCCGTTTGCTTGGTAGATTTTGTTCCAGCCTTTAACATTGAAAATGTGTTTGTTTTTACGGGCAAGATGTGACTCCTGCAGGCAGCAGATAGAAGGGTCTTGTTTTTTAATCCAACTAGACAGTCTATGTCAATTTTTGGAGAGTTCATTCGGTTAACATTAAGAGATAGGACTGAGAGGTAATTGGGACTTCCTGCCATGTTATCCACCTTCTTGGGGGCTGCGAAAACTGGGTTCTTCCTATGGTTCTTGGATTCTCAGTTTGGGTGTAGTTTCTTGGCCTTTATTTTGGTCTTGTTGGTTTTGTATGTGTAGGACATCTTTAAGAATCTTTTGTAGGGCTGGTTTGGTGGAGATGTATTGTTTCAATTTTTCTTTGCTATGGAAGGTTTTTCTTTGTCCTTCAGTTATGAAGGAGAGTTTAGCTGGGTACAGTATTCTTGGTTGATAGTTGTTTGTTTTTAGGGCATGGCATACATCATTCCAGGCTCTTCTTGCTTTGATTGTCTCTGCTGAGAAATCTGAGGTGATTCTAATTGGTTTCCCTTTATAGGTGATTAACCTTTTCTCCTTGACAGCCTTAAGGATCTTTTCCTTGTTCTGACTTGATCCTGTGTGGATTATAATGTGAAGGTGGGATGTCCTATTCTGGTCTGGTCTATTTGGGGTTCTAAAGGCTTCATGTATCTGAATAGGCCTATCTTTTTGCATGTTTGGGAAGTTCTCTGCTAGGATCCTGTTACACAAATTTCCTAGACCATTAACTTCTGTTTCTCGGTGCTCCTCTACACCCATTATCCTTAGATTAGGCCTTCTGATGGTGTCTTCCAGGTGTTGGATAGATCTATCATATTTCATTGACTTGTCTTGGATGGTTGTATGTTCTTTCTCTATAATATCTAGACTGTCTTCAATCCCTGAGATTCGATCTTCTGCGTGGTCTAACCTGCTGTCAAGACTCTCTACTTTGTTTTTTATCTCTTTTCCTTCTAATTGGTCAGCTTTGGTGGCTTCAAGTTCTTTGTTCAAGCTCTGTTTTAGGTCTTGTATGAATTTCTTTAATTCCTTAATTTGGTGTTCAGTGTTTGTTCTCAAATCACTTAGTTGATTGGTTATGGTTTCTTTGGACTCCCATTCCTTCTGTTGGGTTCCATTCAGCATTCCCTTTGTGGTCTCCCTGACTTCTTTCAGCTCTTTGGTAATGGATTCCATGAATGCCTTTAGTGATCTTTGTGTCTTCTCTACCTGGTCTCTCAATTCCTGTATTACTCTTTAATTAGCTTCCTCCCGTTCATGGGATTCCTGCAGTTCTCTTTCCTCCTGTTCGTGGGATTCCTGCAGTTCTCTTTGAGTGTTCTCAGCCTGCTCATGCCATTCCTCCCTTTCTCTTTGAGTATTCTCAAGTTGTTCACACAACTCCTGTATCAGTTTTTGAGTAGCTTCCTCAGGCTTATGATATTCCTGTATAAACTTCTGGGATGCCTCCTCTCTCTCCCTATCACGCTCATACAGAGTCCTTTGTAAGTTGTCAAACTTCTCATTTATCATGTTTGCCAGCAGTGTTTGTAAGCTATTTGGGAACTCTCCTCTGGATTATTCATTATCTGTTCTGACCCCTGATTATCAAGATTGGGAATTGAGATAACCGAATTTGCCATTTTCCTTGTGTTTTCCGGCTTACTCTGCCCAGTTGAGATGAAGATAGCACCAGTTTTGTGCTAGAACACTATTTTAAGGCAACCATCAACCAAAATTTGCATTTGTACAGTCAATAGTCTACAGATACAATCTAGTTCAACAGATACATCTATTCAACATCAAACAACTATATGTTAATGGGTTATTAGGGTTAGGGAGAGATGTGGGTAAAAAATAGGAATAGATTGGTGTGGGGAGGCACAGGGAGAGTTAACTATTTCCTAACCACAATGCAGGAAATAGGTTGGGTAGGATGCAAGTAGAGAGAGAGAGAAAAAGAAGAATGGGAAAGAGGAATGAAAAGAGACCAGAAAAAAAATAGAAACATAAGAATTATTGTTATTATAGAGGTTAAAAGACCATCTATTTAGAGAGGAATGTGAATATATTGAGAGAAGGGGAGGGACATAGAGGAGATGTGAACAACTTAAAAAATGCTTAAAATTTTATATAGGTATAAAGAGGTAGTACTGCTCTTAAGGAATTTAAGTCTCAGAGGTTTTGAATTGAGTAATAAATTTGTGGATTAAGTGTGTACACAATGGGGGATAGGGTCTACTAGTTAACTACGGGTTTAGCTGAGGATGTGCAGGACAAGAGTTAAGTCACATAAAGAAGAACAAAAGAGATGAAAAGGTGAAAAGGTTAAGAAAGGTAGAAAAAAAGATCAGAAGTTCTGTAGAGCTAGACAAAAACAAAAAGATAATTAAGAATGAAAGAAAAAGAGAAAGAGGACAAGAAAAGAAAAGAAAACGAACATTCACATATTCCTAAAATAAATATCATAAGAGGAAAAAAAAAGGTTACTGGAAAACAATTATTTTTTCAAAAGAGGCAAAAATTAAAGATTAATAAAAGTTTTAGAAAAGGAAAAAAAAATTATATATATAAGGTACCAAAAAAAAAAAAAAAGAAGAAGAAGAAAAAAAAAAGAAAAGAAGAAGAAGAAGAAAAAGAAGTTCTTTGATTTTTTTTTGGGAGGGGTGGGAAGAATCCTGTATCTCCCTTTTGCCTGTAACCAGCCTCTTGTTGGAGTCTCTGGTCAGATTGAGGTCCTATGGCTTGATTGGTTTCTTAAGTCAGTTTGTTCGAACAGGCAGAAAAATGCTCTGCTTTACCCAAGATTTTGAGATCCCCCTCCCAGATTAGTTTACTGGGAGGGTGATCTGCTTTGAGAATCACAAAAGAGGGGGATGCAGTGATGAGGCTAGGTTCTGGGTAGAGTTGAGGCCTTTCAACAAACTAGCTTTTCTCTGGGTCTATTTTGTGAAAAGCTCACAGAGCCCAGCCTGGAGCCATTCTCAGGGTTTCTGTTTTTCAATTGATTGTGGAGGCTGCTAGAGGGATTGGCAGCCTCTGGCTCTGGTTACCCAGTGAGGAAAGCCACTCCAATGGCTGGCGCCTGAGCTGGGTGACTTTTCCCTGGATGGAGCTGAGTCTGGCAGGTCACTTCGCCGTTAAGTTCTTGAGACTTGCTAAATGACTCGTTTTATTCCAAGGCCTGAGCTGGAGCTAGCAGCTCCTCTGAGCTTTGTTGGTATCCAAGATGGAGATCACCGGTGCTGGGCAGGGAGGGGTGGCCTTCCCTCCTCTGCTCCCTGAGAAGGAGTGAGGAAGTCGGGCTTCTACTCATGCCGAGTCTTGGATCCTGAGTCTTCTCTGGTCTGCAAACTGCAGGATGAAGATGACCGCTCCTTGTAGGTTCTTGCTGGTGTTGAGTAGAATCCTCTCTTCCGCTGGGTCTGCCTCCTTCATCCTTGACTCTCTGTGGCTCAGGTATAACCGCGGCGGAGGGACCCTGCGCCGCCGCCGCGGCTGCTGGCAAGCGCTCAGATGTGTCTCCTTGCCTTGGCTTTCCCTCTCTTGACTAACTCTCTGTCCTGTGATGGCACACTTGGTGTGATTCTCTGGCTTAGGACTGTTCACTGGAACTCTAAAACTGCTTTCTATGCGAGAGCTTGTTCAGATTCCAGCTTCTCCTCCGCCATCTTCCTGGAACCCCCATGCAGACAATATTTTATATTATTCAATAGGAAAAATACTAATGACTAAATATGCACAACACCAGAAACAACCTGTTTTCAAAACCAGCATGTGTGATGATCATCATCCGTATTCACATATATAACATATACCCTAACTACACAGTTCCTCTTTCTATCACAAGGTAGAAATTTACAAAATAAGCTTTGAAGAACCAGTTTAATTAGCAACGGGAATAATTCCACAGTATTATTTATTCATGGGCAATATATTTGAAAACAATTCGTAATTTCAGAAAAAAAGATAATCATAACAACGGTTTGTATAAACAATGAAATACATTATATGGGAAACAATTAGTAAATAGTGTTTCAACTCGTGCAAAATTGTTAAAATTGGCATGAACTTAGATAGCATGTGCTTCTGGCTCAGCAGTGCTTTCAAAATTTGCAGATAATAGAGCTTTAGCGTTTATCCTAATTGTATATTTGAAGGCTGTAATTTTTCGTTGACAAGTAAGAAAAAATATGATCAATAGCATTTTTCTAAAATTCTCATGAAGTAACATTTTGAAAAACCAAGAATGCATTGATCTCAAGCAAATAATATATAATATTTATTTTCCCATTTGTTCTATGAAAGACATAGAAAGAAAGTTTTCCTTGACTAATTACCTTCTTCATATTTCATGCATTTTTTTGTTGGCATATTTTGTTAATATTCAAAAAGGAAATTCCATTCCTTCTTTATGTATTTATTACTAGAGTACAGGAAATCTCTAAGTATTGGCCCTCATAACTATCTCCTGAAATTAATCAAAACGAAGTGTATTTGAAATGACACATTGAAAGTTTAATACAGATCATTTAGATAATTGGATTTCAATTCCTACCAATTATTTTATAGTCCACATTTCATATCAGACTACAATCCATTAATTAAAGACTGTTTGTTTCCCTTTAGATCTTGAACACCAAGTCCAGGTCTCCAATTTTAATCATCTAAACAGGACAGGAAAAAATTATAGCAAAATTAATGAAAATACAGTGAAACCTATGATTTTTGCAATCGTCAACAAAATTTTTTGTTGTAACTGGACAAGTAATAATTTTATCTCACTATAGCTGAGCAGTATCTACTGAATATTTCTCAAGATCAGTTTTATCTCTTCTAGATGTGATTGGTATAGGAATTTATAAAATCCCGTTAGAGTCTCTTGAGTTCATACTTATTAGGATTGTCCCTTCCAAATGATCAACACAAATGGATCATTTGCAATAATTGGTATATGTATATGATATCAGATGAGCAGAAAGTGAATCAGATTGATAGATTATAAGTAGATAAGTAGATAGAGAGAAATAGATAGATAGATAGATAGATAGATAGATAGATAGATAGATAGATAGATAGATAGAGGTATATTGTTATTGTAATACTATATAAAACTATGTTACGTGAAATCAAAAAAGATATGGACAGAAGCTGTTTTTCTTTGTTTTTCTTGATTTTAATATATTACGTGAATTTTGTTGTTGTTTCTACTGTATGTTCTTTCTCCTTTGGTATATTCCTGTCACTGCATTTGATTTTGGTACCTATTTTCTATATAAATTGGTCTAATTTGCGAGGAGAAGGAGAAAATTAAAATCCTGAAACAAGAACAAAATATGAACCATTGAAATAATGATACTCACAGGACACTCCATTGGAAATGAACTTTACCACATTGTGATGCAAAAAGAGTATTTCAGATGGAGGAAGGAAATGTTAGTGGGAAAAAAAAAACCAAAGGATGGGTAATAATGCTCCACAAGAAATATAACCATTAGTGAGATAAATGTAACTATGCTCTATAGCATCTTTTCACAACATTTTTAAAAAAGAACAAAAAATACCAACACAAAACAAAAATGAACTATTTATGGCATCCAAATTCCCTATTACTCTATTTCGTAGCATTATCACATATGACAATTTTTGCATTGTGAGATTTTTGTTCTTTTTGAGTTCTCAAAGGAAAATAGCTTTTCCTGAAAGATACAGAAAATACGACCAGGATTTAAGAGAATATACCAGTTGATATTAGACTACATTATTCCCTAAATGCTACGTTGAACAAAATGTATTAAGGAATGATCATCATTTTTTTCTATTCTCAAGGGAGGAATTCTATAGATGGAGCAGAAAATTGAAAAGCAATTAAACTGAAGTGAATTATAACGTTTACCTCATGTTTATTGATATTCAGAATGACTACTCCCAAAAAAATCTTGTCAAATATATTCTGCTTTGAAAAAAGAAGACAAGCATCATGAAATTAGAAGCATACAAATGAAAGCGTCCTAAAGAAAAAGAAGAAAAAGGAAACTAAATAACAACAATATAAACACACACTTTAACTACAGTGATATGTCCAGCCAAAAGAAGGTATACTTTATCAATTTAATTATAAGTAGTAATGCATAAAGTAACAAGAAAATGATAAAACTTACAGGTAGTGTTAAAAGTGGGATTTGAACTTGGCTAAAAGAAATTCTCAGCAACTTAGTTTTATGTATCATATTTCTGTTGGTTAGTGCGGTTGGAGGTGTAATTTGACAACAGTTGTAACTGTATGTGGAATTTTTTCCTAAAATTTATGAATCTCACCATATCAACACCTAATATATATTTTCATGTTGCTAGTTTCAATAGTTTTTGACAAGTCACATTATTAAATATTCAGTATGTCGTCTCTCTTTGAAGTTCTTTCAGCAATATGAGTAAATACTAAAATCTTAAACCTCACTCTACATTAACCAATTTACTCAGTGATCACCTGTGATAGAATGATTCTGTCAAAACCATGGCAGTAGTCTATTCTTGTCTAAAAGTTTTCTTGAAAGTTCTAGTTCAAATGTCATTGGGAATTCCTGTGTTTGGGGAATATAAATCCATTTAAAATTTTTGTAAAATATAAAGTTTTGAAAAGATTTATTTAGTGCTCTGATACAAAGTCATTAAGACAGTCCTTAACATACACCCATTGATAAAGTTAACATAGAACTTAATATTAGGGGTCCATGATTGGATCCCCTATCTAATTACAAGAAAAAGGGGGTATGTAGAACCCTAACAAGACAATCACCATTTTGTGCATTAAAAAGTCCAATTTGAGACATGGCCTATTTCTAGCATATGAGCTTAGATCTCTGAGATGATAACAGATGTCCCACCTGCACCCTACCTGATAAGTTCCCCTAGCAAGAGCCAATGAGTGAGAAGGTGGAAAGTCCCCAGAGCCCTGAGACCACAAGTGTTGCATTGCCAGCTTTTTTTTGTGGTTTAGGTCGCTGCCCTATCTAATGAGACTGTTACAAGACTGTCATAAAACGCTGACTAAATATCTGCTAAAATTGGTAAAGAATAACCAATTGTACTAACCAATAAGAATATGACAAAACTTACTAGCTACCCAATTGTTAACCAATGATGTAATTGCTAAGTTGGGGGCCCCCTGCCCTCGCTTTACTTGTGATAAAAACCCTGTCATCCCATAAGTTGGGGCTCTACACTCTGACCCGCTGCATCCGTGAAGGTTGGGAGACTAGCCTCGAGCTTGCAATAAATGATTCTCCTGTGCTTACAAAAAAAAAAAAAGAAGAACGATTTATTTGGTGCTAAAAAATAATTCCTGAATTGGAAAATACTATTCACTGGTAACAATACAATATTTATATATTTTCGTGCAAAAGACCTTAATATACTTTCTGTAATCAGGAAATAACTGGCACATATCTCCATGGGGATTGCTATAGATCCAAAATTCTGAAAATAGCACTTGTCTGAGGCTGGGAGGTTAGCTCAGTTGTAGAGTGCTTGCCTTACATGTATGAGGTCATGGGTTCAACTGCACAGCACCAAATAAGCAGAAAAAGCCAGAACTAGTCCTGTGGCTGAAGTAGTAGAGCACTAGTCTTGAACTATAGATTTGAAGGACAGTGCTCAGACCCAGAGTTCAGGCCCCATAACCCCTTCCCACAAATAAAATTAAAAAAAATAAAAAACTCTTGCACAACACAATGTGAAGCTATGTATATTCTGTGATGAAAAAACTAAGAATTGATTCAAGAATTACATCAACTTACAAACAATTATGAAGTGATATGATTTAAAAAATCTTCAATATAATTACAAAAGTAATGCCATGCATAATTCTGTCTTATATTTAAATCGCTTTGTTTCCCTTAAGAATTGTGCAATGTTTGTAAAGTAATAACAGTGACAGTACGTAGTGATAATAGAGAAAGCTATAGAATTATGTAGAATTAATTATATTTTCATAAATTTATGAATGTTAAATGTGAATATTGCACAACAGCACAATGTGAGGAGTTTCTAAAGACTAAACCTGTTTAAAATTAATTTTCACATTATCTGTATCTTCAGACCTGTACTGAAAGGGAACATCTATGTTTTTTAAATCCTGTAAATGATAGAGAACTTAGTGGTTATCCTAAATGAGTGATAAGAGAGAATTTTAGGCAGGAAACATAAAAAATGTTTTATTTCAAATATTATTTCAAGGTGCCATATTGTACATATTTATGCTTGGGTTAATCCTATTAAAAGCATGGGAATATCTGTGCTTCCCTAAATAATGTAAGAAAATTTTGTTGTTGCAACTGAGGAGGCATAAGTTGAAAGAAGATTGAGCCAGATCACATCAAATACTTCAAAAACATGTATAAGAGAAAATTATAGGAAGAAACTAAGAACATAGCAAGTGGTGAGTACACACACATTAACATAGTTCGACACCAAGAAACAAATCAATACTTTGTGGGAAAAAATGGAAAGTATTCATTTGGCCATTATATTTTCACATGTTCTCTTTACACAACTATCTAGATTATTGTATACTTCCCTCCTAAAAGAACTATAATTTGAGCTGACAATTATTTTCAAAATGAGGTTAAAATATTTGAATTATCATTAGTTCATATTAAACGGTTTTGTCTAAATTTATAATCAGGAAATCATATTTCTTTGGCAAACTGCCTTTGGTTATTTTCTCTCCAGGATACTCAAAGAGAAAATGGAGAATATTTCAGATTCAGCAGATGGAGTGCTGTCTCAAATTGACCAACTATTAGAAATTTGAATAAATTTTCATAAGTAAATCAACCTTCATCTGAAAAGAAACAGAGCTTGTGATTTTATAGTCAGACATACAGTGTTGTTCTTGTTAGGTCAGCTCTGCATCTAACATACATTAAAGGTAGAATGTGTGAGTATAATTACTATTAACTGCATAAAATACAGATCCTATGCAATGTCATCTGAACAGTGTGTATGTTCTCCCAGAGCACCTAAGCTGGAGGACATCCACTTAATCACTATACCCTTCCAGGCAGAAAATTAATTAAATGAATAAATAACTCAATTCAAAACATAGTACAGGTAATGTAAAATGACACTCATTTTCCAAGTTAGTTTACACAAGATTATTTTGGGAGTTGTTACTCAAAATGTGTTTATTCATGAAACATGTTCCCTTTTTTAGAATTGTCAATGCTGTTTGGTTATTGATGGTGAAGTTTTTTTTCTCATAAATTATTGTTTGTGAGTCCTTAGTCAGTATCAACACGGACTGATTATTCTTCATTACTCTTCCGGTTGAGGTACTTTTTTTTTATTTTCCACTTTATTTCCCACATGACTTTCAGGAAATATCCTTGCCTTCTGGATTCCTCTCTCCAGAGTCGCTACAAGCTACGTAGAACTGATTATTGCAGAATATATTCAAATACTTTCCTGTTTCCTTCAAATCAAAGGCATAGCAATGTCTCCCCTACGTCCAGTATGTTGATGTGAAAAATAGAAATGTTATCTCAGATATGAAACATCTGGCTAACTACTAAATTCATTTGAAATCCTCTTTTAGATGGAAAGATTTCTCAATATTTACTTAATATACATTTTGAAATTAAATGTTAGGAATGTTTCTGGAATTAATTCTGTACTATTACTTGGTGCATAGCATATGGAGGATAAACAGCCCAATTCTCAGATCTATTCAGATGAATTTAATAAAAAAAAATTTCCTTTATTTTTTATTTTCAAAATACTGTATAGAAGGGTTACAATTACATGGGCAAGATAATGTTTACATTTCTTATCAAGCATTGTTGCCTCCTGCTTTTTTTCCCTTTCCCATCCCTTCCCGTCCTCCCCACTTCCCTCCACCCAATTCTCCTCCCCCCAACCAATGTTGTAAGTTCGTTTTCTACATAATGTCTTGTACATCTCATTGTTACAATGGAGCCACATGTATCCCTACTTAAACGATTTGTTTTTCCCTAAATTTTTAATAAAATTTTATTTTAAAAATGTATATTTTGTTTAGTGAATTTTGTAGAGCATTTCTACTTTGTGGATCAAGGGTGAAATATGAGGAAAAATTCCCAGGAAGCTACTGAAAATGTATAGTTATATAGTTTCTGTGCCTGGATAATGTCATTTTTTGAAAGTATATATTGATATTTATCTGTGTGCTATTATTAACTGTTAGGAAAAATTCTAAAAGTTTCCTAGCAAAGACAAAGGTTTAAATTTGGAAAGTTAATGGACTATTGACCAGAAATTTAGAGAGCAGTTCTACAATTATGTGATAAGAAAAATATTGTAATTCATTGTGTAGTATCCTGGCATTTCAATCAAAACTATAGAATATGACAAGAGAATGAACTTGTAGGAAGACAACAACTGATATTCAGAAAATCTCTGAATATGAGTAATGTTTAGAACTGAGAGTAAAAGGAAAAATCCTGAGGAAGGAGTTTCAAAGCCAGCATGACCGGAATGTCAGTGAGAAATTTGTCTCCAAATAACCACTAGAAAACCAAAAATGGCAGTCTCTTTCAAGTGGTAGAGCGCAAGCTTTGAGCTGCAGTGTTCAGGGAACAAGCCCAAGCCCAGAGTACAAACTCCACCACAAACAAAAAAAGGAAGAAACATTCAAAATATTTCTGTGTAATAATAATGTTTGGCAGAAGTGCTTCAAAATACTAACTGCCTTATGATGAGATGGCATTTTTTGAAAGAATTTTACAGAGCTTTACAAAATTACAAAGTTCAGAATCATTCCATTCAAAATTTTCTTTCAAAAAGAATCACACATTTTACAAAGGGGGTTTTCATATGAGGAGAATGTGTGATATTAATAGCCATTTCCTACATATACCTTAATTCTTACTAGTGTGCTATGTACTATCAAGAATTTTCCATGAACGACTTACTGACAGCAGATATGAACCAATGTACAATGGAATATTAGATAATAATGAGACACCAACAAGGGATTTGGAATTATGTCTCTCTAGTGAATGCAAAAGTTATGTGACTGTTTTGTCCTGCAATGACAGGGACAAGAGTTAAAGAAAAATTTCAAGGCAAATAGAAAAGAATCAGCTTTTTTCTGCTTTTAGGGGAGTTAAGTATCTTGACTATTTTACATAATGAATAATTGTGCCTAATGCCAGAACAGTCAATGAAACAAAATGTGGAACTGAAGGGCATAGAAGACCAAAAGCACATCTTTCCGGGACACATTGGACATAGCGAAGTGCTCATTACTTAGCATTCCCAGGTTGTTGGGTGAAGAAAGATAACTGAGGAAAGTACTGTTTTCTAAATTCTATAGGTAAGTGGAACCATCACAATATTTATGTTTTTCTTGGAATAATATGTCCCATTTCACAAGTTATTGCTGTAGAATATAATAAAAATATAAGAAAAGTATACTTATATTTGGTCCCTTATAAAAATTTCAGATCAACTTCTGTGTTCCAAACACAAGAATGAGTAGGGAAAGTTTATGGGTTTGTTAAACCATCTAATTTTGCAATATTTTTCACAAGTCACAATATTCTAAATCTTCTCAATATTTTTCATGTGTTATGTAACTTGCAGAATTCTGTGACTTCTTCCCATTGCTTGTAGCAGGGAAAAAATATTCTTGCAGGGGTACATACAATATCAACCAAATTTTTTTTGGTTTTTGGTGGGGGGGGAAATGTGTACATTTTGAAGATTCCATATTTTGTACAGAGAATCTGTGATTTATCAGATAAGAATACGTGCATAAGAAAGATTAATCTGTAACTTTGGATTATAATTCAAGACCAGTTCACAAAACCATATCTAATGAATTTTTGTTTTCAACTTTTTGGTAATTCGCCCCTCATATTTATGGGCCCACCACAACTATGTTATGGTTCATTTGGCATTCCTACTGATAAATGGAATAGCCTTTGAAACATATTTTAGGAACATCTCGCTGGCCAAAAATATTAAGTAGTGGTTAGGATTCCTATGTAAACAAAAAAGTTGAAATATTTGACTGCAAATGAGGAAATTTCACATGTGAGAATCTTGCTCACATTTATGATAGATGTGAAATTGTAAGGGTTTCTGATCTGAGCATATTTGAGCCTCAGGATTTCTCCGGGTTTGCATTTTCAAATGAGTATTGGAATTCCTACAGAAATATTTGAACAAAAATGATTCATTTGTCAACTTTGCCTTGCAACCTGGTGACAGGGAAACCTGTATCTTTTCTATGTTTTAGAAAAGTCAAGCGAACAAAACTATTTGCACAAGTGTGTGTATGTACTACAAACCCATCGACTTAAGTTTCTATGTGTAAATTTATGAAAATTGTTGTGTATATATCAACATATATTTAAATAGAATCTTGTCAAGGTGAAGTACAGAGGGAATAGTTTACATATGTAAGACAGTGAGTAAGTCCTTTTCTCATTATATGTTCTTACTTTATTTTTCCTACACTGTTCTTCAGCATAAAATTTCCATTTTTTTCCACTAGATGTAATGTGTATTTCCAAGGTATTATTTTGTTGGGATTGTTCTTAATTTGTTTCTCTCTCCTTTGTCTCATATTTTGACATTCCCTTTCCCATGCCTAATTGTGATTAACTTAAATGTAATACACAGTGTACACAAACCAAATACAATGACAGCATTGTACAAAACATAGGAAAGTAAAGGAAAAATGCAACTAAGAAGAAACAGCTCCACAGATTCCTTTTTAAAAAATCAAGAAAGAAAAACTGGTTTATTTTGTATCTAGAATTCATTTTGCTTAGCCTAAGCTTCTATAGTCTTACGAATATTATTATTAAGCTATTGTGATCCTCCTTTAGGACCAAAATGGACATATACTAGATTTTACAAATAAGAGAAACCATGGACTTTAGGTTTGTTTGGGTCTGCACTCCTTCAATTCACAGTTTTTGTTTTGTTTTGTTTTGTTTAACTCTTTCCATTTCGTTACAAATGGGACTGTGCCATTCTTTCTAGTGGAAAATCGAATTCCATTGTGTATATATGCCCCATTTTCTTGATCCATTTATCGACACTCAGGCATCTGGGGTGATTCCTTATTTTTCCTATGGTAATGTTGCAATTAACGTGACTTTTACATTCTAATGGAATGCATTGCAATCTTGATGTTGACTTGATTTGCATTGTTGAGCACTTCTTCATAGTTCCTTTAATCATTCTCAATTCCCCATCACTGAAATCTCTCTTTAAATATTTAGACTTCTTGCCATAGAGGGTCATTATGGATTGGATTTTTTTAGGGGGCAGGGAGCTTTGGCTGGTTGAATTTTCATTATATTTCAGCTATAAGATGATTTTCTATTTTTTGGCTTCTGAAGATCTTCTCCGAGTCTTCTGGCTTTATATACCTTTCTAGATATGTACTTGGTCATGAAGCAGCTCTGCAGGTTCAAACACTTTAGTCTGGCATTTCTTTGACTTAATGTATTTACGCCTCTGTAATCAGAAAGTTGCAACCTCTTCTAATGAGCCCTAGTATTTCTGTATTCCTTTCATTCACAATATTTTCCATTACCTTGACATCATTGATTCATTTGGAACTTGATCTGATGGAGGGTGATATAACTTTTAAGTTTTTATAGGACTTTAAACAGTATTACAAAAACTTATTATCGATTATTTCTTTTCAATTTTTCTGCCTTTATCCTGCTTCCTAGTGAAGGGCCATAATTTTTTCTTTAGAAGTGCCATTTAAAATATAGGTGCCCTGGTTTCTCTTTTTTTATTCATTGTTATATGTCCTGTTTCATCCTAGAAGAGTACTGAAAGAGCTTAATTGCTATGACATATGAACAAGAAGATTAGTGTAAGCAAAATGAACAACAACATACTGAAATAAGAGGTTTATAATTGTTATTTTTTAATATACGATGAAAAACTATTTATTTTTTCTTACTTTGTATTCTTTTTCATAGGGATTCTCCCTTGTCATTATATTTGATTTTGGTAGCCTGTGGATTGCATAAAATTTAATCTGAATAGAACAAAGAAGGGGCACAACAACATATTGAGATGGAGGAAAGTGCCACAACATTCCTCACAAGATATTATCTTGGAAATGTCATTTACTGCTGGGTCCAAGGTTATTCGAAGCAGAATAAAATGTAAGAAAAATGAGCAATAGGGTAACATAAGACAAAAAAGTAATTCACAGGCTTGCGTACATATTTACAATAACTTTGTACATCAACTTGACAAGTTGAATTGAAGAGTAGAGTATTGATACACTTATTTTAAAATTCCTGTTTACACATGGATATGTATGCAGATTGGTTCAAAGTCTATATACAGACATGTGTTGATAGATCTGTTCTCTTCTCATTCTGAAGAGTCTAGAAAGGACACAAGTTACCCTGAATCTACAGGTTCCAAACCATCCATCAAAAATTAATATTGAATTCATTCTTCTTCACTATTTCTTCAGGAAAACCAAGAAACATTTGAAATTACACACTAGGCACACATATGCCCATAAACGGAAACTCATGCATTTCACCACCAATAATAAAAATATTAAATTTCTTCATCTGTACCCATGTAATTCAACTCTATAGATACTATATCGCATAGGAAACCAACCAACAAGTCTTCATAAGGTGGATCATCCTAAACTATGTTTCAGACTATTGCATTTTCATCAAGAATGTTGTATTAGGGAACTGAACCCTAAGATATGTATTCAAATGTTTTTTTTTTTCTTTCATTTCATTATTTCTTTTTTTTAATTTCAATTTTTATTTTTTGTGGACATATTGTACAGAGGGTTACAATTACATGGGCAAGATAATGCAAACATTTCTTATCAAGCATTGCAGCCTCTTTCTTTGTTTACCCTACACATCCCTTCACAGCCTCTTCCCCACCCAATCCTACCCTCCACTCACCACCATTGTAAAGTTCGTTTTCGACATGACAACTTTCATGTGATTATTTCTAAGATATTTATAAGATGATTCCTTTGTTGTTTGTAGGTCCCTCCCCCATGATATAACCCTTGCTTACACTGTATTTGATGTCGGTATAATTTGTGGATGGGAAGGGAAAATTTTTGTTTAAATAAGGATCCTGGTGGACCCATTGCAACAATGAGATGTAAAATCGTTATGTCGAAAACGAACTTTACAACTTTTGTGGGGGGGAGGAAGTTTGAGTGGAGGGGATGAAGGGAGGATGGGAAAGGATGGGAAGGGAAAAAAAGGAGGACGCTATAATGCTTAATAAATCTTGCCCATGTATTTGTAAATCTTCTGTACAGTATTTTCACAATAAAAAAAATTAATGTTATAGACCAAAGTGCCAAATCAACTATAAATATATGAGGGCAAATATATGTGGAGCAAATTACAAACAATTTGAAAATGAAGATAGTCATCAAATATGGTTCCATGAAAGTGTTTTTGTTATACTCGACAGTTACAGTCCACTCTTCTTGAAACATATTCACACATTTCCAGAAGATAAATATCCTCTTGCCTGAAAAATATTTTTTCTTCACAAAATCATACCATCTTCACAAATTGCATTTCCCTCCTCAAAAGAATACATTTTGAATGATATTTTGTGTACACATAAGAACAGGTTTTTCCTTGCCACAGGTTTTGGAAAGAACTACTAGAATACTTGCTCAGATTAAATTACACATGAAAATTATTTAGATGGATGAGACACTTGCATAGTAAGAAATTTTCAGTCTTTCAGTACAGAGTAGAAAATCATAAGTTTGTATAAGAAGTGTAATATCATTAAGGTTTTGTATGTATTTATTATGCTCTACAATTGTAACAATGTATGTAATGGAAGATGATACCCATAAGGAAATTTAAGGACAGTGAAAAATGAAGTATGATTTGTTCTCTGTTGAGAAATAAATGCAGATTTGATGATTGAATTTTCCATACTCCAACCTTACTATGTCTATGTGGAAAGTGACATGGTGAATTCCAATGAAGACATAAACACCTGAGTTTACTTATGAATTCAATGTACGGGTGAATATGTAGAAGAAATCAAAATGAATTCATTTGCTTGAGTGAAGGTCACTATATACCTACATACATATATGTTTATGTATATAAGTAAGATGTAGCTAAAACTATGAGAAAAGTTTTGAATTAATGGTGTGTGATAACAATGATTCCTGCAAGAAATAAGAGAAAAATATCATTTACTTTCTTTGGAAAAGACCCACGTGTATATTTCTGTAATCTGCATATGAACATGAATTTCATTAGTAGTTCAAGAGGTATTAAAAAAATAATAAGAGCACATCGTCAGTTATTTCAAAAAATTTCATGCTTGCTGTTCCACTCCCATTTCCATTCAAATTTGTGTTTTGTATACAAACCATTTCACAAATTATGTTTGGACACTCTCTGTCTCAACACATTCAAAGTTAGTTGAACATTTGAAGTGTAACCCTAGTCAATACATTACTACAATTATTATGGTCCAGTTCTTCAAATCTTTCCCAATATTCTCCATTCAGGCTAAGCTATGCCTTGGCAACGGTTCTGAAATATGTCTCTTTTAAAATATTCATGAATGTATCATGATCCAGGAAAATAAGAAGAAAGTGTTCACATAGTTGAATAGAATAGAAAAGCCACAGTGGGTTTTCTATATAATGTTATTGCAATGAATTTAAATAAACATGATATTTTTATCTCCATTTCAATATTTGTGAAGGCATGCATAAAAACAAAGCACAAAGAGTGATTATTTCTTGAGATGTATCCTTTAAAAGGATATATGCTGTATGGTAGGCAAGTAAAATATGAAGGGATACCATGAAAATACCTTCAGTTACAATTACAGGAAAAGTAATAAAAAAAATGCTTTCCTATTATTATTTGTAGAGAAAAAAATTCCCTTAAAAGTGACATTCACATTGTAAATTGGTATGAAGTAAATATATTCATCAGTCCAGAAAAATAACTAAACATTAAGAAACATACACATGTCAATTGTCAGTGTGAAGAGTGAAATATTGCACTTTGAAATAAATATAGAAATTTTCCATTAACTAGGTTAATATTATTTCATTAAAAATACTTTCTCAAATATATATGGTTATGAGAATTCCATGCCAGAAGCACACCAAGTTTTGGATTGCAAGGCTGGGTTTGAGCCCAGGGTCAGATGTTTAACTATCAATGGCCCAAGTATGGATTCACTTCTCATTACCAAAGAAGAAATAAAAGGAAAATATTCCTGGACAATCTGTGATTAATGTTTATCATGATTGAGTAAAAAGTGAAATTGAAGGTAGAAAAAAATATCCTCAGTTTTCAAGCGAAAAATTGTAACACAATTTCATTTGCACACACACATACACACAAAAATACACACACACACAAACATTTGCATCTATAAATGTACAGGACAGGAAACAGAAATATGAGATCACACACACAAATCTACTCACATATATATATAATGACAAAAATAGGGTTGATAAACTTGAAAAGACAAATGAGGAAGTAACATTGTCTACATATTCACACATTCTCCCATCAATTCACAGGTTCTCAAGTATCATCCAATTTTAGAAGCTAGAAAAATTATGATTCATAAATAGGATATATTATCATAAGGGAACAGATTAGTATTACTTGGAATCGTATTAAATGGTAATAACCAAAGAAGTTGAGGAAATATCACTTCATGAAACACTACTCTGAACTGCAAATAGAAAATGCAAGTTAGTACAACTAGGAAGTGAATAAAATCTAACTGGCTCCTATCTGGATGATAGTATTTCTGAGATTTTGGAAATACCACCGAGTAAACCAAAACACCAGTGATGAATATTGCATTACAGTCCTTTATTTGGTTCTTGCTGGTCGTTGGGCTTGAATTCTGGGCTTGTTCAGAGTCCCTGAGCTCTTTAAAGTTCTAATGTTCTACCAGTTGATCTAAAATGCCACTTCCACTTATGAGGTAATGGGTGTGTGACAAAGGTTCCTGTTGGACTGCCTTGAAAACTATTCCTTAGATCTCAGCCTCCTACATGTCCCTAAATGACTTGTACCAGGCTTCTTTTCTCTGTTATCCAGAGTGTTGATGATTTTCTGTTTCATTGTTCCCGACATTCATGCACACTGCAGGTCCAAACGTGATTTTCCTTAGGGATAATGCTCTATAGTATTCCATTCTAAGGGGATGAATTCCAGAAATGAATCTGAAACTACTCTTTGACTTTATTAATCCATAATAAGGGACTCATGGTTCAACACAAGAAATGATAGAATTAATAACATTATCACCTGGCCCTCCAATGTGATTTTCGACCCCAAAAATCATTTCCCATGGCGTATTCTTAATTCTATTGATCAAATATTGAATTGATCCATTCAGTGTGAAAGCAGTATGAGTTTTAGTCCTCTCTATAATATTCATGATTTAGAAAATTGTCATCTGATGCAAGGGTGAACATGTCTATTCCCATTAGTCTGCCTCACTTAGCACTTTCTTCACTATAAAACCTGCCAAATCATCCTGTACATAACATTGTAATGTCTGACATACAGCAGGCAATTGAATACAAATTCATAGTATGCTTATTACCTTTTCACAGGAAGCATAAATGAGGCCCGACCGTGATGAGAGGCTCATGTAAATACAATTTGGTCTTAAGTTAAACACGCATGTTTTTTAAAAAAAAAAAAAACAGGACTGATCAGAGAAGATTATTTTTTATAATATCAGTACATCTAGAATCCATTGTCTCATTTATAAAAAGGATAATATCTCTTATTGGCAAGCAACACAAATTACATCATTCTACATGCAATAAATGCTTAGGAACAATTCCATGCAAGCCCAATTACTGTTCATTTGTTCCTTTATTTGCCCCCTTACCATTTCAGGAAGAGATAGTTGCTCTGATAATCTATAAAATCAACAGGACAATATATTTTGTGACCCTGGAAGGACAAGTTTATTCTAACAATTACAATTCTTTAAACAATCTCATAAATACTCAATAAGCTACAATAACTTTTGTAGTTACACATCTAATTTTGATTATCCTGTCTATACCATACCCAATGTGTTTTCATACTTTATTCGAAAATGGTAAGTGATATCCATGTATGTACTGATGAATAAAAATAGCTCTAAATATATTTTATCAATATATATGTTTGCAAAGTGCAAATTGTAAGTCAAGAATCTCCTCAAATAATGCAGGAAGACAATTCAAACCAGGTAGTTATTTTTACAATAATAATCAGTTTCAAAATGTAGACATGATACCCACATGCAACTGAACTGTATACATTGATCAATTACCAGTTGAAGGTATTCCCACTTACAATTTCATAATTTATAAGATGAGTGAATCCTAAAACCATGAAAAGGGGGAGAAAGTATTGGTTAAAAAAATAACTGCTATGGATGCATTTCCTGATTGAAAATGATTGTAAGCGAATGAGAAGATTTTTCAGATAAGGTAATTCTGATCTTCAGTGGTTTGGTTGATTGAATTTCTTTGTTTGTTTGTTTTATTGCGAAAATACTGTACAGAGGAGTTACAATTACATGGGCAAGATAATGAGTACATTTCTTATCAAGTATTGTAGTCTCCTCCATTGTTTCCCCTTCTCATCCCTTCTCAACCTCTTCTGTTCCCCCCACCCAATCCTCCGTGCCCCCCCCCCACACGCACGAATGTTGTAAAGTTCGTTTTCGACATAAGGACTTGTACATCTCATTATTGCAATGAGTCCACCGGTATCCCTATTTAAAGGATTTGTTTTTTCCCTTCTGCTAAACAAATTATACCAACATCAAATACAGTGAAAGCAGGGGTTATACTGTGGGGGAGGGACATACAAAGCAACAAAGAAACAATCTTATAAATGTGTTAGAAACAATCACATGAAAGAAAAAAAAAACATTTGAATACATATCTTAGGGTTGGTCTTAGTGAAACTATACATCGGTTTTACCGTCAAGTCACCAGGTCAGAGAGTAATCCAAAACTTCGTTTGTAGTGAGCAAAATATATGTTTATGCAGAACAGAAAGTGTGTTATTCATTCATCCTATTTCTTTAACTTCAATTATTATAGAAAGTTATATATCATAAGAAAACCGCATTTTCTTTACCTGTTGTTGCCAGAGGTTTTGATTGTGCCCCAAACAAAACTTGGGATACGATCTTCTAACGATTCTGCCAACGATAGGAATACATACTTGGTTGAGGATTTAGACTAAATTGCTTTTAACCTTATCAATATAAAGAACAATAACTAGACTGACAGCCTTATGAACCTTACAAGAAAAATTTAGGTGGATTATAAACATTGAAAAGAACAACTTATTTTAGAAATATGTTAGAAGCAATAGCAAGAAAGAAAAAAATTGTGTTTGACATGGCTTTTGATCATGTAGGACTGCGTATCTCCATAAATGTATTGATATTAGCATAGGAGACAAACCAAGTTGAACAAAGAATTTTAATTTCACACTTAAAGGAACAAATCATACATAAGCACCACATAAGTTGAGATTCAATCATGGGAAATTCAGAAAAATACAACAAACTCTTCACCTTCATGCGAGACTTCCCCTGATGAAACATACTTCCATGTATTTTCAGAACTCTTTTTTTTGGGGGGGTGAGGGTTCTGGTCGTGGGCCTGAATTCTGGGCAAGGGCACTATCCCTCAGCTCTTCAGCTCAAGGCTCGTGCTCTAACACTTGAGCCACAGTGTCACTTCTGGATTATTTTTCTGCTTATGTGGTGCTGAGGAATCGAACCCAGGGCCTCATGCATGCAAGGCCAGCACTCTATCACTGAACCTACTTCCCAGCCCAGAGCTCTTGCCTTGTTTCTGGTTCTAAGTTATGTTGACTACAAGCAAAGAGAAATCTACCATCAGAGTAGATTCTGGAGCAACTGGCCTACATTGACTTGGACTATGTTTTAGATATCAGGTTTGCCTACATCATCTTCAAGAGAAGTTTTTTTTCTATACAAGTTGTAATATATTAACTGAGTTAATCTCACAGAACTAGGTGGCAAGCATTGAAGGGACAAGTAGCAAATTTGGAAGCAATTTGAGAATGATTCTGTGTAACAAAAGTTCAAAAAATGAAAAAAAATCAAATTTTCTCTTTTTAGATTTCTTTGGGCACTATAGATTCCGTTGGGCTTGACACCACGATATGCACGCTATGTTAGTGCATCCTTTGGCAGTGGGCTAGATTTTTGCAATTTTAGCCATAGCACCTCTTCTCTCTGTTGTCATTTGATAGTCGAGATAAGATTCTCAATGACTTCCCTTCCTGGACTGGCATCAAAAAATAATACAGAGATCTCAATCTCTCAGATTGATATGATTACAATAGAAAGAATCAGTACCAGGCTTCATAAAATTTTATTATGAACTTTAGAAACATACATTTACTCAATTTTGGCCTTTATCACTCAAATATGGGTTATTTATGCAAAATATATAAACCCATAGAAAGGGTCATTGAAAATATATTTGAAAATATCCCAAATGGAGGCTCATCAAATGTCTTCTTTACAAACTCAAGGCAGAAGCTGTGTTTCCCTTGCAGCTCTGGAAATTAATGTAGTAGTGTTACATTCAGAAAAAAAAAAAAAACCTATTCTGTCGAACTTCAAATATTGTGAAATTTTTGATCAAAATAAAAGAGCAAATTTGTACTCAATATCCTAAATATAGATAAGAGTCACAATACATCTCCCATGTTAACAGTTGTTGAGCACAGTCTGAAAACTAAAGTATCCAAAATTAATTATAGGCCATATGATAATACAGTGCGTACCTTAACAAAATGCTTTAGTGTTGAGGAATGATATTACTTTACATTTTGGCAATTAGGCAATGGGAAAGAAAAGGAGACCCCCTCTAAAGTTTGTGAAACATGGCATACACAGCTTGACATAATTGCCCACACAAAACATTTTGCTTATGTTCTGATTTGAATTGAGATCTATAAATACAACTGGAGAAGTACAGAATATGGACTTCCATTGTCTTATTTTCCATTGCGTGCTGCGGAGATTTCAGAAGGAATACAAATATCTCTCCATGACATTTCTGCCACACACATTCTCTGACAGGTTTCACAAATATTTTCAACAATTTATCTTAAAAATAATCAAATTTATCCATGAACTAAAAAATTATGGGATATCTACATGTTCCAATGAAACATTACCTTTCTACATTCCACCAGATGGTATGGGAAACTACATGATCTGATTTTGTGATTTTTATCATAGGGACACTGCAATAACCTCTCTGGATACACAGATTACTGTGGAAATAAAAAATAACCCTGGAAAAATCAATATGTTTGGGGAAATACGAATCTTCATTGTTATTTCTCTTATGAATTATACCATAACTCAGAAATCCCTATCTGGAGAGTGTAGATTCAAAATATGACGAAGAGTAATACTCTGGAATTTATTTCTCATGTACTCTACTCTCGATTCCTATTAGGTAGTACATATTTTTACTATTACGAATAATATTCACTTTAGTTACATAAATATTGCTTTGAGTCAGATGAACTGTTAGCTTGTGTTATCTACTGAGAGCACACATCCATTGAGGGGCACTGATTTATTTGCATTCTTACATTTCACTGTAGAAAATGCCCATAATTTACACACTGTTTTATCTTTCAATCTACCATATGAAAAGTTCAAGTTATAATTAACAGCAGGTCTAAAACTTGAGACAATATCAAGACAAATCCCACTATCATTTTCTCTCTATTCATGTGAATAAAACTTCTGTGATTCCCTAAAATAAAGTGAACTAGACCATTTAAAATAATTTCCCAAAATAAACGGGTACACGTTTCCCTTCCTCTACTGTGACAGGCAAGTAAGTATCAGCAAGTTCTGCGGATAGAAAAATTCTCTCAGGGAAAACATAACTAAATACTTCAAAATCACATGTCTTATGTATGAAGATTTCCTTAGTTATATGACAAACAACCTGGTAAAATGGATTCATCTCTAATAATTTTTGAGGCTAGACACACGTGAAATGAAAAACATTGATAACTCTGTCTACTTCACAGAATAGGGTCACTTATAACAGAAGAAATGTATAGCTTTTGAACTCAAAAAATTGCATATTCTCCAGGCATTAATTTCTCCATCATATCAAACAATTAGAGGATGATGCATCATGACAATTTTTGAGAGAATTTGGAAGTTTTTTTTAGTTATGGGAGTCTGAATTCACAAATTTCAAATCCTTTTTTCAAATATGCAATACAGATTGAAAATACATAATGATCTTAAGGAAAACTTCCCATTCTTACATATATGTCTTGCTGGGTCTTCATATTATAAGATGAGTAGGGATTATTATTCAGGAAACTGCTTCGTAGAGAAGTTATGCATTGCAGAGGAAATGAATCATTGAGATTTTTGAGCATCAAAGTTCAAGATTGGGGCTGTGGTTCAATAGTTAGTAAATTTCAGTAGTCCAGTGTCTAATGGCCATGAAGAAGAACCAGAAGGCATTAAGCATATGATTGCTTTGACCGAATTAAAAGTGTCTTGTACATGTCATTGTTGCAGTAGGTCCACCTGCATCCCTATATAAACAATTTGTTTTTTCCCTTCACTACCACTAATTATACCAACATCGAGTACAGTGAAAACAGGGGATATGCCATGGGGGAGTGACATACGAAGCAAAAAGAACTCATCTTATGAATATATTAGTAACAAAAACATGAAAAAACACTTGAGTCTGTATATTGGTGTCATTTCAACTAACAGCAACTTATCTGAACGTTTCTGCTTCTCTCAAACATATACCAGTTATTGCAAATAAGGCAAACCATGGGACCTACGTTTCTTTGGGCCCGGCTTACTTCACTTAATATAAGTTTTTCCAAGTCTTTCCATTTCCTAAAAAGTGTGGCAATGTCATTCTTTCTGATGGAGACATAGAATTCCATTGTGTATATATACCACATTATCTTGATCCGTTCATCTAATGAGGGGCATCTGAGTTGGTTCAATATCTTAGCTATGATAAATAATGCTACAATAAACATAGTTGTGCAGGTAGATTTAAAATGGTCTTGTTTATGATCATTTGGGTAAATGCCCAAAAGTGGGATTGCTGGGTCATAGGGAAGCTCTATGTGGAGTCTTTTGAGGAACCTATATATTACTTTGCAAAGTGGTTGAACAAGTTTACATTCCCACCAACAATGCATAAGGTTCCTTTTTGTTCACAACCCCTCAAGAATCTGTTGTTATTAGAGTTATTTATTATAGCCATTCTAAATGGACTGAGGTAGTATCCCAATGTTTTTTTTTGTTGATTTGCCTTTCTTTTATGGCTAGGAAGGCTCAACATTTCTTCCTATGCCTATTGTCCAACTTCAGAGAAGTTTCTATTTAATACTTTATTAATTGGCAGTTGTTTCTTTGAAGATTTGTTGTTGTAGGTTTTTAGCATTTTGAGTTCCAGGTATAATTTAGATATGAGACCCTTGTCCATTGTATGGCTAGTGAAGATCTTCTCCCAATCTGTTGGCATTCTATTGATCTTGCTAGCTATGTTCTTTGCCATGCAGAAGCTCTGGAAGTTTTTATTTGACCTTTTGTTATGGAGGAGAGTTAACTTTGTTACAGTATTCTTGGTTGATAGTTGTTTATGTTTAAGGCATGGCATATGCCATTCCATGCTCTTCTTGCTTTAATTGTCTATGCTGAAAAATCTGAGGTGATTCTAATTGGTTTCCCTTTATAGTTGATTGATCTTTTTTCCTAGACACATTCAAAAGGATCCTTTCCTTGGTCTGAATTGATCTTGTGCATATTATACTGTGATGGTGGGAGGTCCAGTTCTGGTCTGCTCTATTTGGGGTTCTAAAAGATTCTCATATCTGAATGGGCATATCCTTTGCATTTTGGGGAAGTTCTCTGCTAGGATCCTTTTAAATAAATTTCCTAGACCATTAACCTCTCTCGAGGTGCTCCTCTACAACCATTATCCACAGACTAGGCCTTCTGATAGTGGCTTCCAAATATTGAAGGGCTCTATCAAATTTCTTGGATTTGTCTTGGATAGTTGTATATTCTTTCTCTACAGTAGCTATGCTGTCTTCAATCCCCGAATTTTGAGTTTCTGCATGGTTTAACCTACTGTCAATGCTATGTTTCTTTTAAAATTTCTTTTCCTTCTAATTGGTGAGCTTTGATGGCTTCAAATTCTTTGTTGGATCTTTGATTTAGATCTTGTGTGAAATTCTTTACTTCCTTAATTTGGTGTTCAGTGTTTATTCTGAAATCATTTTGTAGATTCCTTCTTTTGTGCTCCATTCCGCATTCCCTTTTGGTCTCTCTGAATTCTTTCACGGTTTGTTTACTCGTCCATGATTGCCTCTATTAATCTCATCCCAATCTCCTTATATTACTCTTGTATTAGATTCCTCATGTTCACACAATTCCTGTTTTTCTCTTTAACGTCCTCAGCCTGCTCACTCATTTCTTGTGTTTCTCTTTGACTGTTTTCAGCCTGCTCATGCATTTCCTGTATTTCTCTTTGACTGTTCTCAACCTGATCATGCCATTCCGATATTAATCTTTGAGTAGCTTCCTCACAAGCATGAGATTCCTGTATTAATTTTGAGTTGTCTCCTCTCGCTCCCTATTACACTCACACTGAGTCCTTTATGGGTTTTCAAATTTTCATACAACATGTTTACCAATCATGTTTGTAGAACTTTTTGGAAACTTTCCTCTGGATTAATTATTAACTGTTCTGTCACCTGATTATCAAGAATAGGAGTTGATATACCTAATTTGCAATTTTTCTTGTGTTTCTCCAGGTTTTTCTGCCCATTTGGTATGAAAATAACACCAGTTTTGTGTTAGAGCATTATTTTAAAGCAAGCTTCAACTAAAATCCTGTAGTTGCACAGTAAAAATGGCAGCAGATAAAATCTTGTTCAATAGACACAATCTATTCAATGTCAAACAACTATGGATTAATGGGCTAAGAAGAGGAAAGAAGGATTTAGCAAGCCAGAAATTATTAGGTTAATGGAGAAGGGTGGAGAAAAATAGGATTAGAGGGATGTGGAAAGGTAAAAGGAGAGTGAATTTAACCAAGTCCTAATGCCAGAGAGAGAAATGGATTGGACAGTATGATAGGAGACAAATTTTTAAAAAAGAAAAAAATAGAAAAGCAAAAATTTAAATTTGAAAAGTGAAACACGTAAAATAATTTAAGTAAAAAGGAATTATATTGAGGGAAGAAAAGGATAGGATGAGAGGAAGGGAGGGACACTAAGGAGAAATGAGAAACTAAAAAATAAAATTTCTTAAAAGTATTTATTTATATTAGTTATTATTAATTAAACAGGTATAAAAAGATAATACTCTGTTAAAGTAGTGAAGCCTAAGAGCTTCTGAATCAAGTAATAAATTTCTGCATTAAATATGAAAACAATGGAGGATAAGCCCGAATGTTCGAAGATGGGTGTATATCTCGAGATGAGCAAAACAGTAATAAAGTCATCCAAAAAAGAAAGAAAGAGAAAAACATGAAAAGAATGAAAAGAAGGATCCAAATGTCAAAAAAATAAAAATAAAAAAAGAAGTATGCAAACACCCATATATAACCTAAAATAACACTTTTGAAGGAAAAAACAGATTAATAGAAAACACTTCTTAATTTAAATTTTAAAAAGGTTCAAAAAGAGTTCTTTGATATATTTTTTGCGGGGAGGGGATGGGAAAATCATGTGTCTCCCCTAGGTCCATAATCAGTCTCTTGGTAGGGTCTCTGGTCTGCTTGTGGTCTTTGGGTTTCCTCTGGCTTGTGTCAGTTTGTTTGAGCAAGCAGAAAAATGCTCTGCTTTACCCAGGATTTTGTGATCCTCTTCCCAGGCAACTTCCGTGCTAGGGAGATCTGCATTGAGTTCACAAAAGAGGAAGATGGCTGTTTCCTCTAGTTTGGAAATGCTGTGAAGAGGCTAGGTACTGAGTAGGGTTGAGGCCTTTCACCAAAGAGCTTTTTCCTAAGTGGCTATTTCCTCAGACACTCACAGAGCCCAGCTTGGTGTAAATGTCAGGGTTTATGCTTACTGAGTTTCAATTTTTTGTCTATGCTTCTGTAGAGAGGGGTAGTCTCTGGCTTTGTATACCCAGTGAATAAAGTCACTCCTCCAGGGGCAAAGCTGCATGTTCCTGGGCAGAATGACATTCCCCTGTGTGGTGCTGAGCCTGGCAGGTCAGGTTAGGATCTTCTGACCTGACTCTTTTGTTTTCTTCTAAGGCTTGAGTTGGAGCTAGATGCTCAGCTAGGCCTTTTTCAATATTAATGATGGAGTTCTCCGTGGTGGGGGAGGGGCGGCCTTCGCTCCTCTACTTCCTGAGGAGTGAGGAAGTCAGGGTTCTATTCACTCCAGATTCGTGGTTCCTGGGACATCTCTGGTCTGTGAACTGCAGGATGAAAATATCTGCTACTCATCAGTTCTTGCTGGTGTTGAGTAGAATCCACAACCCTGCTTTATCTGGCACCTTTGTCCTGAATCCACTCTGTTGTAGGTGTGGAGGCTACAGCTGCTGCCACTGCCAACACTGCCTCCACAGCTGGGGCTAGCAGCAAGTGGTCCTATCTGTTTACTTGCCTGGCTTTTTCCTCTCTGGCCAAACTCTGTACTGTGCTGGCACAACTTGGTGTGATTCTTTAGCCTAGGTCTGCTCACTGGAAAACTAAATCTGCTTTCTATGCAAGAGCTTGTGTAGCCTCCAGCTTCTCCTTTGCCATCTTCCTCTCCCTCCTAGGCAGTTGTTTCTTTGAGGATTTGTTCTTATAGAAATGACATTTTCATGTTTCAAATATATTTAATATATATGAGGTTGTTGTCTATTGTATAGCTAGTGAAGATCTTCTCCCAATCTGTGGGCTTTCTTCTGATCTTGCTAGCTATGTATACTTTGCCATGCAAAAGCTCTGCAGCTTCATGCAATTCCATTGTCCATCATTTCATTGATTTGTGGTGTTTCTGTGTCAAGGAGACCTAGGGTTTCTCCAATTGCTTGCTGTGATGCTTTCAGGGTGTCTGCTTTGACTTTGAGGTCTTTGATCTATTTGGAGGTGAATCTGGTGATTAACCAATTTTGCAAGCACCATTTACTGAAGAGGCTGTCTTTCATTCTATTCTTTTAGCTCCCTTATCACAAATTAGCTGCTATTGGTCTTTGGGTTCATTTCTTGGATTTCAATCTTATTACATTGATCCTTAGGTCTGTTCTTGTGCAAGTACCAAGATATTTTGATTACTATAGGATTGTACTAGTGTTTAAAATTTGGTATTGATGTTTCTCCAGCAGGTGAATGGACCCAATAATTGTTTCACTTGTATACAATAGAATTTTATACAGTCATTAGAAAGGAGAAAATAATGGAATTTGCCAGAAAATACATGGAATTTAGAAAAATTTATTTTGATGGAGGTAAGCCAAGAGTAAAGAGACAAATGGTATGATGTCCCTGATATGTGAATGTAAAATACAAAATGTATGGAGATATGACAAAGTAAACAGGTCCCTAGAATCAATGACCTCCACTCGTCTTGTTATATCGTTACATAATGACCTAATTCTGCTGACCAAATATCTGGCATATATGTGCAATTCTGAGGGAAACTAGAAGGAATACACCAAACCAGATGTAAACTGGGCAGATCATACTACAGAGGGGCCCATCAGCTGCACTGGGCATTGATGAAAGGAACTGGACATGTCATATTGATATCACAAACTTTTAGCTACATTACAAACCCATTGTAACCTCATCATCACTGTGACAAAACTATTGTAAAATTGCATTGCTGTTCTGACATCATGATCACATTGTGACATCCAATCCTACTATAACCTCTTTGCAACTTTGAAAAACCACATGAGTACCCATGTCCTCATAACAAAAGACAATTGAGATGACAGGCTATTGTAATGTCACAAATCCCTTGTGACATCATCACCAGTGTAAAATCACATTGTCATTATGACACCATCAGTTCAATGTCATATCACAAAAACAAAATGAAATCATAGAAGTAGGATATCACAATGTCATTGTGAGGTCATAGACCCATTGTGAATGCCTATTCTGCAATTCCATTCTATTTCAAATGTGGCATGTTTGTTGATCTGTGAAACTCATTGTGATCTCATAAACATTGGGACATTACAATCCTTTCTGACATCCTATTTCCACTGGGACATCACTAACCCACTGAGAAATCACAAACCTGTCCTGTCTTCAAATCATCTCTGATATGCTGTTATTTTGATATTTTAGGATTTTTCTGAACTCATAATCACTTCTGGATCTCATATTTCAAGTATGATGAGTGACCTCAGAAATCCACTGTGACATTATGACCATTGTGATATCACACTGCCAGACATTGTGACCATTCTATCACGTTATTACATTGAAATTCTGCTGCAACACATGTGTCTCCACATTTATACCCTATTACCACTGTTTTTACTTCTTTCAATGTTATCTACTAGTTTTAGTGTGGTCTACCCACCTACGTAATTAGCTCAGTGGTTTCCCTGAACATCAGGGGACTCTAGTTCCTTTAACACCTGCGTAGTATCCTTAAGCTCAGTCTGGAACATTGGAGACTTCTCCCTTTTTATCCTCCTCCTTTTCTCTCATGAAAGTTCCCTTTCATGATCCCAATCTCCTTTTCAAACTTCTCATGTTGCAAGTGTGCTTCCAGCGTCACAGGAGAGTTCCTTTGGCTGTCCAACTGCTGCTCCTTTCCACAGCACCTTTGCTTTTCAAAAACAAAGCTCCAACAAAGAATTTGAAGTCATAAAAGCAGACTAATTAGAAGGAAAGGAAATAAAACGCAAAATAGAAATTCTTAACTGTAGGTTAACCATGCAGAAGACTGAATCTTTAGGATTGAAGACAGCCAAGGTGACACAGAGAAAACCAACAAGAGCATTATAAGGCCAAGAAACCACACCCAAACTGAGAATCAAAGAACCATAGGAAGAACCTAGTTGTCATATCCCCCAAGAATGTGAGCTACATGCAGGAACTACCAAAGATCACCAGTTCTAATGCTCAATATTAATGATCTAAACTCTCCAATTAACCAACATAGCCTTTCTAGATGGATTAAAAAGTAAGATCCTTCTATCTGCTGCTTTCAAAAATCACAACTTGCCCATAAAAATAAAGATATTCTGAAATTGAAAGGCTGTAATAAAATCTAGCGAATAAACAGTACCCATATACCAGTAGGAGTTGCAATCCAAATATCAGATAAAAAAGACTTCAAAATAAAATTAATGAGAAGACATAAAAAAAAAGATCCCTGCATACAAGTTATGAAATCTCTCCTTCAGGAGGATATTAAAATTCTAAACATCTGTTTGCCAAACAACGGAGAACCCAAATTTATTCAAGAAACCCTACTTTTCCTCAAATCTCATTTAGATCCAAAGACATTAATTGTTGGGACTTTAACACACCATTATCCCCTCTAGATAGATCGACTTGGCAAAAATTGAACAGAGAAACCACAGATCTAAACAACTGCATAAACCAACTACATTTAACAGACTAGATTTAACAGAATATTTCACCCAGCAACATCAGAATACACAGTCTTCTCAGCAAGACATGGAACATTTTCCAAAATAGAGCACATTATTGGTCACAAAGCAAACTTGTCCATATTCACAAACATTGAAATTTTGTCCTTCATTGTTTCATACCTAGGGGAAGAAAATTAGAATTCAATACCAAAACCCAGCAAAGAAAGTCTCTTTTAACACATGGAGGCTGAACAACACATGGCTGAATCACCAGTGGTCCATGTAAAAGATTAGAGAGTAAATTCAAATATTCACGTTATTCAAAAAATGAACACACAAATTACCAGTTCCTCTGGGCCACAGGAAAGGCATTACTCAGAGGCAAGTTATAGCTCCGAGTTCCTTCATCAACATTTTGGAAAGATGTGAAACCAAACAATTTAATGAGACATCTGAACCTCCTTGAAAAAAACAGCAAACTAAACTCCAATCCAGTAGATGGAAACAATTAAAATTACATCAAAATTGAGTGAATTAGAATAAAAAAAAAACAGAAACAATCAACAACAGGATTCTCTTCAGGGATGCAAAGCATGTTCAATATATGCAAATCAATTATTACAAATTATCACTTCTGAAGAGCAAGGATAAGAACCAACTTCTTTTCTCAATAAATGCAGAATTAATATTTGACAAGATCCAACACCACTTTATGATGAAGGCTTTGGAAAAATTTGGAATCCATGTAACAATCGTCAATATAATAAAGGCTATATAAGACAAACCTACAGCAAGCATTTACCTAGATCGTGGAAAATAAAGCCATTTCCTCTAAAACCAGGATTGAGTCAAGGATGTCAACTCTCTCCACTTCTCAATTTAGCGTTAGAATGCCTTGCTACATCAATAAGATGATGCACATATAAAGGGGAACCAAACAGAGACTGATGAAGTAAAACTCTCCCTCTTTGTGGATGACATGATGTCATACTTAAGAATCTCACAGACTTTACTCACAAGTTCCTTAAACTGGTCTGAAATTTTGGCAAAGTAGCAGTGCATAAAATTAACCCTCAGAAAGCAACGGCTTTTCTGTATGCCAACAATGACAAGAGAGCTGCTGAAATCAGTAAAGCTACTCCTTTTGTAATACTGTTACAAAATAATATACTTAGGAGTTAACTTAACCAAAGAAGAGAAGGATCTCTACGATGAAAACTTAAATTATTTGAAAAGCATATCAAAGGTGAACTTAGTAACTGGAAAACCTCCTATGCTATTGGACTTGAAGGATCAACAGTGAAAATGACAATACTTCCATTAGCTATCTATAAATCCATTGCAAATCATCAATATTCAACTTCATTCTTCAATGAAGTAGAAGAAACAATCCAAAATTTTATATGGAACAATAAAAGACCATGAATAGCAAAAACAATCCTTAAGAGAAAGAACTGCACTGGGGCTTCTGGGGTTCTTTTTATATCTTGGCTATTGTGAACTGTGCGCCAATGAATGTGGAGACGCATGTGTCCCTGTATACTGCTTCCTATTGCTCAGGGTAGATTCTGAGGCATGGTATGGCTGGGTCATTGGAGAAGTTTATATTAAGCTTTCAGAGGTATCTCCATACTGTTTTCAAAGTGTTTGTATTAGTGTACATTCCCAACAGCAGTGCAGTAGGGTTTATCTTTCTCTGCTTCCATTCCAGCACTTGTCATTGGCTGAATTTAGGCTGTGGACCATTCTGATTGGGTAAGGTGATATCTAAGGGCTCTTCTTATTTACATTTCCTTTACAGACAAGGAGGATGAACATTTCTTCATGTATTTCTTTGCTATGTTTATCTCTTCTAGAAGTCTGTCTTGAGTTTTCTTAGTCATTTAGAAATTGGTTTGTTAGTTTTTGGAAGGATCATGTTCTTGAGTTCCCTGTATATACTAGATATATCATGGGTAAATTGTTTTCCCAATTAGTTGTCTGTCTTTCCAGTTTGAGTTCTATGTCTTTAGCCATGCAGAAACTTTTTAAAGTAGTCCCATTTGTGGAATCTCTCTTCAAAATGTTTTGACCCTGTGACTCTCTTCAGGAAATTCCTGCCTGTGCCTATAACTTCGTGTCTGTCGTTCTCTGTCCTGAAGTAATCTCAGAAATTCACATTTGTTGTTAAGGTCTTCAATTCATTTTGAGTTGATGTAGGGTCCATTTTTAGCTTTCTGCATGTGGATGCCAAGTTTCCCCAACACCAGTAGTTGAAGAAGCTACGGTTCTGTATTTCATGTTTTTGCCTTCTTTGTCTGTAAAAATGTGGTTTTATTTCTGGACCTTCTAATCCATTCCAATGGAGTTGGGGGCCTGTTTTTTGCCAGTACCAAGTTGCTCTCTTTATTATCATGGGTCTATAGTATAGTTTGAGAACTGTATCATCATTTCTCAGTGCTATTGGGGTTTCTGCATAGAATGGTTTTGGCTGTGAATTTTTAGACCGTTTTCTCAAGTTTAATATATTACGTCATTGGGATTTTAATGAGTATTGGATTGAATTTGTATATTAATTTAGGCAGTATGGTCATTTTCCTCATATTAGATCTGCCTATCTAAGAACATGAAAGATCTTTCCATTTCCTGGAGTCCTCTATGATTCCTTTCTTTAAGTTTTTATAGTTTTCATTAAATAGTTTCTTTACACCTCTGGTTAGGTTAATTCCTAAATATTTTATTTTTTTGAGGTTATCTGAATGGAGATCTTTCCTTGATTTCCCTTCTTGCTTGTATGTTGTTAGAGTACAGAAAGGCAAATGATCTTGTGGGTTAATTTTGTATCCTGTTGCATTGCCAACATGGTTTACAAATTCTAAAAGTTTGAGGCTGGATTTTTTGGGACCAATGAGGAATATTATCATGTCATCTGCAAAAAGGGATAGTTTCAATTCCTCCTTTTCTATGCAGATCCCTTTAGAGTCTTTTGCTTGCTTTACACTCTAAGGATTCCAGAACTGTAATAAAGAGAAGTGGGGAGAGTGAGTATCCTCGCCTTCTTCCTGATTTTAGGAGAATGTTTGCTGTTTTTCCCCATTAATTATAATATTGGCTATTGGTCTGTCATATATAGATTTTACTGTTTCAAAGAATTTTTCAACTATACCTATGCTCTGAAGATCTTTTAACATGAATGAATATTGTATTTTATCCAAGGCTTTTTCCATGTCAATGGAAATAATTATGTCGTTCTTGAGTTTGGATCTGTTGGTGTGATGGAATACATTTATTGATTTACGTATGTTCAACCATACCATCATTTCTGGGATGAAGTCTACTTGATCATGATATATGATTTTTTTATATGTTTCAGAATTCTGTTGGCTAATATTTTTGAGGAGATTTGCATCTATGTTCATTAAGGAGATTTTTCTGTAGTTCTCTATTTTGTTGGGTCTTTGCTTGGTTTGGGAATGAATGTGATAATTTTTTTTTGTTTATTTGTTTGTTTGTTTTCTGAAGAGTTTGGGGTGTGTGGATATTAGTTCCTGTTTAAAGGTTTTATCATATTCCTTTGGTCCTTGGCTTTTCCTTGTTTGAAGACGTCTGATTGTTTCCTCTATCTCATTGTAAGTTATTGGATTATTTGAATTGATGTATTTCTTCTATGTTCAGTATGGGTAATTTGTATTTCTGTAAAACTTCATCCATTTCTGCTAAGATTTTCTCCCTTACTGAGTTTAGATTCTGGAAATAATTCTTCAGAATTCAATGTCAGTTACTTGTTATACTTTTTCTCGTGGAATCTGTGATCTTATTGATTTTGATTTCCTTGCTTCTTCTTTTAATCTTGCTAGCGTTTTTTCAGGTGAACAGCTTTTTGTTTTTGCTAAATTTATTTATAGTTTCCTTAGTCTCTATTTCGGTAATTTCAGCTCTTATTTTGATTTTTCTCACTCCATTTAGTAACTTTAGATTCAATTTGTTCATGCTTTGATAAAAGTTTTATTTGCAACATGACATTATTTACTTTCTCTGTCTCTACTTTTTCGAGGTATGCACTGAGAGGAAGATTTTGCCCATCAACTCTTCTTTAGCCATGCCCCACTTCACCTGGGAACTTACCCCCGCTCTTGTCGTGGATTCCCCCTTTTCCTGGGAACTTACCGGTGCACCACCCTGACAGAGAGTTCTGAATCCCCGTACGGGCCGCCAGCTGTCGCGACCACCTCGACCAGCTAGGAAGACGCGACCCGGGATTCTTCTCAATGTGGTTTATTCAGGAACCTTGTCTACAAGCTTATCTCCCACTGGCTTCTTCCCGTTTCTCCTTCTCCCCCACCCCCCGCGCTCCAGTTATAAGCCTCCTGGATGGCCAATCCCGAAGCGCCACGTGGCATATACCGATAGGGCTGCAAACATGGAAGCAAACTAGGAGCCAAGTCATAGCCATATAAGGAGTTGTTTTTACAGAGAGCACTCATCACTGGGAAGATGGAAGGCAGGAGCCAGCGCCATCTTTGGTCTCAGCCACGCCATGAACCAAGGAGCTACAATGTTGCTTTTTCAGCTGCGCCTTACGGCCGTGCTGTCTTTGGGCACAGCTCCTGCCGCTCTCCACAGCTCCCCCTTTTTTGTTTTATTAAGCAACAGGTAAGAGTAGAGGTTGGGCCTCTGTCTAAAACATTAATGAGAGGACCTTGCACTGGTCTTCGCTGGAGGGGCGCCTTCCCCAGTGATGACTAGGCCCATCCAATGCCTTTTTTGCAGAGGTGGGATCTTGGGCATCAACCCACTTGCAACCCAACATACTCTTCTTGGGCTCATGCCAAGGAGTGATTCCCAAGTGCAGTGCGTTTGCCTCGCACCCTGAGCTATTCCTTTAACGTGGCAAGCCACGCGTATGGGACTGTCCGGCCTCAATGGCAGTGAAAGCCTGGACCACCATAGCCATACTCCTGCACTGCGAGCTCCTAATCCAGCATATGCACCACAGGCACAGCAAGATCACCAATGCCAGGATACCAATAAGGGAGCCCATTCCCGCCCACTCCTTCAAATGATCCACAGCTGTCAAAATCCAGGAGGAGACATCTTGTAACAAGGCATCATCCATCCGGGTAGAGTTTATCACGACAATGGCCGATCGTAGCTGCAACATCAATTGGTCGAATTCCCCCGTCCAGTTGCCCAAAAGATAACTCGACAGTTGTTTAGACAAATTTGCTGCTTGGGTATAGTTATAATACTGAATAGCAGTAATACAAAGCCCTTCATATTTTTGAACACATCCCAGCTGAGCCAACTGCCACAGGATATCAACCTGCTCCTGCACAAGGTCAACCCTTTGATTTAACAGCATCAGTCCACCTTTTAATTGTGCATTGGCCGCTTGTTGTAAATCCAGAGCTCTGGCTGTAGTAGCCTACAAGTTATTTAAAGTTTGAGCCGTCTGCACAGTAGGTGACATGGCGACAGCGGCAGCCTTTGCACCCGCAGCAAAATCTCTCTTATGCCTAAACAAGGTTACAGTTTGAGAAGCATCTACTGGCACAGGCACCCAACGCGGAATGTGTGTAAATATAGCTAACGGATACTGAGAACTCCAGCAGGTAGCATAATAGCAGGTTTCATTAGTGCAAGCATACACATCATCTGAGCATACAGAGGTGTTGTTAATTACCAAAAATACAAAAGGGGAGACCACACACACCAGGGTAGGCTGATAGCTAATTACCGTATAATTTTTACTAAAATGACAATTGGCACCCACAGTACGGGCAGTAGTAGTCAAATTGCAAGTCATGTTTGCTATAAAAAAGTGACCTCCTTGCAGCATAACTATAGGTTCGGCCTGCAAGCAACTTCCATTAAGACCACATAACAGCCAATTATTAAAGGGATTAATTCCGGCCCTAAATATTACACTAGCATTGGACAAGACACTAGGGGAGAATGAAAAATGCTTAGACTCATCAGCCTAAACAACTTGTCATGATTGGCAACCTGTCCAAGCCCAAGCCTCCCCCATACGGTCAGGCAAGCAAGAAGGGGCCCATTTAGGCTGTTTAACAGGCCACGGGTCAGTGCTTAACTCTAAGCTTTCAATATTTTTGCCTAAAACAGTACCAATAAATCCAGTAGCATTTGCCCAAACATCAGTTGATACCGGATTCCCATACCAATATCTAAAATAAGCAGCCGGGGAACGAGTCAAGGCCATGCAACTACCATTAATGGTCACATCACTTAAGCAAAAGCATAGCGTGCCCATCAAGCTAATATTTCTAGCTTCACCTATCCCTGCTATTTGTTTATCCTCTGGGTAAAAGGGAAGGTTAAGAGTCTTATTTGTAGTGAAAAATCTAGGGAAAAGAGAGGCGTCATGTCTCACGGGCATGGGCCTCGGGAATGCAGACAGTATTCCCCATCTCGGTACGGCCTGTCCCTGTTGAATCATCAGGAGCTGTATAATCAGCAACGCAATCTTTTGTTTCTTCCATGTTCCGTTCATCTTGGAATCGCCGCACAAGACGTTCGGGCACCCACACTGGATCCGAGCGATTCTGAGGAAAAACACAACCGGATCCTCGTGCCCATATCAGCACAGGGTCAGGCCCGTTCCAGAGGCCCGTGAGCACATCTTTCCACAAAGCCGATCCTAAGGCCGAAGGAGTGGAACAGTTATGCCTATCCACCGCTGAGCGACCAGCTTTATCCAAATTCCTCCCCCCTCCCCCCTCCCCTGAACCAACGTTGTAAAGCTCGTTTTCGACATGACAACTTGTACTTCTCATTGTTGCAATAGGTTCACCTGTATCCTTAAATGACTTGTTTTTCCCCATCTCCTCCACAAGTTATACTGACATCAAATATAGTGAAGGCAGGGGTTATACTGTGGGTGAGGGACATACAAAGCAACAAAGAGATAATCTTATAAATGCGCTAGAAACAAATGCATGAAAGAAAAAAAAATATTAAAATACATATCTAAGGGTTCATTTTCCTAACATCACATTATCTGACCTTTTGCGCTTGACTCATACATATACTAGATATTGCAAATAAGGAAACCCATGGGACTTATGTTTCTTTGGGCCTGGCTTATTTCACTTAATATAATTTTTTCCAAATTTTTCCATTTCCTAACAAATGGGGCAATGTCATTCTTTCTGATGGAGGCATAGAATTCCATTGTGTATATATACCACATTTTCTTGATCCATTCATCTACTGAGGGGCATCTGGGTTGGTTCCACATCTTATCTATGGTAAATAATGATGCAGTAAACATAGTTGTGCTGGTAGCTTTAGTGTGGTCTTGTTTGTAAACATTTGGGTAAATGCCCAAAAGTGGGATTGCTGGGTCATAGGGGATCTCTATGTGAAGTCTTTTCAGGAACCTCCATACTACTTTCCAAAGTGGTTGAACAAGTTTACACTCCCACCAACAATGAAGTAAGGTTCCCTTCTGTCCACATCCCCTCCAGCATCTGTTGTTAGAGTTCTTGATTATAGCCATTCTAACTTGGGTGAGGTGGTATCTCAATGTTGTTTTGATTTGCATTTCTTTTATGGCTAGGTAGGTTGAGCATTTCTTCATGTGTCTATTGACCATCCTTCTTTCTTCTTCAGAGAAGTTTCAAGTCTTTAGCCCACTTATTTATTGGGCAGTTGTTTCTTTGAGGATTTGTTGTTGGGGGATTTAATTTTTTGATTTCCAAGTATATTTTAGATATGAGACCCTTGTCCATTGTATGGCTAGTGAAGATCTTCTCCCAATCTGTGGGCTTTCTATTGATCTTGCTAGCTATGTCCTTTGCCATGCAGAAGCTCTGCAACTTCATGCAATTTGGGTTAGGTTTTCTATCATGGCTCTTGATGAATTTTGTAATTTTTTGATGTGAATTTCGCATGAGGTTTCAGGGATTATTGGAGCACAATTGCAAACTCTGAATGCTTTGGTCAATAGCCGGCTGACTTTGCTTGGTTCTTGGTGGATTCCTAGACCAATTGCAGAAGCTCACTCTCAGCCTTGAGTTGGCTGAGTCTTTACCTGGTCTCAGTTCTGTTAGGAGAGAGGCCAACCTACATATTATAATCTGATGCACATAGGATTCTCAGTTGTCTTCTGGAGATCACAGGCAGTTCCCATCTTCAACCAAGGACTAAGCAGCCTACACTGCTCCTGCTCCCTCCTATGGGTGCTCTTGGCTACAGTTGCTGGAGTCCTTTAGGAATTCCTGAGTGTAATAATGTGCTAGTACCTTAAGCTGTTCAATCCCCGCCCATGATATATAGGCCAGGTACTGGTGAGATTTGTGCTTCTGGTTCTATCTCCCTGGATACATAGGTTTTTTGCCATCACAGGAATAGTTCCTAGGGGTGGATTTTCCCTTCTTTCCACACTCTTCTGAGGGATGCATTCAGCTTTTCACTTCAATCATGACTGGTGATTGTGTGGCTCAAGAACCCTTTCCCAAGTCCTGGCCCTGGCTCCTGCACCCCAGACTGCGACACACTATTTGGGCTCAGGTGGGACCTGTTATGCTGGATTTCCTGCTTTGAGTAGGCAGTTCGGATTTGTTCTGCTGACTGTTGTCGCCCCTAGGTGCTGTTCCTGGCTTGAGTCTTTAGGCTTCCTCCCCAGGGCACCCTTGGTCAAGCTTGGTGGGCTGGTTGTACTTCACAAGCTAATGGGAAGCTTGCACATTTCCCAGTTTTAATAGGGCCTGTAGTCTAGATGGTAGGCAGTGGGATTTGGATCAAGTTTGGGGGTTACCATCAGCACTGGTAATCCTTGGGGAAAAGGCTGTCCCTATGGTGTGCTCATTTATCCAGGAACAGATTGGAAGCTCTTCAGTAGTGCTGTGTTCTATCTGTTTCTGTGTGCGGTAGGACACTGGTTGCTACCATATTCTGAGATCCATTGAGATAATTGTGAACTGGGCCAGATGGTGGTGGCGGCTCAGGGTCTATGTTTTAAACCATGTCTGCCTCTGTTTATGCTGTCCAGGTCAGTGCCATAGGCTTGTTTGTGATAGCATGGAACACTCTAGTTCTGGGCGTTGGTGAGCTTTGGTGGGAAGGTGAGAAGCTGATCTGCTGGCAAGGAGTGGGTAGGGTCTTCATGCAGTTTTTAAACACCAAGGTTTCTTTCTCTGCACTGTCTGAGTTCGCACTGGCATCTTGGGAGTCTTCTTCACTGGCATTCTGTGGCTAGACCTCTGTATTTCTGGGTTTTCACCACACAGCTGTTCGGCCCGATGGCTTTGATGGAATTGTGCATGGCTGCTTCACTGATGAAGTGTGTGGGAAAGGTCTTTGTACAGGTTGTAAGCTGCAAGATTGCTCTGATTGAAATCATCAGGTCTGACACATGCCCCTTGGAAATCTGCTGCATTGGCATTCTGCAGACTACCCACTGTTGCTCTGGGGTCCCTGGTCATTCCAGTCTGGACCATGCTAAAGCATGGCATGTAGTTGTGTCATCATCAGGGAATGGGGGAAGGGTCTTGGTGCACGTGCTCTGGACCAATAATTCTGTCTCTGTTTGCATTCCCTGGGTTAGCACTGGCACCATAGGAGTCCTCTGCACTGGTGTTCTGTGGTCAGACCCCTGTTTATCGGGGTTCCCCCCATGGCTGCCATGCAAATTGAGTTAGTGGGATGGTGGGGAGCTGCTCTGCTAATGAGGGGTGTGAGAAGGGTCTTTGTTCCGGTTCCAAACTACAAGGATTCTCTGTTTATAATCACCGAAGTCACCATTTTGGGAGTCTGCTACACTGGCATTCTGCGGATTATCCACAGTTGCTTTGGGGACTCTGGCAGCTCCAGACTGGGCCAGGTCACAGTTTATCAAGGGTGAAGGAAGGTCTTCATGCTTTTCTGTTCTGAAATATTATCCTTTTGTTTTTTATACCTCCTGTTTTTCTCTGGGTATTCATTGTTTTGCTATGTGAACAGTTGGAACTTGAACTCTATTTGGTTGGAGAGAGCTGTGGTGATTCACAACTATTCTATTGCGATTTGGATCCTCCTTCCATAATAATATTTTGATGTCACAAATAGTTGGTAATGCAAAATTCGTGATGAGGTCACAGTAGATTTGTGATGTTGTAACGTTTTTAGGATGTCACAGAGACATGCCAAATCTCAATTACCATTAAATCAAAATGATTATAGGAGTTCACAAAGGGAATAGGATGAATCGAAACACAAAATGTGATGATGTCCTAACAGTTTTGTGAGGTCCCAATGTGACACAATGGTCATGATGTCAGGAAGTGTGATGGCACTGTGGTCATGATGTCACAGTTGATTTCTCATATCACATGCCATACCTGAAATATTATGAGCTTGAGAAGAGGCTATGAGCTCTCAAAAGACCTAAGATATCATGATTATAGCATGCCACAAAGTTATGAGAACAGGACCGGTTTATGATGTTATACTGTGGTAGTGATATCACCATGGCTATGTGAAGTCACAAATGGATTGTACTGTCACAATGGTTATGAGGTCACAATGGGTTTCTGATATCAATACATATGCCACATTTGAAATAGAATGAAATCATACAATAGACATTGTCAATGAATCTATGATATCACAATGACTATGTGATGGCATAATGTTATAGTTCCATTGCTGTTTTATGATGTCACAAAGAGCTGATAGTGTCATCATAACAATAAGATGTCACAGTTTACATGATGGCAGGTGTGGGCTCAATTGTCATTATTTCACAATGAGGATATGAATAGGGATTGTGATGTCACAAAGCCACAAAGGACGTATGTTTTGTAAAAGATGCTAAGAGGTCATATATTTGACATAACATGTGATCATGATGTCACAACAGCAATCTGATGTCAATTTGTGATCTTACAGTGGTGTTGAGGTTACAAAGCTTTTGGAATATCACCATGAGTTATTATATCAAAGGGACATCTTCAATTTCAAATGTTCCTATTTTACAATGAGAATATGAGTTCAGAAAAAGAGCATGAAGTCCCAAAGGCAATGAATTTCTTAAAATGTTATGAAGTCATACTATGTTTGTGAAAATATGAGACAATGATATCATAATGGCAATGTTAAGTAACAATATCATGTGATAATAATGTTTTAATGTCACAACTATTTCATGATGCCATAATGGTGAAGAGGTCATAATAGTTTTGTAATGTCACAATAAATTGGTGGTGTCACAATGGAATGCTAAAACAAATTCATTAACTCACAATGAGTATATGAATATACCAAAACTATGATGTCTACAGAGATGTGTTGTAACAAACTTAATGAAGTCCTCTTTTGTGATGTTACAAACCTGTGATACAATATCATAATGTGAAAAATAGTCATGAAATCTGTCAGTGGGATGTCATAGAGGTCATTATATCACAGTTCATTTATGTATCATATGTCATATGTGAAATATTAAGAGGTCCAGAACAGATTATGAGCTCACAAAAGTCCTAAGATATCACAATGGCAGCATGCCACTAAAGTTATGAGGACAGGAGAGTGTAGTCATGTCACAGTGGGTTTGTGATATCACAATGGCAATGTGATATCACAGGCGGTTTTAATATGTCACAATGGTTGTGTGATTATAATAGGGTTCTGATATCAACCCATATACCCTATGGGAAATAGAATGAAAATACATAATATGCATTCATAATGTTTCTTTGACTTCATAATGACTCTATGATGTTATAATGTTATGATATTATTGTATTTTGGGATGTTAAAATGAGTTGATGCTGTCATAATGACAATAACATGCCATCGTATGTGTTTACGGTGTTACAGACATGTCTGATCTCAATTGCCATTAGTTCACAATGTCCAGATGGGTACACAAAGGGATTGTGATGTCACAAAGTCCATGAACTCTTTTTAAAGGTGCTTAGAGGTCCTAATAAGTTTTGGATATACCAATGTGATCATGAAGTCTTAAGGGCAATGTGATATCAAATGGGTTTGTGAAGTCACAATAGTAATAAGATCAAAAAGGGTAAGTTATGTCACAACAAGTTTATAATATAACAACTATAACAACTGCATGTTCACTTTCAATTGAACTAGTTCACAATGAGGTTGTGAGTTCTCAGAAGAAGCTCTAATACTCAAAGTACGTGAATATTCCAAATTATTGTGGGTCAAAATAGGTTTGTGAAAACAATGGAATTGAGATATCACAATGTCATTATGATTTCAAAATATCACATCATACTAAGTTACCTATGTTGCAATTAGGTGGTGATAACATATTGAAGATAAGGTCAAAATAAATTTCTGATGTCACATGCACGGGTTTGTCAGAATGGCATTACTGATATCAAAGCCCATTCATTCACAATAAGTACATGAATTCACACAGACACTGAGATATTTTCTTTGACATGTGTTGTCACAAATGCAAAAATTCCTAACAATGTGCTCATGTCACAATGTGACACAGGTTCATGCTGATGACAATGGTCATGATATCATAGTGGATTTCTGATATCGCATGTTATATCTGATATATTATGAGGTCAAAAACAAATTATGAGCTCACAAATAGACTTAGATATAACTATGGCAGCACATGAGAACAGGACAGATTTGTGATGTCACTGTGAGTTAGTGATATTGGAATGTCCATGTGATTTCACAGAATGTAAGGTCACAATAATTATGATGTCACATGGGTTTCTAATGCCAACCCACATGCCAAAATTGATATAAAATGAAACCAATGCATAGGAATTAATAATGTGTGTATGATATCACAATGACAATGTGAAAACATAATGCTTTCATGTCATTGTACTTTTCTGGTGTCTCATGAATGGATGGTCTCACAAAGACAATTTGATTTCACATGTGATGATGCCACAAAGTGTTTGTGATATTACAATGGCATGTCTGATCACAATTGTCATTAGCTCACAATGAAGATATAGGTAACATCACACAAAGAGTGTGATGACACAAAGGCCATGTGTTTTTTCAAAGGTGCTAAAAGGTCATAATAGGGCTGGGAAGTGACAATGTGATAGTGTTATAACAGCAATGTCATGGCACATAAAAACATCATAATCTTGTTTTGATGCCACAATTAGTTAGTGATGACATAATGGAGATGAGGTCACAATAGTTTTGTGATGTCAAAATGGGTTTTAATATAACAATGGCATTCTGGATCTCAATTTTCATTTACTCACAATGACTATATGAATTCACAAAAGGACTGTGATATCTCCAAAGGCATGTGTTGTCACAAACGTGGTGACTTCCTAACACGTTTATGAATTCAAAATGTGACAAAAAAGTCATGACATCTACAAGTTTGATGAATCAGTAGTCATGATGTCAGTGTATTTCTATGACAAATTATACCTGAAGTATTATGAGGTGCAAAACTGATTATGAGTTCACAAAGATGTCATAATGGCTGCATGTCACAAAAGTTATGAGGACAGGTTTCTGAAGTCTCAGGTTAATGATATCAACATGGCAATGTGATGTCACAAAGGGATTGTGACTTCACAATTGTAATGAGATCAAAATGGGCTTCTGGCATCAACCCAAATGCCACAATGGCATGTGACATCAACTCCCATGACATATTTGATAGAATGAAATCACAGAATAGGCATGCACAATGTGTCGAGGTAGTCACAATGTCAATGAGATGTCACAATCCTATGATGCAAATGTAGTTTGGTTATGTCACTTATGATTGGATGGTGTTCTAATGACAATGTGGTATCATACTGGTGATGATGTTAAAAAGTGTTTGTGATGTTATAAGACGTGTCTGATCTTAATTGTCACGAGGTCACAATGAGGGTTGGGTAATCGGAGAGATTGTTATGTCAGAAAGGCAATTTGTTTTTTGAAAGAAGCTGAAAGTTCATAAGAGTTTGGTGATGTCTCAATGTAATCATGATATTACAACAGCAATGAGTTTGTGATCATACAGTAGTAATGATGTCCCTTGGGGTTTGTGAAATCACAGCAAGTTTGTAATATCACAATCACGTGTACAATTGCAATGCTTCTAGTTCAAAATCAGGATAGGAGTTCAGAGAAGGAGTGTAAATCCCAAAGGCCACGACAACAAAAAATCATCTTACAAACATGTTAGAAATTATTTTTTTTGTTGCTTTGTATGTCCCTTCCCCATGGTATAACACCTGCTTTCATTGTATTTGATGTTGGTATAATTTGTGGAGGGGAAGGGAAAAAAAAACAAGTGGTTTTACCAGAGATACAGGTGGACCCTTGCAACAATGAGATGTAAAAGTCGTTATGTCAAAAAACAAAATTTACAACTTTGTCGGGAGGTAGGGGTTGGGAGGTGGGAGTGGAGGGGTGAGATGGGAAGGGATAGGAAGGGAAAACAATGGAGGAAACAACATGCTTGACAAAAAATGTACTCATTTCCTATGGGTCTGTCAATTTTGTTAATTTTTTTCGAAGAACCAACTCTGTTTTGTTGATTCTTTCTATAGTTTTTTTGGATTCTAATGTATTTAATTCTGATTTAAGTTTAATTATTTCGTTCCATCTACTGGATTAGGGTTTATCTTGCTGCTCTTTTTCAAGGAGGTTTAGATGTGTCATTAAATTGTTAGTTTCAGATCTCTCCAATTTGTTGATGTAGGAGCTCAGAGCTATAAACTTGCCTCTGAGTACTGCCTTTGCTGTGTCCCAGAGGAGCTGGTAATTTGTGTTCTCATTTTTCTTAAATAGCATGAACATTTGAATTTCCTCTCTAATCTCTTCCATGACCCACTTGTGATTCAGCAGTGTGTTGTTCAGCCTCCATGTGTTACCGGACTTTCTTTGGTGGCTTTTGGTGTTGAGTTCTAATTTTATTCCTTTGTGGTCAGAGAGAATGTAAGGTACAACTTCAATGTTTCTGAATTTGGACATTTGCTTTGTAACATAAAATGTGGTCTATTTTAGAAAATGTTCCATGTGCTGCTGAGAAAAACGTGTATTCTGATGCTGCTGAGTGAAGTATTAGGTAGATTTCTGTTAAATCTAGTTAATCTATGCAGCTGTTTAGCTCTGTGGTTTCCCTGTTGAGTTTTTGCCAAGTTGATCTGTGTGTTAAAATCCCCAACAATTAATGTCTTTGGATCTATGTGGGATTTGAGGGAAAGTAGTGTTTCTTGGATAAATTTGGGTGCTCTGTTTGTTTGGCGAATAGATATTTAGAATTGTAATATCCTCCTGTAGGAGAGATCCCTTGATTAGTATTTGGCGACCTTCTGTATCTCTTCTCACGAATTTTAATTTGAAGTCTATTTTATCTGATATTAGGATTGCAACTCCCGCCTGTTTATGGGGGCCGTTTGCTTGGTAAATTTGGTTCCAGCCTTTAACATTGAAAATATATTTGTTTTTACGGGCAAGGTGTGATTCTTGAAGGCAGCATATAGAAGGATCTTGTTTTTTAATCCTAGACAGTCTATGTTGCTTAATTGGAGAGTTAAGTCGGTTAATGTTTATAGAGAGTACTGAAAGGGTTTTGGGAGGACCTGCCATGTTATCCAATTTCTTGGGGGCTGCAAATATGTGTTCTTCCTATGGTTCTTCGATTCTGTTTGAGTGCAGTTTCTTGGCCTTTATTTTGGCCTTGTTGGTTTTCTATGTGTAGGACATCTTTAAGAATTTTTCGTAGGGCCGGTGGAGATGTAATGTTTTAATTTTTCTTTGTATGGAAGGTTTTTATTTGGCGTTCAGTTATGAAGGAGAGTTTAGCTGGGTACAGTATTCGTGGTTGATAGTTGTTTGTTTTTAGGGCATGGCATACATCATTCCAGGCTCTTCTTCTCTTGATTGTCTCCTCTGAGGAATCTGAGGAGATTCTAACTGGTTTCCCTTTATAGGTGATTAATCTTTTCTCCTTGACAGCTTTTAGGATCTTTTCCTTGGTCTGAGTTGATCCTGTGTGGATTATAATGTGATGGTGGGATATCCTATTCTGGTCTGGTCTCTTTGGGTTCCCAAAAGCTTCTTGTATCTGAATAGGTCTATCTTTTTGCATGTTTGGGAAGTTCTCTGCTAGGATCCTGTTAAACAAATTTCCTAGACCATTAACTTCTGTTTCTAGGTGCTCCTCTACACTCATTATCCTTAGATTAGGCCTTCTGATGGTGTCTTCCAATGTTGGATAGATCTATCATATTTCTTGGACTTGTCTTGGATGGTTGTATGTTCTTTCTCTATAATATCTAGGCTGTCTTCAATCCCCGAGATTCGATCTTCAGCATGGTCTAACCTGCTGTCAAGACCTTACTTTTTTTATTTCTTTTCCTTCGAATTGATCAGCTTTGACGGCTTCAAATTCTTTGTTGAAGCTTTGTTTTAGATCTTGTATGAATGTCTTTACTTCCTTAATTTGGTGTTCAGTGTTTATTCTCAAATCACTTAGTTGATTGGTTATGGTTTCCTTGGACTTCCATTCCTTCTGTTGGGTTCCATTCAGCATTCCCTTTTTGGTCTCCCTGACTTCCTTCATCTCTTTTTTAATGGATTCCATGAATGCCTTTATTGATCTTTGTGTATTCTCATCCTGCTCGCTCAATTCCTGTGTTACTCTTTGCTTAGCTTCCTCACGTTCATGCCATTCCTGTAGTTCTCTTTGAGTGTTCTCAGCCTGCTCACGCCATTCCTGCCTTCCTCTTTGAGTATTCTCAAGCAGCTCACGTAAATCCTTTATCAGTTTTTGAGTAGCTTCTTCACGCTCATGATATTCCTGTATAAACCATGGGATTGCCTCCTCTCTCTCCCTACTACACTAATACCAAGTCCTTTGTATGTTTTCAATCTTTTCATTTATCATGTTTACCACCAGTGTTTGTAGAGCTATTTGGGAACTCTCCTCTGGATTATTCATTAACTGTTCTGACCCCTGATTATCATGGATGGCAGTTGAGATACACGGACTTGCCAATTTTCTTGTGTTTTTCTGGCTTACTCTGTTCATTTGGGATGAAAATAACACGTTTTTTGCTAGAACTCTAACTTAAGGCACTAGCTTAATCATCAACCAAAGTCTGAATTTGCACAGTCAATACTCTGCAGATACAATCTGGTTCCACAGATACATCTATTCAACATCAAGCAACTATATATTAATGGGCTATGAACCGCAAAGAAGAATTTTGGTAAACCAGAAATTATTAGGTTTAGAGAGATGTGGGTAAAAAATAGGAAGATAGTGATGTGGGAAAGCACAGGGAGAGTTAACTAAGTACTAATCTCAAAGCAGGATATAGGTTGGATAGGATGAAAGTAGAGAGACAGTAAAAAAGAAGAAAGAGAAAGGGAAAAAAAAGAGACCAGAAAAAATAGAAAAGTAATAATTAATCATATTATGCAGTCAGAAAACAAAATAAGCAGAGAAGAACGTGGATATAGAGAGAGAAGGGGAGGGATATAGAGGAGATGTGAAAAACTTAAAAAGAAAAATATTTAAAATATTATAGAGGTATAAAAAGGTAGTATTGCTATTAAGGAATTAAAATATAAGAGGTTTTGAATTGAGTAATAAATTTGAGGATGAAGTGTGTACACAATGGGGGATAAGTTCTAATAATCGACTACGGGTTTATCTGAGGATGTGCAGAACAACAATTAAGTCACATAAAGAAGAACAAAAGAGAAGAAAAGGTGAAAAGGATAAGAAAGAAAAAAGGATCAGAAGTTCAGTAGAGCTAGACAAAAACAAAAAAATTTTATTTTTGAAAAGAAAAAAAAAAGAAAGAAAAACGCACACACATATACCCCTAAAATAAAAAAATTAAGAGGAAAAAAAAAGTTAATAGAAAACAATTTTTTTTTCAAAAAGGTAAAAATTTAAAATTAAAAGAACGTTATAGAAAATATTCTTTTATAAAAGGTGCAAAAAAAAAAAAGGAAAAAAAATTTTTGATTTTTTTTGTGGGAGATGGCTGGAAAAATCCTGCATCTCCCTTGTGTCCATCACCAGCCTCATGTTGGAGACTCTGGTCTGCTTGTGGTGTTTTATTTTTCTGTGGTTTGGTTGGTTCCTTAAGTCAGTTTGTTTGAACAGGCAGAAAGATACTCTGCTTAACTCAGGATTTTGACATCCTCGTCCCAGGCTAGTTCAATGGGAGGGAGATCTGCTTTGAGTACCACAAAAGAGGGAGATGGCTTTTTCCTCAACTTTGGAGATGCTGTGATGAGGCTAGGTTCTGGGTAGAGTTGAGGCCTTTCAGCAAACAGTAGCTTTTCCCGGGGGCTAGTTTGTGCAAAACTCACAGAGCCCAGCCTGGCGCCACTCTCAGGGTTCATGTTTACTGAATTTCAGTTGATTGTCAAGTCTGCTAAAGGGAGGGGCAGCCTCTGGCTCTGATTACCCAGTGAAGAAAGCCACTACTGGGGCTAGGGCCCTAGCAGGGTGAATTTTCCTTGGGTGGAGCTTAGTCTTCCAAGGCCTCTGTTGGAGCTAGCAGCTCTGCGGAGCTTTGTCAGTATTCAAGATGGAGATCTCCAGTACTGGGGTGGGGGAGGGGTGGCCTTCCCTCCTCTGCTCCCTGAGAAAGAGTGAGGACGTCAGGCTTCTATTCACGCCAAGTCTTGGTTCCTGGGTCGTCTCTGATCTGCAAACTGCATGATGAAGATGTCTACTCCTTGAAGATGTCCAGTTTTTTCCGGTGTTGAGTAGAATCTGCTCACCCACCGCATCCGGCTCCTTCTTCCCAAACTCTCTGTTTTGCAGGTATGGTGACTGCAGCTACCACCGCCACCACTGCTGCCACAGCGGTGGCTGCTGGCAAGCGCTCAGATCTGTCTCCTTGCCTGGATTTTCCCTCTCTGGCCTAACTCTCTGTCCTGTGATGGCACATTTGGTGTGATTCTCTGTCTTGGGACTAAAACTCCTTTCTATTTGAGAGCTTGTTTAACCTCCAGCTTCTCCTCTGCCATCTTCCCAGGACCGCATGCAAGGAGTACATTTCTTATCAAGCATAGCTGCCTGTTCCTTTATTTACCCTTCCCATACCTTATCATCTCCCACTCTCCCACCCCCATACATTTCCCCCCCTGCCGCACCAGCTCCCGACTAAATTAGTAAAGTTCAATTTACGACATAATGACTTGTAACTCTCATTGTTGCAATGGGCCCACCTGTATCCCTATTTGAACGATTTGTCTTTCCTTTTCCCCTCCACAAATTACCTCAACATCAAATAAGGTGAAAGCAGAGGTTATACAGTGGGAGAGGAACATACAAAATAACAAACATCATCTTATGAATATATTAGAAACAATCGCAAGAAAGAAACAATATTTGAATACTTATCTTGGTATTCATTTCACATAACATCACCGTATCTGATCTTTTCTGTTTGTCTCAGATATATATTAGTTATTGCAAATAAAGGAAACTATTGGACCCATGTTTCTTTGGGCCTGGCTTACTTCACTTCACATAATTTTTTCCAAGTCTTTCCATTCTTTCCATTTCCTTACAAATGGAGCAATGTCCTTCTTTCTGATGGAGCCATAAAATTCCATTGTGTATATATACCACATTTTCTTGATCCATTCATCTACTGAGGAACATCTGGGTTGGTTCAATATTTTAGCTACTGTAAATAATGCTGCAAAAAACTTAGTTGTGCTGGTAGCGTTAGTATGGTCATGTTTGTGATCATTTGTTAAATGCCCCAATGTAGGATTGCTGTGTCTTATATAAAGTCTTTTAAGGAACCTCTATACTGCTTTCCAAAGTGGTTGAAAAAGTTTACACTCCCAACAACCATGCAGTAAGGTCCATTTCTGTCCACACCCACTCAAGCATCTGTTGTTATTAGAGTTCTTGATTATAGCCATTCTAACTGGGGTGAGGGGGTATCTCAATGTTGTTCTGATATGCATTTATTTTATGTCTAGGGAGGTTGAACATTTCTACATGTGTCTACTGGTCATCCTTCTTTCCTCTTCAGAGAAGTTTCTCTTTAAGTGGTTAGCCCATTTATTTATTGGGCAGTTGTTTCTTGGAGGATTTGTTGTTGTGGGATTTAGATTTTTGAGTTCCAGGTATATTTTAGATAAAAGACCCTATCCATTGTATGTTTAGTGAAGATCTCCCAATCCATGGGCTTTCTATTGTTCTTTCAAGCTATGTCCTTTGCTATGCAGAAGCTCATGGAATCCCATTGGTCCAACCTTTTTGATTTTTTGTATTTCTGAGTCTTTATTAAGAAAATTTCGGCCCATGCCAAGGAGACTTAGGATTTCTCCATCCATCCTGTATTGTTTTCAGAGTTTCTGCATTGATTCCAAGGTCTTTTCTCCATTTGGAAGTGATTTGGGTGCTGGGTGATATACAAGGATCTAGCTTAGTTTGCTATATGTGATTAAACAATTTTGCCAGCACCATTTACCAGAGAGGCTGTCTTTCTTCCATTCTATTTTTTTAGCTCTCTTCTCGACGATTAGTTGCTATAGGGCTGTAGGTTGAGTTCCAGGTTTCAACTCTATTCCATTTGTCCTAAGTTGTGTTCTTGTGCCAGTAACAAGCTATTTTGATTCCTATGGCTTTGTAGAAGAGATTGAAATATGGTATTGATATTCCTCCATGTTTTTGTTATTTGGGGTCTTTTATTGTTCCAAATGAATTTTTGGATTACCTCTTCTATTTCCTTGAAGAATGAGTTGGAATATTGATAAGTATTGCATTGAATTTGTAGATAGCCTTAGTAAGTGTTGCCATTTTCAGGATGTTGATCCTTCCAATCCAGGAGAATGAGAGGTTTTTCCACTTTCTGTGTTGTGTTTTGATTTCCTTTTTCATGATTATAAAGTTTTCATCAGAGTGGTACTTCATTTCTTTGGTTAAGTTAATTCATAGGTATTTTATTTTTTGTGTGGATATTATGAATGGAGTTTCCTAATTTCAGCCACGCTTTTCTCATTGTTGGCATACAGAAAAGCCATTGATTTTTTTTTTTTTGGTCAGTTGTGGGGCTTGAACTCTGGGCCTGGGTGCTGTCCCTCAATTCTTCAGCTCAAGGCAAGCGCTCTACCACTTGAGCTACAGCGCCACTTCTGGTTTTCTGGTGGTTTATTGGAGATAGGAGTCTCACAATCTCTCCTGCCCGGGCTGGCTTTGAACCGCGATCCTCAGATCTCAGCCTCCTGAGTAGCTAGGATTACAGGCGTGAGCCACCAGCGCCCGGCGAAGCCATCGATTTTTGAGGGTTAATTTCACACCCTGGTACTTTGCCAAAGTTTTTAATCATCTTGAGTAATTTCGAAGTAGCGTCTGTTGGATTCTTTAACTACAAGATCATGTCATCTGTCAAGAGAGAGAGTTCTACTTCATCTTTCCCTATTTGGAACCCTTTTATGTTTGCTTCTTTTATTGCTGTAGCTTTTATTGCTGTAGCAATCTAATACTAGATTAAAGAGAAGTGGAGAGACTGGACTTCCTTGTCTTGTTTCTGAGTTAAGAGTAAATGGCTTTACTTTTTCATCATTGAGTATAATACAGGCTGTATGTTTGTCATATACAGCCTTTATTATATTGAGGAATGTTCCATGGAGTCTTAATTTTGTCTTCATCATAAAAAGGTGTTAGATCTTGTCAAATGCTTTTTCTGCCTCTATTGAGATAACCATGTGGTTCTTATCCTTGCTCTTGTTGATGTGATGAATTATATTAATTGATTTGCATATATTGAACCAGATTTCCATGCCTTAAATGAATTCTGTTTGATCCTGGTGTATGATTTTTTGGATGAATTGTTGAAGTCGATTGGCCAAAATTTTGTTGAGAAGTTTTCATCAATACTCATCAAAGAATTGGGTCTATACTTCTCGTTCTAATATGAGTCCCTGCCTGCTTTTGGGATGAGGGTTATGATTGCTTCAAAGAATGAGTTTGTTAGCGAACTTTCTCTTTCAATTTCCTAGAAGAATTTGGAGGACTATTGGTGTGAGCTCTTATTTAAAGTCTGGCAAAATTCTGGTGTAAAACCATCTGGTCCTGGGCTTTTCCTAGATGAGCGGTCCCTTATTGTTGTTTCTATTTCAATGCTTGATATGGGACTGTTAAGATGGTTTAACTCATCTTGGTTTTGTTTCGTTATGTGGATATTTGCTAGGAAAAGATCCATTTCTGCCAAGTTCTCAAACTTATTAGCATAAAGTTTTAAGAAGTATTCCTTTATAATGATCTGATTTATGGTTGTTTCTGTTCTGGTTTTTCTATTCTCATCTCTTACTTTATTTATTTGGGTGTGTTCTCTTCTTTTTCTGATAAGATTTGCTAATGGTCTGTCAACTTTGTTAATTTTTGTGAAAAACCAAATCTCTGTTTTGTTGATTTTATTTTATTTTATTTTATTTTAGATTCTAATTCATTTAGTTTATATATTTTTTTTAATCTGACAGTTTTAACTAGCAAGTACCTGGTGTGGACCAGTGAAGTCTACTCCACTCTGGGTTGCCAATCATGAGGAATTAAAAAAAAAAAAACCCTAAATCCTTCTTCTTTTGGAAAATTTCCATCTACTTGATTTGAGTTTATCTTGCTGCTCTTTTTCAAAGAGGTTCAGATGTCTCATTAAATTGTTGGTTTCACATATCTCCAATATGTTGATGTAGAAACTCAGACCTATAAAATTGCCTCTGAGTACTGCCTTGGCTGTGTCCCAGATGAGCAGGTAATTTGCGTGTTTATTTTTGTTGAATATCGCGAACCTTTGAATTTCTTTTCTAATCTCATGACCCACTTGTGATTCTACAGTGTGTTGTTCAGCTCCTGGTGTTACAGGACTTTCTTTGGAGGCTTTTTGTTTTGAGTTTGAATTTTATTCGCTTGTGGCCTCAGAGAATGCATGGTATAACTTCAATTTTTCTGAACTTGGAAAAGTTTGCTTTGTGACCTAAAACGTGGTTTATGTTGGAAAATATTGCATGTGCTACTGAGAAGAACGTGAATTTTGATGCTGCTGAGTGAAATATTCGGTACATGGTTTTAAATCTAGTTGATCTATACTGTTGTTTAGATCTGTATTTTCTCTGATGAGATTTTGCCGAGTTGATCTACCTAGTAGGAATAGTGGTGTGTTAAAATCCCCAAAAAGTAATGTCTTTACATCTATGTGAGATTTGAGGGAAAGTAGTGTTTCTTGTATGAATTTTGGTACTCCACTGTTTGGCAAATGGAGATTTCGAATTATAATATCCTCCTGAGTGAGAGATCCCTTAATTATTATGCAGTGATTTTCTTTATCTCTTCTCACTAATTTTAATTTGAAGTCTATTATATCTGATTTTATGATTGCAACTCCTGCTTGTTTATAGGGGTTTTTGGCTTGGTAGATTTTATTCCAGCCTTTCACTTTCAAAATGTGTTTGTTTTTATGGGCAAGGTGTGACTCGTGAAGACAGTAGATAGGAGGATCTTGGTTTTTAATCCAACTAGTCAGTTTATGTCGCTTAATTGGAGAGTTAAATCAGTTAATGTTGAGAGAAAGGACTGAGAGGTATTTGGGATGTCCAGACATTTAATCCACTACCTTGGGACCTGTGGCAACTGGATTCTTCCTATGGTTCCTGAATTCTCAGTTTGGGTGCGGTTTCTTGGCCTTTAGTGTGTTCTTGTTGGTTTTCTATGTGTAGGACATCTTTAAGTATCTTTTGTAGGGCTGCTTTGGTTGAGATATATTCTTTCACTTTTTCTTTGCTATGGAAGGTTTTTTATTTGAATTTGGGTTAAGAAGGAGATTTTACTGAGTACAGTATTATTGGTTGATATTTGTTTGTCTTTAGGGCATGGCATATATAATTCCAGGATCATCTTGCTTTCATTGTTCTCTTGTGAGAAATCTGAGGTGATTCTAATTAGTTTCCCTTTATAGGTGATTTATCTTTTCTTTTTGACAGCTGTAAGGTTCTTTTCCTTGGTCTGAATTGATCCTGTGCAGATTATACTGTGATGGTGGGATATGCTGTTATGGTCTGATCTATTATGGATTTTAAAAGCTTCTTGTATATGAATTGGCTGGATGACTTTCTCCTGGGTGGACCTGAGCCTGGCTCTGGTCAGGTTCCTGTGACCTGCTAAATGACTTGTTTGTTTTCTTCCAAGGCCTTAGTTGGAGCTAGCTGCTCAATGGGCCTTTGTCAGTATCAAAGATGGAAATATCCAGTAGTGGGGGGGAGGGGTGGCCTTCTCTCCTCTACTCCCTGTGTAGGAGTGAGGATGTCAGGATTCTACTCATGCTATACTCTTTTGTTCTGGATCATCTCTGGTCTCGGTTCTGCAGAATGAAGTTATCTGCTCCTTGTCATTTCTTGCTGATGTTGAGTAGAATATGCTCACCTGCTCCGACTGGAGCCTTTGACTCGGACTCTGTGTTGTAGGTATGGGGGCCATTTAAGCCACCATCTGCACAGCTTCTGCTACTGCTAATTGCTCAGAACTGTCTTCTTGTCTGGATTTTCCCTCTATGGCCAAAGTCTCTGTACTTTGATGGTACATTTGGTGTATTTCTCTGGAACACCAAACTGATTTCTATTGGAGAGCTTGTTTAGCCTCCAGCTTCTCCTCTGCCATCTTCCCAGTACTCCCTACTCATCCTGTATTCTTATATCAGGAAGTTTTTATTCTCCTAACTAATCATTACAAAAATCGACATAAAACATGGAGCCAAAATCAAATACAGTGACAACAGGAGGAAGAACATGAGGTAGAGACAAAAATAATCGTATGCTTTATTAAAATCCAGAAGTATAAGGATAAACGGTTCTGAAGCTATCTTGATATTCATTTCCTGGAAATTCATTTTATAAAATATATATTCTCTCTCTCTCTCTCTCTCTCTCTCTCTCTCTTTACCAAAGTATAGAGTTTTGGAGCTTTTCTACTAATCTGATAAAATTATCATAGATATATGCTATTTATAGCAAATAAATGGACAGTTTTATACTGATGGCATGGAAGGAACACTCAAAATAAATTTGAACACAGGGGACAAAACCAGAATTTTAATAATTACTATAGAATTCACACTAAGAAGAGATAAAAATTATCTCGAGAAATACATTCATTAGATAGTCTTAAGACTTAATGAGATAAAATTACTACCTGCTGAATTACAATTGTCATATAATTTCATTGACAATTGCAAAATCATACATTTCACCTTATTTTCATTTATTTTGATATCATTTATTTCCTGTCCTTTTCAGATGATGTGAACTCTGAAGATTATTCAAAACCAGTTGACCAAAAGAAGAAAGGCAGTCTTGGAAGACACTGTATCTTTTAATCTCTTTCAGAGAACGACAAGAAAATTTTAGAAAAATACACTTGTTCATTTTTTCTTGAGTCAAAGAAAAATAGCAATCACTTGTGTACAATTTTGATAAATGCTAAGAACTCTATTAGCTATTTTGGAAGTATGGAAGTCCAGTTAGCACAAGCTACCTAAGGTCATATCAATTTTAACAATTTTCCACATGAGTTCATTCACTAATTATTACTTCTTTTCCACATAGTATCTTTTCTTGTTCACACTAACCATTGTAATGCTTGTCTTTTTTATGAAAATAGAATTTGTTTTCAGACAGTATTGAACATGAACTCATAATACATGGAATACAGTCCTGTTTCTAATTGGACTCGTACATCAAGCATTTTTTTTCTGAAGATCTACCATGTGAAAGAAAGATGGAACAGTGCAGTTAGAGTATAGTATAGATATGTGAATTCAGAAGATGAACAGCAGACATGGTGGTTTTGAAAACAGGTTGTTGTTGTTGATGTGCATATTTATACAACAACATTTACCTATTGAATAATATCAAAAATTGGCTACAATTTCTCAATAAATTTGGTTTTGTGACAATACTTACAGAAGGGTTACAATAACACGAGCAATGTAATAAATACCATTCTTATCAAGCATCATTGCCTCTCCCTTTATTTTTTCCCTACCATCAATGCCCTCCAATTTTTGAAGCAAACTTTGAACATGAATAAAATTCTTTGGATTGATTCAACACTAATACATTACATTAAAACCTAGGAAAGATTCTTCTTCTTCTGTTCCTCCTTCTCCTCACCCTCCCTCTCTTTTCCACTCCTCATCCTCGTGCTCTTCTTCCTTTCACTATTCATCCTTCTCTTTCCCCTCCATCTACTCTTCCTTCTTTCCTTACTTCTTCCCATTCTTCCATTTCCCCTTCATCTCTTCTTCTCCCACTCTTTTCTTTCCCTCTCTCCCTCTCTACCTTTCTCACTCCTGCCCTGTATTTCCCTTCCTTCCTTCCTTCCATCCTTCCTTCCTTCCTTCCTTCTTTCCTTCCTTCCTTACAGTTTTCTCTTCTCCCTTTCTATACTTCCTTCTTTCTTCCTACTGTCATTTAACCTCCATCTCCTATGATCCATCAAAAATCATTTCATTCTTTCCTTTCACCTTACCCTCCCTGACTAACCCAAGCATGAAGATCTGAAGTTAAACTCCTGGCCTGGAAGTTGAAATTGGGGTTGAGATTGGAACTAATACCCTGGTTCTTTAAGTCAAAGACTTGTACTTGTACTCTTGAGCTGGAATTTGAACTTCTACCTGGGCCAGAAACTCTGGGCCTGAGCCTTGAATTCACAATGTGGGCTTTGAACCCAGGCCTGCACTTGAGTTCGTAGGCTGGAAATAGAATTCATGGCCTGTTCCTAGATCTAGTGCTTAGGAACTGAAATTGGATCCTAGGCATTTAACTCGTAGCTGGGCATTGAAGTCAGGTGTGAGCCTTAAGCTCACAGCCTGGGACGTGAATTCATGTCCTGACATGAACTTGTCACCTGAGATTGAAAAATAGAGTCATGGAAACTGAACAGGGATCCTTGATGGAGCTCATCGCCTGGGAATTGAACCCACAGCTGGGGCTTGGAAATTGGTTCCTAGGCCTTCAACTCAGCCTGTGTCTTGAACTCCAAGCTGTTCATTGACCTAATTGTCTATGCCATGAATGTTGGCCCAGGAACTTGAACTCATTTCTGGGCCTTGAATTTGTAGCCTGGGCCAAGAATATGGGACCTAGAAATTGAACTCACAGCCTATGCCTTGAACTAGGAGCCTGGAGCTTGAACTCAGTTCTGGGCCTTAAACAAGTGACCTAAACCTTGAATACGTTTCCGGGGCCTTAAATTTGGAAACTCTACAAAGTTCCTGAGCTTCTCTGTGCTCAATACTGTGCTCAACTACTGGAGATTCAACTGTTTTTCTTTGTTTGTTCCATGGCTGGAGAAAGATTTTTAGTTTTAATTTAGTTTTTGAATCACAAATGTACTTTTTGCTACAAGAGAAGTCAATCCATCTGGTTCCATATTTCTCACATTTGGTTTATTTGCTTCTGTTTTATATGTAAATAGTTTCCTTTATGTGAAAGTGGAGGGGCTGGGCTGGGAGGCAGGGAGCGTGTATTGTGTGTGTGTGTGTGTGAGGGGCTCTATACTTGTATGCTTTCAATAGAAAGGGAGGAAAGGGCATTAACAGGCCTTCCAGACTGTTAGGAGATAAGTAGGTGGACAGGGTACAGAGACAGCTGTGCAAAAAAAGAATTAATTGCAAAACTAATGTATAAAGCACTCAGGAATAGAGTTGCACACATGTGCACACACAGAGGGTTGAGAGAAATTTCATGAACCAGGCCCCGCTTTGCATAAGGTGTTCTCTACCTTGCCAGCTGCTTTTTCCTTTAGGTTAGGGTTGAGGGATTGATAATGATCCCAGAGCATTTTTACATTCACCTCACCTTCCTCATATCAAGAAACCCACCTGACCTGCTGTGGGAAGAATAAAGCTCCCAAAATTACACCACAGGACTTGTAATGATGAAAAAGAGCAGCAAGATAAACCGCAATCCAGTAGATTGAATGAAATAATTAAAATTAAATCCGAATTAAATGAATTAGAATCCAAAAAAACTATAGAAAGAATCAACAAAACAGAGTTGGTTCTTCGAAAAAATTAACAAAATTGACAGACCCTTAGCAAATCTTACCAGAAAAAGAAGAGAACACACCCAAATAAATAAACTCAGAGATGAGTATGGAAACATCACCACGGAAACAACCAAGATTCAGAACATTATAAGGGAATACTTCTCAAAACTTTATGCTAATAAGTTTGAGAACTTGACAGAAATGGACCTTTTCCTAGCAAATAATGACATGCCAAAACTAAACCAGGATGAGTTAAACCTTCTTAACAGGCCCATATCAAGCATTGAAATAGAAACAGCAATAATAGACCTCCCAGCTAAGAAAAGTCTAGAACCAGATGGTCTTAAAGTGGAATTCTACAAGGCCTTCAAAGCAGAGCTCACACCAATACTCCTCCAACTCTTCAATGGAATTGGAAGAGAAAGTTCACTATGAACACATTCTATGAAGCAATCATAACCCTCATCCCAAAACCAGGCAGGGACTCATCAAAGAAAGAGAACTATAGACACATTTCTTTGATGAACATTGATGCAAAACTTCTCAACAAAATTTTGGCCAATCGACTTAAACAATTCATCCAAAAAATTATACAACACGAATAAACAGGATTCATTTCAGGCATGCAAAAGTGGTTCAATATACGCAAATCAAATAATATTATTCATCACATCAAGAGGAGCAAGGATAGTAACAACATGGTTATCTCAATAGATGCAGAAAAAGCATTCGACAAGATCCAACACCCCTTTATGATGAAGGTTTTGGAAAAATTAGGAATCAATGGAACATTCCTCAATACAATACAGGCTATATATGACATACCTACAGCCAGCATTATACCTAATGGTGAAAAATTAAGCAATTTCCTCTTATCTTAAGAACAAGACAAGGATGTCTACTCTCAGCACTTATCTTCAATCTAGTATTAGAATGCCTAGCTACAGCAATATGCAAGATGCAAACATAAAGGGGATCCAAATAGGGAAAGAAGAAATAAAACTCTCCCTCTTTGCAGATGACATGATCTTGTATTTAAAGAATCCCATAGACTCCACTCCCAAATTACTCAAACTGATTCAAAACTTTGGCAAAGAAGAAGGGTATAAAATTAACCCCCCAAAATCAATGGCTTTTCTGTATGCCAACAATAAGAAAAATGGGGCTGAAATTAGGAAAGCAACTCCATTTGTAATAGCCCACAAAAAATAAAATACCTAGGAATTAACTTAACCAAAGAAATGAAGGAACTCTATGATGAAAACTTTAAAATCTTGAAAAAGGAAATCAAAACAGAACTTAGAAAATGGCAAAACCTCCCATGGTCCTGGATTGGAAAGATTAACATCGTGAAAATGGTAATATTTCCCAAGGCTATTTACAAATTCAATATGATACATATCAAAATTACAACCTCATTCTTTAAGGAAATAGAAGAGGCAATCCAAAAATTCATATGGAACAATAAAAGACCCTGAATAGCAAATAGGCTCCTCAACGTAAAGAACAGTGCTGGAGGAATATCAGTACCAAATTTCAAACTCTACTATAAAGCCATAGTAATCAAAACAGCTTGGTAGTGGCATAAGAACACACCTCAGGACTAATGGAATAGAAATGAAAACCCAGAAACGAACCTACAGAATTATAGGCATCTAATCTTTGATAAGGGAGCTAAAAAAAAATAGAATGGAAGTAAGACAGCCTCTTCAGTAAATAGTGCTGGCAAAATTGGTTAACTACTTGTAGAAAACTAAAGCTAGATCCTAATATATCACCCTGCACCAGAATCAACTCCAAATGGATCAAAGGCATCGGAGTCAAAGTAGACACTCTGAAAACATTACATGGTGGAATAGGAGAAACACTAGGTCTCCTTGGCGCAGGCCTAAATTTTCGTTATATAGACTCGGAAACACAGCAAATCAAAGAAAGGTTGGACAAATGGGATTGCATGAAGTTGCAGAGCTTCTGCATGGCAAAGGACATAGCTAGCAAGATCAATAGAAATAGAAAGCCCACGGATTGAGAGAAGGTCTTCATTACTAATACAACAGACAAGGGTCTCTTATATAAAATATACTTGGAACTCAAAAAATTAAATCCCCCAATAACAAATCCTCAAAGAAACAACTGTCCAATAAATAAATGGGCTAAAGACTTGAAGAAAAACTTCCCTGATGAAGAAAAAAGGATGGCCAATAGACCCATGAAGAAATATTCCACCTCCCTAGCCATAAAAGAAATGCAAATCAAAACAACATTGAGATACCACCTCACCCCAGTTAGAATGGCAAAAATCAAGAACTCTAATAACAACAGATGCTGGAGGGGATGTGGACAGAAGGGAACCTAACTCCATTGTTGGTGGGAGTATAAACTTGTTCAACCACTTTGGAAAGTAGTATGGAGGTTCCTCAAAAACCCCACATAGAGCTCCCCTATGACCCAGCAGTCCCACTTTTGGGCATTTACCCAAAAGTTTACAAACAAGACCACACTAAATTTACCAGCACAACTATGTTAATTGCATCATTATTTACCATAGCTAAGGTATGGAACCAATCCAGATGCCTCTCAATAGATGAATGGATCAAAAAAATGTGGTATATATACATAATGGAATTCTATGCCTCCATCAGAAAGAATGACATTGCCCCATTTGTTAGGAAATGGAAAGACTTGGAAAAAATTATATTAAGTAATGTAAGCCAAGCCCAAAGAAACATAGGTGCCATGATTTCCCTAATTTGCAATATCTAATATATGTATGAGACAAGCAGAAAAGGTTAGATATGGTGATGTTAGAAAAATGAACCCTAAAATATATATTTAAATGCTTTTTTTTTCTTTCATGCATTTGTTTCTAACGCAATTATAAGATTTTTTTTTTTGTTGCTTTGTATGTCCGTCCCCCATAGTATAACTCCTCTTTTCACTGTATTTGATGGTATAAATTGTGGAGGGGAAGGGGAAAAACAAGTCATTTAAATAAGGATAGAGGGGGACCTGTTGCAACAATGAGAAGTACAAGTTTTCATATCAAAAACGGACTTCACAACTTGAGCGGGGTTGGGTGGAGGGGAAGGGAGGATGGGAAGTGATGGGAAGGGAAAACAAAGAAGAAGGCTATAACGCTTGATAAGAAATATACTCACTATCTTGCCCATGTAATTGTAAACCTTCTGTACAGTATTTTCATAATAAAAAAATTAAAAAAATTTTTTAGGAATTAACCTAACCAAAGATGGAAAGGATCTATTTAAAGAAAATATAAAAATATAAAGTATCAGGACACCAGGAAATGGTGCCAAAACAATTCTAGGCAAAAAAAAGGTAGGATTCTCTATACTGGACTTCAAACTTACTATAGAGCCATAATAACAAAGACAATTTGGTATTGCATAAAAGAAAAAAATGGAATAGATTAGAATTTGCAGAAATAAAACCACATGCTTACAATCATCTGATATTTGACAACTCAAAATCGATAAAAGACCATAACATCAATCCCAAATATCTGAATCTACTGAAGCACAGACTAAGAGAGACACTTGAATTTATAGGCACAGGCAAGAACTTCTTTAGCAGAGTCCTAGGATCACAACAAATTAGGGAGAGACTCAACAAATGGGACTACTTTAAAACAAAATGATTCTGCACAGCTAAAGACATAGCAACCAAACTAGAAAGAACCAATTGGGAAAAATATTTACCAGCAATATATCAGACAAAGGCCTATATCCAGTATATACACTAATCTTTCCCAAACCTAATGAACCAATTACAAAATGGTCAAAGGAACTAAAAAGAGACTTCTCAGAAGAGATAAAAAATGCAAAGAAGCACATGAGGAAATTCTATTCATCCTTGGCTGTAAAGGAAATGCAAATAAAAACAATCCTGAGATAACACCTTATTCCATTCAGCATGGTCTGCATCCTAAGATCAGACAAAAACAAAGGCTGGAAGAAGCCATTGACAAATGCAGAAAAACGAACTCTATTGCATTGTTGCTGGGAATGGACATTAACCCAACCACTTTGGAAAGCAGTCTAGAGGTACCTCAGAAAAATAAACATAGACCTTCCCAATGACCCAGCCATACCACTCCTAGGCATCTATGCTGAACAACAGGAACCAGGATAAAAGTACACATGCACTTCCATGTTTATTGCAGCACTGCTCACAATAGTCAAGATATGCAAAGAACCCAGATGCCCTACTGGATAATTCGAATGGATAAATAGATCCAAAAATGGTGGTACCAATATACAATGGAATATTATGCAGCCATTAGAAAGGACAAAATAACGATATTTGCAGGGATATCGATGGAAATAGAAAAGTAATTTTGAGTGAGGTAAGCCAAAAGAGACAAATGGAAAACGATCTCCTTGATATGCAGATATTAAATACAACATGTAAAGAGATACAACAAAGTAAACCGGACTCGACAAACAAAGAACTTCCAGTCATCTCGTTTCATTACAAAATAAGCCAAAGCTACTGACCACATTTAAGGTATATATGCAAACATCTGAGGGAAATTAAGAAGAGGACACAGAATCAGAGATAGATAGATGAAAACACACCAGAAGGATGCATCAGCTGCATTGGACATTAATGAAAATGAACTAGGCAACTCAAGGGCAGTGATGGGAGGGAGGGAGTGAGGGAGATAGAGGGAAAAGCTGACAGTAAGCAAAAGGAAATAAATGTACATATCACTTGTTATGGAAGACATAGCTTTATTGTCTAAGCTGATATAATTCCCAAACTATGGTCCACAATTTGCTTCATGAATGTTAGAATGTGCTTGAGAATTTAACTATAACTATTTCAAAATTCTATGAAATTTGTGAAATTTAGGTCAATCACAATAAATATTTTAAAGAAAATTATATACATGATATGGTGGCATCACATGGCCATTGTAATAACACTGTCCCATTGTGTTTTCACAAATGTGGAATTATCTCATATTTTAGAAAATTCATGGTCTTTGGGCTTCCAGTCTCTTCCTGTGAACTTATATCCTCACTGTAAACTAGTCACAATAGAACTTGGACATGTTATTGTGATATTGCAAACTTGTACTGACATTACAAACCCATTGTGGCCTCATTACCATTGTGACATCAAAAACCTATTGTGCTATCACCATCACACTGTACCATCCCAAACCTGCTATGACCTATTAGCACATTTGACAATACACTTGGCTTTTCTGACATCACAGAAATTTTGTTTACCCATATCTTTTTGTTCTGGTCATGGGGTTTGAATTCTGGGCCTGGGTTCTGTCTTTGAGAGCTTCAGCTAAATGCAAGTGCTCTACCACTTGAGCTACAGCACCAATTCCACTTTTCTGGTGGCTGATTGGAGATAAGAGACTCACGGACTTTGCTACCCAGGCTGGCTTTGAGCCGCGATCCCCAGATCTTAGGGTTTTGAGTAGCTAGGATTACAGGTGTAAGCCAATAGCACCCAGCTCCTTCCCATACCTTATTGTGACCAAACGTCACTGCAGATCAGATATACAATTGTAACATAACAAATTCTTTTTAACATCCTCCAAAATGTGATAGTCCATTGTCTTTATGGCAGCATCAACTCACTGTGATATCACAAATCTGCAATGGCATCATAGCATTATGACAACACATTGTCATTGTGAAGTCATAGACACTTTGTGAATGCCTATTCTGTGTTTTCATTCTTTTTCAATTAGGCATGTAGGTTCATTTTAGAAAATCATTGCAACCTCATAACAATTGTGAAATCACATTGCTGTTTTGATATAAACCCACTGTGCTATCACAAACCTGTCCTCTCCTCATAACCTTTGTGATATGCTGCCATTGTGATATATTAGGCCCTTTGTGAACTCATAATCTGTTTTTGAGCTCATCATATTATCCGAACTTTTCTGCTTGTCTTTGACATATAGTAGTTATTGCAAATAAGGGAAACCATAGGACTTAGTTGGTGTGGGGTGAGGAAACATAAAGGGTATTATGGGGAATGGGAAGTGATGAAAAGAAATAGGAAGAAGAAAAAAGGAGGTGGCAACAATATTTGATAAGAAATGTACTTATCATGTTGCCCATGCAATGTAACCCCTCTGTATGATATTTTCACAATAAAAAATAAAAAATAAATAAATTTATGACAGGAGAGGATTGTGATTATTGATATCTCTATGGCATTGTGATGTTACACAGGAATTGTAATGCCAGAGTGGGCTGATAGTGTCAGAACAGAAATGTGATGTCACACTGGAGATTAGATAACAAATAGTCTGTGATGTTCCAGTGGCATGTCTGACCTCAAATGTCATTAGGATGAGTATTATGTACACAAAGTCACTGTGATGCCACATTTGTTTTGAGGTCAGAATGGGTTTCTTATATCAACCCACTTGCAACATGTGCAAAAGAATGTAATCACAGAATAGGCATTATTTGAAGAAGCTTGGAATTATGAAATTGAGCATAATAAAGGAGGATGATAAAACAGAAGATGTCTCCAAGCTTAAGACTGAGGTTCAGAGTTGTAAACAGGACTTAAAAAAATTAAAGACCCTGAAGTTCAGGACAAAACCAAACTGATCAACTAGCAGGAGAAACCATGCTAAAAGCAGTGGGGTCCCTAGAGCTGCTAGTCATTAAGATTAAAGGAAGAAGGCAAAACAGTGGTAACAAGTGTGCAAATGTGGAGACTAAACTTGTGAAAAATGGATACAGGCTCAAGCCTTCTGTCTGTTTATACCCTGTTTATATTTGGCACCCTGGTAAAATTGCCCTGGACCACTGCCTAAATCTGTATTTAACCTGTGGACCTCAGCCTGACAAACCTATGTAATGTAAGTAGAAAGTTGCCAATAGATAAATACTGGAAAGCTGGAATAGGTGGAGAAGTCTTTTATGCAAGGATCCTCACCTGATGAATTTTGGGAAGTGGACTTCACAGAGTTAAAGGATGGAGAGCAGATGTATAAGTATCTGTTAGTTTAATGGACACTTTCAGGCTGGGCTGAGGCATTCCACACAAAAACCAAAAACACTCAGGTAACAGCTCTAAAATTACTCCATGAAATAAATCCTCAAATTGTTTTACAATTAGCAATGGCCCAGCATTCATGGCCCAATTATTCAATAATTAGCTAAAGTACTAGGAATAAATTGGAAGTTCCATTGTATTTATTGATCTCAGAGTTCATGGCAGATAGAAAGAAAGAATAGGACCTTAAAGAAACAAATTATTTACAGAGACTGGCCATGACTGGCTAAGCCTCCACTCTATTGATCTCTTTCAAGAAAGATATACACCTAATGTTAAAGGATTCACTCCTTTCAAAATAATTTATTATAGAACACCCTCTTTGGTTCTAACTTGGTAACCTATATTAACAAAAATGTTTAATCAAAATTTTACAGTCCCTGAAGACTTTGCAACATGTTCTTGGAGGTTTCTCTCCTTTGGTAGCTGAGGCCCACTGGCCTGAAGAGTAAAACTCCACAAATTCAATTTTGTTTACACAGTTGGTGTGGGTTAAAAGGCAACATGTTTCTGAACTGTAAACCAAGTGGCAAGGACCTTACTCAGTGGTGCTAACTACACCATTGGCTATTAATGTTGCAGGAAAACAGCTTTAAGTCTATCACTCTGAAATGGAAGCAACTGTGGAACAATATCCAGGGAAGGCTACAGGATGGAATGTTCAAACACACTCAGAGGATCTGTTAAAGATAAGAATTACCAAGTGTTAATTGGTGTTAACTAGTGTCTTTCTATGGTTTCCTCCTTGTTATATGTTAAATTTGCATTTCAAGCCTGTCCAATATAGGGATGAGAAGGGAACGTTTAGAGTTTGGTCAAGAAGGGATAAAGGATTTTATTGGGTATGAAAATCAGTGGTGAATGTAATAACAAGCAGGGACCCAATAATTAACATGACCCCAGGAAATGGAGAGCATGTGGCAAGCCACTGAAGCGGGCTAGACATGCTGCTGGTGGGGTTGAGGTATCATGCCCCACATGTGAGCTGTCAAGACATGATTGAGCAGTGGAAGTTTAGGACATGATGGTTGAAAACTGTTAGACAGGAGACCCTTTGAAGTGATGGAGGAGTACAGTCTATATATAACCTGCATATTCAGAGCAACAGAAGGGGAAAGAAAGAGGGGAAACACCTAGAAGGAATTGCAGAGAAAGCAGACGGGGAAAAAACTTAGGAAGAGAGGAATTTGAGGGAGAACAGGAGGGCAAAGATGGCAACTGGCCATCAGGATAAAACAGGATAGGCCTGTGAAGAGTGGAGAGGCCTGAAGAGATGGAGGAACTGGTGGAAGGGAAAAACCTGGAAAGAAGGACAGGTCTGTAGAGAGGACGGAGGAAGGGAAAAGGACAAAGTCTTGCCCTTGGAAGTTCATAAATTTTGGGATGGTGGTTTGCAGACAAATTAACAAAGCTTGAGGCCATCCATGGCAGCTCTGAAGTTTGTTGGTCAATGCAGCTCTTGGCTCACTCTGGGTATCCATCCCAGAACAAGTTATTTGAAGGACCCTTTCTAGTAAATAATTTTGTTTATTGTCTTAAATAAGTCTCAATGGATTGTCTTCTGCTTCATAGGTCATAATTATACATGTTTACAGACGGAGCTAGAAGTCCCAAAGGCCATCAATTATCTAAAATATTATGAGCTCATGATAGAGTTGTGCAAAACCAATGGGACAGTGATATCATAATGGCAATGTGATGCCACAAAACATGTCATAAAAATGTTTGGTTGTAACAATTAGTTGGTGTTGTCATAAGGGTGCTGAGGTCACCATATTTTTGTGATGTCACAATCGGTTGGCGATGTCAGAGTGGTATGTCAGACCTCCACCTTTAACTCCTCACTAGGATATGAGTTAGGAAAAAGATTTTGAGGTCTCCATAGTCATGTGTTCGCACATATGTGAAGTCCTAAAAGTTTTGTGATGTCACAATGTGACACAATGTTCATGATATCTTGAGTGTGAGGTCACAATTATAAGTTCACAGTGTATTTCCACAGCATATATCAAACCTAAAATATGAGATCTAAAACAGATTATAAGCATGTCACAAACGTTTTGAGGACAGGAATGGTTTTCAATGTCACAGCAGGTTAGTGATATCACAATGGCAATGTGATTTCACAATATCATATCATAATGATTTGGTGTCACAATTAGTTGATAAGGCCATACTGGTGATGAGGTCTCAATAGGTCTGTGATGCCACAAAACATTGGAGATATTACAATGGCATGCCAGATCTAAATTTTCATTGACTCACAATGAAACAATTCTGTCATTTCAATACCTTTGTGACATAACATTACTATTGTGATATCATCTACACGTTGTGACATCACAATCCTGTCCTGTTCTCATAACATTTGTAGCATGCTGCCATATGATAACTTAGGGCTTTTTAAAACTCATAATGTGTTTTTGGCCTCATAAGATTTCAGATATGTGATATCAGAAATGACTGTGGCATCATGACTACTGTAACATCACACTACCAGACATCATGACCATTGTGTTTTGTTGTGATTACAATTCTTTTAAGACTTCATCACATTTGTGAGAACACATGCCTTTGGATATATCACAGTCCTTATTTGAACTCATGTATTCACAGTGAATTAATGATATTTGTGGTCTGGCAGACCATTTTGCCATCACCAACCCATCTCAAACCTATTACCTCCTCACAAGAATGGCATCACCAATTAATGGTGACAGCAAAACTCTATTATGATCTATTATTTTGACATCACATTGCCATTGTGCTATCACTGTTCCGTTGTTTTCTTTTTCACAAACATTATGATCTGATAACTTTTTAGAAAATTCACGGCCTTTTGGACTTCAAGCTCCATCTATGAACTCCTATCTTCATTATGAACTAGAATCAATTGAAATTATACATATAATTGTGGTATCACAAACTCATTGTGAAGTCACAAATCATTTGGGACCTCCACACCACTGTGACATCACTAGCCCATTTTTAACATCACATTACCTTTGTGACATCATGACCACATTGTGACATCTGAACCATTAAATGACCACTTAGAACCTGTGAAAAAAACACATGTCCTTTGTGAAGTCACAGTCCCATTGTGTAACCATATCATCCTTGTGAACTAAGGACACAAGATCAGACATGCCATTTTGCCATCACCTACCCTTTGTGACATCATTATGTGACATCACATTGTCATTATGACAGCTCATTACTGCATCACCAAATTACTATAACTTCATAGCATTATGACATCACATTGCCTTTGTGAGGTCATAGAAACTTAGTGAAAGCATGTTCTGTGATGGCATTCTATTTCACATGTAGCTTATATGGATATCGGAACCCATTTTGACCTCATAATCTTTGTAACATCACATACACTTCATGATATCCTCCAGTGTGACATCATATACTCATAATGACACCATAATCTCATTGTGACATCACTGAACTACATCATAACATTATGACATCACATTTCCACGGTGACATCATAGTCACCTTGTAAGTGTCTACTCCATGATTTCATTCTATTTAAAATGAGGCATGTGTGTGGATAACCGAAACCTAAAGGCAATTAACCATTGAGATATCACATTGCCATTTGATATCACTAAAACATTGTGATATCACAAACTTGTCCTGTCCACATAACTATAGTGACATGCTGCCATTGTGATATCTTAGGCCATTTAAGCTCATACTCTGGTTATGTGATTGCGATATTAAAATCTGGTTTGACAACACTAACTCAATTTGACCTCATCACCACTGTGACAACACAAATCCATTTTGAAATCACATTGCAATTGCCACTTCATCATATTTCTCATCCCAAACCTCTAATGGCCTCTCAGCACATGTGAAAAAACATGAGGTCTTTGTAAGATCACATTTTGTATACCTATGTCCTTTTTGTGAAGTAATGACAATTGAGATCAAACAAATGCCATTGTAACACCAAAAACCCGCTGTGATATCATCACCAATATGACATCACATTGTCATTTTGACATTATCAGTTTATTGTGACATCACAAAACTGCAATGACACAAGAGCATTAATGACATCACATTGTTAATTTGACATCAAAGTTCCATTTTGAATGAGTATACTGTGATTTAATTCTATTTCAAATGTGGCCAGTGTGTTGATATCAGAAACACATTGTGTCATAATTACCACTGTAACATCACAATTCAGATGTGATATCATATTTCCATTATGATATAAGGACTCTAGTGTGAAATCTCAAACTATTCTGTTCCTCATAAACTTTTGTCACATACTGCCATTGAGATATCTTACTCCCTTTGTTAGTTCATAATGTGTTTTTAAACTCATAATATTTCAGGTATGATTGTGATATCAGAAATATGATCATGTTCACACTGCCAGATGTCATGATAATTGTATCACATTGTGACATCACAAACCTGATAGGACTCAATCAAATTTGTTACAACACATGCTTTTGGAGAAAAAAAAAAACACTCCAATTGAGACCTCTTATACTTATTATGAGCTATTGATAATTGAGATCTGGCATGCTATTGTGACCTCATCAACTAATCATGATATCAAAACATTATTAATGACATGAAGTTGTGGCATAACAATGCCATAGTGATACCTTTGTCTCTTTGTTTTCAAAAACCTCTTATGACCTCATTATATTTTAGATAATTCATGGCATTTAGGACAAGTTCATTCTGTGAACTGGTATCATCATTGTGAAGTACCAGCAATTGAAATTGGACTTGTTCTTGTGATATAACAACACATTGTGACAATACAAATCCATTGTGACCTCATCACCGCTATTACATCAAAAACCCATTGAGACATCACATTGCCATTATGACATCATGAAATCATGTGAAATCCCAAATCTTTATGACCCCTTAGAAACTCTGAAAAAAATACAGTCCCTCTTTGTACCCATATCCTCATTGTGAACCAATGAAAATTGAGATCAGATCTGCCATTGTAACATCATATGCCATTTCTGATATCGTTTCCAGTGTTGCATCACCTTGTTGTCATGACAGCATCAAAGCAGTGTGACATCACAAAACTAAAATAACACAATAGCATTATGACATCATATTGCCATTGTGACTTTGAATACACAATCTGAAAGCCTATTTTTGTTTCATTCTATTTCACATGTGATATGTGAATTCATATCAGAAACCCATTGGGATCTAATAACCATAATGACATGAAATACCTTTGTGACATCATAATTGCCATTGTGATATGACTAAACCCACTCCGCTATCACAAACCTGTCCTATCCTCATAAGTATTGTGACATTCTATTGTGATATCTTAGTCCCTTTGTGAATTCATAATCTCTTTCTGACTTCTTATTTCAGGTATGATATATGATATAAGAAATCCACTGTAACATCATGACCACTGTAACATCACATTGCCGTAGTGACATCATGATGATAAAATAACATCCAAAATCTATTCTAGCCTCTTAGCCCTTTTGAAACAAATATGGCCTTTCTGCCATTACAACCTCTTTTTGTAAACATACCGTCCTTGTGAGGTAATGACAACTCAGATTACATATTCCCATTGTAAACTCACAAAACTTTTGTGAAATAATCACCAGTGTCACATCCCATTGTCATTAAGCTCATTATGACATCACAAAACTACAATGACCTCATAGCATTATGAAATCACATTGTCATTGTGACATCATAGATACATTGTGAGTGCCTATTCTATGATTTCGTCCTATTTACATTGTAGCATTTGGGTTGATATCAGTAATCCATTGTGACCCTTAACTATTGTGACATTATAAAGGCTTTGTGACATCACACATAGTGATATCACTAACTCACTGTGTCATTACAAAACTCTCGTCTTGATAACTTTTGTGACATAATGCTACCGTGATATCTTGTACCCCTTGTGGGCATATAATCTGTTTTTAACTTCATAATATTCCACATATGACATGTAATAAGAGAAATCCATTTTCACTTTGTAAACAGTGTGATATCTCACAACCTTTGGAGACATCACAGTCTCTTTGTGAATGCATACATTCAGAGAGAGTTAATGACAATTGATATCCACCATGCCATTGTTTTATCACCAAGCCATTGTGACATCACAAACCTATTGTCACCTCATCACCAGTATGATATCTCTAAGTCAATGTGACATCATAAATATTATTCTGACAGGATATTGTGACATCACACTGCAATTGTGATATCAACTGTTCCATTGGGTTTTCACAAACGTAATATGACCTCATAACAATTTGGAATATGTATGGCCTTTGGGACATCAAGCTCTTTGTTGAATTTGTAAACTTATAACCCATAAAGGACAAGACATTCCATTGAGGTATATTTATGATAATAAAAAAATTATTTACACTAGAAAGGGGACTACATCTTCCTTGTCCAAGGCTGGATACCAAAAGCCAACAGCAGTTTCGACTACTAAACCTCAGACAACCAATGGGCAGCCCAGCACTTTGTTAAATGGTCTGTAAATCACCAACCCCAAAATTATGTTCTCCAAAGTTCCAAAGTTCAAAGGGAAAGGCTTTGTCCTTTTCCCTTCCTCTCTCCTTCTCTACAATTTGCCCTTTCTTTCATGTCTTTCTCTTTTTCCCTTCCACCACTTCTTCCTTCTCTTCAGGCCTCTACAATCTCCAAAGACCTGCTCTGCTCTGCCCCAGTGGCCAGTTACTGACCTTCCCCTCCTGGTCTCCCTGAAGTTCCTCTCTTCCCAGTTTTCCCCTCTGCTGTCTCACCACTTCTTTCCTTCCAGGAATTGCTCCTTTCGCTCCTCTTCCATGGTTCTGAACAGACAGTTTATATATCCTCTGTATCCCTCCCCCAATCCAAAGGGTCTACTGCCTCATAGTTTTCAACCATCATTTCCAAAACTGTCTAATGTCCAGTACCTTTTGATAGCCCTTGCAGCAGCATGACACACCCCATTCAGCACCATGCACCCTATCTACTCCAGCAGACTGGACGTGGGAACACACTGATTAGCAGACTTGCAGATTATTGGAGCCCCCTGGTTATTATATTCCCCATTAGTTTATATGTCTAATCAAATCCTTGATTTCTTCTGGAACAAATCCTAAACATTGCTTCTCTCCCCCACCCATTCTACAGAATTAGTACACAAATTTATACACAAATTAATACACAAAATTATCAGAAAATGAGAAAACCATAGAAATGTACTACTTAACATAAATTAACAATTGGTAGTTGTATCCTCAATAGATTGTCTGAGTGTGTCTGAACAGTCCATCTTGCAGCCTTCTTTGGAGATTGGTCCATTGACTATGTCACCCTGCCTGAAAAAGTGAACATTATTACTAACAGTAATACTAACATTATACTAACAGTAATACCCATACTTTCCCTCATTGAAGTCCAATTCCAAAAATTCACAGATTGAGGTTTCTCACATAAGTGTAAGTGCCCTCTCCAGATGTTTCAGCATTCCAGCATTTACTTCTTGGAAATTTTCTATATATGTAATATAAGAGAGTAAGGCAAAGAACCTAGGGGTTTTCAAGACAGATTTAGGCAGTGGCCCAGGACAATTTAAAAGGGCCCCAAATAACCAGATATATACAGGCAGAAGGCTTAAGCCTGTAAACAATTTTCTGAAATTCAGTCTCCATGTTTGCACACTTATTTTTGCTTCTTCCATTAATTTTAATGACTGGTAGTATTCTCCCGAACTACCTGATTAGCTTGGTTGTTTTCATGAACTTCAGGGCCTTTAGATTCTTTAACTTCTTTTTAGTAAAACCTAAGTCTGCAGCTTCGCGTGTTCTTCCATTTTTATCCTCCTCCTTTTCCCTCAAGCTCGCTTTCATGAATCAAATCACCTTCTCAAAGTCCTCCTCAGCCTGCAAGTGTTCTACCAGGGTCATAGTAGAGTTCCTTTGACTATCCAACTGCTGTTTCTTCTCACATAACCTTTGCTTGCTATTCATCTTCTCCTTTAAGTTCTCAATGGTACTATTGAGAGGTTTTTTTTTTTTTTTTTTTTTTTTACCTCCAACTGTTCCATTGGGACATTCTGCCTCTGCATTACATTTATGGTGAGAATCTCAAAAGTCTGTTTGGACTTTTCTTCTAGTAGCTTCTCTTTCTTGTTTTTCACTTCATTGTATTTTTGTGGCAGATCTTCTTAACTATTTGTTTAGCTCTTGTGGTATTTTGCCTAATGCTTTTTCCCTTTCCCAGGAATATCCTATGAAAGCAAAGTCTCTTGAGCCTGATATATTTCTGTTTACTTTTCTTGGTCTCCTCTTCAATGCAAGGCACTTTGTGCCTGTTTCACTAACTCCTCTTTCAGTTCTTTCTCTGTTGCTTTGACTTTCAGTACACTCTCTTCAATGTTTATAATCAGCATGTACTGAAGCCTAAAACGTCCTTATAACATGTCTAGCTCCTTTTTCTGGACCTTAATTTATGCATCCTGCATCAGAATCTCCTCCTGGCCAAGCTTCTAGTCAGAAAGGATGACAGTGTTGGATTCCTGTCTCTCCTTCAGGTCTGACCTGTGGTCTCCACATGTGCCTCATTCTCACCCTGGCAGATATACTTGAATTTTATTTGATTCTGAGTGTTTTTCTTGGTTAGTTTTTGAGATTTTATTCTGTTTGACTCTCACAAGTTACGGAGTTATGACTTCAAAACTATTCTTTACATTAAAAAAAAATCTCTCTTACATAGGCTGTTCAATGCAGTATTAAGCTCTAGGTGTTTTTTTTCTGTTATATATTGGAGATTCAGAGTCTTTTTAAGCCTGTGTTTTCAGGTATGTGTGTGAATATTGTTCTTCACCACATTTGTTTTTAAGTACAGCGGGCTGAATTTTAAGTTGAACAGAGTTGGATTTCAGAGCCCCGAGCTCATTTCCATGATTCGTAAGAGATCTGAATGCAGTTTCCAGGTGGCTAACATTCTTACATCACCTGTCATTTTCTCTCTTTCCCCTCTTTTGGAATTCCCTTTTCCAATGTCTGTTTTGCTACCAATAAGCACAATGATCAAGCCCTATATGTTCCCTACTGCCATTTGCAAATGAATTATACTGTCTTTTCTGATGGTTTTTTGACCTATCTCCAGGTGCTGCTAACAAAACTCCAACCCCTTTCTTAGGCTGTTTTTTTCTCCCAGGTTATCTCTGATATCAAATACCTGCTGGGAAAATTCTACCACCTCAGATAACAACTTTCCCTCAAAACTTTCTAGCTTTTGAAGCTTTCTCCCAATAGGTGTGCCTGACTGTGAAAAGAAGTTTATATTTAAGGCTCTTCACTCAGGGACCTTAGCATCTTTAGGCATATATTCCCAAATGCCTCTAGGAACCATTCCACAAAAGCGATTGGGGAATCACGGGAAGCTGTACAGTCTCACTTACCTTAGTTAAATGAGAAATGGGTTGGCTTCCTAGCTGCTGCTGCTATTCCTACTAACAGTGTCTGGCAATAATTGGTAAGTGGCTCCTTACTTCGATTACTGTTGTAGACACAGCCTGGGCAATTCTGAGGAAAGACTTGCTCCAGACGGGGTCTTTAGTCTCAGATGAGAATGCCCTAGATGACATCTTGAGGATGTACAGATGGCTTCCAAAGGAAATTCCAGATGACCTCCAAAAGGAGCCCCCAAAATATGCTGGAAAGCTTGCCCAGACTTAACCCTAGAGAGTTCTAAATAACTCTTGTCTTTGTTGGTCCTCAGCAAACAAACACTTGAAGGAGGCTCTAACCCTTGTGGGCTGAGACCCTCACCTATCAGGAAGTTTTTAGGGGACAAAGGCCTGATACCATCCAGATGGACTATCTCATTGGGGAATCCAATAATTATGAACTCTAAAGTGTGAGACCGTCTATTGAGACACATTTAAGATAATAAACAAATTCATTTATACTAGAAAGTGGCCTGCAAATACCTTTCCGTGGGCTGGATGCCCAGATCCAAGAGCAGCCTCGACCATCAAACTTCAGACCACCAATGTGTGGGGCTGCAATAAGTGTGGGGCTGTTAGTCTGCAAACCACCAACCTCAAAATTTATTATTTGTAAAATTCCAAACTTCAAAAGGCAAGGCTTTGTTTCATTTTCATTCCTCCCTCCTTCGGCATAACTTTTCCTTCCTTCAAGGACTTTCTCTTTTTCTTCCCCCTACTACATTCTTCTCTTCAGGGCACTTCACTCTCCACTAGCCTGCCCTGATGCAGTCCGGTGGCCAGTTCCCGTCCTTACTTCCTTTAATTTTCCTCTCCTCCATGTCTTTCCTCCCTGCTGTCTCATCACATCCTTCTTTCCAGGTCATTCCTCTCTTTCTCTCCCCTTCTTTTGCTCCAAACATTCTGCCTATGTATAGACGGGACCCCTCCCTCCCACACTCCAATGACCTCTAACAATTTTCAACTATCATATCCCAAAGTACCTACTCCTCAAAGAATCCTTGACAGTACATTATGTGGTGCTTGTCACCGCACTCCCAATAGGAGCAAACACACCAAATTTTAATGGCCTTTGCCCCTCCTCCAGCTGGCCCACACATGGGCCGATAATGAATATTGAATCCCACCAATAATGTGAGCCCTCCTGGTTATAACTGTATCTTCACTGTGAACTAGTAGCAATTGAAATTGTGACATCAGTAACCCTTTGTTACCTCATCACCAATGTTACATCACAGAGCCACTGTAACATCACTTTGCCATATGAAACCATAATCACATTCTGACATCCCAAACCTATTATGACTTCTAAGAACATTAGAAAAAACACATGGTGTATTGTGACATCACAATACACTTTTGTACCCATATCCTCATTGTGAACTAATGAGATCAGAAATACAATTGTAACATCACAAACCTTAGTGACATCATCACCAGTGTGATATCACATTGTCATGACACCAGCAGCTCATAGTAACATCCTCAAATACAATGACATCATAACATTAGGACATCACGTTGTCATTGTGACATAATAGACACATTGTTATCGCCTATTCTCTCATTCTATTTAAACTGTGGACTCTATGTTGATAGCAGAAGCAAACTGTGACTCCATAACCGTACTGAAATCACATTGTCATTGTGATATCACTGTCCCATTGTGTTTTCACAAAGCAATTATTACCTCATAATATTTTAGAAAATTCAAGGTCTTTGTGAATTCAAGCTCCTTCTGGGAACTTGTATTCTCATTATGAACTAGTTGCAATTGAAATTGTAAAATTCATTACAAAGTCATTACAAAGCTGTGACAAGACAAACCAATTTTGACCTCATCACAAAGGTGACATCACATATCCATGTGACATAAAATTGCCACTGTGACATCATGACCACTTTGTGACATATCAAATTATTTATGACCTCTTTGCAACTTAAAAAAAACCACGGCATTTGTGACATTACATTACCTTCGTGTACTATCTCCTCATTGTGAACTAATGAAAATTGAAAACAAATATGCTATTGTAACAACACAAAACCTTTGGGACCTCATCAACACTGTGACTTTACATTGTTGTTATGACATCATCAGCTTACAGTGACATCCCAAACTACAATGGCAACATAGCATTATGAAATCATATTGTCATTGTGATTTCATAGACACAATGTTAAAGTCTATTCTGTGATATCACTCTATGTCAAATGTGACAGGTGGATTTATATAAAAAATGAATAGACACCACATAATCATTGTCACATCATGATCACTTTGTGAGATCACATTGCCATTGTGATATCACATACCTACTCTGATATCACATACTTCTCATCATCATATGGTTTGTGACATGCTGCCATTGTGATATCTTGGGCCCATTGTGAGCTCATAATCTGTTTTCCACCTCATAATATTTAAGGTAAAAAATGTGATATCAGAAATCCTCTATTAAATCATATCCATTGTGACATCAGACTATCAGAGGTCATAACCATTTTGTCACATTGTGACATCACAAAGCTATAAGGAGTTCATCACATTTGTGGCAACATGGAACTTTGGAGAAATCAAAGTCCCTTTGTGTACTCATATACTCATTGTAAATTAATAATACTTGAGACTCTCACATGCACTTGTGACATCACCAACCCAATTGAGATATCTCAATCCTATTGACCTCATCACCAGGTGGCATCACCAAATAATTATGACATCAAAACATTATTATAATGTGATATTGTGCATCACATTGCCATAGTGATGTCACTGCCCATTTATGTTTTCACAGACCTATAATGATCTCATACTATTTTCTAGAATTGTTGGACTTTGGGTGTTCAAGCTCTTTCTGTGAACTTGTATTCTCATTTTGAAATAATAACAATTAAAACTGACCATTCCCTTATTGCAATATTTTTGTGACATCTCAAAACCATTGTCACCACATCTTCATTGTGACATCACAAAATGATTGTGATGTCAAATGTTACTGTGATATCACAACCACCTTTTGACATCCCAAAACTATTATGACCTCATAGATTATTTGAAAACACATGGCCTTGGTGACATTACAGTCCCTATATATACCCATATACTCATTGTGGATTAATGACAATTGATTTGAAACAGGCCAGTATAACATCACAAGCACTAGGTGACATCATCATCAGAATGTCATCACATTCTTATTATGATACCATCAGCTCATTGTTACATCACAAACTATAATGGCATCATAGAATCATGACATCTCATTGCCATTGGGATATCATAGACACACTGCGAATGCATATTCTATGATTTCATAGTATTTTATATGTGTTATATAGAGTATCAGAAACCCAGTGTGACCACATAACTATTGGGACATCACAATGAGGTTATGACATCACATTGCCAAAGTGAAAACCCTAACCCAGTGTGACAACAAAAACCTGTCCAATACTTAGTTCATGATGAGAATATGGGTACACAAAGGGACTATGATATCACAGAGGCCATTTGGATTTCAAAGATGGTGTGTTAATTGATTTGGGATATCACAAGGTGATCATGGTGTCACAATGGCAATGCGATTTCACAATGGATTTGTGATGCCACAGCACTGATGAGATCACAATGGTTTTATGATTTCACAATGAGTTTGTAATATCACAAAATGTATGTCCTATTTCAATTGCTAATAGTTTAAATAAGGTCACAATTTAAACAAATGTGCATGAAGTCCCAAAGGCCATGAATTGTTTGCGATGTCACAACATGACACATGGTCATGATATCTGACAGAATTATGTCATAATGATCATGATGTCACATGTCATACCTGAAATATTATATTCACATGTCATACCTGAAATGTTATATTCAAAAACAGAGTATGAACTAAAAAAGGTATCCCAATGACACCATGTGACAAAAGTCAAGAGGACAGGAGAGGTTTATGATATCACATTGTGTCAGTAATTTTACAAGGGCAATGTGATTTAACAAAGGGATTATGGTGTCATAATGAGTTTCTGATATCAAAACTCATGCCACATTTGAAATAGAATGAAATAAGAGAATAGGCATTCAGAATGTGTCTATATGTCACAATGACAATATGATTTAAGAATGTTTTGATGTCAAAGATTTTTGTATGACAATGAGCTGATAGTATAATGACAATATGATATCATACTTGTGATGATTTCCCAAAGGGTTTGTGATGTTTCAGAGGCATATCTGATCTCAACTGTCATTAGTTCACAATGAGGATATGGGTAAACTAAAGGACTGTTTGCCACAAAGGCAATGTGGTTTTTCATAATAGGTGTGAGATGTCACAATGTGTTCATGATGTCACAATGGAAATGTGATGTTGCAATGGGTTTATGATAATGAGTTCAAAGTGGACTCATGATTTCATGAGTTTATAATATGAAAACCACATGTCCAATTTCAGTTCTCCTAGTAAACAATGAAGACAGGGATGAATATGTCCCAAAGGCCATGAATTTTCTAAAATGTTAGGAGGGTATAATAGGTTTGTGAAAATGGAATGGGACAGTGATATCACATTGGCAATGTGATGGGAAAATATTTCATAATATTTTTGTTGGGCTAGGGAAGTGGCTCAGTGGTGGAATGATTGCCTTGCATGCATGAGGCCCTGGGTTTGATTCTTCATCACCACATAAACAGAAAAAACAGAATTGGCTATGTAGCGCAAGAGCCTAGAGCTGAAGAGCTCAGGGACAGTGTCCAGACACAGAGTTCAAGTCCTATGACTGACAAAAAAAATTGTCAACACAAAAACCTGGTGATTCCATACTAGTGTTGAGGTCACAATAGGTATAAAAATAAAAATGGGTTGGCCAGGTCACAATGACAGGCCAGACCTCAATTGTCATTAATTCAAAATGAGTAAATGAGTTCAAAAAGAGACTATGAGGTGAAGACTAAGGGTCTGCCATGGAGGTGCAGAATGATGCAAGCGCTGGACTAACGATTATCTGAGGATGGTGTTTATGTATGTGGAGAGCTCTTGGCATGTGGGGCGAGAGAGGGAATATTTTCTCTCTCTCTATCACAAAGCACATATCACAGACCCCTGGGAACTGAGGAAGTAGCTCTTCTGCTTACTTAAGCACAGAAGAACAGCTAGTCAAGCATTTTCCTGAGAACGAGCAAGTGGTTTGAGCTTGCTCTAAAATAGTTTAGATAAAAATATACAAAGACATTGTCTTATAGTTTAAGCAAAATTGTATCTGTTGAAATTCTTTGTGTGAATGTATCCTGACTAAATCTTAGCAAAGATAATACTTGCTTGTCGTTAAATACCCACAAGGAATAAAGCACAGCATGCATTGACAATTGCTGTTTACACTCTGCATCCTCTGTGTCCTAGTGATTTCCCAACCCTTACCCAGGGACCCTAACAACTTAGACGTAGACAATTGCTGACTGAACAGGGACCCTGCAGTGTTGAATTCAGGAAGAGGTATTCAGGTAAGTATTTTTAATTACAGGGTGATGGGACAAGTTACGTGTACTCCATACTTACATATGCTAAAACATTTACTTGCTGCCTATGGTGTAACTATTTCTTCTTCTGACATAGAAATGTGTATTAATATATTTAGGGAATGGAATCCTTGATTCCCTGAGGAAGGGATGTTAGATGTTGATAACTGGAAACGAGTAAGGATAATGTAGAAAGAGCTGTTCAAGAAGGGGAAAGGATTCCTATAAGATTTTGGTTCGTTTGGGTTATTTTACATACCCTTCTTAAAGCTCTAAATGAGGAAAGATTAAAAGCAGACTTTTAGAGGCCGCATTTCTATTGTGGATTTACAATTGAACTCTGAGGTTAAGGACGCAATAGATAAGGATGCATCGCAACTAATGGAGAAAAAACAAGAGGTAAAAAAGGCTGAAAAGGAACAAACTGAAAGCCTAAATAGAATGTCAGCAAATTGAATTGATTTTATCAAGATTACAGCATATGGAGTTAGAAATAATGAGAGTGAAAGGAGAATCTGAGACAGGGAAAGTAAAGCAGCCTTTGGCTCCTCTGCTTGCAGATGCAATTTTTACGGTATCACTCTCTCACAAAACAAAGGGCTCAGACAGTGAGTCTGATGATGAAATGTCTATTTTTTTCTCATTCTGTAATTCGACCACCCCCTATGAATGTTATAGCTCAATCAGCCAGATATGAGGGTGTGCTGTCGATGATATTGGTAAACTTAAGAAGGCAGTAATTTTGTATGGTCCTCAGTCTCATTATGTTAAGGAATTGCTTAATGGGCTTGACCGACATTACAATAATTTCGCTCCCAAGGATTGGAAGATGCTTTGTAGAGCCTTACTTAAGGAACCTGAGTACCTACAATGGAAAATGAGGTTTATTTAGTTATGTACAGAAAGGGCTAGACAAAATGCACAGAGCAATACTCCACTCCTGCAGGTCATAACCTTTCCCATGCTGAGTGGAACAGAACAACACAACAATATGCAGATGCTCATATGCAAATGAACTTTCCTGAAGAGATCCCTGAGCAGATACCAGACATAGATATTGAGGCATGGGAAAGGATTAGGCCAATAGGAGTCATTATGGCTCCTGTACTAAAGTAATTCAAAAACCTAATGAACCCTATTTTGAATTTTTATCACCATCGAAATTACCTTGGAATGTACCGTTGTGGGAGAGGCTGCACAGCAAAAACTGTTGTGCATGCTGGCTTATGAGAATGCTAATGAGGACTGTAGACGAGCCTTATTGCTTATTAAAGAATCTGGAGATGTAAATACATATTTGAGGGTGTGTAAATACATTACATCCAAATCCCGGCGTATGCAGTTGTTTGCTGAAACTATGGCCACTACCTGGTTTGCTTTACAAACCAAAGCCTCTAAAATGTTTTGGATGTGGTCAAATGGGACATATAAAGAAGAATTGTAAAAAGGCTACTGATGTTAACAAGAGAAACCAGTAATTTCACTAAAAAAGGACAGCACTGGGCAAGAGAGTGTAGATCAAAAATAGACAATAATGGAAATTCCTATAAAAAATGCTTACCCTATGCAGGGAAACTGTCCATCGGGCCAGACCCGGGGCCCAGGACAGTCAATTATTTTCTCCCTCGTTCCTGCCACAGTCCACAGCACAGTAGTGGACATACCAGCCTTAGAAGATTTTACTTTGAAAGTTGGTGATAGGCCACAAAAAATTCCTACCAGAATTTATGGACCTTTACCTGAAGGAACATTTGGCCTATTGACCAGTAGATCCACTCTTAATGCAGGAGTTTTAGTACAGTTAGGAATTATTGATGCTGACTATATTGGAGAAATAAAAATTTTAATGTCAGCTGCTGCAGGTATTTCCTTTAAAAAGGGTGAACGAATTGCTCAAATTTTGTTGTTACCATATATATCTATTAGAAAGTCATTTACAGCCTGTTTTGGGGGATTTGGAAATAGTAATCAACAAAATGTGTTTTGGACTATTCCTATTACTAAAATGCAGCCTAAGATTAAAATTAATATTCAGGGAAAGATATTGACAGGACTAATAAATACCCGCTCAGATGTTATAATTTTCAACACTCATGAATGTCCTAATCATTTATTATATGAAATAATCCCATGTAATATTAAAGGAGTTAGCAATACTCCAATAAATTCTATAGAATAAGTGGTGTTGTATGCTACTATAACCTCAGAAGATGGACAGACAGCTGTCCTTAAACCTTATATTATGGAAATTAGAGTTAAAACAATTGCTAGAGATGTACAGGAACAATGGGGAGCTCATATTCAATTTTAACATTTGTAGATGGGGCCCATAAAGATATTATGGAAAACTGAGGAACCTCTTTGGATTGAACAATGGGCTGTATCAAAAGAGAAATTAGATGCAGCTCACCAATTAGTTAAAGAACTGTTAACCAAATGACATATTGAGCCGTCTATGTCACCTTGGAATTCTCCAACATTTGTTATTAAAAAGAAGTAAGGGAAATGGAGATTGCTGTCTGATTTACAAGGAGTTAATGCATCCATGTACCCTATGGGGGCTTTACAACATGGTATACCATTGCCTGTCCTGCTTCCTAAAAATGGGCCAAAAAAAGTAATAGATTTACAAGATTGCTTTTTTTAACCATTCCTGTACATGTAAAAGATTGTAAAAGATTTGCCTTTTCTTTACCACAAATAAGTTATCAAGCCTTTGTCAGTGCTTCCAATGGAAGGTGTTGCCCCAAGGAATGGTGAACTCTCCAACCATGTGTCAGATATATGTTGATAAGGTCTTAAAACCTGTTAGACAAAAATGGCTTCACATTTATATTTCTCAGTATATGGATGACATTTTATTTGCAGGACCAAATATGGCAGAATTAGAAATGGTGTTACAGTGCTTACCGTGTATATTTAAAGATTTTGGATTAATAATAGCACGTGAAAAAATACAAAAAGATACAATAGTAAAATATTTAGGAAATGTTGTTTCTAGACAAAGAGTGACACCTCAAAAAATATCTTTATGATATGATCAATTACATATGTTAAATGATTCTCAAAATTTAGGAGGAGATATTAATTGGATGCAACTGGCCCTAGAATCCCTACTTATCAATTACATAATTTGTGTTCATTGTTACAAGGGGAGCCTGATTTACATAGCAAAAGAACTTCAAGGAGGCTGAAAGACAATTACAATTTGTAGAACAGAGAATGAAAGAAATGTTTTTACATCAAGTAACGCTGGATCAATCCATTTTTTATGCATTTTGGAAATTCCCATCAAGAATTATAGGACAAAATGAGCTACCATTAGAGTGGATTTATAAGTTGCATAGATTTACATAAAATATTATGCCTTATGAACAACAGTTGGCAATTATTATTCAAAAGGCCAGGCAACGGTTATATACTCTATTGAGGTATGATTTATTTGAAATCATTTTTCCTTTACCAAAAGACCAAGTAGACTATTTTTTAAAGATGTCTGAAATGCTACAAATAGCATTAGTAAATTTTACTGTGCAATTTTCCTATCATTTTTCCAAAGATAAATTGTGGGATTGATTGCATAAACAATAATTTATCATTAATGATATAATTACCAAGGACTCTATTACCACCGCCCTTACCATTTTTACAAATGTCTTTAAAACGAAGAGTGCTTATTGGACGACAAATACATATTGGGTGCAAAGAAGTACTTTAACATCAGTTCAACAAAATTAACTTTTTGTTATTATTAAGGTGTTGCAAGATTTTGTGGGAGATATTAATATTGTTACTGATTCTGCCTATGCTGTAGGAGTTGTGACTAATAGAGTCACTGCTGTTATACATTCTTTTAAACCCCAGCTAAACAAATTAAATGAACAATTACAAGCATTACTACAACAATGTAATGCCAAAATGTTTGTAACTCACATTAGGGCTCACTCTTCATTTCCTGGGTTCCTTGTGTATGGCAAAAATCAGGTTGATAAATTAGTTAGTTTTGCTTCTGCTGGACAGGATCACACTCATTTATATACAAATGCTGGCCTTTTACATATGCATTATAAAATACCTTATTCTCAAGCTAACAAATTATTTTAAAATGTCCTATTTGCAGACCAATGCATCTGAGAATTTTATCTGCTGGAGTAAATCCTCCAGCATTACAACCTAACGAACTTTGGCAAATAGATATTACCCAGATACAAGCCTTTGGCCAATTTTCCTTTGTACATGTTACAATAGATACTTATTCCAAATTTGTTTGGGCTTCTACCCTTATGGGAGAAACTGTTAGCCATATAATACAACACTTATTGGAAGCTTTTGCCATCAACGGGTACCTGCCAAAATAAAGACTGATAATGGACCAGCCTATAAACGTATCAAATTTGAAAGATTTTGTGAACTTTATGAAGTGGTATATATTACAGGAATAGAATAAACCCCCAAGGACAAGCCGTTAATGAACGAGTGCATACACACTAAAACAACAAATTTAAAAAAAATTAAGAAGGAGGAAAAGGTTGGACAAAGGTATGGATATTTTGTGGTTTTCCATGCAAAATCCTGAAATAATTTTACATCAGGCTCATTATGTTCTTAGCTTTTTAAACTTATCACAAGGAGATAGTTTAACTAGAGCTGAGGGCCATTTTGAACAAATATTAGGAAAACCTTATTTAAATGGTCCCGTGTGGATTAAGATTACATTGGATGCCTAATGACAACCCGGAACATTATTACATAAGGGGCAAGAATATGGTTTTGTGTTTACACAGGATGGCAGACAATACTGGTTTAATTCCCGATGAATACAGACATGGCCCAGTGAGGACAGCCCCGTATTCTACAAGGAATCGGCCACCAGCTGAGGAAGAAAAATGCCCCGTGCAGGCCATGGCTCACTAAGCTTTGGGACGACGTCGCCATCACTGTCAGTGGGCTGCCCAGCTGCCCGACTGGGGACAGGTTAAAAAGTTGACTGGAGAAGGACAAAAGATGTTACAACGCACTAGTATACCTGTCACGGCAGAGAACTTGTTCTTGGCCATATGTGCCCTTCTTTCTGTAAACTCTGCCCATGCCAATGTAAGTTATTGGGCCTTTGTTCCTAACACTCCTTTATTGGGACCCGTTGTTTGGGGAGACATGCATATAACTGTCAATACCTTTTCTGCTGTTTCATCTCCTCCTTGGAATAATTTGACATTTAACAATAAGTATGATGGTAGCTTTTCAAATTTTACTTACTATACTCATTCTTTGACTGATTTTCTGGGGCCTTCTCTTGTTTAGTTATGAAATGGAAACATTGGGTCTTACCTGGGAAAGGCACTTCTAATTCGAGAACACAGCTGCAGTGATTACCTCGTTGGCCCACTAATAGTAGCTGGGAAAGCATCACCTTGGATGGAGAGTTATCCTTACCTGTGTGCCCTGATTTTATTTATATTGATTTAAAATATCAAGCTCTTGTGTGTCAAGAGTGTAGATGCACATTTCTCCAAATGTTCATTTTTTATTAATTTTTCATCAAATTTTATTAATTGGGGACCTTTTGGACAGTTTATTAACACATGTTCAGAATGGAATATTACTAGATGTGATTTATCTAAAGTTTCTAGGATGACTGATGCCATTATTGGATCACTTACCAGAGCTCGATTGATGGCCTGAGGAGATGGAGGCATTGCAGATGCTCAATGGGCTTTCATGGCTGCACTCACTGCTGTTTAGACTCATTTTTGGAAGGTTGCAGCAGCGCTGAAACCCGTGATGCTATGAAATGGATGGTTTTCGGGAACAGCGAACACTGCGTCCACTTATAATTTTTCTTTGTACAAATCTTATGATATAACTGCTTGTGTACCTCTGCCTTATGTATTTTTAGTAGGAAATTTTACATTTTCTCCTACTCTTTGTTGTTTTAATTGTTGCCTGTATTCTTGCATTAATTCTCTCGATCTTAAAGATAGTGATAGTATTATGATTTTTCAACAAAGAACTCATATTTGGCTTCCTGTTAAATTAGAAAGAGAATGATCCCCAAATCCCCTGGATAGTGTTGTTAATCAATTTTTTAACAAACTGCTAAAACGTACAGAGCGTATGATTGGAGCCACAGTAGCTGTGGTTTTAAGCTTAATTGCTATTACCACTGTTGCTGCAGTGTCTGGAATTGCCCTACATACTTCCTTACAAACTAGACACTGTGGAAGATTGGCACCAGGATTCACATGAATTATGGGTTTCACTGGTAGAAATTGATGCTTGGTTACAAACACAGATTAATGTTCTTAAACAGATGGTGGGATGGTTAGGAAAAAAGTTATTGGTTGTGGAAAAGCAGTTATTATTGAAATGTGATTGAAATTCTACTACCTTTTGCATTACTAATGTAAAATATAATGAATCTATATGTGATTGGAATGTAAAACAGAAGTATTTATTTGGAAATTCTACTGCTGCTCAATTGTTTGCTCAGTTACAATGTAATATACATGATATTTTTGGTAAACAATTTGCAAATGATGATGCTTCTAATATTGCTGATGCATTTATTAAACAGTTGGAAGGGTTGGAATCGAAAGAAATACTACAAAGCATTCACATACTGCTAGTGGTATGGGAATTATGATTGCTATTGTTTTGTTTATACTTGTATTGTTATGTTCGATTTTTATGAAACCAATGCAAGCTTCTATGATAACCCTGTGGAAAGTTTTATTTTTAAAACAAAAGAAAAAAGAAGGAGATTGTGAAGACTCAGTGTCTGTGTTGGTGGGGCAAAATGATGCAGACTCTAGCCTCAGGATTATCTGAGGATTGTGTTTGTGTATGTGGGAAACTCTTGGCATGCTGGGCTACAGAGGGAACATGTTCCCTCTCCCTATCTCAAAGGACTTGTCACAGACTCCTGGGAGCTGAGGAAGTAGCTCTTCTGCTTACTTAAGCAAAGATAAACAGTTAGTCAAATAGATGAACAGCTAGTCAAGCATTTTCCTGAGTACAAGGAAGTGGTTTGAGCTTGCTCTAAAATAGTTTAGATAAAAATATAAAATGATATTTTCTCATAGTTTAAGCATAATTGTATTGGTTGAAATTTTTTTTGTGAATGTCTCCTGACTAAATCTTGGCAAAGCTAATGCTTGCTTGTCTTTAAATACACACAGCTTGTCCTTAAATACCCACAGCTTGTCCTTAAATACACACAAGGAATAAAGCACAGCATGCATTGTCAATTGCTGTTTGCACTCAGCATACTCTGTGTCCTGGTGATTTCACGAACCATACCTAGGGATCCCAATGCCTCAGTCGTTGACACTATATCTCCCAACGCATGTGTTGTCAAAAAATGTCATCAAGTCCTAACAGGTTTTTGATATCAGATTGTGACAAAATGGTCAAGATGTCTGGCAGTGTGATGTCACTATGATAAAGAAGTCACAGTGGATTTCTAACATCACATGTCATATCTGTAATATTAAGAAGATGAAATATTATGAGCTCACAAAAGGGCTATTTCAAAATATCAACATATCACACAGTTATTAGTAAATGTCAGGTTTGTGATGTCACATTGGGTTACTTTTATCACAATGGAAATATAATATCACAATGGTTATGAGGTGACAATTGTTTTTTGATATCAACCCACATGCCATATTTGAATTAAGATGAAATCACAACATAGGCATTCCAAATGTGCCTATGATGTCACAATGATGATGTAATGTCAAAGTGCTAGAATGCCAATGTAGTTTGCTGACGTCACAATGAGCTCATGGTGTCATAAACACAATGAGATATTATACTGGTGATGATATAACAAAGATTTTGTGATGCTACAATGGCACATCTGCTCTCAATTGTCTGCAGTTCACAATGAGAATATGATTTCAAAATGGAACTGTGATGTCTCCAAAGCATGTGTTGTCAAAAGTGTGATGAAGTCCCTACAGCATTGTAATGTCCCAATGAGACATGTTGATCATGACCTCTGGCAGTTTGATGTCACAATACTTATGAAATTCCAGTGGATTTCTGATATCACATGTCATACCTGAACAATATGAGGTTTAAAGGAGATTATGAGATCACAAATGGCCCAAGATATCACAGTAGCAGCATGGCATAATAGTTATGAGGAAAGAGTGATTGTGATGTCACAGTGGATTAGTTATATCACATTAGCAATACGATGTCACAAAAGGATTCGGAAGTCACAATGCGAATGGAGAACCAAGTCTTTTTTTGTTGATTCTTTCCGTGTTTTATTTTTGTATTCTAATTCATTTAATTCTGATTTAATTTTCATTATTTCTTTCTGTCTACTGGATTGGGGTTTATCTTGGTGCTCTTTTTCAAAGAGGGTCAGATATCTCATCAAATTGTTGTGTTCAGATCTCTCCAAATTGTTGATGTAGGAGCTCAGAGTTATAAACATGCCTCTGGGTACTCCCTTTTCTATATCCCAGAGGAGCTCGTAAATTATGTGTTCTTTTTGGTGAATATCATGAACATTTGAATTTCATTTCTAATCTCCTCCATGACCCACTGGTGACTCAATAGTGTGTTGTTCACATTCCATGTGTTACAGGACTTTCTTTGGTGGCTTTTGGTATTGAGTTCTAATTTTTTTCCCTTGTGGTCTGAGAGAATGTAATGTATAAATTCAATGTTTGTGAATTTGGATGTTTGCTTTGTGACCTAAATTGTGGTCTATTTTGGAAAATGTTCCATGTGCTGCAGAGAAAAACGTGTATGTTAAATCTATTTGACCTATGTAGTAGATCTAAGGTTTCTCTTTTGAGTTTTTGCTGAGTTGATCTACCTAGTGGGATAGTGGTTTATTAAAGTGTCCAACAATTAATGTGTTTAGATCTAGTGAGATTTGAGGGAAAGCAGTTTCGTGGATTAATTTGGGTGCTCCATTGTTTGGCAAATAGGCATTTAGAATTTTAATATCTTTCTGAAGGAGAGATCCCTTAATTAGTATGTAGTGACCTTCTTTATCTCGTCTTAATAATTTTAATTTGAAGTCTGTTTGTCTGATATTAGGATTGCAACTCTCACCTCTTTTTTGTGTGTGGCGGGGTGGTCCTTTACTTGGTAGATTTTATTTCAGCCTTTCACTTTTAAAATGTGTTTGTTTTTATGGGAAATGTGTGTCTCTTGAAGGTAGCAGATAGAAGGACCTTGGTTTTTAATCCAACTAGACACTTTATGTCGCTTAATTGGAGAGTTAATTTCCTTAATGTTGAGAGTTAGGACTAAAAGGTTTTTGGTCGTTCCTGCCATATTAACCTTCTTGGGGGCTGTACAACTGGGTTCTTCCAATGGTTCTTGGATTCTCATTTGTGTGCTGTTTCTTGGCCTTTATTCTGGACTTGTTGCTTTTCTCTGTATAGGACATCTTTAAGTATCTTTTATAGGGCTGGTTTGATGGAGATAGTAGTGTTTCAGTTTTTCTTTGCTATGGAAGGTTTTTATTTGGCCTTTAGTTATAAAAAAGAATATAGCTGGGTACAGTATTTTTGGTTGATAGTTGTTTGTCTTTAGGGCATGGCATACATCATTCCAGACTCTTCTTGCTTTGTCTCTCCTGAAAAATCTGAGGTGATTCTAATTTGTTTCCCTTTAGAGGTGATTGATCTTTTCTCCTTGACAGTCACAGTTGATTTCAGTGTCACATATCATACCAGAAATTTTATGAGTTCCAAAACAGATTATGATTTCACAGAGACCTAAGGTATCAAAATTGCAGCAAGTCACAAAATTTAAGTGGACAGGACAGGTTTGTGATGTCACAGTGTTTGAGTGATGTCACTTTTGAAATATGATATCACTATCATTATGAGGTTACATTGGTTTTCACATATCAACCAACATGCCACATTTGAAATGGAATGAACTTACACAGTAGGCATTCATAATGTTTCTATGATAGCATGATGACAATGTGCTGTCATAATTCTATGATGTCATTTTAATTTTGTGATATCACAATGAGCTGGTTGTGTCAAAATGAGTATGATTCTACACTGGTAATAATGTTGCAAAGGCCTTGTGATGTTAAATTCTATGTCTGATCACAATTGACATTAGTTCACAAAGATATATGATGTCACAAAGGCCATATTCATTTTCAAAGTTGCTAAGAGATCATGCTATATTTGGAGTATTAGAATGTGAATGTGATGTCACAACGGCAATGTGATTTCACGTGTTTGAGATGTCACAGTGGTTATATGGTCAAAATAGGTTCTTTATGTCATGGCAAGTTTGAAATATAGGAATCACATATCCAATTTCAAGTGTTACTAGTACACAATTTGGATAGGAGTTGACAGAAGAATCTTTATGTCCCAGTGGCCATGAATTGTCTAAAATGTTATGAAATTACAATAGGTTTGTGAAAAACAATAGGACAGTGATTTCACAAGGGCAATGTGGTGTCACAAAGTGATTGTGATGTCATAATGATTATGAGGCCACAATGGGATTCTGGTATCAACTCACATGACACATGTGAAGTAGAATTACATCACAGAATAGGCATTCACAATGTGTCTATAACATGTAATTATGTCATTGTAGTTTGGTGATGTCTTTATGAGCTGAGGGTATCATAATGACAATGTGCTCTCATACTGGTGATTACATCAGAAAGGGTTTGTGATGTTACAATGGTATGGCTGTTCCCAATTTTTTTAGTTCACAATGAGGATATGAGTACACAAAGGTATCACAAAGGCATGTCCAATATGATCATGATGTAATAATGGGAATGTGGTGTCACAATGGGTTTTTGATTTCACAGGGTTGATGAGAACACAATGGATTTGTGATTTTAAGGTATACTATGTATGTAGGTTTCTTTATGTACCTGATGAAGAAAATGTGCTAGTCAGGGAAAATACCAAACGGTTGCCCCCACCCTGCATGGTGGAGAGGCCTGGCAGCAAAAGGAGTCCTACTATTGGACATGGAGTTATCTTGGCCAGGTAAAGGAAGAAGGGGTGCCAGGCAGCAAAAAGTTGTGGCCAAACTGGAGCTGGATATTACCTCAGGGACAAGGATACTCTCATGGTCAGATGGGAGGCCTGAGCTGGGGCGACCCAGGATGTGACCTAAAAAGAGGGCAAGGTGGACTAATTCCAGGTGTTCCAGCTACCTATGTAACAGGAAATGGGGGACAGACATTTATCCAAGAGTTAAGGAAGTGTCTGCACAGTGGACTGCATGTCCTTGGGCAGACCTTACATTCCAGCCTTTTGATAATTATGAGAAAGGGTGCAGATTCTCTCTGGCTAGTACCTGCTGGCTAGAGGCATTGACATCAGGGGTAAAATGCTGAAATGTGGTCCCCACCAGGAGAAGGCAGCAGCTGTCCCTTGGTGATAGTCCTTCAATGAAATCTGGGTGAAGTCAAGTCTCGTGTGGCAGGGAAGGCCTGGCACACACACACACACACACACAAAAAAAACAACTACTAGAGAGCAAAAGGCAAGTGGAAGAGTTTGGGGCAGGAAATTAAATATTGGATGACCTGGCTAAAATGGTTACTTTATATCTCCTGCATTCTAATCTGTACTGAAGTTGGCAGAAATGTTGCTGTCTACTTCTGACATCTGGCAACTAGGTAGAGGAGAGCATCAATTATATAGATATTCCTTCTCTCCATTTCCCTCCCCACATTCCTATAATATTTTCTCCTCACAATTCTCCCTAAACCTATTAATTTCTTGTCTGATGACTTAGCTTTTATTTTCTTAGTCCATGGATCCCTAGTTGGTTTTTGTTGAATTATGTTGTATCAGTCGAATTAGATTATGTCCCTTTTCATTTTGATCGCATCAATCTGTGCAACTAGAGGGATCTGTTTTATGCCTGACTTAAAATAGTGCTCTAGAACTGAATGGGCAGAACAAGCCAGAGAAACACAAATAAAATGTGAACTCCGAAACATGGTAATCAGGCAAAATAGCAGTTAATGAATAATCCAGAGGAGAGTTCCCAAATTCTCTAGAAATATTACTGGTAATCTAGCTGAGTGAAGAATGAAAGCCTGCAAAGATCTTGGTTTAAGCATGATAGGGATATGCATTAGCATGATTAGACCAACCAAAAATTAATTCAAGAATTTCATGAGCATTAGAAGGCCAATGATAGATTAATAAAGGAATTGCCTGAGAAGTGAAAAAAAACCCAAAAAGTAATATAGATAATCATGTAACACACAAACAGGAAGCTGAAGGAATGTATGGAGGCCACAAATGGAATGCTGATTGAAGCCAACTGAAGGAAAGGCAGTCCAAAAACCTATAACCAATCAACTAACAGATTTGAGCATTAACTCTGAAAGGAAATTGAGGAGTTAAAGAAGTATATAGAATACCTAAAACAAAGCGTCAACGAGGAATTTGACGCCATCAAATCTGACCAATTAGAATGAAAGGAAAGAAAAAAAAGTTGAAAGCATTGACAGTAGGTTAGCCCATGAAGAAGAACACTCTAGACATCAGAGAAAGAACAGACAAGTATTCAAGACAAATTGAAGAAATAAGATAGATCTATTCTATATCTATAAGACACCAACAGAAAGCCTAATTTAAAGTTGAGGGTTATAGAAGAGGGACTAGAGACAGAAGTGAAAGGTTTGGGAAATTTAACAGGATCCTAGCAGAGAACTTCCCAAACATGCAAAAGATGGACCGATTGAGATACAAGAAGCCATTATGACTCCAAAGAGATCAGAGGAGAACAGGACATCCCACCATCACATTGTAATCTCAAAAACATCAATGAAAAGAAAGGAAAGGATCCTTAAAGCTCTCAGAAGAAAAAGTCAATCACTTATAAAGGGAAACCTACCAGAAAAAAATTCCGCATGCTCAGCAGAAACAATGAAAGCAAGAAGAGTCTGGAATTATGTTTGTCATGCCCTAAAGATAATTATCAACCAGGAACACTGTACCTAGCTAAACTTTTCTTCATAACAGACCAAATAAAACCCTTCCACAGCAAAGAAAAATTGAACCAATATATCTCCACCAAACCAGCCCTACAAAAGATTGTGAAAAATGTCCTACACATTAAAAACCAACAAGACCAAAATTAAGGCCTACCAATAGCCCCTACACAAACAACACAAGAATTATAGGTAGTTGCCAGTTGGTAAAACCACCAGGAACATGGGTAACATGGCAGAAACGGCCAAAAACTTGTCTTTACTCTCAATACTAATGGATATTATTTTCTAATTGAGGGACATAGATATTCTAGTTGGCTCAAAAAGGAAGATCCTTCTATCTACTGCATTCAAGAGACAGACCTTGTCCCCCAAAACCAAATACATCCTGAAAGTTTGGAATAATTTCTACCAAGCAAACTGTCCCCATAAACCAATGCGAGTTGCAATTGTAATATCAGATAAAGTAGACTTTAAAGTAAAGTTAATGAGAAGAGATAAAGAACATCATTACATACTAATAAAGAGATCTCTAATTCAGGAGGATATTACAAATTTAAATATCTATTCACCAAAAACCGAGCACACATATTTATCTAGAAACATTACTTTCCATAAAATATAACATATATCCAAAGATATTAAATGTTGCAGACTTTAACACAACGTTATCCTTGCTAGATAGATCAACCCAGGAAAAACTCAAGAAATCTCACACCTAAAAAACTAAATAGATCATGTAGGCTTGACATCTATTGAATATTTCACCCACAAGGAGCAGAATACACTTATCATCAGCACATGGAACATTCTCCAAAATAAACCACATGTACAAGTTCTGAAACATTGAAATTATCCCCTGCATAAAAAAGTGGAATTCAACGCCAAAAGCCACCAAAGAAATCCTGTATCACAGAGCTGAGAAGGTGGCTCAGTGGTAGAGTGCTTGCCTTGCATGCATAAGGCCCTGGGTGCAATTCCTCACCACCATGTAAGCAGGAAAAAAAAATCCAGAAATGACACTGTGGCTCAAATGGTAGAGTGCTAGCCTTGAGCTGAAGAGCAGAGTGACAGTGCCCAGGCCCAGAGTTCAGGTCCCACAACAGGACCCAAAAAAATTAAAAAAAAAAAAGAAATCCTATATCACATGGAGGCAGAACAACACACAATTGAATCACCTCAGATGTTCATGATATTTAACAAAAAAGAACACACAAATTACTACCTCCTCTGGGACACAGCAAAGGCAGGTTATAACTCTGAGTTCCAATTACAACAAATTGGAGATATCTGAAACCAAAATTTAATGAGATACCTAACCTTCTGGAAAAAGAGCAATAAAAAGTGCAATAACTTAAACCCCAATCCCGTATACAGAAAAAATAATCAAAATTAAATCAATTAAATGCATCAGGTTCCAAAATAAACATTGAAAGAATCATCAAAAACTAGTTGTTTCTAGGAAAAAAAGTAACAAAACTGACAGTCTTAGCAAATCTTATAACAGAAAAAGAGAACACACCCAAATAAACAAACTTAGATGACAATGGAAACATCACCACAGGAAAACAACAACAACAACAACAAAAACCAAGATTCAGAACATTCTAAGGAAATACTTCTCAAAACTCTATGCTAATAAGTTCGAGAATCAGAAGGAAATGGTTGATTTTTTAGCAAATTTTGTAATGACCAAACTAAATCAAGATGATTTAAAGCAACTAACGGAATCATATCAAGCATCAAAATAGAAAGAGCAATAAGAGACATCCAGCCCAATAAAAGTCCAAAACCAGATGGATTTACATATGGACTACACAAGGCTTTCAAAGCAGAATTCACCCCAATATTTTCCAACTCTTCAATGAAATTGATAGTAAAAGTTCACTACCTAAGAATTTCTTTGAAGCTGTAATAACCCTTATTCCAAAACCAAGGAGGAACTCATCAAAGAAAGAGACCTTTTAATTTGATAAACATCGATGCAAAATTTCTCAAAAAAAAATTGGACCAAGCGACTTCAAAAACAGCAAAACAAACAAACATGCAAACAGAAAACAAACACACTGTGATCAAACAGGATTCATTTCAGGGACGCAAAGCTGGTTCAATATTTGGAAGTCAATCCATACAATTAACCATGTGAACAATAGCCAGGATAAGAACCACATGATTATCTCAAAAGATATAGAAAAGCATTTACCCACATACAACCTCCCTTTACTATGAAAACTCGCAAAAATCAAGGAATCCATGGAATATTCCTCAATATAATAAAGGATGTGTATGATAAACCTAGAGCCAGCATCATGCTTAATGGTGCAAAGCTAAAGACATTTCTTCTAAATTGAGGAATGATACAAGAATGTCCACTCTCTCCACTTCTCTTCAATTTAGAATTAGAGTGCCTTGTTAGAGTAATAAGACAAGATGAAAAGAAAAGGAGATCACAAAGGAAAGATAAAGTAAAACTCAGCTCTCTTTGCAGATAACATGATCTGATATAGAAAGAACTCCGTGGACTCCACACTCAAGTTACTGGAGCTGATCCATAACTTTGGCAAAGCAGGAGGTTATAAAATTAAACCTCAAAAATGAATGGCTTTTCTGTATGCCAATAAAAAGAAAGACAAGGCTGAAATCAGGAAAGCAACTGCTTTTATAATAGTCACACAAAACTAAAAAAATAAAATAACTTAAAGAATGAAAGACATCTATGATAAAAACTTTTGGAACCTGAAAAAGGAAATTAAAGCAAAACTGAGGAAGTGGAAATATCTACCATGATCCTAGCTTGGTTGGATTAACATCATGAAAATAGCAATAATGCCAAAGTCTATCAACAATTTCAATGCAATACCCATCAATATTCCAACCTCATTCTAAAATGAAATAAAAGAAGCAACCCAAAACATTATATGGAACAAAGACCCCAAATAGTAAAAAATAATTCTTAGCAGAGAGAAAATTACTGGAATAAAATCAAAACAAACCTTCACACTGTACTACAAAGCCATAGTAATTAATACAACTTGGTACTAGCAAAAAAACAGGCCTGAGTATCAGTGTAATCAAACTGAAGTTCCACAAATAAACGCACAGTCCTAGAAACACCTAATTCTCAATAACAGAACAAAAAATATAGAATAGAAGAAAGGCATCATCTTCAGTAATCAGTGCTTGCAATGTTGGTAAACTACACAGAAAAATGAAGATCGATCCATATATATCACCTTGCACCAGACTCAACTGTAAATTGATCAAAGACCTCAAAATCAAAGCAGACACCTTGGAAACATTACAGGAAGGAATAGGAGAAAAAAATCTAGGGTTCGTAGGCATAGGCCAAAATTTTCTTAATAAAGACCCATAAATGCAACAAATCAAAGATAGTTTGGACAAATGGGATTGCATGACATTACAGGAAGGAATAGAAGAATCTCTAGGGCTCCTTGGCACAGTCTGAAATTTTCTTAATGAAGTCCCAGAAACAAACAAATCTAAGAATGGACAAATTGGAGTGCATGAAATTGCAGTGTTTCTGCAGGGAAAAGGATATAGCTAGCCAGTTGGTGTGAAAATGACAATGTGATGTCCCACTGGTAATGATATAAAAAATGTTTTGTGTTGTTACAATGGCATGTCTGATCTCAACTGTCATTAGTTCACAATGAGGATATCGGTTCAATGCATAAATGTGATGCCACAATGGCTACATATTTTCATTAAGGTAATAAGAACCCTTCATAGGATTGGGCTGTCATAATGTGGTTCTAATATTTCAATGGCAATGTGTTGTGCAATGGGTTTGTGATGTCAAAGTTTAGTTAGGTCACAATGGGTTTGTGACTTTACAATGAGTTTGTAATATCACAATCTCATGTCCATTTTCAATAGCTACTAGTTCACAATGATGATATGAATTCACAGAAGGAGCTTGAAGTCCCAAAGACAATGAATTCTGCCAATGTGATATCTTAGGCTCTTTGTGAGCTCATAGACTGCTTTCCACCTCATAATATGTCAGGAATGATATGTGATATCAGAAATCCACTGTTACATGAGGATCACTGTGAAATAGTCTTACAGACACCTGACCTTTGTGTCATATTTTGACAGCACAAATCTGTTCAAACTGCATCCTATTTATGACAAAATATGCCTTTTGAGACATCAACATCATATTGAGAACTCATATACTCATTGTGAGGTAATGAAAATTGAGATCCGGCATGTGATTGTGACACCACCAATTCATTGTGAAATCACATACCTAGTGTCCTGATCACCAGTGTGTCATCACCAACTCATTGTGAAATCAAAATATTCTTATGACATGATGTAACATCATATTTAAACTGTGATTTCACTATACCATTGTGTTTTCACAAACATATTTTGATCTGATAACATTTTATAAAATGCATGGTCATTGGGACTTTAAACTCCTGTGACATCATATATTCATTGTGAACTAGTAGCAATTGCAATGTGATTGCCATATTACAAACTCATTGTGACATCACACACCCATTGTCACCTCATCACCATTGTAACAATGCAAAACAATTGAGATATTATATTGCTGTTCTGACATCAAGATCACATTGTGACATTCCAAAACTCATGAACTCTTAGCACCTTTGTAAAAAGACATGGCATTTCCACAGTCCCTGTGCGTAAGCATACCCTTATTTTTGAGCTAATATCAAATGAGATCACACATGCAGTTTTAACATCACAAAACCTTTGTTCCATCATCTCTAATGTGTCATCATAGTTTTTTTTTTTTTATGACACCATCTGCTAATTGTAACCTCACCAAATTACAATAGCATCATAGCATTATGATATCATGTCATTTAGATGTGTTTGCAAAGGGGCCATGCTGATTCTCAGGTACCATCAATTATCGGGTCCCCACTGGTTATTACAATCTCCACTGGTTTTCATGTCCAATCAAATCCTTGAATCATTCTAGACCAAAACCTAAGCGTCCATTCTCTCCCTGCATTGAATTGACTTGAAAAGCATATTTAACAGATAATATGGAGGAAACTATAGAAACACACTAGCTAAGAATAATTAACACTTGGTAAGTGTTATCCTTAACAGATCCTGAATGTCCTCAACTGTGCATCTTGCAGTCTTCTCTGTATATTGGTCCACTGCCTGTTTCACTTGATAGTGAAGGATCCAATGATGTTTTCATGTATATTTAATAGGCAGTGGTTTAGTTATAACAATCGAGTAAGGTCCTTGACACATGGGTTCCAATTCAGGAGCACAATAGCTTTTAACCCACACCAGCTGTCCAGGCAAGAAAGGGTTGTTGGAGTTTTACTCAGGATAAGCCTTAGCTACCAAAGTAGAGGGACATAAATGAACTTCTTGCAAAACCTGCAGGGTCTATACAAGATTGTGGTTAGTCATGTATGTTACTATTGCTTTCCCAAATTTAGGAGCCAAAGGCTGTTATCTACCATAAATTATTTGAAAGGGAGTGAATTCTTAAAATATGGGGTGATTCCTGCTCAAAGAGAGCCAACGGTAGCCTGTTTACCCAGTCCTGGCTAGTCTCTGTAATTAATTTAAAGTTTCCTTGAATTTCTACCAGTCATGAACTCTGAGGTCAATAATACAATGTAATTTCCAATTTATCCCTAGGGCCTTAGCTAGTTTAGCAACCTGGGCTGTGAAGTCCTGCCCATTGTAGGACCCCACTGCTGTAGGTAAGTCAAATTGAGGAAATAGGTTCATGGAATAAATTTTTGGCTGTTACCTGAGTGGTATCAGTTATTGCCAGGAATGGCTCAGCCCACCTTGGAAAAGTGTCTACTACCACTAACTGATATCTAAAACCATACATTCCAGACTTTCTCTCTGTGAAGTCCACTTCCCAAAATTCATCAGGTGAGGTTTCTCACATAAGCCCTCACTATATCTTCAAGCTCTCTAGCATTTACCAGTTGACAACTTTCTATATACATCACGTAAGCTTGTCAGGCTGAGGGCACATTGGTTTTCAAGACAGTTTTAGGAAGTAACATGGGACAATTTATCAGGGTGCCCAATAACTAGATATAAACAGACTACAAGCTTGTAACCTTTTTTCACAAGTTGAGTCACTGCATTTGCAAGCTTGTTACCACTGTTTTGACTTTTTCCTTTAATCTTAATGACTAATATCTCTAGAGACCCCACTGATTTTAGAGTGGTCTCTTGAGCTACCTGACCAGCTCAGTTGTTGCCATTATCCTTGGGGTCTCTAGTTTCTTTAACTTCTGGTTAGTACTCTGAACCTCAGTCTGCAGCTTGGAGACTTCTTCCGTTTTATCCTCCTCCTTGCTTTCATGATCCCAATCTCCTTCTCAAAGTCTTCCTTAACCTAAAAGTGTTCAGCAAGGGTCACAGCAGAATTCCTTTACCGTCCCACAGCTGCTCCTTCTCACAGCACCTTTGCTTGCTCTGCAGCTCCTCCATAAAGTTCTCAGTGGTGTTATTCAGTGGATTCATTTCCTTGCTCCACTTGTTCCATTGCTCCACAATGCTTCTCCTTACATTTTTGGTGAGGATCTTGTTGCTTTCTTTGTCTTTTTCCTCTAGTAGAATCTTTTGCTTGTTTTTCAATTCTGTGTATTTTTGTGACAGATCATTCAACTGTTTAACTCTTCTGTTTTCTGCCTAATACTTTTTCACTTTTGCAGTCATTCCCTCTCTGAGTATGTGTGTCCTTTATCTCTTTCTGAAGAGAACAATCTCTCCTTGAGCCTGATATTTTTCTACTTATTTTTTGGCCTCCTAAGATATGACACATCTGTGTCTGCTTCACTAACTACACTGTCAGTTCTTTTTCTGTTGCTTTGAATTTCCACTGAAACACTTCAAAGCTTATAAATCCGTCTTACATTCTTGTATCATGCCCATATCCTTTTAATGGGCCTTTATTTCCACATATAGCATCGGGTTCTCCTCCTGGGCTGGCTTGTATTCAGCAAGTATGGCAGCATTGGCATACAGTGCATTATCATCCAGTGCATTTTTCAGCCTCAGACATGTGGTCTCCAACTTTGCCTCATTTTCACCCAGGTTAGTGGGTCTTGGATTTCATTTCAAACTGAATGCTTAGGTTCATTTTGAGCATTTTTCTCATTTTTTTTACTTTTACATGTTCCTTTTTTATTTTTTGAAATCTATTTTTCATGTCTGATAATTCTCTCTCAGATTTCTCCAGTGTGCTCTTCAATGTGCTTTTAACCTCTTGGTGTATGTTGACTCTACCTACTGGAGACTCAGAGCTTTTTTTAAGCCTGTTTTCAGACAGAAGTGGGACTGTGATGTCAAAAATGTGAATTGGTTTTTCAAAGGTGTTAAGAGTTCATAATAGGTTTGGGATATAACAATGTGATCATGATGTCACAAACAGCAATGTGATGTCAGGATGAGTTTCTCATGTCACTTTGGTGATTAGGTCACACTGGTTAGATATATCACAAAGACTTTGTAATATTACAAGCACATATTTATTTTCAATTGCTACTAGTTCACAATGATGATACAAGTTCCCAAAAGAGCTTGCAGTCCCAAAGAATATGCATTTTCTTTTCTATTTTTTTGTTATTCATTGGGCTTGAAATTTGGGGCTCAGCACTGTCTATCAGCTCTTCAGCTGAAGGCTAGCGCTCTACTGCTTGAGCTACAGTGCCACTTCTTGTTTTCTGGTGGTTTATTAGAGATAAGCATTTCATGGATATTTCTGACCATGCTGGCTTTGAACCATGATCCTCATATCTCATTCTCCTGAGTAGCCAAGATTACAACTACCTGAGCCACCAGTGCTCAGTTATTTTGAATTTTCTAAAATATTATGAGGTCACAATAGGCTTCTGGAAACACAATGGGGTTCTGATATCATGAGGGCAATGTGATGTCACAATACCATGTATTGATTAAATTATTTGTAGGTATCATCCTGGTCATGAGGTCACAATAATTTGGGATGTCACTATTATTTGTTGATGTAACAATGACATGTCAGATCCCAGTTGTCATTAACTCATAATGAGTATATGAGTTCCAAGGACTGTGATGTCTCAAAACACATGTATTGCACAAATGTGATGAAGTCCTCCCAGGTTTATGATGTTACAATGAGAAACAATGATCATGATATCTGTCATTGTGATGTAACAATAGTGATGATGTCACAATGGCTTTCTGATCTCACGTCATACATGTATTTCAATTATTACTAGTTCACAATGAGGATATGAGTTCACAGAAGGAACTTGAAGTCCAAAAGTACATGAAATTTCTAAAATGTTATGTGGTCATTATAGGTTTTGCAAAGCCCAATGGGACAGTGATAACACACTTGCAATGTGATGTCACAATATCATGTCATAATAAAGTTTTGATGTAAAAATTTGTTGATGATGACATTTATGAGGTCACAGTTGGTTTCTGATACCAACCCACATGCAACATTTGAAACAGAATGAAATCTCAGAGTAGGCACTCACAATGTTTTTAAGATATCACTGATATTGTAATGTCATAATTCTATGATGTCATTGTCATTTGTGTTGCCCCAAGGAGCTGATGGTATCATAACTACAATGCAATATGACAATGGTGATGATGTCACAAAGTTTTTGGAATGTTATAATGGCAGGTCTGATCTTAATTCAGTTTACAATGAGGATATGGGCACAGAAAAAGACTGTTATGTCATAGATACCATACTAATGTCAAAATAATTTTGTCGGGACACAACAAGTTGGTAATATGACAAACATATGCTCAAACTCAATTGCAACTAATTCACATTATTTATGAGTTCACAGGAGCTTGAAGCCACAAAGTCTATAAATTTTCTGAAATGTTATGAGGTCTTTCCAGGTTTCTGAAAACACAATAGATCAGTGATATCACAATGTCAATGTGATTTCACTACATCATGTCATAGTCTTGTTTTTATGTTACAATTATTTGGTGAGACCATACTGGTGGTCATATCCAATGAATTTTGTTGGTCATTCATAATATTAGGCCAGTTCTCATTAGTCATTAAATTACCATCAGTATATGAGTTGACAAAGGGACTGTGTTGTCTACAGTCATGTGTTGTCAGAAAGGAGATGAAGTCATAAAAGTTTTGTGAATTCTCAATGTGACACCATATTCATGATGTTTGGCAATGTAATGTCACCATAGTCATGAGGTCACAGAGGATTTCTGATATCAAATATCATACCTAAAATATGATGAGTTCAAAAACAGATTATAAGCTCACAAAAGTCTTAAGATGTCAGAATGGCAGAATGTCACAAAAGTTCTGAGGACAGAATAGGCTTGTGATGTCACAATGTCTTAGTGATATCACAATGACAATGTAATGTTACAAAGAGTTTTTGATGTCTCAATGGTTATGTGGTCACAATGGGTTTCTGATATCAAGCCCCATTGCAGATTTGAAATAAAATGAAATCACAGACTAGGTATTCATAATGTGTCTATTACATCATAATGACACAGTGATGCCATAGTATTATGATGTTATTGTAGTTTTGTGTGTCACAATATGCTGATCATTTCATAAATACAATATGATGTCTCCTGACGATGGTGTCACAAAGAGTTGACGTTACAATTGGCTGTCAGATCTCAATTGTCCTTTGGTCACAATGAGGATAGGCATATACAAGGCACTGTGATGTCACAAAAGATTTTTTTTCAAAGTTGCAATGAAGTCATGATTGTTTTGTGATGTCAGAATGTGATCATGTTGTCACATCGGGATTATGATATCATAACGGGTTTGTGATATCAGAGTGGTGATGAGGTCATAATGGGGGAGAGATCACAAGAATATGAAATAGCCCAATGACCTGTCCAATTTCAATTGCTATTAGTTCAGAATGAGGATACAAGTTCACAGGAGCTTGAAGTCCTATAGATCAAGAATTGTCTAAAATGTATGATATCATAATACATTTGTGAAAAGCAAAGGCAGTGTGATGCCAAAATATTGTGACATAATAATTTTATGATGTCACTATTAGTTGGTGATGCCATGCTGGTGATGAAATCACAATATGTTTGTTATGTCACAATGGCATTCTGGATCTCAATTGTCATTAGTTCATAATGGCATTTAACCAGGTACATGAAGGGCTTCTGATGGCACAAAGGCAATGTTATTTTCAATGTTATTTTCATAATAGGTTTGGTATGTCACATTTTGATGTTGATGTCACAATGGCAATGTGATATTTTAATAGATTTGTGAAGTCAGAATTGATGATGCCACAATGTGTTTGCAATGTCAAAATGAGTTTGTAATAACACAATGACATGTACAATTTCAATTGCTACTAGATCACAATGTGGATACCAATTCACAAAAGGAGATTCCGTTCCCAATGTACATGCATTTTCTAAAACATTATGATATAATAATAGGTTTCTGAAAACACAATGGCAATATGATATCACAATGGCAATGTGATGTCACACTAGTCATGTCATTAAGATTTTGTGATGTTAAAATGGCAAATCTTCTCTCAACTGTCTTTAGTTCACGATGATAATGTGGTTACCCAAATGGACTGTGATGTCACAAAAGCCTTGTGTTCTTTCACAGGTACTGTGGACATAACAAGATTTGGATGTCATAATGTGATCACGATGTCACAAAAGCAATGTGATGTCACAATGGGTTTTTTATGTCATTGTTGTGACTAGGTCACTATTAGATAGTGATTTCACAAGTTCTACATATGACAATCACATATTCAATTTCAATTGCTACTAGTACACAGAGTTCAGAGAAGGAGCTTGAATTCCCAAAGTCATCAATTTTAAGGTCATTTGTTAAAACACAATGGAACTGTGATATCACAGTGGCAATGTGATAACAAAATATCATGTAATATTAATGTTTTGATGTCATAATTAATTGGTGATTCCATATTGGTGATGAGGTCACAATAGTTCATGATGGAGCAATGGGTTTGTCACAAAACTTAGTAGCAGCCAGTGGCTCCTGCCTTTAATCCTAGCTAGACAGGATGCTGAGTTTTTAGGATTGTTCTTCAAAGACAGCATGGGCAGGAAAGTCTTTGAGATTAGTATTTCCAAAAAAACACCAAAAAATGGAAGTAGTGCTTCTGGTCAAGAGGTAGAATGGTAGCCTTGAGCTGAAGATCTGAGGGACAGCACTGAGGCCCAGCATTCCAGCACCATGATTGAGACACAAAAATTTATGAGCACAGGACAGGCTTGTGATCTTACAGTGAGTTAATGATAGCATAATTGCAATATGATGTCACAATTGGGTTGTGATATCACAGTGTTTAGGAGATCCCAATGTGTTTATGATATCAACTAACATGCCACAATTTAAATATAAATAAATCATTGAATAGGTATTCACAATGTGACTATGATGTCACAATGGCCATGTGATGTCATAATGCTATGATATTCTCTTTTTATAATGTCACAATGGGTTGATCATGTCAGAAGGTCAATATGACATCACACTGGTGATGATGTGACAAAGGGCTGGTGGTGTTACAATGGCATCTCTGATTTCCATTGTCATTAGTTTACAATGAGGATATGTGTAGAGAAAGGGACTGCGATGTAATAAAGATTATGTGTTTTTTCAAAGAACCTAAGAGATCATAAGAGCTTTGGGATGTCCCAATATGATTGTGATGTCACAATGGAATATGCTGTCACAATGTGCCAATAATGTGAGAAAGAGTTTGTAATATCACAATCACATGTCTAAAAACAATGGCTATTAGTTCAGACTGAGGATAAGAGTTCACAGAAGGATCTTGAAGTCCCAAAGGCCATGAATTTTCTAATATGTTATGAGGTCATAATAGAATTGAGAAAATGGGATTTCTAATATCATACCATAATAATATTTTGATGCCACAAAGTGATGTTCACTGATGATGAATAGTTATGACGTCACAATAGGTTTTTGATAACATATATGCCACATTTGAAATAGAATGAATTACATAATAGGAATTCACAATGTGTCTATGACATCCCAATGACAATGGGAAGTCATAATGCTATGCTGTCTTTGTGGTTTGTGAAATCACAATGAGCTGATGGTGTCATAATGACAGTGTGATGTCACGGTGGTAATGATGTCACAAAGTGGTTGTGATGTTACAGCGGCATGCATAAAATTGTTATTCAATTTGGCACATAAATATACTGTGATGTCAAAAAAGTATATACTTTTTCAAAGGTGCTAAGAGGACATAATAGGTTTGGGATGTCACAAAGTGATTCCAATGATACAATGGAATGTCATGTAACAATGTACTTATTTCAGTATGAAACAGCTCATTGTGATATCACAAACTACAATGACATCATAATATTATGACATCACAATATTATGACATCACTTTATCTTTGAGACATCATAATCACATTGATAATTCCTATTCTGTGATTTCATGTTATTTCAAAATGGCAGGTAGTTTGATATTATAAATTGATGGTGACATCACACTTTCTTCATGAATTCACTTTGCCATTGTGATATAACTAATCAAAGCTGACATCACAGGCCTGATATCTTAGGACTTCAAACATTTGTGACAGCACATGTCTTTGTAGGCTTCCCAGTCCTTTGTGAACTCATATACTCATTGTGAGTTAATGACTATTGAGATGTAGCATGTCATTGTGACATGACACACCTATCTGGATCTCAACACTAATATGGCATCACCAACAAATTGTGACATCTTTCCATTTTCTAACAAAGGGGGTGTTTTCATTATGTCTGATGGGGCATAGAATTCTATTGTAAATATGGACCACATTTTCTTGATGCATTCATCTACTGAAGGACATCTGGGTTGATTCTATATCACAAACCTGTCCTCTATTACAAATGATGTAACATGCTGCCATTGTAGGCCTTTTGTGAGACAGTTTTCCACCTCATAACATTTCAGGTACTACATGTGATATCAGAAATTTACTGTGATTTCAGGATCATTGTGATATTACTTCTAGATGTCATGACAATTGTTTTACATTGTGACATCATAAACCTGTTAGGATTTCATCACATTTCTGACAAGACATTCCTTTGGAGACATCACAGTCCTTGTGTGAACTCAAATACTTATTGTAAATTAGTGACAATTTAAACCTGGAATACCATTGTAACATCACACACCCATTGTGAAATCGTAAACGTATTATGACTTCATAACCAGTACGGTATCACCAGCTAATTGTGACATAAAAACATTATTGTATAATATATCACTGTCACATTATGTTTTCATAAAACTAGAATTATGTCATAACAGTTTAGGAAATTCATGCACTGGGACTTGAAGCTACAACTGTAAACTTGCATCCTCGTGAACAAGTAACAACTGAGATAGGAAATATGAGTATGATATTATAAACTTGTAACATCACAAACCCATTGTTACCTCATCCCAATGGTGACACCACAAAACCACTGTGACAGCATATTGCCACGATCACATGGTGACAACCCAACCTATTCTGCTGTCTTAGCACCTTTGAAAAAACACATGGCTTTTCTGACATCTTAGTCACTCTTTTCTGTCACATTGTGACATCATAAACCTGTTAGGACTTCATCGTGATGAAGCAACATATGGCTTTAGAGACATCAAATTCCCTTTGTGAACTCATATACTCCTTATAAATTAATGGCAATAGAGTTCTGGCATGCCATTGTGAGATCACCAACCCATTGTGACATTACTAACCTATTGTGACCTCTTCATCCTTATGGCATTACCAACTAATTGCAATGAAATCTTTTTATGACCTGATATTCTAACAATTCATTGCCATTGTGATATCTCGGTTCCATTGTGTTTTCACAAAAAAAAAATTATAAACACCTAACATTTTAGAAAATTCGTGGGATTTGGAACTTTCAACTAATTCTTTGAACTTGTAACCTCATTGTAAATTAGTAGGAATCCAAACTGGACAGGTCATTGTGATATTACAAACTCATTGTGACTGTATCATCCCATGTAAACTCATCACCATTGTGACATCACCAATACATTGTGATGTAACATGGCCAATGTGGCTTCATGATCATACTAACATTTATATCACTGTCCCATCATGTTTTCACAAACCTAGTAAGATCTCATGACATGTTCGACAATTGCACTTTGGGACTTCCATCTCCTTCTGTGAACTCATATCCTCATTTAGAATTAGTAGCAATTGAAATTGGACATGTCATTGTGATATTACAAACTTGCTCTGACATTGCTAACAAACTATGACATCACAAACATATTGTAACCACATCACCAGTATGGCATCAGCAACTAGTTTTTTTGAGGGGGGTCCAGTAATGGGGCCTGAACTCTGGGCCTGGGTGCTGTCCTTTAGCTCTTCAGCTCAAGGCTAGCACTCTACCACTTGAGCCACAGCGCCACTTCCAGCTTTTATCTTTTTGTTTATGGGGTGCTGGGGAATCGAACCCAAGGCCTCATGCATACAGGGCAAGCACTCTACCACTGAGTCACCTTCTCATCCCCATCACCAACTAATTTTAACATCATATTGCAACTGTGACATCATGATCTTGTTGTGACTTCCCAAAACTATTAGGACCTCTGAATTGTTCTGAAGAAACACGTAATCTTTGTGAGATCACAGTTATTTGTGTACCATATACTTGTTTTAATGACAATTGAGTTCAGACATGCCATTTTAACATCACAAACCCTTTGTGACATCACCAGAGTGAAATCACAATGTACTTATGACATCATCAGCTCACTGTGAAATCACAAAAATGATATTTCATTAGGACATCACAATGTCAATGTGACCTCATATACACATTGTGAATTCCTATTCTGTGATTGCATAATATTTCATATGTGGCACCTATTTTGATATCACAAAACCATGGTGACAGTAGTAGTGGCATCCTGTTCCTCCTTCAGCCTCTGAACTCTGGTCCCCATCTTTGCCTAATGCTCACCTAGGTTGATGTACTTGGAATTAATTTGAATGTTTTCCGGATTCATTTTGAGGATTTTGTTCTCACTTTTGACTCTCACAAATTCCTGATTTATGTCTTAAAATCATTTATTCACCTCCCATAATTTTGGTTTTCTCCAGCATGCTGTTCAATGTGTTTTTAACCATTTGGGTTTTGAGTGGTAGGTATTGGAGATTCAGTCTTTTTAAATCCTGTTTCAGACAGAAATGTGTAATTTTTTTCTTTTCCTCATTTGTTGTGGAGTTCAGAGCTAAATTTTTAGTTGAATACAGGTGAATTTCAGAGCCAAAGCTCCTCATGTTTTTCCAGAGATATGAACACAGTATCCAATATGCTAACATACTTACTACTTAACCTGTCATTGTCTCTTTGTCCTCCTTGGAGATTCCTTTCCCCATTTTTCTTGCAATAAACACACTAATCTAGTCTAGAGGTTCCCTACTGCCATTTGCATATGAATTATACTGTCTTTGCCAAGGGTTTCTTGATCCCTGTCCATTTCTTAATTTTCTTCGAGGGTATCTGTGTTATCAAACACTCTCTCGGCAACAGCTACCCACTTATATTTTCCTCAAAAGCTAATTTTGAAGCTTCCTTCTACTGCCTGGGTGCCAGCTGCGTAATGAAGGCCATATTTAGGGCTTTTCCAATCTCTGAGGCAACAGGATCTATATGCTATAGTTCCTATATGCCTCCAGGAGCTGTTCCAGAAAAGTATCAGGAAATTAATTGGGGAGTACTACAGTACTGCTCAATTTAGATCAATGAGTTTGCTTCCTCGTCAATGTCTGGATCCCTGCAGAGTCTGGTGATACTTGGTTTAATCGGGGAAAAGACTTGCTCTAAATGGAATGGGTCAACAGTGGGGGGACCATCTGGTCCAAGGACCAACATCAAAGCACTGTGCCAGGTTCACTTCATTTCCTCCCAGGTGAAGAGCACCTATAAAACTTGCTGACAATCATCTCAGCTAGACTGATGTGTGAAAAATGCTGTCTCTAATAAGATGAGTCCTTGGAATTTTTCAGAAAAGGGTGCATTTTTCTCTTTCCAACCACTCAGATCACTAGTTGTAAAGGAAGCATAAATTAGAAAACAGGCTGGACCACCATCTCCCCCATGTGCCTGTTTCAAGGGTAATAAGCGAACCATACCACCCTGAACTACCTGAGGATGTTGGTACAACTTCTGGTATGGCAGGTACTGAACATCAGAGGTGTTCGTGGCACAGAATATGAGGGAGAGTACTCCAGTGGTCTCCCTCTGGGGGATCCTATCACAAGGGAAAAGATTTTTTAGTTAGAACTTTTGGATATTGTTCTTCCATCCAGCAATAAAGGAGAATATAGGATATAGAGCTATGAGCAAACACACACAGATCGATAGCCACAGACACTTAACTCACATGTGCCACATCTCTCAAAGATGATCTCTTAAGGATGTCCTAGAAGACCTATGGAGGATGCCCACATGACCTCTCAAAGAGGCCACAGATCATTTCTCAACGAAGCCCGAGATGACCTCCAGAGGATGTCCTAGATAGCCTCTTGAGGGGGCCCAATATTACTTCTGGAGGAAGACCCAGATGACTTCCAGAGGAGGTAAACCCTCCACGAGGAGGAAACCCTAGATGATCTCCAAAGGAGGCCAGAGATGGTCTCTTGAGAAAGCCCCTGATGATCTCCAGATGAGGTCCCCGTTGGCTTCCAAGCTAGCCCCAGATGCCTCTGGAGGACTTGCCAGAGGCCTGGTGAGGTCCCTAATGACCCTCTTGAGAAAGACCCAAATTGTTCTCAAAGTAGGTCAGATTACCTCCAGAAGAGTTTCCAAATGGTTTCTAAAGGAAGCCCGAGATGACCACAGGAGGAGGCCCCAGACTGCTTATGAAGGTAGCCCAAGATAGCCTCAATAGGAGTTCTCAGATGGCCTCATGATGAGGTGCCAGATGACCTCATTAAGGGTCACAAATGGCCTCTTATGGAGGCCCCAGTTGACCTCCAGGTGAGGCCCCAATGGACTCTCGAGTAAGTCCTATATACTCTCTTGAGAAAGCAGCAAATTACCTCCAGAGTATGTACTCGAAGCTTTGTTAGGGTGCCCTAGATGTTCTCCAAAGGAGGACCCTGATGACTTCACAAGGAAGCCCCAGATGACTTTCAGAGGAGACACAGATGACCTCTGGAGGAGGTCCCAGATGTCCTCAAAGGTGGCCCAAGATGACCTCTCAAAGAGTCCCAGATATCTTCTTAGTGAATTCCCCAGATTACCTCTGGAGGACGTCCTAAATGGTCTCTCAATCAGGCTCTAGATGACCTCTAAAGGAGGACCCATATGACCTCCATTATAGGTCCCAGATGTCCTCTAAAAGATGTCCAAGAAGTCTTCCAGAGGAGGTACTAAATGGACACTTAAGGAAGCCACAGATCACCTCCAGATGCCAGTTGCTGTCCTTCCCCTCCTGCTAACCCTAAAATTCCTCTCCTCCCAAGTCTTTCCCCTCCTGCTGTTTCACCACTTGCTTGCAGGTGTTTTCCTCCTTTCTGTTTCTGTTACTCTGAACATGGGGCCTAGATATTGGCTCTACCATTCCCCCAATCCAAAGGGTTTCCTGCCAGCAGTTTTCAACCATCTATAACCAAACTACACACTGCCCAATCCCTTCTTGAAAGCATACCATGTGGGGCTTGATACCCCAACCAATCCAGCAGCATGCCCCTCCCGCTTTGAGAGCATGCCTGGCTCTCACTGGAAGGCAGGTCCACAGGGACACAAAAATTATTGGGGCCCAAGGATTACTTGGGACCTGCTGGTTATTACAGGATCCTCCTGGAATCACTAACCCATTATGACCGCATTGCCACTTGGACATAACAAACCAATTGTGATATCACATTGCTTTTGTGACAATATGATCATGTAGATCACAATCCCTTTGTGTACCCATATCCTCATGATGAAAAATAACACTTGAGAACAGACATGCCCTTGTAACATCCCAAATACTTTGTGACATCATCAGTGTGATATCACATTGTCATTATGACCACATCAGCTCAATGTGGCATCAGCAAAATACAATGAAACCATAGCATCATTACACCACATTGTCACAGTGACATCACAGACACTTTGTGAATGCCTATTCTATGATTTCATTCGATTTCAAATGTGGCATGAGGGATGATAACAGACATTCATTGTCACCTCACAAATATTTTGACATCAAAATCTCTTTTGGAATACACATTGCCATTGTGATATCACTAACCCACTGTGATATCACAAAATGTTCATCATAATATTTCTGACATATTACCATTGAGATATCTTAGGATCATTGTGAGCTCATAAACTTCTTTTACCTCATAATCTTTATGGTATGACATATAATATCAGAAATTCACTGTGACATCATGACCACTGTGATATCACACTGCCAGAAGTCATGACCACTGTTTCAAATGGTGACATCAGAAAATTAGTAGGATTTCAAAAGTATTGTGAAAAAAATACCTTATGTATTCATCACATTTCATTTGTGAAGTCACATACTTATTGGGAATTAATAACAAGATACAGCATGGCATTTTGACATCACCACCCATTGTGAAATAAAAACCTATTGTGACAACATCACCATTATGGCATCACCCACCAGTTGTGACATTAAAGCAATATTATGACATAATATTTTAACATCACATTTCCATTGTGATATCAATACATTATTGTGTTTTTACAACACTACAATTACCTTGAAACTTTTTAGAAAATTCATAGCCTTTTGGACTTTATGTTCCTTTTATGAACTATTACCCTCATTGTGAACAATTAGGAATTAAGAGTGTTCTTGTCATTGTGATATTACAAACTCGTTATGAGATGAGAAACCCATTGTGATTGCATCACTGTGACATCAAAACCCTCAGTGACATAAATTACATAATGCACCATAGCATCATAAATTCAAAGCACTATGACATTACATTTTCATTATGAAGTCATAGATACATTGTGGATGCCTGTTTTGTAATTTCATTCTATTTCAAATGTGGCATGTGTATTGATATCAGAAACCAATTATATGTCCCTAGTCACATTGCAAATAGTTGTGATGTGAGATGATAGCCATCATGGCATTATGAACCAATTGTCTCATCAAAACTGTACTATTACATATTATTGTCATAATATGTCATATTACATAATTGTCACATAATATCACCATTGTGATATAATTGTTCCATTGTTTTTTATAAAAAATATTATAACCTCATCATATTTTAGAAAATTCATGGCATGTGGGACTTCAAGCTTCTGTGAACACCTATCCTCATTGATTGCTAGTAGCAATTGAATTTGAATATTGTGTTTTTGAAATTAGATATTTGTTGTGACATAAATATATCATGTGATATCAACACCACTGTGATATCCCAAAGCTTTTTTTAACATTACATTGACTTTGTAACATCATGATCACATTCTATAATCTCAAACGTTTTATTATCTCTTAGATCCTTTGATAAGTCGCATAGCCTTTGTGACATCACAGCCTTCATAGTGAAGTAATAATTGAGGTCTGAGTTGCCATTGAGAAATCACAAACACTTTGTGACAATTCAACTATTGTGACATCACATTGTCATCATGAAACCATTGGCTCATTGTGATATCACCATACTACAATGACATCATTGCATTATGACATCACAGTGGCAATTTCATGAAATAGACACATTGTGAATGCTTATTCTGTGATTTAATTGTATATCAAATGTGGCATATGGGTTGTTATCCAAAACACATATGACCTCCTAACCATTGTGACATCAACATTGGTATGTTACACCATTAGCCCACTGTTATATCACAATCCTGTCCTGTGCTCAAAAAGTTTGTGCATTGCTATCATTGTGATATCATCAGCCTTTTATGAGGTCTTAATGTGTTTTCATCACCAGTGTGACATCACATTGTTGTTAGGACATCATCAGCTCATTGTGATAACACAAAACTACAATGAAATCATAGCATTATGATGTCACATTGTCATTGTGAATTCATAGGTATATCATGAATGCCTATTGTGTAATTTCATTCTTTTTCAAATGTGACACATATGTTGATATCAGAAACCCATGTGACCCCATAACATTTATGACATCACTTTGCCATGTTCGTAATGACACCATCAGCTATTTGGGATATCAACAAACTATGATATCATAGCATTTTGACATCACAGTTTCATTGATAAAATATAGACTCATTGTGAATGCCTATTCTGTGATTTAACTCTATTTCAAATGTGCCATATGTGTTATCAGAAACCCATTGTGACCTCATAACCATTATGACATCAATCACAATCCCTTTGTGATTTCACATTGCTGTTGTGATATTTCTAACCCACTGTAACATCCCAAACTAGTCCTGACATAATGTTTGTGACATGCTGCTTTTGTGATACCTTAGGCACTGTGTGAGCTCAGAATCTCTTTCCAACCTCATGTTTCAGATATGGTATGCGATAGCAGAAATCCACTGTGACATCTTAACTATTATGATATTCACTGTTAGATATATGTCACATAGTGACATCACAAATCTGTTAGTACTTAATCACACTAGTGACAACACATACACTTTGGCATATCACAGTCCTTGTGTGAAATCAAAAACACCTCGTGAATTAATGAAAATTGAGACATGACATGCAAGTTTGACTTCACAAACCCATTGTGACATCACGAATGTATTGTGACTTCATCCCCACTATGACATCACCAACAAGTTGTGACATCAATACATTATTATGACAATATTGTGACATCATATTGCAATTGTGATAATACCATCCCATTGTGCTATTAGGACTCATAACCTTTGAGAAAATTTATGAACTTTGGGAATTCAAGCTCCTTCTGTGAACTCTTATCCTCATTGGGAACAAATAGCAATTGAAATGGAACACGCCATTGTGATATTACAAACTTGTAGAGACATCAAAAATGTATTGTCACAAACCCATTGTGACATGACATTGCCATTGTGAAATCAGGATCACTTTTGCATATCCCAAACAATATGATCTCATCACCTTTGAATAAACACATGGCCTTTGTGACATCATAGTCCATTTGTGTATCCATATCCTCATTGTGAATTACTGACAATTGAGCTCAGACATTCCATTCTCTCATCACAGGACCTTTTTGACCTCATCACCACTATGACATCACATTGTGATATTACACCATCAGATTATTGTGATATCACTAATCTATAAGGATGTCATAGCATTGTAATTGTGATTGACTATTCTGTGATTTAATACTATTTTACATGTGGCATGTGGATTGATATCAGAAACCCATTGGGACCTAATAAACAGTGTGACATCAAAATCCCTTTGTGACCTAATATCACCATTGTGGTATCACCAACCCACAAATCTTTCCTGTCCTCATAATTTTTGTGACATGCTACCATTGTTATATATTTGGCCATTTGTGAGATCATAACATGTTTTTGAACTAATAATATTTCTAATATGTGATATCAGAAATCCTCTGTGATATCATAACTGTATGACATCACACTGCAAGATATCATGAACAATGTGTCACAATGTGATATCAAAACCTACTCATATTTCATCACATTTATGCCAACACATGTCTTGGGAGTCATCATGTTCCATTCTGAAATGAAATACTCTTTGGTAACGAAAATTGAGATACGACAATACTACATGTCATTGGGACATCACGAACCCATTGTGGCCACACAAACTTTTGTGATCTCCTCAACATTATGGCATTACCAACTAATTTTTGACAACAAACATTATTAGGATATAATTTGTGATACTTTGGCATTGTTATATCACTGTACCAATGTTTCATTATCATGATGTCACAGTGGATTTCTGATATCATACCTGACATGTTGGGACAGGTTATGAGTTCACCAAGGGGCTATCATATGTTAATTAGAGTATGTCCAAAAGTTACAAGGACAGGAAAGGCTTATGATGTCAGCGTGAGTTAGTGACATTACAATAGCATTGTGATATTCTAAAGGAATTATGATGTCAAAATATTTATGAGGTTACAAATGGGATCTGATATTAACCCACATGCCACATTTGAAATAGGATGAAATCATAGAATATCCATTCATAATGAGCATATGGCATCACAGTCTCAATATGTCATCGTAATGCTATGATATCATTGCTGTTTTCTGATGTCACAAAGAGCTGATGGGGTCACAATTCCAATGTGATGTCACACTGGGGGATGATATCACAAAAGGTTGGTGATGGTGCAATATCATCTGTGATAACAATGGTCAATTGTTCACAATGTGGATATCAGTATCAGTATCAGTTACTATGACAGCATAAAAGTCATGAGTTCACAATTGATTTCTGGTATCTGCACACATGCCATATTAAAAAAAAATGAAATCATAGAATAGTATTTCCAATGTCTGTGCCGTCACATGAATTATGTAATGTCATAATAATGTAATGTAATTTTTTGTGGTGTGACACTGAGCTGATTGTGTCATAACAATAATATGATGTCACAGTGTTGTGATCCTATAATGAATGGCAGGTCTTATCTCAATTGCCAGTATTTAATGAGGATACAGGTACAAAAAGGGAATGTGATGTCAGAAAGGCCATGTTTTTTTAAAGTACTGAAAAGGTCATAATAGGTTTGGGAGGTCACAATATAATCATGTAGTCACAATGGGAATGTGATGGCACAGTGGTGATGGAGTCACAATGAGTTTGTGCTGTCAAAACATGTTTGTAATATCATAGCATGTCCCACTTCAATTTCTAATAGTTCATAATGAGCGTACAAGTTGAAAGAAGGAGCTTGAAGTCCCAAAGACCATGAATTTTCTAAAAAGTTATAAAGTCATACTGTTTTTGAAAACAAGGAGGGACTGTAATATCACAATAGCAAATGATGTAACAGAATCATATCATAATGCTTTAAGTTTCAGTTATATTGTGAGGCCTTAGTAGTAATGATGTAACAATACAATGTGATGTCACAATGGTTTCACGATGTAAAAATAGCAATCTAGATCTCTATTGTCTTTAATTCACAATGAGTATATGAGTTCATAAAGAGAATGTGACATTTCCAAAGGGATATATTGTCACAAATGTTATGATGTCCTAACAGGTTTGTGATGTAGCAATGTGAAATGATGACCATGACAGATGGCAGTGTGGTGTCATAATAGTCATGATGTCACAGTGGATTTCTGACATCACATGTCATACCTGAAATATTACTTGTTCATAAACAGATTATGAGCTCTCAAAATGCCTAAGATATCACAATGGCAACATACCACAAAAGTTATGAAGACAGGACAGGATTATTATTTAACAATTATGATATCACAATAAAAATGTTATGTCACAAAGGGATTTTGGTGTCACAATGGTTATGAGGTGATAATGGGTTTCTGGTGTCAACTGGCATGACACATTTGAAATAGAAGGAAATCACAGAATAAGTATTCACAATGTGTCTCTGATAGCACAATGCCAATGTGATGTCATAATGCTATGATGTCATTGTCTTTTTGTGATGTCACATGCTCTGATGATTTCATAAGGATAATGAGATGTCACAGAGGAGATGATATCACAAAGCGTTTATGATATAATGTCATATCTAATCCAAATTTTCCTTCATTCACAATAAGGTTATGGGTGCTTCAAAGTATGGTGATTTTCCAAAGGCCATGTGTATTTTCAAAGTTGCTAAGTTGTCATAGAAGGATTGGGATGTCACAATGTGGTCATGTTGTTACAATGGCAATGTAATGTTAAAAATGGATTGGTATTTTACAGTGGTGATGGTGCCATGATGGGTTTGATATGTCACAAAGAGTTTGTAATATCACAATAACATGTCCCATTCCAGTTGTTACCACTTCAGAATGAGGTTAAAAGTGTGCCAAAGAGATTGAACTTCCTAAGCCCAGGAATTTTTAAAAATGTTATAAGGTCATAATAGGTTTGTGAAAACACAATGAGACAGTGATATCACAATGGTTATGTGATATCACAATATTATGTCATACAAATGTTTTGATATCACAATTAGTTGGTGATACCATACTGGTCCAGGCTGCATTTGGCTCTGGGTATCCAGCCCAAGACAAAGTAGTCACAGGCCCCATTGTAGTGTAAATATTTTTATCTTAAATATGCCTTGATAGATTGTCTTATGCTTTAGAGGTCATAATTTTTGGATGTCCTAGTGAAGTAATCCATCTGCATAGCATTGGGACTTGGAGCCCTGGAAAACCCCCCCATAGGTGAGTGTTTCAGCCCTCAGGAGTGAGAGTCTCCCTCAAGTGATTGTTTCCTGTGGACCCATTTGGAAAAGAGTGTAGAGGAACTCCATTGCGGTGAGCCTAGATGAGCTTGACAGCCTGTATTTGGGACCTCCTTTGCAAGGCAAGTGGGATCTGTTTCTGAGATTATGTGGGGATGTGTTGAGAAGCCATCTTGGACCTCTGGAGGTCATGTGGAGCTTCCAAAATAAGCCATTTGGGACCTCCTCAAAAGTCTTTAAGATTTTCTGTGGAGGTCCTCTGGGGCCTCTATCAGGGCTTATCTGTGCGCTCCTCAGGAGACTATCTGGGACCTTCTCTGGAGGTCATCTTGGGCCTCTGTTAGAAAACATTTGGGATCTACTGTGTAAGTCATCTGGGTCTTCCTCAAGAGGCGAGCTGATTCTCCTTGAGAGGTCATCTGGGACCTCCTTCAGAGGTCATTTGGGACCTTCTTTGGAGAAGGAGAAGAGACCTACACTGGAGGTCATCCCTTAAGAGGTCACCAGGGACTCTGGGTCATCTGGGTCCTCTTACAGAGGTCATCTGGGGTTCCTCAATCAGCCATCTGATAGCTACTCCGGAGGTTATCTGGTGTTTCTTGAGAAGCTATCTGGGACATATGAGGTCATCGGGGCGTCCTTGAATTGCTCTCTGGGACCACCTCCAGCGGTCTTCTGGGCCTTCCTCGAGAGGCCATCTGGGACTCCTCAGGTGGTCAGTTGGGGCTTCTTTGAAAACCCATCTGGGACCTCATTGAGAGGTCACCAGAGGCCTCATTGCGAGGCCATCTCTTTCTTCCTCCAGAGGTTATCTGGGAACTCTAGAGGTCATCTTTGAGAGATTTGGAACACACGGATTTTGTGGCTTTTTTTAGTGCATTTGCTGATAGTTCTATGTCCTATATATACACCCTTGTTTATTCCTTTTTTCCAGGATTGGAGAACAATATCCTACATTTCTCTTACTGAAAAATGTTCTCCCCCTGTATTACAGGATCTCCCAGAGTAAGACCAACAGGTTTACTCTCCCTCTAGTTCTGATCAATCAATCAGCACCTCCAATGTTAAGAATCTCCCAAACCAACAGTGGTTCCTTGAAATATCCTTAGGTGCTACAATGTGTTACAGTCCCCTTATTTTTGAGATGGATTCATGGTGGAGATGGTGGCCAGGCCCTTTTTCTAAGAATGTTCCCTTTAAATATAGTGAGCTGTAAAACTGGAAACAACAAAATGTGTGCTTTTCTAAAAAATCCCAGTGATCATGTTCTTATTAGAGATAGTATTTTTCACATGCCAGCCCACCTGGGATGATTTTCAGCAAATTTTACAGGTGCTTTTTACCTGTAAAAGTGAAAGGGGAAGAATCTGGCACATTACCTTGAAGGCAGTCCTTGGATCTGATGATTCCCCAACTGATGACCTAGTCCACTTGGCGTAAGTCTTTCCCTTGACTAACCCAAGCTGGGACTATAACAGCAATCGAGGTAAGGAAGTATTTACCAATTAGTAACAGATACTGTTATCAGGATATAGGCAGTGACTAAGAAGCCAATTCATTAATCTAAGGTGAGTGAGACTGTACAGCTCCCCAGTGAGTCCCATAATGCTTTTCTGGAACAGCTGTTAGAGGCCTGTGGGAGGAATAGGTCTGTAGATCCTGAGACCCAGGAAATTAGAAGAGTCCTAATTATGGCCTTTGTTACCCAGTTAGGCCCAGAATTAGAATGTTTCAAAACAAAAGATTTGCAGGGAAAGCTGTTGAGTTGGTAGAGGTTACCCAGTGGGTGTTTGATAAAAGAAATAACCAAGAAGAACAGACTAAGCAGGGGGTTTGAATTTTGGAAGTAGCAGCAGGACATGAATCAAGAAACCCTCGGTAATGAGAGTAGAATTCATTTGCAAATGGCAAGAGGGATCCTCTAGGAGTAGATCACTGTATCCCTGCAAACAGAGTGTGGTGTTAATTGGTACATGCCTTTTATCTCAATTGTTTTGTCATCCCAGCTTGGGCTAGACTGGCAAAGTACTTGCTCCAAATGGACTGGGTAATCATTGGAGCAACCAGATGGTTCAAGGACCACCTTAAAGGCATTGTGCCAGATTTGTTCCCTTTCCTCTTGAAAAGCAGCTGTAAAAGTTACTGACAATGGCCAGGAGTTGATGCCTCACACCTGTAAACCTAGCTACTCAGGAGGCTGACATCTGAGTATCCAAGTTCAAAGACAGTGCATGCAGGAATGTCCCTGAGTCTCATTTCCAATAAACTACTATAAAAACAGAAGTGACATTGTAGCTCAAGCAGTAGAACACTAGCTATGAGCTAAAGAGTGTAGAGATAGTGCCCAAGTTCAGAGTACATGCCCCATGACCAACAAAAACAAAATAGAAACAAAAAAAAAGTTGCTGACAATCTTTACAGATGGGCTGATGTGTGAAAAATACTATCTCTACTAAAGAGATGAGTCCCTTGGGTTTTTCAGAAAAGGACAGATTTTGCTGTTTCTAGTTATATAGGTCACAACTTATAAAGGGAACAAACGTTAGAAAGGGGGCCTACCCACCATCTCCTCCATGTGCTTCTCTCAGGGTTAATAATGAGACAGTACCACCATGTAGCACCTAAGGCTGATACAAGGGAGGATTTCTGCTGTGTGGAGGACTTAACATCAGAGGTGCTGATAGCACAGAATAGGTAAGATAATACAGCAGTGGGTCTTCATCTTGGAGATCCTGTAACACAAACAGGAGTTTTTAGTTATCAGAACTTGAGGACATTTTTCTCCCATTCTAGAATAAAGAGTAAATAGAGGTGTTGATAGGACATAGAAAAAACCCATAGATAGTAAACATAAAGAGATTAATTGCCACACACACTTAACCCACATTTCCCAAATCTCTCAAGGGTGCCCATTTGAGATTGCAGATGACCTGTGGAGGAGTTTCCAAATGACCTACTGAGGAGTCCCAAGAAGACCTCTGAAGGAGGTCCACAATGGCCTCTTGAGGAGGCCTGAGATGACCCCTTGAAGAGGTCCCAGATGACCTATGGAGGAAGCCTCAGATGATTTTTGGAAGAGGCCTCATGAGGAAGCCCCATATGAACTCCAGAAAATGTCCCAAATGACCTCCAAAGGTGTTCTCAGATGACCTGTCAAGTCCGTCCTGGAGGCCTTCTTAAAAAATCTAGGTCACCCCCAGAGCAGGTGGCTTCTCAAGGAAGTACCATAGGACCTCCCAAGGAGGTCCAAGAGGGCTAACCAAGGAAACCCCAGATGACCTCTAGGGCGTTCCCCAAAACAATCTGGTAAACTTGCCCTGGACACACCCCAAGAATCCTACATGATTCATGTCCAAACTTGACCTCAGAAAACAAAGATATGAAGGAGGCTGTGAACCCTGAGTGTCAAGACACTTACCTCTAAGGGAGTTTTCCCGTGGCCAAGTTCCAATGACATTCAGATAGATTATCTTGCAGGGGCAGCCAAAAATTATTACCTCTAAAGCACGAGACAATCAACCAAGGCACATTTAAAATGAACAAAGTTATCTACACTAGAAAGGGGCCTGAAACTACCTTGTCCTGGGCTGGATACCCAGAGCCAAGTGCAGCCTGGACCACCAAACCTCAGACCTCCAATGGGCAGGATCTCCCTTTGTTCATTGTTCTGCAAACTACTCACCCCCAAAATTATGTTTTCTAAAGCTACAAACGTTTTTCTTTAACCATCATCCCTCTTTCTCTACAGATTTTTCCTTTCCAGGTCTTTCCTTTTTTCCTTTCCACAACTTCCTTAATTGCCTCAGTTCTCTGTAATCTCTACAGACCTAAACTGCTCTGACCCGGTGTCAAGTTGCTGTACTTCTTCTCTGGCTGTTCTTCATCTTCCTCTCCTCCCAGGTATTTTTTTAAACTTCAAATACAGGGCTGGGAAGTTGGGTCAGTGGTAGAGCACTTGCCTTGCATGCATGAGGCCCTGGGTTCAATTCCTCAGCACCACTAAGCAAAAAGTAACATAGCATAAAGTGGCACTGTAGCTCAAGGGGTAGAGCACTAGCCTTGAGATGAAGAGCTGAAGAATGGCGCCCAGGCCAGAGTTAACCTCCCATGACCAGCCCCCCCCAAAATAAAACTTCAATTTCTTATCAGAAAAAGAAGAGAACACACCCAAATAAATAAACTCAGAGATGAAAATGGAAACATCACCACAGAAACAACCAAGATCCAGAACATTATAAGGGAATACTTGTCAAAATGTTATGCTAATAAGTTTGAGAACTTGGCAGAAATGGACCTTTTCCTAGCAAATATTGACATGCCAAAACTAAACCAAGATGAATTAAACCATCTTAATGGGCCCATATCAATCATTGAAATAGAAACAAAAATAAGAGTCTCCCATCTAAGAGAAGTCCAGGATAAGATGGTTTTACAGGGAATTCTTCAAGGCCTTCAAAGCAGAGCTCACACCAATACTCCTCCAACTCCAATGAAATAGAAAGAAAAAGTTCACTACTGAACACATTCTATGAAGCCATCATAACCCTCATCCCAAAACAAGACACGGACTCATCAAAGAAAGAGAACTATAGACCCAATTCTTTGATGAACATTGATGCAAAACTTCTCAACAAAATTTTGGCCAACCTGCTTCAAAAATTCATCCAAAATATCATACACAACGAGCAAACAGAATTCATTTCAGGGATGCAAAGCTGGTTCAATATATGCAAATCAATTGATATTATTCATCACATCAACTGGATCAAGGTTAAGAACCACATGGTTATCGCAATAGATGCAGAAAAAGCATTCGACAAGATCCAAAACCCCTTTATGATGAAGGTTTGGCAAAAATTAGGAATCCATGGAACATTCCTCAATACAATAAAGGCTGTATATGACAAAACGACAGCCAGCATTATACTTAATGGTGAAAAATTAAGCCATTTCCTCTTAACTCAGGAACAAGAGAAGGATGTCCACTCTCTCCACTCCTCTTCAATCTAGTATTAGAATGCCTAGCTATAGCATTAAGACAAGATGCAAACCTAAAGCTAATCCAAATAGGGAAAGAAGAAATAAAACACTCCCTCTTTGCAGATGACTTATTCTTGTATTTAAAGAGCCCCGTAGACTCCACTCCCAAATTACTCAAGCTGATTCAAAACTTTGACAAAGTAGCAGGGTATAAAATTAACTCCCCCAAATCAATGGCTTTTCTGTATTCCAACAATAAGAAAAATGGGGCTGAAATTAGGAAAGCAACTCCATTTGTAATAGCCCCACAACAAATAAAATACCTAGGAATTAACTTAACCAAAGAAGTGAAGGACTTCTATGATGAAAACTTTAAAATCTTGATAAAGGAAATCAAAACAGAACTTAAAAAATGGCAAAACCTCCCATGCTCCTGGATTGGAAAGATTAACATCATGAAAATGGCAATACTTCCCAGGGCTATGTACAAATTTAATGTCATACCTATCAAAATTCCAATCTCATTCTTCAAGGAAATAGAAGAGGCAATCCAAAAATTCATATGGAACAATAAAAGGCCCCAAATAGCAAAAATCCTACTCAACAGAAAGAACACTGCTGGAGGCATATCAATACCAAATTTCAAACTCTACTATAACACCATAGTAATCAAAACAGATTGGTACTGGAACAAGAACAGATCTCAGGACCAATGGAATACAATTGAAAACCCAGAAATGAACCTACAGACCTATAGCCAACTAATCTTCGATAAAGGAGCTAAAAAAATAGAATGGAAGAAAGACAGCCTCTTCAGTAAATGGTGCTGGCAAAATTAGTTAACTACTTGTAGAAAGCTAAAGCTAGATCCTTATATATCACCCTGCACCAGAATCAACTCCAAATGGATCAGAGACCTCGGAGTCAAAGCAGACACTCTGAAAACATTACAGGATAGAGTAGGAGAAACCCTAGGTCTCCTTGGCTCAGGCCGAAATTTTCTTAATAGAGACCCGGAAACACACCAAATCAAAGAAAGATTGGACAAATGGGATGGCATGAAGTTGCAGAGCTTCTGCATGGCAAAGGACATAGCTAGCAAGATCAATAGAAAGCCCACAGCTTGGGAGAAGATCTTTATTAGCCATACAACAAAAAAGAATCTCATATCTAAAATATACTTGGAACTCAAAAAAAAAAAATCCCCCAAAAACAAATCCTCAAAGAAACAACTTTCCAATAAAAATGTGGGGTAAAGACTTAAAGAGAGGAGTTCCGGGAAGATGGCGGAGGAGAAGCTGGAATCTGAACAAGCTCTCGCATAGAAAGCAGTTTTAGAGTTCCAGTGAACAGTCCTAAGCCAGAGAATCACACCAAGTGTGCCATCACAGGACAGAGAGTTAGACAAGAGAGGGGAAGCCAAGACAAGGAGACACATCTGACCGCCTGCCAGCAGCCGCGGCGGCGGCGGCGGCAGGGTCGCAGCGGCTACCGCAGCCGCGGCCATACCTGAGCGCTCACACAGAGAGTCTGGGACGAAGGAGCCAGACGCAGAGGGCGAGAGGATTCTACTCAACACCAGCAAGAACCGACAAGGAGCGGACAACTTCATCCTGCACTTTGCAGACCAGAGACGACCCAGGATCCAAGACTCGGCGTGAGTAGCCCCACTTCCTCACTCCTTCTCAGGGAGCAGAGGAGGGAAGGCCACCCCTCCCCCCCCCAGCACCGGTGATCTCCATCTTGGATACCGACAAAGCTCAGAGGAGCTGCTAGCTCCAACTCAGGCCTTGGAATAAAACGAGTCATTTAACAGGTCACAAGAACTTAACGGCGAAGTGACCTGCCAGACTCAGCTCCATCCAGGGAAAAGTCACCCAGCTCAGGCACCAGCCATTGGAGTGGCTTTCCTCACTGGGTAACCAGAGCCAGAGGCTGCCCCTCCCTCTAGCAGCCTCCACAATCAATTGAAAAACAGAAACCCTGAGAATGGCTCCAGGGTGGGCTCTGTGAATTTTTCACAAAATAGCCCCAGGGAAAAGCTACTGTTTGTTGAAAGGCCTCAACTCTACCAGAACCTAGCCTCATCACCCCTCTTTTGTGATTCTCAAAGCAGATCACCCTCCCATTAAACTAACCTGGGAGGGGGATCTCAAAATCTTGGGTAAAGCAGAGCATTTTTCTGCCTGTTCGAACAAACTGACTTAAGAAACCAATCAAGCCACAGGACCTCAAGCTGACCAGAGACTCCAACAAGAGGCTGGTAACAGACAAAAGGGAGATACAGGATTCTTCCCACCCCTCCCAAAAAAAAATCAAAAAAAAAAAAAAAATCAAAGAACTTTTTTTTTTCTTCTTTTCTTTTTTTTTTTTTTTTTTTTTTTTTGGTACCTTATATATATAAAATTTTTTTTTTCCTTTTCTAAAACTTTTATTAATCTTTAATTTTTGCCTTTTTTGAAAAAATAATTGTTTTCCAGTAACTTTTTTTTCCTCTTATAATTTTTATTTTAGGAATACGTGAATGTACGTTTTCCTTTCTTTTCTTGTCTTCTCTCTTTTTATTTCTTTCTTTCTTAATTATCTTTTTGTTTTTTGTCTAGCTCTACTGAACTTCTGATCTTTTTTTTTTCTCCCTTTCTTATCCTTTTCACCTTTTCCTTTCTTTTGTTCTTCTGTATGTGCCTTAACTCTTGTCCTGCACATCCTGATAAACCCATAGTTAACTAGTAGACCCTATCCCCCATTGTGTACACACTTAATCCACAAATTTATTACTCAATCCAAAACCTCTGAGACTTAAATTCCTTAATAGCAGTACTACCTCTTTATACCTATATAATATTTTAAGCATTTTTTAAGTTTTCCACATCTCCTCTATCTCCCTCCTGTTTTCTCATTATATTCACATTCCTCTCTAAATAGATGGTCTTTCAATCTCCATAACTATATTAATTTTTACGTTTCTAATTTTTTTTCTGGTCTCTTTTCATTTCCCTTTACCTTTCTTCTTTTTCTCTCCCTCTCTACTTGCATCCTACCCAACCTATTTCCTGCATTGAGATTAGGACATAGTTAACTCTCCCTGTGCCTCCCCACACCAATCTATTCCTAATTTTTACCCACATCTCTCCCTAACCCTAAAAATTTCTGGTTTCCCAAATTCTTCTCTGCGGTTCGAAGCCCATTAACATATAGTTGTTTGATGTTGAATAGATGTATCTGTTGAACTAGATTGTATCTGTAGACTATTGACTGTATAAATGCAAACGTTGGTTGATGGTTGCCTTAAGATAGTGTTCTAGCACAAAACTGGTGCTATTTTCATCTCAAATGGGCAGAGTAAGCCGAAAAAACACAAGAAAAATGGCAAATCCAGGTATCTCAATTCCCAATCTTGATAATCAGGGGTCAGATCAGATAATGAACAATCCAGAGGAGAGTTCCCAAATAGCTCTACAAACACTGGTGGCAAATATGATAAATGAGAAGTTTGACAACTTACAAAGGACTCTGTATGAGCGTGATAGGGAGAGAGAGGAGGCATCCCAAAAGTTTATGCAGGAATATCATAAGCGTGAGGAAGCTACTCAAAAAATGATACAGGATTTGCGTGAACAACTTGAGAATACTCAAAGAGAAAGGGAGGAATGGCGTGAGCAGGCTGAGAACACTCAAAGAGAACTGCAGGAATCCCAGGAACGGGAGGAAAGAGAACTGCAGGAATCCCACAAACGGGAGGAAGCTAATCAAAGAGTAATTCAGGAATTGAGAGACCAGGTAGAGAACACACAAAGATCAGTAAAGGCATTCATGGAATCCATTAACAAAGAGCTGAAGGAAGTCAGGGAGACCACAAAGGGAATGCTGAATGGAACCCAACAGAAGGAATGGGAGTCCAAAGAAATCATAACCAATCAACTAAGTGATTTGAGAACAAACACTGAACACCAAATTAAGGAAGTAAAGAAATTCATACAAGACCTAAAACAGAGCTTCAACAAAGAACTTGAAGCCATCAAAGCTGACCAATGTGAAGGAAAATAAATAAAAATCACAGTAGAGAGTCTTGACAGCAGGTTAGACCATGCAGAAGATCGAATCTCAGGGATTGAAGACAGCCTAGATCTTATAGAGAAAGAACATACAACCATCCAAGACAAGTCCAAGAAGTATGATAGATCTATTCAACACCTAGAAGACACCATCAGAAGGCCTAATCTAAGGATAATGGGTGTAGAGGAGCACCTAGAAACAGAAGTTAATGGTCTAGGAAATTTGTTTAACAGGATCCTAGCAGAGAACTTCCCAAACATACAAAAAGATAGGCCTATTCAGATACAAGAAGCTTTTAGAACCCCAAATAGACCAGACCAGAATAGGACATCCCACCGTCACATTATAATCCACACAGGATCAACTCAGACCAAGGAAAAGATCCTTAAAGCTGTCAAGGAGAAAAGGTTAATCACCTATAAAGGGAAACCAATTAGAATCACCTCAGATTTCTCAGCAGAGACAATCAAAGCAAGAAGAGCCTGGAATGATGTATGCCATGCCCTAAAAACAAACAACTATCAACCAAGAATACTGTACCCAGCTAAACTCTCCTTCATAACTGAAGGCCAAATAAAAACCTTCCATAGCAAAGAAAAATTGAAACAATACATCTCCACCAAACCAGCCCTACAAAAGATTCTTAAAGATGTCCTACACATAGAAAACCAACAAGACCGCAACAAAGGCCAAGAAACTGCACCCAAACTGAGAATCCAAGAACCATAGGAAGAACCTAGTTTTCGCAGCCCCCAAGAAGGTGGATAACATGGCAGGAACTCCCAAATACCTCTCAGTCCTATCTCTTAATGTTAACGGACTGAACTCTCCAATTAAGCGACATAGACTGTCTAGTTGGATTAAAAAACAAGACCCTTCTATCTGCTGCCTGCAGGAGTCACATCTTGCCCGTAAAAACAAACACATTTTCAATGTTAAAGGCTGGAACAAAATCTACCAAGCAAACGGCCCCCATAAACAGGCGGGAGTTGCAATCCTAATATCAGATAAAATAGACTTCAAATTAAAATTCGTGAGAAGAGATAAAGAAGGTCGCTACATACTAATTAAAGGATCTCTCCTTCAGGAGGATATTACAATTCTAAATATCTATTCGCCAAACAATGGAGCACCCAAATTTATCAAAGAAACACTACTTTCCCTCAAATCCCATATAGATCAAAAGACATTAATTGTTGGGGATTTTAACACACCACTCTCCCCACTAGATAGATCAACTCGGCAAAAACTCAACAGAGAAACCGCAGATCTAAACAGCTGCATAGATCAACTAGACTTAACAGACATCTACCGAACATTTCACCCAGCAGCATCAGAATACACGTTTTTCTCAGCAGCACATGGAACGTTTTCTAAAATAGACCACATTTTAGGCCACAAAGCAAACTTGTCTAAATTCAGAAACATTGAAGTTATACCTTGCATTCTCTCTGACCACAAGGGAATAAAATTAGAACTCAACACCAAAAGCCACCAAAGAAAGTCCAGTATCACATGGAGGCTGAACAACACACTGCTGAATCAAGAGTGGGTCATGGAAGAGATTAGAAAGGAAATTCAAATGTTCATGCTATTCAACAAAAATGAACACACAAATTACCAGCTCCTCTGGGACACAGCAAAGGCAGTACTCAGAGGCAAGTTTATAGCTCTGAGCTCCCATATCAACAAATTGGAGAAATCTGAAACTAGCAATTTAATGACACATCTAAATCTCCTTGAAAAAGAGCAGCAAGATAAACCCCAATCCAGTAGACGGAAAGAAATAATCAAAATTAAATCAGAATTAAATGAATTAGAATCCAAAAAAACTATAGAAAGGATCAACAAAACAAAGAGTTGGTTCTTCGAAAAACTTAACAAAATTGACAGACCCTTAGCAAATCTTATCAGAAAAAGAAGAGAACACACCCAAATTAATAAACTCAGAGATGAAAATGGAAACATCACCACGGAAACAACCAAGATTCAGAACATTATAAGGGAATACTTCTCAAAACTTTATGCTAATAAGTTTGAGAACTTGACAGAAATGGACCTTTTCCTAGCAAATATTGACATGCCAAAACTAAACCAAGATGAGTTAAACCAGCTTAACAGGCCCATATCAAGCATTGAAATAGAAACAGCAATAAGAGACCTCCCAGCTAAGAAAAGTCCAGGACCAGATGGTTTTACAGCGGAATTTTACAAGGCCTTCAAAGCAGAGCTCACACCAATTCTCCTCCAACTCTTCAATGAAATTGAAAGAGAAAGCTCACTACCGAACACATTCTATGAAGCCATCATAACCCTCATCCCAAAACCAGGCAGGGACTCATCAAAGAAAGAGAACTATAGACCCATTTCTTTGATGAACATTGATGCAAAACTTCTCAACAAAATTTTGGCCAATCGACTTCAACAATTCATCCAAAAAATCATACACCACGATCAAACAGGATTCATTTCAGGGATGCAAAGCTGGTTCAATATACGCAAATCAATTAATATTATTCATCACATCAACAGGAGCAAGAATAAGAACCACATGGTTATCTCAATAGATGCAGAAAAAGCATTCGACAAGATCCAACACCCCTTTATGATGAAGGTTTTGGAAAAATTAGGAATCCATGGAACATTCCTCAATACGATAAAGGCTGTATATGACAAACCTACAGCCAGCATTATACTCAATGGTGAAAAACTAAAGCCATTTCCTCTTAACTCAGGAACAAGACAAGGATGCCCACTCTCTCCACTTCTCTTCAATCTAGTATTAGAATGCCTAGCTACAGCAATAAGACAAGATGCAGACATAAAGGGGATCCAAATAGGGAAAGAAGAAATAAAACTCTCCCTCTTTGCAGATGACATGATCTTGTATTTAAAGAATCCCATAGACTCCACTCCCAAATTACTCAAGCTGATTCAAAACTTCGGCAAAGTAGCAGGTTATAAAATTAACCCCCAAAAATCAATGGCTTTTCTGTATGCCAACAATGAGAAAAGTGTGGCTGAAATTAGGAAAGCAACTCCATTTGTAATAGCCCCACAAAAAATAAAATACCTAGGAATTAACTTAACTAAAGAAGTGAAGGACCTCTATGATGAAAACTTTAAAATCTTGAAAAAGGAAATCAACACAGAACTTAAAAAATGGCAAAACCTCCCATCCTCCTAGATTGGAAAGATTAACATCGTGAAAATGGCAATACTTCCCAAGGCTATCTACAAATTCAACGCAATACCTATCAAAATTCCACCCTCATTCTTCAAGGAAATAGAAGAGGCAATCCAAAAATTCATATGGAACAATAAAAGACCCCGAATAGCAAAAACGCTCCTCAACGGAAAGAACACTGCTGGAGGAATATCAGTACCAAATTTCAAACTCTACTATAAAGCCATAGTAATCAAAACAGCTTGGTATTGGCATAAGAACAGACCTCAGGACCAATGGAATAGAATTGAAAACCCAGAAATGAACCCACAGACCTATAGCCATCTAATCTTCGATAAGGGAGCTAAAACAATAGAATGGAAGAAAGACAACCTCTTCAGTAAATGGTGCTGGCAAAATTGGTTAACTACATGTAGAAAACTTAAGCTAGATCCTTATATATCACCCTGCACCAGAATCAACTCCAAATGGATCAAAGACCTTGAACTCAAAGCAGACACTCTGAAAACATTACAGGATGGAATAGGAGAAACCCTAGGTCTCCTTGGCTCAGGCCGAAATTTTCTGAATAGAGACCTGGAAACACAACAAATCAAAGAAAGGTTGGACAAATGGGATTGCATAAAGTTGCAGAGCTTCTGCAGGGCAAATGACATAGCTAGCAAGATCAATAGAAAGCCCACGGATTGGGAGAAGATCTTTACTAGCCATACAACGGACAAGGGTCTCATATCTAAAATATACTTGGAACTCAAAAAATTAAACCCCCCAACAACAAATCCTCAAAGAAACAACTGCCCAATAAATAAGTGGGCGAAAGACTTAAAGAGAAACTTCTCTGAAGAAGAAAGAAGGATGGCCAATAGACACATGAAGAAATGTTCAACATCCCTAGCCATAAAAGAAATGCAAATCAAAACAACATTGAGATATCACCTCACTCCAGTGAGAATGGCAAAAATCAAGAACTCTAACAACAACAGATGCTGGAGGGGATGTGGACAGAAAGGAACCTTAATTCATTGTTGGTGGGAATGTAAACTTGTTCAACCACTTTGGAAAGCAGTATGGAGGTTCCTCAAAAGACTCCACATAGAGCTCCCCTATGACCCAGCAATCCCACTTTTGGGCATTTACCCTAATGTTTACAAACAAGACCACACTAAAGCTACCAGCACAACTATGTTTATTGCAGCATTATTTACCATAGCTAAGATATGGAACCAACCCAGATGCCCCTCAGTAGATGAATGGATCAAGAAAATGTGGTATATATACACAATGGAATTCTATGCCTCCATCAGAAAGAATGACATTGCCCCATTTGTTAGGAAATGGAAAAACTTGGAAAAAATTATATTAAGTGAAGTAAGCCAGGCCCAAAGAAACGTAGGTCCCATGGTTTCCCTTATTTGTAATATCTAGTATATGTATGAGTCAAGCGGAAAAGGTCAGATAATGTGATGTCAGGAAAATGAACCCTTAGATGTGTATTTTAATGTTTTTTTCTTTCATGCATGTGTTTCTAACACATTTATAAGATTATCTCTTTGTTGCTTTGTATGTCCCTCCCCCATAGTATAACCCTTGCTTTCACTATATTTGATGTCAGTATAACTTGTAGAGGAGATGGGGAAAAACCAGTTGTTTAAGGATACAGGTGGACCTGTTGCAACAATGAGAAGTACAAGTTGTCATGTCCAAAACGAACTTTACAATGTTGGTGGGGGGGGGGGACGCTGGGGGGAGGGAGGAAGGAGAAGGATTGGGATTAGGGGGGGAGGGGGGAGGCTGGGAAGGGATGTGAAGGATAAACAAAGGAGGAGGCTGCAATGCTTGGTAAGAAATGTACACATTATCCTGCCCATGTAACTGTAACTCCTCTGTACAGTATGTTCACAAATAAAATAAAATTAAATTAAAAAAAAAAAAAAAAAAAAAAAGACTTAAAGAGAAACTTCTCTGAAGAAGAAAGAAGGATGGCCAATAGACCCATGAAGAAATACTCAACCTCCCTTGCCATAAAAGAAACACAAATCAAAACTACACTGAGATACCACTTCACCCCAGTTAGAATGGCAAAAATCAAGAACTCTAACAACAACAGATGCTGGAGGGGATGTGGACAGAAGGGAACCTGACTACATTGTTGGTGGGAGTGTAAACTTGTTCAACCACTTTGGAAAGCAGTATGTAGGTTCCTCAAAAGACTTCACATAGAGCTCCCCTATGACCCAGCAATCCCACTTGTGGGCATTTACCCTAAGGTTTACAAACAAGACCACACTAAAGCTACCAGCACAACTGTGTTTATTGCAGCATTATTTATCATAGCTAAGATATGGAATCAACCCAGATGCCAATCAGTAGATGAATGGATCAAGAAAATGTGATATATATACACAATGGAATTCTATGCCTCCATCAGAAAGAATGACATTGCCCCATTTGTTAGGAAATGGAAAGGCTTGGAAAAAATTATATTAAGTGAAACAAGCCAAGCCCAAAGAAACATAGGTCCCATGGTTTCCCTTATTTGCAATATCTAGTATATGTATGAGTCAAGACGGAAAGGTCAGATAATATGATGTTAGGAAAATGAATGCTTAGATTTGTATTTAAACGTTTTTTTTTTCTTTCATGCATTTGTTTCTAACGAATTTATAATATTATTTCTTTGCTGCTTTGTATGTCTCTCTTGCACAGTATACCCACTGTTTTCACTGTATTTGATGTCGTTATAATTCGTGGAGGAGATGGGGAAAAACAAGTCGTTTAAGGATACAGGTGGACCCGTTGCAACAATGAGAAGTACAAGTTGGCATGTCGAAAACGAACTTCACAATTTTGGTGCGGGGAGAGCAAGGCTTGCGTGGGGGTGAGGAGGGAGGCTGGGAAGGGATGTGAATGAAGGGTAAACAAAGGAGGAGGCTGAAATGCTTGAAAAGAAATGTATTCATTATCTTGCCCATGTAATTGTAACCCCTCTGTACAGTATGTTCACAATAAATAAATGAATAAATAAATAAATAAATGATATGTACATTTCTTTCCTTTTGCTTATTGTCAGCCTTTCTGTCTATCTCCCTCATTCCCTCCCTCCCATCACTGCCTTGAGTTGCTTAGTTCATTTTTATTAATGTCCAATGCACCTGATGGACCCTTCTGGTGTGTTTTTATTTATCTCTGATTCTGTGTCCTCTTCTTAGTTTCCCTCATATGTATGTATATATACCTTAAATGTGGTCTGTAACTTTGGGTTATTTTGTAATGAAACAAGATGACTGGAAGTTCTTTGTTTGTCGAGTCCTGTTTACTTAGTTGTACCTCTTTACATGTTGTATTTAATATCCACATATCAAGGAGATCATTTTCCATTTGTCTCTTTTGGCTTACCTCACTCAAAATTATTTTTCTAGTTCCATCGATATCCCTGCAAATACCATTATTTTGTCCTTTCTAATAGGTGCATGATATTCCATTGTATATTGGTACCACCATTTTTGCATCTATTTGTCCATTAGAATTATCCAGTAGGGCATCTGGGTTGTTTCCATATCTTGACTATTGTGAGCAGTGCTCCAATAAACATGGAAGTGCATGTGTACTTGTATCCTGGTTCCTGTTGTTCAGCATAGATGCTTAGGAGTGGTATGGCTGGGTCATTGGGAAGGTCTATGTTTAGTTTTCTGAGGTACCTCCAGACTGCTTTTCAAAGTGGTTGTGTTAGTGTCCATTCCCAGCAGCAATGCAATAGAGTTCCGTTCTCTACATTTGTCAATGGCTCCCTCCAGCCTTTGTTTTTGTCTGACCTTAGGGTGCAGACCATGCTGAATGGAATAAGGTGATATCTCAGAATTGTTTTTATTTGCATTTCCTTTACAGCCACAGATGAATAGCATTTCCTCATGTGCTACTTTGCCATTTTTATCTCTTCTGAGAAGTCTCTTTTTAGTTCCTTTGACCATTTAATAATTGGTTCATTAGGTTTGGGAGAGATTAATGTATATACTGTAGGCCTATGTCTGATATATTGCTGGTAAATATTTTTCCCAATTGGTTCTTTCTAGTTTGGTTGCTATGTCTTTAGCTGTGCAGAATCGTTTTGTTTTAAAGTAGTCCCATTTGTTGAGTCTCTCCCCAATTTGTTGTGACCATGGGACTCTGCTAAAGAAGTTCCTGCCTGTGCCAATAAATTCTAGTGTCTCTCTTAGTCTGTGTTTCAGTAGATTCAGATTTTTGAAATTGATGTTATGGTCTTTTATCGATTTTGAGTTGTCAAATATCAGATGATTGTAAGCATGTGGTTTTATTTCTGCATCTTCTGATCTATTCCATTTTTTTTGAAGTCCAGCATAGAGAACCCTCCCTTTTTTTTGCCTAGAATTGTTTTGGCACCATTTCCTGGTATTCTGATATCTTTATGTTTTTATACTTTTCTTTAAATAGATCCTTTCCATCTTCGGTTAGGTTAATTCCAAAATATTTTATTTTTTGAGGTCATTGTGTGAATGGTGTTATTTCCTTGATTTTCTTTTCAGCTTATTTGTTGTTGGTGTACATACAGAGAACTGATTTTTGTGGGTTTTTCTATCCTGCTACTTTGCCAAAGTGGTTTATAAACTGTTTTGGGGTGGAGTTTTTGGGATCACTGAGGTATAATATCATTTCATCTGCAAAAAAGGATAGTTTAACTTCTTCCTTCCCAATGCAGATCCCTTTAAAGTCTGTCTCTTGCCTTATTACTCTTGCTAAGCATTCCAGGACTATATTGAAGAGGAGTGGTTAGAGAGGGCATATTTGCCTTGTTCTTACTTTTAGGAGAATTTGTTTTAGTATCTCCTCATTAAGTATAATATTGGCTATTGCTCTCTCATATATGGCTTACAGAGTTTTAAACAAATTCCTCTACTATTCTCTTCAGAACCTTTAAGATGAATAAATTTGTATTTTATCAAAAGTCTTTTCCACATCAATGGAGATAATCATGTGGTTCTTTTCTTTTGTCTATTGTAGGGCCTAAACTGTGGGCCTTGGTGTTGTCCCTCAGATCTTCAGATCAAGGATAGAACTCTACCACATGAGCCATATTTCCACATCTGGTTTTTTCTGCTTATGTGTTGCTGAGGAATTGAACCAGGTTCTCATGCATGCACGGCATGCACTTTACCACAGATCCATCTTTGTAGCCCATTCCTGACTATAATTAGGTGCTGGTGGCCTGAGTTGTTGAATAACCAGTCTGGGATACAAAAGTTAGGTTCTGGTGTTAGGCTCCCTGAACACACACAGATCTTTTGCTGTCATGGGTTGTTTCCTGAGGGCTGCTGTGCCTTTCTTTCCTACGTCTTCTGAAACCTGTGCTTAGCCTCTAACTTCCATCAGGAGAGGTCATTTATGTAGCACAGTCACCCATCCCACTGCCTGGTCCTGTCTTTCTGTCAACTTCCTGAGACACTCTTTGGGCTTAGATGGGAAATGTGCTGTTGGGTTTCCCACGCAGAGTGCACAGTTTGGATTTCTTCTTCTGCTGGCTCCTGTGGCCCATTGGTGCTCTTCCAAACTTGAGTGTTTAAGCTCCCTTTCTGGGTTACTTTTTTTCAAGCCTGGTGGGCTACGTGTGCTCCAAAGGTTGATGGGGTCCTTGCACAGTTTTATAGGAACCTGTAGTCCCGGTTGTAGGGGGAAGGGTATGGGTCAATCTCTGGAGATTACTGCCAGCACTGGTCTCTCTTGGAATTGGGTAAGGCTGTTTCTGTTGGGGTACTTAGCTAGAACTGGTTGAGAGCTCTCGAATGGTGCTGGCACAGATCATTGTCTCTTTGCACTGTAGATTGCTGGTTGCTACCAGGGTTAGCATTGTATTGAGGTGATTGTGGGCTGGGCTGGGTGATGGCGGAGGCTCAGAGTCTGTGTTTTACACCATCTCTGACTCTGTTTCTGCTGTCCTGGCATGCACCGTGGTGTTTTTACATTGGCTTCCTATGGGTCACTGTGGTTGTGGGGGCCAAGGAGTTTTGGCAGGATGGCATCGAATCACTTTGCCTGTGAGGGATCCAATAGGATCTTTCTGCATGTTCTGAGCTCCAATGTTTTTGTCTCGATTTGCAATGTTCATATCAGCACAGGCATCAGGGAGTCTCCTGCTCTGGCCTTCTGTGGATGGACCCCTGTAGTTGTTGGCTTTCTACCACTGTTGTTAGGCCTGGGGAATTTGGTAGGATTATGCAAGGTTGCTCTACCGATGAGGGGTTGGTGAAAGCTCTTTGTGAAGGTTCCAAGCTCTGAGGTTTCTCTTTTAACAATCACTGATTCTGGCACCAGCACTTTGGGTATGTTCTTCCTGGGCATTCTTCAGATACACCTACTTTAGTTCTGGGGGCTCTGAGCTGGGCTCTGGTTTGGCACAGATTTACAAGAACATCAATGGTTGGGAAGGGTCTTTGTGTTTTTCCCATTGTAATTTTTTTCCTTTACTGTTTATTGCACCTCTTTTTATCTGGGTGGTCATCTTTTCAGTAGATAGGGTCTTTTGGGGAAATTGAGCTTTGTAACTCTCTCTGTTTGTTTGGAGAGAGCTGTGGTGTTTCCCTACAGTTTAGGCACCATCTTGGTCCCCCCTTCCATAATTATGTTTGATGTCAAAATTAGTTGGTTATACCATAGTATTGAGGAGCTCACAATAGATTTGTAATATCACTATAGGTTGATGATGTCACAATGGCATGGTGGAAATCAATTGTCATTAGCTTAAAATGATTATGAGTTCTCAAAGAACTGTGATGTCTCCAAAGGTATGTGTGGTCACAATATTTGACAGGCTTGTGATGTCACAATGTAACACAGTGGTCAATGACATCTAGCTGTGGGATGTCACAGTGGCCATGATGTCATAGTGGATATCTGATACCATACATTCCTGAAATATTATCATGTGAAAAACAGATTATGAACTTACCTAGAATCTAAGATGTCAAAATGGAAACATGTCACAAAAATTAATAGGACAGGACCAATTTGTGATGTCATAATGGGTTAATGATATCACAATGGCAATGTGAGGTCACAAAGGTATTTTCATGTCACAATGGTTATGAAATCAAAATGGGTTTCTGATATCAACCACATGCCTCATTTGAAAGAAAGAAATCAAAACACAGGCATTCACAATGTGTCTATAATGTCACATTGGCTTATGATGCTGTAATAGTTAATGTCATTATACTTTGGTGATATAAAAATAAGGTGATGATGTCAAAATGACAATTGTGGTGTCAAAATGGTTTGTGGTATTACACTGGCTTATCTGTTGCAGTAGTCATTAGTTCACAATGTAAATATGGATTAAAAAAATGGCACTGTGATATCATAAAAATGATGTGTTTTTTCAAAGTTGTTCAGAGGCCATAATAGGTGTGAGATGTCACAATTTGATTTTGATGTCACAACAGCAATGTGATGTCACTATATGACTGTGTTGTCACAGACATAATGCGGTGATTTCATAATATTAGTAATATCGATTACATATTCCATTTCAATTGCTCTGCTAGAAATAAGGATAGGGGTTCACAGAAGGAGCTTGAAGTCACAAAGACCATGATTTTGAAAAATATAATGAAGTTATATTAGTTTTTTGAAAATACAATGCGAGTTATATACCAAATATTATATGCTGTCACACTGGTTACTGCATCATAAGGGTTTCTGCTATCAACCCAGAGTCCACATTTGAAATAGAATGAAATTAGAGAATAGGCATTCACAATCTGCCTATGACATCACAATGACAATGTGAAGTAATAATGCTATGGTGACGTGGTAGGTTTTTGATGTCAAAATGAGCAATGTGATGTTACACTGGTGATGAACTCATAAAGGCTTTGTGATGATACAATGGCATGTCTGATCTCAATTGTCATAGTATACAATGAGGATAGGGGTACACAAAGGCCAGGCCTATGGGAGAGGGTGGTTTATGCTTCTGAAGGGGTTGAGCTGTCATGTAACACATGGAGATATGTCAAGAAGGGATTGGGCATTGTGCAGTTTGAGAAGTGACAATTGAAAACTTAAGCAAGAGATCTGTTGGAGTGCTGGAGGTGTAGAGCCCTTATATAAGCTTTGTTCATATCAAATGAAGGGGAGATAAAGAAGGGAAATAACTGGAGGGAAGAAAGTGGTGAGACAGCAGATGGGCAAGACCTTACAACAGAGGAAGTTGAGTGAGAGCAGGAGGGTAAGGATGGCAACTCATCAATGGGGCACAGTACTGTGGAAAGTAGATAGGCCTAAAAAGAAGAAGGAACTGGTGAAAGGGGAATACGGAAAGACCTGAAAGAAAGGACAGATCTATAGAGGAGTGAAGAAGGGAAAAACCTTGTTTTCTGATGTTTGGAGCTTCGGAGATCATAATTTTTGTAGTTTGCAGATGAATTAACAAAGGGCATTGCTGCCCATTGGATGTCTGAGGTTTGGTGTTCAATGCTGCTCTTGGCCTGATTATCCAGCCCAGGACAAGATAAACACAGGCCCCTTTGTAGTGTAAATAATTTTATTATCTTAATCATACCTTGATGGATTATTTCATGCTTTACAGGACTTAAATTTTGGAGGCCCAATTGAGATAATCCATGTGGATGGAACTGAGCCTTGGCCCTAGGAAAACCTCCTTGTATGTGAGTTTCTTATACCTAAGGGGTGAAAGCCTCCCTAGAGTTGTTGTTTCCTGTGGACCAACAGGGATAAGAGTCATTTCAGGGCTAGGAAGGTAGCTCAGTGGTAGAGCGCTTGCCTTGCATGCTTGAGGCGCTGGGTTCCATCCCTCAAAACCACAAAAGCAGAAAAGGTAGAAGTGGCACTGTGGCTCAAGTGGTAGAGTGCTAGCCTTGATCAGAGGAGCTGAGGGACAGGGCCCAGGCCCAGAGTTCAGGCCCCATGACCAGCCAAAAAAAATACACCAAAAAACAGAAAACAAGAGTTATTTCAGACCCATGTAGGAGTGAGAGTCTCGGCAAACTTGTCAGCCTTATTTAGAAACCTCTTCTGGAGCTCATCTGTGGCAATCTCAAGAGGCCATTTGGACCTCCTCTGAAGGATATTTTCGGTAATCTCAAGAGGCCATCTGGAACCTCCTCTGGAGGTCAACTGGAGACTTCAAGAGGTCACCTGGAAGGTCCTTTAAAGCCATCTGAGACCTCCTTGAGTGGTCTTTTGTAGCCTGCTTGAAAGGCCATCTGGGACCTTCTCCAGAGGTCATCTAGGATCTCCTCAGTAGCCCTTATGGGATCTCCTAAAGAGGTCATATCATACCTCCTCAAGAGGGCATCACTTAGAGATATGGGACGTGTGGGTTTAGGGTTTATGGCTATTTGTGTGTGCTGATAGTTCTGTTTCCTGTATACACCTCAGCTTACTACTTTGTTTTCCAGGATGGGAGTACAATATGTAAAAGTTCCTGTAACTGAAATATCTTCCTTCTGGTGTTACAGGATCCCATAGAAGAAGACACGTCCTCCTAATCTGTGCCATCCGCAATTCTGATGTTCAGTCCCTCCATACCAGAATTAGTTTCTTGAACCAACCTCAGGTGGTACACAACAAGCACATTGGAGAAATGGTGGGCAAACCAACTTTCTAATACATCCTCCCTTTAAAATTAGTGTCATGTATAAGGGGAAATAGCAAAATCCGGTCTTTTCTGAAAAAGCCCAGGGCCTCATCTCTTTACATCAGCCCACCTGGTATGACTGAGGGCAACTTTTACAGTTGTTTTCCACCTAGGAGGAAGGGAGCGAATTCGGCACAGTGGCTTGAAGGTGGTCCTTGGACCAGATCATTCCCCCACTAAAGCCCCATTCCTATTGGAGCAAGTCTTTCCCCAGACTCAACCAAGCTGGGAGTAGAACAAAAATCAAGGTAAGGATGTGCTTAGCAATATTGCAAGTCTGTTAGCAGGGTAAGGGCAGCAGCTAGGAAGCCAACTAATTTAATTAAGATGAATGAGACTATAGTTTCCCAATGAATCCCCTAATACTTTTCTAGAAAGCCACCAAGAGGCCTATAGGGACTATATGCCTATAGATCCTGACACCTAGGATAGTTGAAGAGCCCTAAATATGGCTTTCACTACCCGGTTGGCCCAGATATTAGGAAAAAGAGCTTCACAATTTAGAAGGATTTGAGAAAAGATATTATCTGAGTTTGTAGCAGTTGCCCAACAGGTGTTTCATAACAGTTATACAGTTGAAGAAAAAACAATCTAAGAAGGGGTTTCACAGAGCAGCACCAGGACAGGGATCAAGAGACTCAGGGGGAAGACAGTTTAATTCATTTGCAAATATCAATAGGAAACCTCTAGGACTAGATCTGTTTGCTTACTGGAAGTAAACAGCAAGGGAAAAAGGAATTTCCAAGGAAGAGAAGGATTAAAAATGACATGTTCAGTAGGCAGATTGCCACTGGGAAACTGTGATTATATCTCCTGAGAACAAGGCAAATGAGCTCGGGAGTCTGAAATCCAACTGTGATAAAATTAAAAATCAGCCATGAACTTAAGAAAAAAATGTGGTGATGAAAAATTTCACATATTTCTGTTTGAAAACACAGGCTAAAAATATTTTAAATCTCAAATACATGCCAATCAAAACCCACAAATAGGTAAAAAGTACATTAAACAGCACAGTGGAGAAAAGAAAGAATTATCAGATGAGAAGAAAAGATTTGATGACATAAATAATAAAATTGTGAGAGTCAAAATTAAGAACAAAAATTCACAAAATGAAACTGAGAAAAACGCAGAATCAAATGAAATCCAAGTGCATCAGACAAGGTGTGCCTGATACAAAGGGCGAGCCCACAGGTCACAGGCAGGACAAACACACCAATGCTTCCATCCTTGCTGACTACAGGCAAGGCAGGGAGAAGATTCTGACACTATACATGAAATCAAGGCCAGGTAAATGGAGCTGGTCATGATACAATAGTGTATTAAGCTTTTACCTTTGAAGGGAGTGAGCAAAAATTCAAAGCACCAGAGGAAGAACTGAAAGGCCAGTTAGAAGAATAGACGCAAAATTCCTGTGTCATTGAAGAAGAGGCCAAGAAAATTGAGCAGAATTATAAATGGGTCAAAATACGGATTGTTACTGTTTAGAAAGAATAAAGAACACTCATATTTTGATGGGGAATACCCGGGAAAAATAGCATTAGGCACAAAATAAACAAGAGTTAAACAGTTGAAAAACTTGTCATAAAAATAAAAGGAAGTGTAAAACAAGAAAGAGGAGCTACTCGAGGAAAATCCAAAGACAATGACAAGATTCTCACCATGAATGTAATGCAGAAGTAGCATGTCCTAATGAAGCAGATGGAGGTGAAAAAAAAAACCTCTCAATAGCTCCACTGAGAATTGAACAGAGGAGAGGAAGAACAAGCAAAGGTGCTGCTGATAGAGCAGCAGTTGAACAGTCAAAGGAACTTTCCTGTGACCCTGGCAGAACACTTACAAGGTCAGGAGGAATTTAAAAAGGAAATTGGGATCATAAAAGCAAGCTTTAAAGAGTGAAAAGGAGGAGGATAAATGGAAGAAGTCTCCAACCTCCAAACAGGTTCAGAATAATAAAAAGGAGTTAAAGAAACTAGAGAACATGTAGGTGAAGGAAAACAAGTGAGATGATAAGGAAACTCAGGAGACCACGCTAAAATCAGTGGTGTTTCTAGAGCTACTACTCATTAAGATTAAAGCATGAAGCAAAAAAGAGTGGTAACACGTGTGTAAATGTGGTTACTGATCTTGTGAAAAGGATAACATGCTCAAAACTTCTGTCTGTAACTAGTTATTTGACATGCTGTTAATTTGCCACCAGCCACTGCCAAAACTATCTTGAAAACCATTGGCGCCACTGCCTGACAAACTTGTATATAGAAAGTTGCCAACAGGTAAATTCTCGAAAGCTCCAACATGTAGTTCTCAGAAGGAACTTCAAGTCACAATATGATCATGATGTCACATCAGCAATTAAATGTCACAGTGCTGATGAGGTCCCAATGGATTTGGGATGTCACAATGAGCTGGTAATGTAACAATGATATGTCCGACATCAGTTGCTACTAGTTCACAATGAATTCAATGTTCACAATGTTCAAGGAAGGAGCTTGATATCTAAAATATTATGAGGTCATGATGAAGTATGGAGGTCAGTTCTGGCCATCACCTTATTGGCCACATGGTTGGTTGTGGCGTCTTGCATCTTTCCTTCATGCTGGGGGAAGAAAACCCCCTGCCTATCACCTAACTCCAAGGTAATGTGCATGTCCATACCCCTGGAGACAGGTGTGGGTACTTGGCTGATAGGTAACTGAATTTGCTTGGATTGGGAATTTCCTGATGATCTGACGTCTGCACCGACCTACTTAGGTCTGAACCAGTTTAGACATCATTATTTCATGCCAATTGTCTCATTGATCATGTCCTGTGTCCTCTCTCCTGGCTCAGCTTCGCTCATCTTTGCAGCCCAATTAAGCTATCCATACCATTGTTGGCATGGTTTTTGTTTTTTGTTTCTCTTTAGCATGTTTCCTAGATGAATTACTTTTATTTGCTTGCTTAGGTCTTTGTAAAAATTGGCTACCTCCAACCTGTAAACTCTATTGTAAATATTACAATATATTATATTTCAAAATGAGGCTTCTGGGATGATTTCCCTTACAGCAATTAAAGTGTTCTGAAAACACTATGGGACAGTAATATTACAATGAACATGTGGTCAAAATATTATGTCATAATAATGTTTTGAAGTCACCATTAACTGTTGATGCCTACTGTGATGAGATCACAGTAGGTTTGAGTTGTCACAAAGACATATGGATAGCAAAATGGTATATAGGGTCACAATTTTCACAAACTCATAATGAATATGTGAGTTCACAGAAGAACTGTGATGTCTCTAAAGTATGTATTGTGAAAAATGTGATGAAGTGCTAGCAGGTTTATGATTTCACTATGTGACAGAATGGTCATGATATCTGGCAGTGTGATGTCAGAGTGGCCTTGATATCACAGAAGATGTCTTTTATAACATGTCATATCTGAAATATTATCAATTTGAAAACAAATTATTAGCTCACAAATTGAAAACAAATTATTAGCCTAAAGTATCAAATGGCAAAGAAAATTTGTGGAGAAGACAGGTTTGTAATGGCACAGTGGGTTACTGATATCATTATGGCAATGTGATGTTACAATGGTATTAGATCACAATGGGTTTCTGATAACGCACATGCCACATTTGAAATAGGATGACATTGCAGAATAGGCATTTACAATGTGTCTATGATGTCACAATGCAATGTGATGTCATAGGGTGTGATGTGAATGTAAGTTTTGTGATATCACAATGATATGATGCTATCATAAGGACAATAAAACACAGTTGGTGTCACAAAAGTTTTTGATGTTACAATGGCTGGTTGAATCTCAATTGTCTGTAATTCACAATGAATATATGGGTATACTAGAGAGTATTGTGTCACAAAGTCCTGTGTTTTTTAAAAGTGCTTAGTGATCATAATAGTTTTAATCAACATCTCTCATAGAAACCAGTTTTATTGTTCTAGGGCAAAGTCTAAGACTTTAGACTCTCATGACGTGCCATAATAGTAAAGAGAGCTTAGTCACGTGGGAAAAATTCATGCAGCTTGGTTATGGAGACAGACTTGAGCTCTCAAAATTTTCCTTAGCAGTAGCTACAGCAGCTGCTACCATTGCCACCTCATCAACAAATACAGCCCAGAACACAATCACCAGAAGTGGTGTGTGAGCAGATTATAATCACCACCAGCAAAAACTGACAAGGAGCAAACATCTTCATCCTGCTCACCACAGACATTTGGAGACCATAGATGGCCTGGAAACCCATGGAAAGTCGTGAGTACCAAACAAGCAAGACGTCCTTAATCCTTTCCACAGAGCAAGAGTGGGAAAGTAGATACTCTGCAACCACAAGAGGAGAACTCCCTCCTTGATACTGACAAAGACATGGCAGAACACCCCATATTAAGACCTCTGAAGAAACCAGTATGACATGCCTGGCTCAGTTCCAGGCAAGGAGAAAGTTTTACTTTCCAGGCAGAGGAATCTCTGCCCGTAGATGACTGACTTTCATCAGTGGGGAAGAGGCTACCTCACCACAATGTAGCACAGTAAGTAGATCTAGCTGCCTGAGAGTAAAAGAAAAAAAATTGGAATCTCAGTAAATATAAATCTTGTTAATGGCTCCAGGCTGGGCTATATAAGTGTCTCAGGAGCTAGCTCCTCAAGTAAAAGCTACACATTCTGTCAGGCCTCAACATTACCCTGAGCCTAGCCCCATCAGAGCAACTCCAAGCTAGAAGAAACAGCCATCTCTCTCTTTTGTGATACTCAAAGGAAATCACCATCCCATTGAATTAACCTGGGAAGGTGTTATAAAATCTCTAGTAAGGAAGAGCATTGTTCTGCCTGCTGAAACAAACTGATTTAAGAAACAAATGAAGCCATAGGGAAATCAAACACTGTAAGCAAACCAGAGCACCAATAAACTGGTTAAGGTCTCAGGGGAGATAGAAGATACTGCCTGAACAAAAATGGAAGAACACTTTTGTGTATCTATTTTTAGAATTTTTAAAAAATTGTTTTCTAATTTTTTATCATTTTTATTATAGTTTTTTATTGTTTCTACTTTTTTCTCTTGGTACTTTTGTGCTTCTTTTGCTATATTTAATAGCTGTTCAATTCATCTTCAGATATATATCTTATATATATTCTTAATTGTGCACATACTATTTAATGTATTGATTACTTAATTCACAAACACTCATCATTAACTCCCTTAGTTGTATTATTCCTTTATACATTTTTAAGTGTTTCATTTAAAAATGTTTCCTTTTTCCTTTTTCTGTATCTCCTTTCTCCTATTCTTCTATCCATTACCTCTCTCAGTATTTAGGTATTATGCTATCTCTCTCCCTTTCCATTTCCATATGTCTCTATTTTTATTTTCTCCTTACAATTCTCCTTGAACTTAGTAATTTCTGGTCTTCTGACTTCTTCTTTGATTTTCTTAATCTATGTATCCCTAGTAGTTTGTTGTTGAACTGGATTGTATGTAATGAACTGGATTGAATATGTACTTATTTTGACTGTGTTAAACAATTTGTGCAACTACAGAGCTTAGGTTGATGATTTCCTAAAACAGTGAGCTAGCACAGTATTGGTTTTGCCTTCATACAAAAATTGGCAAAACACGGTGGAGAAAAACAAGAAAAATGGTATGGCTAGGTATCTCTACTCCCAGTAACAATGAGTGGGAGTCCTTTCCTTGGGGTTCATTTTGCCTAACATCAACTTATCTGACCGTTTCTACTTGTTTCAGACATATACTAGTTATTGCAAATAAGGGAAACCATGACACCTATTTTTCTTTGAGTCTGACTTGCTTCACTTAATATAATTTTTTCCAAGTTCTTCTATTTCCTAACAAATGGGGCAATGGCATTCTTTCTGAGGGAGGCAGATAATTCCATTGTGTCTATATACCATATTTTCTTGATCCATTCATCTATTAAGGGGCATCTGAGGTGGTTCCATATCTTAGTTATCATAAATAATCCTGTAATAAAAATAGTTGTGCTGGTAGCTTCAATATGGTCTTGGTCTTGTTTGTGATTCCTCAGGTAAATGCCCAAAAGTGAAATTGCTGGGTCAAGGGGATGTCTATATGGAGTCTTTTGAGGGACCTCCAATACTACTTTCCAAGTTGGTTGAACAAATTTACAAGACAAATTCTCAATTTTTTTCTTTCTTGATATTTTTTCTAACATATTTATGATTTTTTTGTTGATTTTCACGCTCTCCCCAAGGAATAACCCCTATTTTCATTGTATTTGTGCAGGGGAAGGGAAAAACCAATTGTATAAATAGGGATAGAGTTGGACCCATTGCAACAATGAGATGGACAAGACCTAATGTTGAAAAACGAACTTTACAACATTAGTGCAGAAGTGGTGGTGGGATGGGAATATATGGGAAGATGAAACAAAGGAGGAGGCAATAATGATTGATAAGAAATATACTCATTAATTGCCTATGTAATTGTAACCCCTCTGTATAGTATTTTCACAATAAAATAATTTAATAAATAAATATAATAATTCAGAGGAGAGTTCCCAAAATCCTCTACAAACACTACTGGTACATATGTTGAATGAAAAGTTTGAAAACCTGCAAAAGACTCTGTGTGAACGTGATAGGGAAATGCAAGAGCATGAGGAGGCCAAGGAAAGATTAATACAGGAATTAATGAGCCTGCGAGGCTGATCAAAGAGTAATTAAGGAATTGCATGAGGAAGATGAGAAAAAATGATAAATAGATGCATTAATGGAATCCACAAACAGAAAGCTTTGGCAATCCCTACAGGCTACAAAGGAAATGCTGGGTGAAGCCCAATGAAAGGAAAGTTTGTCCAATTAACTTATAACCAATCAAGAGATTTTAGAATACATACTGAAAATCATATTAAGAAGGTAAAGAAGTCCATACATGACTTAAAACAAAGCTCCAACAAAGAACCTGAAGCCATCAAATCTGACCAATTAGAAGGAAAGGAAATAAGAACACAATAGAAAGCCTTGATAGTGGGTAGGCTGTGCAGGGGATCCAATCTCTGGGACTGAAGACAGCCTTTTCAATATGAAAAGTACAAATCTAAGAAATATAATAGATCTATTCAATAGTTAAAAGAGACCACTAAAAGGCCTAATTTAAGGCTAGTGGTTGTAGAAGAAGGCTAAGAGAAGTGAAACTTCTAGGACATTTATTTAACAGGATCCTAGCAGAGAACTTCCCAAACATGCAAAATGATAGGTCCATTCAGACACAAGAAGACTTTAGAACACCCTATAGAGCAGACCACAATAGAACATCCCACTGTCACATTGTAGTCCAAACAGGATCAATTGAGACAAAGGTAAGGCTGATTAAAGCTTTCAGGGAGAAAAATTAATCACCTATAAAGGGACACCAATCAGAAAAATTTCAGAATTCTCAGCAGAGTCAATGAAAGTAAGAGGGCCTGGAATGGACTGGGATGGTGGATCACGCCCTGGGTTTGATTCCTCAGCACCACATAAGCAAAAAGAAAGAAGCCAAAAGTGGCTCTGTCGCTCAAGTGGTAGAGCGCTAGCCTTGAGATGAACAGCTGAGGAAGAGCGCCCAGGCCCAGAGTTCAGGCCCAACGACTGGACCCCCCCCCCCAAAAAAAGGCATGGAATGATGCATGCCACATCCTAAAGACAAACATCTCTCAACTAAGAATACTTCACTCAGCTAAATTCTCCTTCATAACATCAGGACAAAAAAATCTTTCACAAAAAACAAACACTGAAACCATATATCTCAACCAAATAGCAGTATAAAAGACATGTAAGTGTATCTTACACATAGAAAACCAGCAAGAGCACAGTAAAAGCCAAGAAGCAGCTCCGAACAGAGAGCCTAAGAATCATAGAAAGAATCCAGTGGGCACAGTCCCAAACAAGATGGAAACCATGGCAGCAATTACCAAACACCTCAGTCCTAATTTTCAGTTTTAAATGGAATCAACTCTCCAATGAAGCGACATAGAATGTCTACTTGGATAAAAAAATCTGCCTTCAAGAAACATACCTTGTCTTCTAAAACAAACGACTTGTGAAAATGGAAGGATGGAGTAAAATCTAGCAAGCGAACAGCCACCATAAACAGGTGGGAGTTGAAACCCAAATGTCAAGTAAAATTGACTTCAAGTTAAAATTAGCAAGAATAGGTAAAGAATATCATTACATATTCATTAAGGGATCTCTCCTTCAGATGTATATTACAATTTGAAATATCTGTTCACCAAAAAACAGAGGACCCAAATTAATCCAAGGAACACTACTTGCCCTAAAATCTCATATAGATTGAAAGACATTAATTGTTGGGGACTTTAAATCACCACTATCCTGGCTTGATACAACAACACAGCAAAACTCAAGAGAGAAACCTCAGATACAAAACTTCATAGATCAACTAGACTAAACAGATATGTACAGAATACAACACCCATCAGCATCTGAATACATATTCTTCTCAGCAGCTCATGGAACATTATCCAAAATAGATCACGTTTTAGGTCACAAAGAAAATTTGGCCAAATTCCGAGACATTGAAATTAACCCCTGCATTTTCTCAAACCACAAGGGACTAAAAGGAGAATTCAACACCAAAAGCCACCCAAGAATATCCTGGAAAGATGGTGGCTGAACAACACCTTGTTGAACCACCAGTGGGTCATGGAACACATTAGAATGGACATTCAAATACTCACGATATTTAACAAAAATGAACACACAAATTATCAGCTCCTCTGGGACACAGCAAAAGTAGTACTCAGATGCAAGTTTATAGCTGAGTCCATATACCAACAAAGTGGAGAGATTTGAAAACCAATAAGTTGACAATTCTGCCAATGGCTATCTACAAATTTAATGCAAAGCCTATCAACATTTCAATCTCATTCATCAATGAAATACAAGAAGCAACCCCCAAATTCACATGCAACACTGAATAACAAAAGCAATCTTTCACAGAAAGAACAGTGCTGGGAGAATATCAATAAAAAATTTCAAACTCCAATACAAAGCTCTAGTAATCAAAGCAGCTTTTTCCTGGCACAAGAATAGACCTGAGGTACAATGGAATCGAACTGAAAACCCAGAAATGAACCCACAGACCTGTAGCTGCCTAAACTTATATTAGGGAGCTAAAACAATAGAATGGATGAAAGAAAGCATCTTTTGTAAATGCTGCTTTCCAATAATAGTAAACAAAAAAACTAAACCTAAATTCTTATATATCACCCTGTACCAGAATCAACTCCAAATGGATCAAAGAATTCACTATGAAGGCAGACCCATGGAAACATTAGAGGAAGGAATAGGAGTTATTCTAGGGTTCCTTGACAATGGACAAATTTTTCTGAAGAAAGACTCAGAAACACAAACACTCAAAGAAAAGGTTGGACAAAAGGGATTTCGTGCAACAGCATGCTTCTGCAGGGGAAAGTACATAGCTACCAAGATCAAAGGAAAGCCCAGGGATTGGGAAAAAATCTTCATTACCCATCCAACAGACAAGGATCTCTTATTTAAAATATAATCATACCCCACAAAATTGAACCCAACACCGACAAATTCTCAAAGAAACAGCTGCCCCACTAATAAATGGTTTAAAGTCTTTCAGAGAAACAATAGCAAGAAAGAAAAAAACCACTTGCCAAGATCGTTTTGCCACATAATATCTTGTACATCTCGTTGTTGCAAAGGGTCCACGTGTATTCCAATTTAAACAATTTCTTTTTCCCTTCCCCTCCACAAATTATATTAACATCAAATACAGTGAAAACAGGGGTGATACAGTCTGCAAGGGTCCAACAAAACAACAAAGAAATATCTAAGAATATGTTAGAAACAATAATAAGAAAGAAAAAAAGAACCATTTAGGTCCTTATCTTGGGGTTCATTACGCCTAACATCAACTTGCCTTAACGTTTCTGCTTGTTTCAGATATACTAGGTACTACAAATATGGGAAACAATCGGAACTATTTTTCTTTGGGCCTGGCTTACTTCACTTAATATAATTTTTCCAAGTCTTTGCATTTCCTAGCAAATGGGGCAATATCATTTTTTTCTGATGGAAGCAGTGAATTCCATTATATATATATATATATATATATATATATATATATACTACATTTTCTTGATCCTTTCATCTACTGAGGAACATCTACTTTGGAATACTGTATGGAGGTTCCTCAGAAAACTCCACGTAGAACTCCCCTATGACCCAGCAATCCCACTTTTGGGCATTTACAAAGTGATCACAATCAAGACAATACTAAATCTACCAGCACAACTATGTTTACTGCAGCATTGTTTATCATAGCTAAGATATATAATGTATTCTTACAATAAAAAAAAAAAACATTTAATAAGACTTCAAGAGAGACCTCTCTGAAGAGGAAATAAGAATGTCCAACAGACACATGAAGAAATGCTCAACTTCTCTAGCCACAGAAGACATGCAAATCAACACAACATTGAGATTCCATATCACCTCAGTTAAAATGACTATGATCAAGAAATCTAATGAATGATCCTGGAATGGATGTGGTCAAATGTATACCCTAGTTCATTTTTGGTGGGAGCATTAATTTGTTCAACCACCTTTGAAAGGAGTAGGGAAGCTACTCAAAGGACTATGCATAGAGCTCACGCATCATCAAGCAATCCCATGTTTGGCTATTGGCACAAATGATCACAAACAAGGCCATAAAACAGCTATCAGCATAAGAATGTTTATCAGCATTATTCACCATAACTAAGATTTAGTAACAACCCCAAAACCTCAGTAGATGAACTGATCAAAAAAATGTGATAGATAGATAGATATAGAGAGAGGGAGAATATATTTTATTGAATATATATTTGAAATGTGTAAACATATATATATATACATGTTTATACATATATTCATATATATGTATCTATGGATATAGATGCATATATATGGATATTAAATAGATTATATATTAGAAATGTATATATATTCATATATTGTATATATTGTATATGTATAAGTATATATGATATATATTTATATACATTCATATATATAACATATATAATATTTGTATATATACATATATTTATATATACAATATGTATCATATAATATATTATTATGAGTAATATTGTAACACAAAATACATGAAATATATATTATATAAAATACATAATAATCATATTATCATTTATATATATACATATATATAGATATAAATATATAGGATATATAATATGTAATATGTAATATAATATATAGGTATATAAATGGATATATACATATAATATATAAGAATATCTATTACATATAATATGAATGTTATGTATTTGTAGGTATATATATTAAATATAAGTATGTCATATATTTATATAATATATATTATACGTAATATATAATATGTAATATATTCTGTTTATTTATATATGATAAGTACCTATATGTATCTGCCTATACATACTTAATTATTATAGCTATAGATCTGTATATATTCCTTCATATTAACATATATAACTAAATCTTATATGTATATATCCCTATATATATTATGTAACATATGTAAAATATTTATATATAAATATTATATATATTCATATTAAATATACATATACAAGTTATATATGTAATATATTTATATTTTACTTTACATATTTATGAATTATATATAATAAATTACATATAAACCTATATAATACTTATTATGTAGGTACATACATGTATATACCTATATATGTAGGTATATATATTTATATATCATATTTCATATATAGGTTTATATACATATATATAAAATATAGCTATATATGTATATATTATATAGTAATAATTCTTAATAGACAGTGTACTCATTATTGTACTCATGTAACTGAAGCATCTTTGGTTTATTGTTTTTTGGGGTCTAGAAATAATGTCAATGCCCCATTTGTTAGGATACAGAAAGACATTGAATATATTATATAAAGTAAAGTAAGCCAGGACCAAAAAACATAGGTCCATTGGTTTCCCTTGTGTGCAATAACTAGTACATTTCTAAGAGAAGCAGAAACGGTCAAATAAGTTGATAGGTGAAATGAAGTGCAATGTAAGGACACAAATGATTATTTTTTTCTTTTTTTGCCATTGTTTCTAAAACATTTATAAAATGATTTCTTTTTTACGTTGTATGTCCTTCCCCGATGACATCACCCACTGTTTTCATTGTATTTGTTGTTGGTATACTTTGTGGAGGAGAAAGGAAAAATATTTTTAATAGGAAAACAGGTGGAACCATTGCAATGAGATGTTCAAGATGTTATGTCGAAAATGAACTTTACGACTTTGGGGGTGAGAGTGAGGGGTGAGGAAGGGGTAAGTGAGGCAGGAGAGCGGAGTCAGGGAGTGAGGATGAGAAGTGGGAAGGGATGGGAAGTTGAATAAAAGGAGGAAGCAACAATGCTTGATAAGAAAGGTACTCATTACCTTGCCCATGTAAATGTAAATCCTGTGTACAGAATTTTCACAGTAAAAATCATCAATCAACCAATAAATAAATAAAATCTCTTTGGACAGTATATTTACAATGAAGTATATAATGAAATATGTTAGGACTTCATAACTTTGCTTACAACCCATGACTTTGGAGACATCACAGCCCTTTTGTAAACATTTGTGCATTAATGACAATTGAGTTTTGGCATTCCATTGTGACATCACCAACCAATTGGGACTTCACATATGCATTGTGATTTCAACATGCTTGTGGCACTACCAACTAATTATGACATTGAAACATTATTACATCATATTTTTACATCACATTGCCACTATGATATAACTGCCCATTGTGTTTTCACAAACCTAGTATGTTCTCATAATATTTTAGAAAATTCCTATCCTTTGGGACTCCAAGCTCTTTCCTTGAACTCCTGTACTCCTGTACTAGGAGCAAATAAAATTGAAAAAGTACTTGTGTTATTTCAGTCTCACTATGTTTAATCACAAACACAATTTGACCTAATCACCCAGCTCATATAACAAACCCATTATATAACATTGCCATTTTGAAATCATGATCACATTGTGACGATTATAGGTTTGTGAAAACCACATGGGACAGTAATATCACCCTGACAATGTGATGTCACAATATCATGTCATAATTACTTCTTAGCATATGAATATTTCTTAGCTCCTTGGAATAAACACAAGTCCATTGTGACATCACAATCCCTTTTTCTACCCATATTCTCATTATGAACTAGTGACAATTGAGATCAGATATGCCATGGTAATAACACAAAACCCTTGTTACCTCATCACTATTTGGACATCACATTCCTGGTATGACACCATCAGCTCATTTTGGCCTCACAATACTACAATTTCATAATAGTATTATTATATTACATATGCATTGTTACATCATACATCCAATATGGATGTGTATCATGTGAAATCCTTATATTTCAAATGTGACATGTGTTTTGTTACCAGGAACCCATTGTGACTGCATAACCATTGTGGTATCAATAATCCATTGTGACATCACAAACTCCTGTTCTCATAATTTTGATAAAATGTTTCATTTGTGATATCTTAGGCCATGTGTGAGCTCATTATCTGTTTTCGACTTCCTAATATTTCATGTATGACATGTCATAGAAAACCATGTGACATGACTGCTGTAATATCACACTGCCAGATGTCATGAACATTGTGTCACATAGTGACATCACAAACCTCTTTGGACTTTATCGCATTTGTGTTGAGACCTGCATTTGGAGATATCCCAATCCCTTTTTAAACTTATATATTTATTTAGAATAAAAGACAATAGAAATCTACCATGACATTTTGATTTCAGCATTCTATTGTGACCTCAGAAACCTGCTGTGACCTCATCACAATTATGGCATCAACAATTATTTATGACATCAAATCATTATGTCATGGTATGGTGACATCACTTTTTTGTGATATCATTGTCGCATTTTGTTTTCACAAACCTATTTTAACTCCATCACATGTTAGAAAACTGATGTTCTTTGGGACTTCTAACTCCTTCTTCGAAAGCAGATCCTCATTGGAAAACAGTAGCAATTGAAATCAGACCTGTGATTGAAGTATTACAAGTATGGTCACATCATTATCCTATTGCTGATGTCATAACAACTGTGACAGCACAAAAACATTGTGACCTCACATTGTGGTTGTGACATGATTATCACATTGAGACATCTCAACCTGTTATGACCTCTCAGAACCATTGAAAAAAACAAAAGGCCTTCTTTGTGACATCAAAGTCCCTTTATTTACTTATATCCTCAATGTGGATTAAGGACAACACACCTTCCATTGCAACATCAGACACATATAGTGACCTCATCCCCAGTATGACAATACAAGCTTGTCCCCTTGTCATAACTTTTGAAATGCCGCCAGTGGGATACTTAGGCCCTTTGTGAGCTCATATTCTGCTTTCAAGCACATAATATTTATGACATGTGATGTTATAAAAACACTGTGACATCATGAAAATTATGACATAACATTGTCAAAGGTCATGACCACTTTGTCACATTTTGAATATCATAAGCTTGTTAGGAATTCATCACAGTCCTGCCAACACATGTCCTTGGAGACCTCACAATCCCTTTCTGAGCTCATATAATCATTGGCAGTTAGACAACCCATAGGGACATCACAAAATTCTTGTGACATCGTCAACATTATGACATCAACTAATAATTGTGACATTACATAATCATGACATATCATATTGTCATTGTGATATTTCTGTTCCATTGGGTTTTCACACACATTATGACTTTATAACATTTTAGAAAATTCATCGGCTTTGGGACTTTAAGCTCCATATTAACTTGTATATTATGACCCATAAAATCAAGACAATCCTTCGAAACACATTTAAGATAACAAATTTATTTACAATAGAAAAGGACCTACAGCTATCTTTTACTGCACTAGATACCCAGAGACATGTGCAGCTGCGACCACCTCAGATCACCAATGGGCAGCCCTGTCCATTATTAATTGGTCTGCAAAACAAGAACCCACAAATTAAAATCTCCAAAGCTCCAAACTTCAAAGAGCAAGGCTTTTGTTCTTTTCCCTTCCTCCCACCTTTTCTACACACCTCTCCTACTTCCAGGTTCTTCCCATTTCCCCTTCCACCACTTCCTTCTCTTCAATCCCCTCCTCCCTCCACACAATTGACTTGCTCTACCTTGGTGCCCAATTGTCATGCTTCCCCTCCTACTCTCTCTCAACTCTGACTCTTCCCAGGGCATTCCCATTGTACTGTCTCACCACTATCTTCCTTCCAGGACTTTTTCCTTTTTCTCTCCTGGTCTATTGTTCTGAACACACAGTCTATAGATAGTTTGTACCCCTCTGTCACATCAATGGCTCTCCTGCTGTATAATTTTAAACCATCTCAGACTGCATACTGCCCAGTCACTAAGTGACAGCTCACCATGTCGGGCTTGACACACTATCTCCTCCAGCAGCATGCTCTGTCCCATTTGGTGGAAAGCCTTGTCCACTCCAGCATATCAAGCCAAGAGTCTACCCTGATTATTGGGCCGTGGTGACTATTGGGGCCCCACTGCATAGTATATCTCCACTGGTTTTCATGTACAATCAAATCAAGGATTCCTTCTGAAACAAATCCTAAACATTCCCTTCTCTCCCCTGCCCTCAACAGATTTAAAATACAATTATAACAAATAATAAGGAGTAAACCATAAAAACACACTAGTTAGCACTAACTAACACTTGGTAAATCTTTCCGGAATGGATTCTTTGAGTTTCTCTACACTGTACATCGTCTTCTCTGGATATTGTTTCATTGAGAATGATGGATCCAGTACTGTTTCCCTGCAGCATTAATAATCGATGATGTAATTAGCAACTCCAAGTAAGTTTCCTTCCAAATGGGCTCAAATTTAGGAGCAAGATGCCTTTTTATCCAGACCAGCTCTCCAGGAAAGAAAGATGGGTGGAGTTTTTCTCTGGAGGCCAGAGGATAAGCCAAATAACATGTTGCAAAGACTGCAGGGACTGTACAGATTGTGGTTAGACATTTCTGTTGATATAGCTTTCCCAAGTTTAGGAACAAAGATCAGAGGCTGAACAAGGCACAGGATGCAATGCTGCCATCCTTGCTGACTACAAAGGTGGGCAGGAGAATATCCTGACACTCTCCATGGAAATCAAGGCCCAGAGAAAGGAGCTGGACATGATGCAACAATATATTAGGATGAAGTGCATAGTAATTATAAGCTATGAAGCATGTGAGCTGAAATACAACAAAGAAAGAATAGAAAGAGCAGCTGATGGGGCTGACTAGAGGTGCCATGTCATAGAAGAAGAGACCATGAAAACTGAACAGCAAAATATCAGAATCAAGAAAGAGATTGTTATTCTTCAGAAAGAGTTAAAGGACAGGCATGCTTTGATGGGGAATGCCCAGGAAAGGGAAAGAGCATTAGGCAGAAAAACAGAACAGTTAAACAGTTAAAAGGTCTGTCACAAAATACACTAAAGAGAAAAGAAATAGAAGCTATTAGAGGAAAAGGCCAAAGAGACTTTTGAGATCTCACCAAAAATATAATGCAGAAGTAGCAGGTCTCAATGGAACTGGGGGAGGTGGAAAAAAAACCCTCTTAATAGCACCATTTCAAATTTAAAGAACTAGCTGAAGACCAGTTAGAGGTGTTGTGAGAAGGAGCAGCAGTTGGAGAGTGGAAGGAATTGTGTGCTCCTGGAAGAACACTTGCAGGATAAGGAGGACTTTGACATGGAGATTATGATCATGAAAGCTAGCTTCAAAGAAAAGGAGGAGGATAAAAGGGAAGAGAATTCCAAGTTCCAGTACTGAGGTCAGAGTACTAAATAGGAGTTAATAAAATAGAGAACCCTGAGGTTCAGAGAAACACCTGAGATTATCAGGTAGCTCGGGAGACCACTCTAAACACAAGGTGTGTCTACAGATACTAATCATTACCATTGAAAGGAGGATGAAAAATAGTGATACCAAGTGTGCAAGTGTGGACACTAAATTTCTGTAAAATGGTTATAGGCTCAAGACTTCTGTCTGTTTATATCTGGTTATCAGGCACCCTGGTAAATTGTCCCATGCCAATGCCTAAAACCGTTGGTCCTCAGCCTTACAAGAGTATGTAATGTATGGGGAAATTTCCCAATAGGTAAATGCTGGAAAGCTTGAACTCATGGAGAGAGTGTTTATGCAAGTTACCTCACATGGTTAATTTGAAGAAGTGAATTCACAGAGGTAAAGCCTGAATTATGGGTATCAATAGGATAATGTGATGTCAAGATGCTATGAATTCATTATACTTTGGTGATATCACTGTAAGCTGATAGATTCATAATGACAATGTGATGTCACACTACTGATGACCCAAAATGTATGTGATGTTAAAAGGCATGTCTGATATAAATTGTTCTAGGATCACATCAGGATATGGTACACAAAGGGACTGTGATGTCACAAAGGCTCTGATTTGTATCGAAGGTGCTAAGAGGTAAAACTAGGTTTGGGATATCACAATGTGATAATGATATCACAATGGCAATGTCATGTTACAGTGGGTTTGTACTGTCACAATGGTAATGAGGTCACGATGTGAGAGTGATGTCACCATGAGCTTGGAATATGATCATCTCATGTCCGATATCATTTGAGAATGTTTCACAATGAGGATGCTAGTTCATAGAAAGAGCTTGATGTCCAAAGACCATCGATTTTGTAAAATGTTATGAAGTCAAAATAGAATTGTGAAAACACATTAAGTCAATAATATCCTAATGGAAATGTGATGTCACAATATCATGTCATAGTAATGTTTTGATGACACAATTGGTTATCTATAATGGTGATACTGTCACAATAATTTTGGGAGATCACAATGAGTTGGTGATGTCACAATGGCATGGCATATATCAATTATCCTTAACTCTAAATGAGTACATGTGTTCGAAAAGTGATGGTTATGTCCCAACGGCCTGTGTTGTCACAAATGGGAGGAAGTCCTAACAGGTTTGTGATGTCACAATGTGACAAAATGGTCATAATGTCTGGCAGTGTGATATCACAGTGGTCATAATGTCACTGTGGATTTCTCCTATCACATCATACCTAACATATGACAAGGTCAAAAACAGATCATGAGTTCAAAAATGGCATAAGAAATCACAATGGCAGCATGTCACATAAGTTATGAGGACAGGGCAGGTTTGTGATATCACAGTGGTATCATAATGGCAAAATGATGTCACAAAGCATTGTAGTTTCACAATGGTTATGAAATCATAATGGCTTTCTCATTTCAACACATATGCCACATTTGAAATGGAAAGAACTCACAGAATAGGAATCCTTAATGTATGATGTCATTTTAGTTTAGTGATGTAACAATGAGTTGATGGTGTAAAAATGACAACTGATCTCAAAATGGTGTCACAAAGGAAATGTGAGCTTACAATGGAATGTATAATCTCATTTCAATAGTTTACATTTAGACTAAAGATATGCAAAGAGACAGTGATGTCACAAAGGATATTTGTGTATTTACGTGTGCTAATAGGTCATAATAGGTTTAGGGTATCACAATGGGATCATGATGTCATAACAGCAATGTGATGTCACAATGGGTTTGTGATGACACAAATAACTTTGAAATATCAAAAGTACATGTCCACATTCAATTGCTGTGAGGATACAAGTTCACAGGAGGACCTTGAAGTCCCAATGGCGAATTTTCTAAAAGATTATAAGTCATAATTCATGAAACCACAAAGGGACAGTGATATCATGATGGCAAGTTGTCAATATATAATTTTATAATAATGTTTTTATGTCACAATGAGTTGGTAATGCCCTAATGGTGATGAAGTTACAATAGGTTTGTGATGTAAAAATGTGTTGCTGTCACAATGGCGTTCTGTATCTCAATTTTCATTAATTAACAATTAGTATATGGGTTCAAAAATGGACTCTGATGTCTGTAAAGACATGTTTTGTTACAAATGTGATGAAGTCCCAACAAGTGTGGGATGCAGTATGAGCTCACAAAGGCCTAAGATATCATAATGGAACCATGTCAACAAAGATATGGGGACAGGACAGGTTTATGACATCACAGTGTGTTAGTGATATCAAAATGGCTTGTAATATCACAAAGAGATTTTGATGTCACAATGGTTATGAGGTCACAATGGGTTTCTAATATCAACCAATATGCATTACATTTAAAACAGAATGAAATTACAGAATAGGTATTCACAATTAGTCTATGATCTCACAATGACAACTAGATGTCATAATGGTGTGATCTCATTACAGTTTGTAATATCACAATGACATGTTCAAAACGAGGCCACCATGATAACCAAGGGGGTATCTAAATTCTGCAGAAACTGAAAATCATCATGGCCCTTTGCTCTAGCTGTCTGTAGGTGGCAGGACATGTTGCTACAGGCAGTTGGGCGTTCTGCTGGAGGGGGTGGGATATCAAGCTCCACATGCTTAGCAATCAAGTAGTGACTGGGCAGTGGGCAGTTTGGGAAGTGACCATTGAAATATCTTAGAATGGATACTGGTTGATGTTGGGTAGAGTTACAAGCTATGTGTTCTTAGCAACTGAATAGGAGTAAATACGGGGAAATACCTAGAACGAAGGACATGGTGAGACAGCAGTGGGGGGAAGACCTGGGAGGAGAGGATTTGAAGGAAATCCGTACGGCAAAAATGGCAACTGGCCACTGGGACAGAAGGACAATCCTGTGCAATGTGGAAAGTCCTAAAGAGAAGAAGGAAGAAGTACATAGGAAAAGGGAAAGACCTTGGAAGGAAGGACAAGTCAGTAGAGAGGCAGAGAGGAAGATAAAAGTAAAAAGCCTTGCCATTGGAAGTATAGAGATTTGGAGATCATAATTGTAGGGGGAGGGGTGAGGCTGCCCATTAGCGATCAGAGTTTTGTTGGTCAAGGTTGCTTTTGTCTCTGGATATCCAGCACACTATCAGGCATTCTCAGCCCCTTTTTGTGTAAATAAATTTGTTTATTCTCTTAAATGTGCCTCTATGCACTGTTTTGTGCTTTAGAGGTTATTATTTTTGGAGGCTCCAGTGAGATGGCTGTACGCTTGGACTCAAGGAAACCCCTCTTAAGTAAGTCTCTCAGGCCTCAGTACTGAAAGTCTCCCTTCAGTGTTTGTTTCCCAAGGACCAACAAAGTTTAGACTCATTTAGAAATCCTCTAGTGTTGAGCCTTGTTAAGCATGATAGCCTGTTGCAGAACTTTTATGGAGGTCATTTGTGGCTTCCTTGAGATGCCATCTGGGACCTTGTTGAGAGGTCATTTGGGCTTCCTTGGGAAGTGAATGGGGTCCTCCTAGAGAATTTTTCTGTCATGTCATCTCCCCTCCTCTGGAGGTCATCTGGTGCTTCCTTGAGAAGCCATCACTGTGATATCTTAGGACTTTTGTCAGCTCATAATCGGATTATCTGTTTTATGCCTTATAATGTTTCAGTTATAACATTGCTTGATATTGATATTGGAAATGTCATTGTGATATTAAAAATTCATGGAGACATCACTAACCCAATGTGAGCTCACCGTCATTTACAAACCCACTGTGAAATCACACTGACATTGTGGCATTATGATCACACTGTGACACACCAAACTTAATTTGACCTCCTAGCACGTTTGAAAAAACACATGGTCTTTGTGACTTCATGGTCTGTGTTTCCATATCTTCATTTTGACCGGACTTAAGATCATATTTTTAAATGTATCATCACAAATCCTTTGTGACGTCATCTTGAGTGATATCAAATTTTTAATATGCTATTAACAGGTATTGTGACATCATTGAACTATTGTGACCGCCTTATCACATCATATTTTTGTTGGGATGTGATAGCACATTCTGAATGCATATTCTGTGATTTCATTGCATTTCACATTTCCATGTGTGTTGATAGCAGAAACGCATTGTGTCTCCATAATCATTGTCACATCACAATTTCTTTTTGATGTCCCCATTGCATAAGCATTGTAATATTTCAAACACATTGTGAAATCACATTGCCATTGTGCTTTTAAAATCACATTGTGACATTGCAAACCTACTATGAACTGTTATCTTCTTTGAAAAAACACATTGCATTTGTGACATCACAATCCCTATATTTATCATTATCCTCTTTGTGATCTAATGATAATTGAGATGTCATGTCATGCCATAGTAACATCACAACCCATTTGTGTCATCATCATCAGTAAAAAATCACATATTTGTTATGACAAAATCAGCTCATTGGGACAACAAAAAGTACAGTGACTTCATTGCATTCTCACATCACAGTGTCATTATGATGCCATAGACACATTGGGAATACCTATTCTGTGATTTCATTCTATTTCAAATGTGATATTTGTTTTGATATCAGAGATGTAGTGTGACATCACAATTATTGTGGTATCACCGTGCAAATATGTTATAACTAACACTGTGACATCACAAACCTGTCTCTTCTCAGAACTTTTATGACATGCTGCGTATGTGATATCAGAAATCCACTGAGATGTCATGACCACACTGACATTACACTGCCAGATTTCATGACCATTGTATCACATGGTGACATTACAAACCTCATAGGACTTCATCACAGTTTTGACAACACATGTATTTTAAGACATCATGATCCCTATGTGAATTCATATACTTATTTATATTACAAATACATTGTGACCTCACAGATATTGTCACTGCATCATCATTGTGGTATGACAAAATCATTATGACATCACATTGCCATTGTTATATCAGAAGCACACTGGGACATCCTAAACCTGGTATGACCTCTTAGAGACGCAATATCTTCCCAAAAAGACCTATGTAATTTTTTAAAATTAAATGGCTTTCATGTGTTTCATCATTTTTATTGAACTTTTGAATTCTTTTTACTTTATTTCCTATTGGCACTTTTTGTTTTTTGGCTTTACATAATTGCTGTTCTATTCATTCCCAAGTAAACACACATCTTATATAAGACCATTTCCTTCATTGTATATGCATGCTTAATTCAGATATCAATTACTCAATTCAAAAACCCTCAGCCATGACTCCTTTAACTGTAGTATTATTTCCTTGTACTTATATAATTTATTCATGTTCCAATGTCGTTATTTATTTATTTTTATTAATAAGATTTTTTTAATTGTGTAAATACAGAGGAATTACAATTACAAGAACAAGGTAAGGACTCATGTTTTCCTTTCTTGCTATTGTTTAACACATTTATGTAATTTTTTGTTTCACTTTTAATTTTTTTATTTGTTCATTTTCCTTGGTCTGTATCTCTTTTCTTTCTTTCTATCCTTTGCCTCTCTCTGCATATATCTTGGTTATAGTCCCTCTCTCCCATTCCATCTCCATGTTCATCTAATCTTATTTTCTTCACACAATTCTCCCTAAACCTATCAATTTCTGGTCTGCTGGCTCCTTCTTTAATTTTCTTAGTCCCTACTTATTTGTTGTTGAACTAGATGTATCTAGTGAACTTGAATATACATGTATTCATTTTGACTGTTTCAAAAAATCTGTGCCACTGGAGAACTCTGATTGACGATTGCCATAAAATAGTGTTCTTGAACAGCATTGGTTTTGCTTTAATACCCGAAGCGGAAGAAAAAGTGGAGAAACAAAAGAAAAATGGCAACTCCAGAAATCTCAACTCCCACTCATGATAATCAGGCAATAGAGCAGTAACTAATCCAAGGGAAGTTCCACAAATGGTCTACAACACTGATAAATACTAGTAAAAATGCTAAATAAAAAGATTGAATACATGCAAAAGACTGTATAAGGGTGATAGGAAACGGCATGAGTGTGATAGGAAAATTAATGCGCAAGATGAGGCTAATCAATGATTAATTGAGGAATTATTCAGGTGGGATGGGAATAAATACAAATTAATAGAGCATTCATGGAATCCACAATCAGAAATCTGGGAGAATCCGAAGCCAGAAAAGATATGTTGAATGAAACCCAGCAGATGGAAAGAGAGTCTAATGAAAGTTTAATGCATCCTTGCATTCACATGAGATATATATGGTAATTGTCCTACATATTTGCAGATCATCAAAAATCCATGCAATATAAGCATATTTAAAAAGCTCAAAAAATACTTCTATCAGAAAATACTCATTGATAGTGCTATTTACTACAGTATTTCACCAAATCTGAAATTAGGAAACAGATAACTCTATTGACAACTATCAGAAATCCACTTAGAACATCAAATTGCAATCATTTTGAGGAGAGAAATTTAAAAGGTATTTGAATAGATGCATATTCTGCTAAATACTTTCATATAAAGGCTTGCTCTCTCATGTCTTTCTTGATCCACCAAGATTCCTTTATTTCATGGAATAGTACACTGAGATGGAAAAAGCTAGTTAACTGGCAATCATGAGAGGGCCAAAAATAGAGCTTAGGTTTGTAGAACCACTAAAATCAAGATTTTACGTTGGGGGGGGGGGGGCAAGTGTAAGAATCATGGGTAGAAAGAGGTGGCTTCTTTTTTAAAGCAACTCTAAATTCTATTGCTTGTATAATAATGAAAGGGCTATGTTTCATAAAACCTTATACATCTCAATCAGTATAGATTTTAACTCTTGGCAGCCAGCTCCCATGAATGTCACAGATAATTTGCTCAAATTACATGACTTTTTACACAATGCTCAGAATATTCTTTTAACTCTTTCAGACACAACACTTGTCATTTCCTGTTTAGATTCTTTTATTCAGAGGTTAATTTTCTTGACCAGGAATCTGCAAAAAGTAGTCTATGATTTTTATATCGTGCTTTGATCTGGAGCTAAGAATATTTTTCTACGGTTTTAAGTGATGGAAAAATAGACAAATATCCGAAAGAACTAATTATTGTAAGCTATAGGGAATCTGTATCTTTTAATACATTATACCATGCCGAGCTTTATCCTCTTTCACATTGTCTGTAGCTCCTTTAGCACCACAATGTTGGAGACTGAGGTGCCTACATTTTTTACAATCTGCATCCTCTATAAAAAGTTCATTACCTCTGCACTCTTTTCTCTTCTCTTTTCACATAATGCAATTCCAGAATAACCACTTGACGTAGGTTCTTGTCTCTATGTATATAATTACTTGTTTTCGCTTTGAACCTTCACCAACAGAAGTCCAGAATAGATCTAGTCTTTGCTTAAACGTTTATCCCATAATTCAAAAAATTATGACTTTTGAAATAACTTGCCTATTTAGTAAAATTTCATTCACTTTCCTATATAAAATATAGTCGCTACTTTGTAAGTAAAACATGCTTCCCCACAAAATTATGCCCTTATATGCCCTTATATATTGTTGAAAAATCTGTGTTGCTCTGGGAGATGACTTGATCATCTCCAGTTCTAACTTTGCTCACCTATATTATTTCTTTTTTTCTTTGTTTATTTAATTTAATTTTTATTTTTTATTGTGAAAATACTGTACAGAGGGGTTATAATTACATGGGCAATATAGTAAGTACATTTCCTATCAAGCATTGTAGTCTCCTACTTTGTTTACCCTTCCTATCCCTTCCCATCCTCCCTCGCTCCCCACCCAATCCAACCCCTCCAAGTTGTAATGTTCGTTTTTGACATGACAACTTGTACTTCTCATTGTTGCAACAGGTCCACTTGTATCCTTATTTAAATGACATTTGTTTTTCCTCTTCCCCTCCACAAATTATACCGACATCAAATAAGTGAAAGCAGGGGTTATACTGTTGGGGAGGAACATACAAAGCAACAAAGATATAATCTTATAATTGCGTTAGAAACAAGTGCATGAAAGAAAAAAAAAACATTTAAAATACATATCATAGGGTTCATTTTCCTAACATCATTTTCGCTGACCTTTTCTGCTTTACTCATACATATACTCGATATTGCAAATAAGGGAAATCATGGAACCTATGTTTCTTTGGGCTTGGCTTACTTCACTTAATATAATTTTTTCCAAGGCTTTCCATTTCCTAACAAATGGGGCAGTGCCATTCTAAAGTCATGGAGAAAAAAAAAGTATTTTTTTTTTTAATTTAATTTTATTTTATTTGAGAACATACTGTACAGAGGGGTTACAATTACATGGGCAGGATAATGCATACATTTCTTACCAAGCATTGCAGCCTCCTCCTTTGTTTACCCTTCACCTCCCTTCCCAGCCTCCCCCCTCCCTCCCACCCAATCATACCCCCCCCTCCCCCCCCCCCGACATTGTAAAGCTGGTTTTGACATGACATTTTGTACTTCTCATTGTTGCAACAGGTCCACCTGAATCCTTAAACGACTTGTTTGTCCCCATCTCCTCCACATGTTATACTGACATCATTGTGTAGCACAGATTTACTAGGGAGCAAACCTACACATGAGAGCCTCGGCCAATGCTTAACCTTTACTCACTTTTATAACTAGGATATTTATAGTGGGTTTACATGAACATAAGAGTTTTCCTGTGGGGATTATTAAGATAATAACTGATGGTAAGACATAGATAACATGTGAAATGATCTGAAGCATGAGAAAGGAGAGATTAAGGCAGGGGGTGAAGCTCAAAGCCTTGCTAGGTAGCATCTAAGGAAGGTATAGTTATACAAGGGAAGGACAGAAAATCAGGCGTGTTTATCAACAAAAGACTGGTCTGAAGCCTCAAAAAAGACCTCTGTCTATGTGGACTGAACAGTCTCTAACATGGTGTTTCATTTAAATTGAGAAGCACGATTTGAGATTTTTACGGTATGGGATAGTGCATAGTCACAGGCAATCTCTGCTCTGTTAGCTATTCCAATCTATTCATTCATGTGTAATTTAATAGCCAGGTTTCAACATAAACCACTACAATGAGATTGTACAAATGATAGCAAAAGAGGTAGTCTTGGTTACTCTAAGTATCATGCTTGTTTAGATCTAGAAACATTATTTGTTGCTGGGGTACAGGGTGCAAACACTTGCATATTAATAAAGAGTCATTTCCTTAGAAAGGAAAGTTGTTTCGTAAAGAAACCTAAAACATAAAAGAGCATACTGGAAACTATTTTCTAGCAATATCAGTCTGTACGTGTAGATTTTGTTTCCCATTGTTTCAGGGGGCCTATTTTTGTTTTCTTTTTTTCTCCATCTGATGATCCTATAATATCTAATAACTTCTTGGAATTGTTGTATATTTACCAGATTGTCTCGTTTCTTTTGGAAGGGCCAGAAGGAAAAAAAATTGAATTTCTGTTTTTGTTTTACCTTTTTTTTTTATTTTAGGAACTCTCACTCAAAATGACATATAATGTCAGGAGACAGATTTCATTTACGTATTCCTACTCTAGTCTTCGGTACTTAGTGATCACCAAATGTGAAAATAAAGATGGAGAGCTGCTTATTTAGATATTCTTTAGAATTTCAAGACTTCATTAATGCAATGCCCTTGGAATGTACATCATACATGCGTACAAAACTGGTGGCAATTTTTACTTATTCTTAGAAACTAAGAATAGTGTCCTTGTAGTTGCACCAGGAAAACTGTGTACTTGAGTTTAGTTTACTAAAGCAAAACTGCTGTAACATATTTCTTCAAGTTCAATGGATTGCATTATCCATATTTATAATTTTACAGTTCTAAAGGACAGATACTTAAAAGAAGTCTCACTAGATTAAAATCTAGCCACAAACACAGCTGAAATATTTTCAGATTATTCTAAGAGAAAAGACATTTACTTTTTGTTCTTTTTTTTTTTTTAATTGTGAGAATACCATACAGAGGAGTTACAATTACATGGGCAAGAAAGAAAGTAGATTTCTTATCAAGCATTGTTGCCTCCTCTTTGTTTTGCCTTCCTATCACTTGCCACACTCTCCCTAAGTCCCCACACTCGGTCCTAACCCCGACACCAAAGTTGTAGTTGATATTGGTATAATTAGTGGAGAGGAAGGGCAAAAACAAATCATTTTTACAGGTGGACCGATTGCAACAATATCATGTCAAGTCATAATGTCGAAAAACGAACATTACAAGGCATTTACTTCTTGTTCCACTTTTCAGAAATTTCACAATATGGTTGTTGTCTTTTCCTTTATTTTCGATTTCACAATCTGGTTCTTCTCTTTTCCTTTATTTTCGAATGTACCATCTTTACACCTTTCTGATGGTTAGGACCCAATCATTGCCCTTTCCAACTACAATGGGGACATTTAAGTACCCATTTGAGTATAGTTCCTCCATGTGATAATTGTTCAAATTTGCATTCCTTGGGTAAGGAAAGGTGATTATTTTACTGATAACCCAAATTTACATTTGAAGGATTACATATTTGGGGACAATAGATGTTTTGCGAAGTTATTTTTCTGCCTACCACAATGAATGTGTAGCATTCTTTCTACTATGTCCTGTTATACTTTCATTAGATTTGAACAATGTATTTCTTCAATGAAATCTACTAAAAAAAAAATTATTCCCTGAAAATATACTGTTAAAACATTGTCACATCCTAGAAACCTTAAATCCCAGAGAACAGCTCCTGAAACAATTCTGGCACTGTCACTTTTTATACTCTCTGTTTAAAAAGTTTCTCTTTTCAAGAGCAATCGACTGCTATTTTTGGTAATATGGTTTATATTTACTTTACTGCTATTTTTAAAGAATGTATCACCCAATACTTGTTCTCTTTTTCTACTTTTCTTGTGCCTAATCCATTTCTGAAAGAAACATAATTATTTGAATTATTTGAACTGCTTATTTAAGTTGAATCAGTATGGAAAGGAAAAGAAAAAAAAGTCTCTTTGTATATGTCACATTCAAAATATACCTGCAGCTATTTGTCTTAAAATCATCTATTTTTCATTATGTTTAGATTCTGATAAAATTTAGCCTCTCAACACACAATGTTATTGCAACATTATTTCAGGTATCTCAAAAGCAAACAAAAAAATCCTATTTATTCCTTTTAAAATTTTAGCCAAAGCAAATGGTTTCTTAGATATTTAGAATCATGTTCAGACACTATGGTGGAAACCAGAGAAGGAAAGAGAATCAGGTTTTTATTCTTCTATGAGCCACTGTGATTTATTTAAGCGATTTCTGAAAGAATGAAATTCTTGCATGGATGTCTTTTGCTTAATATCCACAATGAGTCATTCATCCTTTATTAATAGGAGATTTTGGAGAAAGGATGAAAATTCATATTAGAAAAAGGAGAAGGTGAATATGAAGGAGAAATATAGGCATAATGTTTCTCCACATCTCAATCACAATGTCTGGATAATGATTGTGGATATTAAATATCATGCTCAAGAGTGATTAAACTCATCTATAGAAAAGATAACCCCACATGCAAGTGACCCCATGGAGAATGCTTATTGATAGAAAAAATGTAATAGCATCAAGCAGGAAATTTTATCTATTTGTTTACTTCTTTTTTAGAAGTTGTTAAATTCTGGTGTTCTATAGTCAATTCTTATGAAGGTATACAAGGATGGCAAGAAACTAACATCTTAATATATGTTCTAATATTAGCTTAATTTTTGCTGTGTTATATGAGGGTGCATTTGAGTTTTGCCTTTATTTCACATACTTTAGTCTTCCAGAATATAATTTGAAAGAAGACTCCCTCTGGAAATATGCTACAGAGTTCAGGTCGTGGGCCTGAACTCTGAGCCTGGGCGCTGCCCCTCAACTCTTCAGCTCAAGGCTAGCACTCTACCACTTGTGCCACAAAATATGCTACTTTTGTAGGTATGGAAAAACAATCATCTGTTAGGAACAGACAATGTGATAAAAATCTTCCTCTAGAAATAGTTTTCAGCGCTTGCTTCTGGTTCAATTTTGTAAGCTGAATAAGTCACATGACCTATCTTGACATTCCAGATTAGAGGGAAATCTCACGTACAGGAAGCTGATGTAGGTCATATAATTATTTGCAAGGATATGTAACACTTGAGAAAAAGAGAAAAAAAGAGTATTATAATACAATCAACAATACTTTCTATCACATGTCTCTGCAGGAAGGAAGCTATTATGTATCTTTGTTTATAAAACCATTAGAATTTCAAATCATGTTTTCATGCCTTGGATGTTACAGGAATTAGAGAATATTGTGATACTTAGTTCATAAAATCTCAAATAAAACTGGAGCAATCTTTTCAATGCTAGGAGAAGAACTCTATACTTTGCAATGTACTATCTTTCCTTTTTATATAAATATATTTTGTTAACTATATGTGACTTTCCACAAGAGTAAATTTCTACATTTATCTGCATCTTGTGCAGAGAGCATAGTCAATTAGATAAAAATGCACTTTTTAAAATGCGAAATAATTGGATTGTAAGCTAATACACATATTTTTCCACTAGCGCCTTCCACCTCCTCCTCCTTCCTTCCTAGAAAACACTCTCAACCAAAAAAAAGACTTAGGTATTTGGCTCTTGACCTTGAAAGTGGAAGCAGAATTGTTTGGATGTTGGAGCTGCCTGTTTATTCTGTTTTACATAATAATGCTACATGCAACAGTTCTATGAGTCCTGCAGGTCTTAACTGTACTTACTTAGTGATGTGACTGGACTTAGTACTGTTTTCTACTTCCTTTTCAGCACCTAGCCAAAATTGTGATACCGTGTAATGGAATAAAAATGCAATACCATCTTAAGAAAGTCATTTAGGGCTCTGGAAATGTGGCTTCATTCTACAGTGATTGCCTTGCATGCATGGAACCCTGAGTTCAATTCCTCAGTACCACATAAACACAAAAAGAAATACAGGAAGTGGTGCTGTGGCTCAAGTGGTAGATTGCTACCACTTGAATTCAAACCCTAGGACTGGAAGAAAAAGGTCATTCAATTCGTAAATGCAAAATAAATAACCCATGGAATAAATGGAATATATAATTGCTCCATCCATACTGATACCTGACAAGAGTCCCTAATTCATGTGCTTACCTATATTAGGATACTGTGTTGAAAAAAAAGTTATTGTTCATTAGGTCATGGTAATTAATGCCAGGAATGTGCTTAGATATAGGTGAAGATTAATCCTCGAAATCCAAAGATTCCAGGTTTTTGAATGGTCACTTCTAATTAGAATGAAAAGGATAATCGCAGTGAGATTTAGAAATCTTTTTGGTCAGGCACAGCACCAAAAACGGAGAGGGTAGTTAATAGTTATGACAAAAGAGAAGGAATAATTCAAGATAGAAGGAATAAATGATAGTAAGTAACGTATACCAGAAACTGTTCCATGGAGCCATTTTTGGATATTGAAGAATTAGTCTTATTTATCTAGGCTTATTCCTCCTTGCATTTAGTATTCTAAATCTCTTACGCTAGTGCTTAACCTCTGTGTACCAATTTATATCTCCTTCTATGCTGATCTTTCATACCCAATCACTTTTGCTTTCTAAAAATCTCAGTCTTTCTCTATTTCTCTATGAAAGTACACCTATCTAGTAGGCAGAGGACAATAATGTAAGGGTTCCATAGCTAATCAGTCATTAAGGTAACACCGAAAAGGAGGACATATTTATTTCTATTTCAAGTATTCTGAATATATGCAATGTCATTATTTCATTCAAATTTCCATAATTTTCTACATAGTGTCATTAAGTGTACACAAATGCAAATATGAGCTGGGTGCCAGGGACTCATGTCTGTAATCCTAGCTAATCAGGAGGCTGGGCCCAGAGGATAGAGGTTCAAAGTCCCCCTGGGAAGGAATGTCCATGAGAATCTTATCTTCAATTAAGTAAGTACCAGAAAACTGGATGCAGTGAGGTACATAAAGTGATAGAGCAATCATCATGAGCTGAAGATTTGAGGGATAAAGCCCAGGACCAGACTAAAATTTTAAAAAAGAAAATATGACTTTGGGTATCCCTAAGAGAAATTATGATGTCAATATTAATCTTCCCAAGCAGAAAAAAATAATTTAGTGCACCTACTTTTGTTGAGTTAAAGCTATGACTTCATTGCTGGACATATTCTCTTTCAAAAATTGTCAAATATTAGCTTTATAATAAATTTCTACTAATATTTCTCAGTTCAAAACAGAACTCTTGATACAATTGGTTTCACTTGTCTTAGTTATTATCTCATTTCACAGCCAACTCAGGATGGAGAACCTGTCAAACTCATACTTGTAATTAAAACCAAAAAACCATAAGTGGAGTTGTGGCTCAAGCAGTAGAGTACTAGCTTTGGGAGCAGGTGGACAGAGAAGTCAACTCTTCCGGGGCAGGGTCCAGAGTCTGAGTTTAAGCCCCAGAACCAGCACAAACTAAACAATCAAACAAAAACAAAAACAGGAAACCCACCAGATATATCTTTATGACCCTTCTTAAAGCAGCACTGGTCTGAGAACAGTTTACTTATGCTAATTATATTTACTGGATCCTGCTTTTTAGGAATCCTTGTTGCTATGGAGAACCCAAGGCCAGACTATAGGAATTAATAACTGATTCCTGCCAAAAGAGAATCATTTCAGGAGTGAAATATCCACCCAAAAGGCACTTTAAAACCTCCATGTTTTTGTTTCTTTGCAGTAGAACACTTTGAAAACAAAGTTATTTTCTTTTTTTGATGTTGGCCTTAAAATTGCATAAAGTTTCCTTTTGTAATACTCTCAACTAGTACTTTACAGTCAAGTTTTACATGGGTAATGAACACACTCGAACAAGTCAGGAAAAAAGTTTCCTTTAAGCCTTCGATTCTCTTCTTGTACAGTAAAAAGGAGAGCACAAATTAGCTTGAACTTTGTCATCCTCTATGTTCAATTTCTATCCTTGATCAGTTTCCACTTCCAGTAACAGTTCCTTCCAGTTACTTCCAATAAAAATATAAGGTGCTGCTCTTTTAAAGGTGTTAATATACAACGAATGTTTTGTTGCTTCACTGAAATAGCACAAGGATATCTTTGGACATGAGATAACATGTGTTTCAGAGGCAACTTAGTAAAGAGAAAATGTGAAATTTAAATGGCTTATAAAAACATTAACCAGGAATATATTGAGTTCAAATATTTTGAGTGCTTCATAAAGTAAGGCCAATTTTAAGTAGGAAGCATTCTCAGAAAATTGTGTGTGTGTGTGTGTGTGTGTGTGTGTGTGTGTGTTGTGCATCATTTCCCAAGTGTTCATGAGTTAACTGTAGAGGAAAAAGAGGAATAAAAGAAAGAGAAGCACTGTCTTAAATATAAGGGTTCAATACACTATAGAAGACTGTATACATAGACAACATTGAAACAGTAAAGCCAAGGCCAGTATGTTCATCTATGGGAGCGATATAGAAAAAGCATTACTAAGTGGAACATGAAGGATGTAGCCACCCTCTTTCATCTCCTGGCTCTAAATCATGGTTGCTAACCACACAGATTGTTAAAAAGTAGGAAGCAAGAATAATTCTGGTTCCAAAGCAAGTCAGATATAAGAGCATGGAATTAATTGGAAAAAAGGCGATATTGACAAAGCAAGGATTATACTAGCAATGAGTTAGTGTCAAGGATCATTTCCTTCCTTTCCCTTCCCTTCCCTTCCTTTCCCTTCCCTTCCCTTCCCTTCCCTTCCCTTTCCTTTCCTTTCCTTTCCTTTCCTTTCCTTTCCTTTCCTTTCCTTTCCTTTCCTTTCCTTTCCTTTCCTTTCCTTTCCTTTCCTTTCCTTTCCTTTCCTTTCCTTTCCTTTCCTTTCCTTCCCTTCCCTTCCCTTCCCTTCCCTTCCCTTCCCTTTCCTTTCATTTACTTTCCTTTCCTTTCCTTTTCTTCTCTTTTCTTTTCTTTTTTTTTTTTTTTTTTGGTTGTTTCTGGGGCCTGAAGTCTGGGCTTAGATGTTGTCCCTCAACTCTGCAGTTCAAGGCCAAAGTCCTACCATACGAGCCACAGTGCCACTTTCAGGTTTCTTGTGATTAATTGGAGATAACAGTCTCATGGAGCTGGGCACCGATGGCTCAAGCCTCCAATGCTAGCTACTTAGGAGGCTGAGAAGTGAGGATCTCGGTCCAAAGCTGGTCCGGGCAGGAAAGTCTGTGAAACTCTTATCTCCAATAAACCACTTAGAAAACTGGAAGTAGCACTCAGGCTCAAGTGATAGAGTGATGCCTCAAGCTGAATAGCTGAGCAGCAGTGCCCAAGCCCAGAGTTCTAGCCCCAGGACAGACCAAGGGAAAAAAAAAATAAAAAATAAAAAAAAAACAAAACAAGTCTCAAGGACTTTTCTCTTCGAGATGGCTTTGAACTCCAATTCTCAAAACTCAGTCTTTTGCTTAGATAGGATTACAAGCATGAGCCACTGACACTGGGTTTAAGATCTCATTTTGAACAGTGCACATTCAGGATATTTCAATGTGTATGAACATCTTTATTTGTATGAATTCTGGGGTTTAAAATCAAGGGCTACAACTTACACTTCACACTCACAGTTTAAAAATTGATACTCCTGGAAAAATTAAACCTACGTATGTAAAGAGGGATGGGAAATGCAGTTTGCAGGCAGGATTGGCAGAACAGTCTTTGAGACACTACCAATAATTAACCAGTCAAAAGATGCTTTGGAAGAATGATTCAAGTGATGGAATACTAGTCATGAGCAAGATTGCTTAATAAGAGCTTGAGGCTTTTGCTTACATAATTCAAACCTACACATACACACAGAGAAACTTATATGTGGAAACACACATACACAAATGATACATTTCAGAATGTGTAGAAATTTTAGTAAACAGTAGAAAATATGTCCTGAGTAAGACTGGAATCAATTGATGATTTTTAATACTAGAAAGTCCTCATATGAACTGTCTTCCAAAAAGTTAGGGAGCAGAGATAGTCAGAAATTCGAGTAATGGTTATTAAAGGTATCAGATCCATGGAGGAATAAATCAGAGACCACTGCCAGTGCCTCTGAAAATATTCCTATGCTGTGTCCAATGTTAGAACATCTTTGAAAACAATATATACAGCCTGAACAGTCATTCTAGTGGATAAGATCATAGAAGTTCAGAATTGCTACTCTGTATCTAGATTAAATAACAACAAACTATAGCAGGGCAATGTAATACAAGCCTTGAATTCTAGCAGTTCGTCTGAGACAGGAGATTAGAGATTAGAATTACATAGTGATAACTTCCCTGGAAAAGGTAGTATAATTTTGTCTCAAAAAAACAAACCAAACAACAAGAAAGGGATACAGAGTTGGAAGTTTGGGTTAATTTTATCATTATGTTTTGGGAAGTCAAGTTTCCTATTGAAATGCAATTCATTTGCAATCCTCATTTGTGTTTTAAATGCTCTCTTCATTAGCGAATATTTGTAGATGTAATATTGCTCGTGGTTACCAAAAAAATTGGGAAAACCTAAGCACCCTTCTGTTGTATTTAAATAAATGATGGATTACAGAAGCTGAAGCCTGGAGAAATAGCAAAGTTCATCTAATGTAGGAATTTGTAGACCTTCCTTAATTAGAATATAGATTTAAATAAATATCTTGTTTTTGTTTGTAATTGGGTATTATATAGGACACTACAAAATTCTTTTTAAGTAGCATATTTAATTTACAAATTCAAAAATGATTCTGGCATGCTGTTTGCCTAGAATATTCTTTCAAGAGAGGAGAAATTAGAACTGAATTAATAGATAATTTAAATAGTTCATGTAAGAATTGATAATGTGAAGAATCTAGACAGAGTTTCCAACACATGGATATTAATTTATAAATTTAGAAAAAGAGTAATATTTCAGGGTTTGTTATAACATGGTATGAAGAGAGTATTTGTGTGCAATCGTGGTTCTTCTACCAATATGTAACACAGGAAGAAATTTCCTTAATTATGTGACTCTATATACAATAAGGAAAACGCTAGGTATGAGGTTTTTTTATTTTTTATTTTGTGTTGCTTGGTCCTAAGGCTTGAGCTATTTGGTCCTAACGCTTAAGCTCGGCCTGGACATTGTTCTTGAGTCTTTTTGTTCTCAATTCAAATGATCTACCACTGAAATGGCCACTTTGGTCTCGCTTTTTCTGAGCACTTATTGGAGATAAGAGTCTCAGATATCTTCCTTCCTGGGTGGGCTTCGAACCATAACCTTCAGATCTTAGTCCCCAGAACATCTAAGATATTTAAAACTATAAATATAAATAATATTTTGCAATTGTTCTCATCTCAAGAATACCACCAGGGAAAAATGATGCAGCAAATTAAGTGCAGTATTCTTTCCATAATTGGAAGGTCATCACATTAGCAGAGGTGTAGTATTTTTTAACAATAGTGATAAGCTAGTAATGTTGTAAATTAAGGGAATTTAAAGGTGCAGCTTACAAGTTGGAAATTGATGAGCTAAGATGAGATTATGGCATAAAAGCTTGGGATTCATTTTCATAGAAATAATAGCTTATCCTTTCACTAGCCACACAAGGGGCAAAGATCTTATATCTAAAATATACCTGTAACTCAAAAAATTAAATCGCCCAACAACAAATCCACAAAGAAACAACTGCCCAATAAATAAGCGGGCTAAAGACTGAAAGAGAAACTTCTCTGAAGAGGAAAGAAGGATGGCCAATAGGCATATGAACAAATGCTCACGTCTTAAACTATAAAAGAAATTCAAATCAAAACAACATTGAAATATCACCTCACCCCCGTAAGAATGTCTATAGTTAAGAAATCTAATAACAACAGATGCTAGTAGGGATGTGGACAGAAGGAAACCATAATGCATTGTTGGTGGGAGTTTAAACTTATTCAAACACTTTGGAAAATAGTAAGGAGGTTCCTCAAAAATCTCCACATAGAGCTCCCCTATGACCCAGCAATCCCACTTGTGGGCATTTACCCAAATGATCATAAACAAGACCATACTAAAGCTCCCAGCACAATTATGTTTATCCCAGCATTATATACCATAGCTAAGATATGGAACCAACTCAGATGCCCCTCAGTAGGTGAATGGATCAAGAAAATATGGTATATGCAAACACAATGGAATTCCATGCCTCCATTAGAAAGAATGGCATTACCCCATTTATTAGGAAATGGAAAGTCTTGGAAAAAATTATGTTAAGAAAGTGAACCAGGCCCAAAGAAAAATAGATCTCATAGTTTCCCTTATTTGCAATAACCAGTGTATGTCTGAGTCAAGCAGAAAAGGTCAGATAAGTTGATGTTATGGAAATGAACCCCCAAATAAGTATTCAATCTTTTTTCTTTCATCCAATTGTCTCTAACATGTTTTTAAGATGATTTCTTTGTTGCTTTGTATGTACCTTCCTCATTGTATAACCCCTGCTTTAACTTTATTTGATGTTGGCATAATTTGTTGACGGGAAGGGAAAAAAAATTCATTTACATAGAGATACTGGTGGACCTATTGCAACAATGAAATGTACAAAGAAGAGGAGAAGAAGAAAATAACTGACAGCAGATCATTGTCCCTAATTAGAGTATAAAAACCAAACAAACATAATCTATAGCTTCCAGTTTAAAAAGAGACTAATATAATATGTCCCCCTTAATTTAGGTACATGTGAAATACTTACTTGATTTTCCAAAATAAATGAATACATAAAAAATAAAATAAATGAAGACATAAAATAATTTTTTCCAAATCGTTCCCTTTCCTAACAAATGGAGCAATGTCATAAAGTCATTAGAATTCCATGGTGTATCCTACCCATATAATTGTAAGCCGTCTGTACAATATGTTTACAAAAAAATAAAACAAAATAAAATGAAAAAAAGAAATGTAATATAGAATAATATACATAATTATAAAATATTTATAGTGAGAATATCAAGCATCTCAGTTTTTTACTTATGAATTTTCAAGAGATGATTGTGGCATATTGTTCATTACATCTAATAAAAATATTAAAATTCAAAAAAGAAAAAGAATTCCATTGTTTATATATAGCACATTTTCTTGATCCAATCATCTACTGATGGGTATCTAGGTTGGTTCTATAACTTAGCTCTGGTAAATAAAGCTGCATTTCTTCATGTGTCTATTGGCCATCCTTCTTTCCTCTTCAGAGAAGTTTCTCTTTAAGTTTTTAGACCACTTATTTATTGGGCAGTTGTTTCTTTGAAGATTTGTTGTTGAGGAGTTTTAATTTTTTTGGGTTGCAGGTATATTTTAGATATGAGACCCTTGTTTGTTGTATGGCTAATGAAGAGTTTCTACGAATCCATGGGCTTTCTATTGATCTTGCTAGCTATGTCTTTAGCCATGCAGAAACTCTGCAATTTCATGCAATTCCATTTGTCAAACTTTCTTTGATTTTTTGTATTACTGGGTCTCTATTAAGAAAATTTTGGCCTGTGTCAAGGAGACCTAGGGTTTCTCCTATTCCATTCTGTAATGTTTTCAGAATATCTGCTTTGACTCTGAGGTCTTTAATCCATTTGGAGTTGAATCTGATACAGGGTGATGCATAAGAATCTAGCTTTAATTTTCTACAAGTAGTGAACTAATTTTGCCAGCAACATTTACTGAAGACGCTGTCTTTTTTCCATTCTATTTTTTACTTTCCGTATTGAAGACTAGATAGCTATAAGTCTTTATGTTCATTTCGGTATTTATATGGAACAATAAAAGGCCCCAAATAGCAAAAATGATCCTTAACCGAAAGAACAGTCCTGGAGGAATAACTATACCAAATTTCAAACTCTACTGTAAACTCATAGTAATCAAAACAGCTTGGTACGGCACAAGAACCGACCAAGTACCATTTTTTTAAGAATTTTATTTTTTTTTAGTTTTTAATGTCTCCTTTCTATCCCTCCTCTACTGTCATCCAATCCCTGCTCTTCTCTCAATTTCATCTTTAATATTAGATAATTTTAGTTTCACTTTTTAAATTTACATTTTTGTTTTTCCTTTTTTTCTTATCTCTTTCCTTCTCTCTATATCATTCTGTCCAAACCATTTCCCTCTTTGAGATTAGGACTTGGTTAATTTCACTCTCCTTTTACCTTTCCACATCTCCCTAATCCTATTTTTCTGATTTCTCCGTAAGCTAATAATTTCTGGTTTGCTAAATTCTTCTTTGTTGTTCTTAGCCCATTAATACATAGTTGTCTGAAGTAGAATAGATTGGTATCTGTTGAGCTAGATTGTATCTTCATCCCTTTAACTGTGTAACTACAGGACTTTGGATAAAACTTGCCTTAAAATAGTTGCTAGCAAGAACTGGTGTTAGTTTCATACCAAATGGACAGAACAAGCTGGAAAAACACAAGAAAAATGGCAAGTAAGGGTATCTCAACTCCAGCTCATGATAATCAGGGGACAGAACAGATAATAAATAACCCAGAGGAGAGTTCCCAAAAGCTCTACAAACACTAATGATAAACACATGGTGAATGAATACATTGAAAACCCTTAAAGGACTCAGTGTGAACGTGATAGGGAGAGAGAGGAGGCAAACCAAAGGTCAATACAGGAATATCATGAGTGTGAGTAAGCTTCTCAAAGTTTGATACAGGAATTGTGTGAGGAGGTTTAGAAGGCTCAAAGAGAACTAAAGGAATTACGTGAACAGTCTGAGAAAAGACAAAGAGAGAGACTAGAAATACGTGAGTAGCCTGAGAACAGACAGAGAAAGTCAGGAATGGCGTGAGCAGGCTGAGAACAGTCAAGGAGAACTACAGGAATTGGGTGAACATGAGGAAGCTAATCAAAGAGTAATACAGGATCTGCAAGAGCAGGTTGAGAATAGGCAAAGATCTATAGAGGCATTCATGGGATCCATAAACAGACAGACGAAAGAATTCAGGGAGACTACAAAGGGAATGCTTGAATGGAGCCTGACAGAAGAAATGGGAGTCCAAGGAATCCATAACCAATCAACTAAGTGATTTTAGAATAAACATTGAACACCAAATTAAGGAAGTATAGAAGTTCACACAAGATCTAAAACAAAGTTAGAAAAAAAATGAAGCCATCAAAGCTGACCAATTCGAAGGAAAAGAAATTAAAAAAAAAAGTATAAAATCTTGACAGTAGGTTAAACCATGCAGAAGATCAAATCTTGGGGACTGAAGACAGTCTAGATATTATAGAGGAAGAATATACAGCTATCCAAGACAAATTCAAGAAATATGTTACATGTATTCAACATTTTGAATACACCATCAGAAGGGATAATCTGAGGATAATTCATGGAGAGGAGCACCTAGTGACCAAAGTCAGTGGTCTAGCAAGTTTGTTTAGAAGGATCCTAGTAGCGAACTTCCCAAACATGAAAAAAGATAGGCCTATTCAGATACAAGAAGCTTTTGGGAACCCAAAGAGTCCAGATAAGAAGAGGACATCCCACTGTCACATTATAAAGATCAATTCAGACCAAGGAAAAGATGCTTAGAGATATCAGTGAGAAAAGATCAATCACATAGAAAGGGAAACCAATTATAATCACCTCAGATTTCTCAGCAGAGACAATTAAGTGCCTGGAATGATGTATAGAATGCCCTAAAGACAAACAACTATAAACAAAGAATAATGTACCCAGCTAAACTCTCCTTCAAAACCAAAGGTAAAATAAAAACCTTCCATAGCAAAGAAAAAGTGAAACCACATATCTCACACAAACATCCTACAAAAGATATACAGATGTCCTACACATAGAAAACCAACAATACCACAATAAAGGCCAAGAAATCACACTCAAACTGAGAATCCAAGAACCATAGGAAGAAACCAGTTGCCACAGCCCCAAGCAGGTGGATAAAATGTCTGGAACTTCCAACTACCTCTCAGTCCTATCTCTCAATATGATCAGACAACTCTCCAATTACCCGACATAAACTGTTTAGTTGTATTAAAAACCAGATCCTTCTATCTGCTGAATTCAAGAGTCACACATTGCCCATAAAAACAAACATATTTTGAAAGTGAAAGGTAAGAAAAAAATCAATCAAGCAAATCGCCCCCATAAACAGGCAGGAGTTGCAATCCTAATATCAGATAAAATAGACTTCAAATTAAAATTAGTGAGAAGAGATAAAGAAGGTCACTATATACTAATTAAGGGATCTGTCATTAAGGAGAATATTATAATTCTATATGTCTATTTTCCAAACACTGGAGCACTGAAATTTATACAAGAAACACGATGCTCCCTCAAACCTTACATAGATCCAAAGATATTAATTGTTGGGGACTTTAACACACCACTATCCCCACTAGCTAGATCAACTCTGCAAAAACTAAACAGAAAAACCGCAGATCTAAACAACTGCATAGATCAACTAGATTTAACACACTTCTAACGAATATGTCACCCAGCAACATCAAAATACATGTTTTTCTCAACAGCACATGGAACATTTTCCAAAATATACCACATTTTAGGTCACAAAACAATCTTCTCCACATTAAGAAACATTGAAGTTATAACTTGCATTCTCTCACACCACAAGGAAATAAAGTTCGAACTCAAGAGAAAAAGCCAACAAAGAAAGTCTTGTAACATATTGAGGCTTAACAACACACTGCTGAATTAGTGGGTCATAGAAGAGATTAGAAAGAAATTCAACTGTTCATGATATTCAGTAAAAATGAACACACAAATTACCAGCTACTCTGGGATACAACAAAGGCAGTATTCACAGTCAAGTTTTTCGCTCTGAGTTCCTACGTCAACAAATTGGAGAGATCTGAAACCAACAATTTAATGAAACATCTGAATCTCTTTGAAAAAAAAACAGAAAAATAAACCCCAATCCAGTACCCAGAAAGAAATAATTAAAAATCAATCAGAATTACATGAACTAGAATTTTAAAAAATACACAGAAAGAATCAACAAAATCAAGAGTTGGTTCTTAGGAAAAATTAACAAAATTGACCGACTCTTAGCAAAAATTATCAGAAAAAGAAGAGAACACACCCAAATAAATAAACTCAGAGATGAGAAGGGAAACATCATCACAGAAAAAAGCAAGATGCAGGACATTATAAGGGAATACTTCTCAAAACTTTATGCTAATAAGTTGGAGAACTTGACAGAAATGGACCTTTTCCTAGCAAATATTGACATGCCAAAACTAAACCAGGATGAGTTAAACCTTCTTAACAGGCCCATTTCAAGCATTCAAATAGAAACAGCAATAAGAGACCTCCCAGCTAAGAAAAGTCCAGGACTAGATGATTTTACAGCGGAATTCTACAAGGCCTTCAAAGAGAGCTCACAACAATACTCCTCCAACTCTTCAATGAAATTGAAAGAGAAAGTTCACTACCGAACACATTCTATGAAGCCATCATAACCCTCTTCACAAAACAAGACAGGGACTCATCAAAGAAAGAGAACTATAGACCCATTTCTTTGATGAACATTGATGCAAATCTTCTCAAAAAAATTTTGGCCAATCGACTTTAACAACTCATCCAAAAAAATCATGAACCACAATCAAACAGAATTCATTTCAGTGAAGCAAAACTGGTTCAATGTACACAAATCAAGTAATATAATTCATCACATCAACAAGACCTAGGATAAGAATCACATGTTTATCTCAATAGATTCAGAAAAAAAATTGACAAGATCCAACACCCTTTTATGATGAAGGTTCTGGAAAAATTAGGAATCCAGGGAACATTCCACAATAAAATAAAAGCTGTATATGACAAAACTGCTGCAAGTATTATACTCTGAGGTGAACAACTAAAGCCATTTCCTCTTAACTCAGGAACAAGACAAGGATGTCCTCTCTTTCCACTTCTCTTCAATCTACTATTAGAATGCCTACCTAGAGCAATAAGAAAATATGTGAACATAAAAGATGGGGAAAAACCAGTTGTTTAAGGATACAAGTGGACCTGTTGCAACAATGAGAAGTACAAGTTGTCATGTCCAAAACGAGCTTTACAACGTCAACGTCGGTGCGGGGCGGGGGGCTGGGGGGGGAAGGGGGGGGAAGTAGAAGGATTGGGATTGGGGGGGAGGTGGGAGGCTGGGAAGGGAGGTGAAGGGTAAACAAAGGAGGAGGCTGCAATGCTTGGAAAATAATGTACACATTATCCTGCCCATGTAATTGTAAACCCTCTGTACAGTATGTTCACAAATAAAATTAAATTAAATTAAAAAAAATATATCCAGAAGGAAAAAAAAAAGAGTTCCAAATAGGAAAAGATGAACTAAAATTCTCCCTCTTTGCAGATGACATGATTTTGTATTTAAAGAGTCCCGCAGACTCCACTCCCATATTACTCAAGCTGATTGAAAACTTTGGTAAATGGCAAGATATAACATTAACGCTCAAAATTCAATGGCTTTTCTGCATTCCAACAATGAGAAAAGCGTGGCTGAAATTTGGAAACTCTATTCATAATGGTTCAACAAAATAAATACCTAGGAATCAACTTAACCAAAGAAATGAAGGACCTCTAAGTTGAAATCTTTAAAAACATAAAAAAGGAAATCAATAGAATTTAGAAAGTGGCAAAACCTCTCATGCACCTGTATTGGAAGGATCACCATCATGAAAATGGCAATACTTCTCGAGGCTATCTAGAAATTCAGTGCGATACTTCTCAATAATACAACCTCATTCTTCAAGGAAATAGAAGAGGCAATCCAAAAATAAAAAGGAACAATAGAAGACCCTGAATAGCAAAAACGATCCTCAACATAAAGAACTATGCTGGAAGAATATCAATACCAAATTTCAAACTCTACTACAAAGCCATAGTACACATTAACACAGTTCATCACAAAGGTGCAAATCAATGATTTAAAATTTTATGATAAAAAAAACAAAAAACATTAATTTGGTCTTTATAATTTCTCATGTTCTCTCAACACAACTATCTGGACTATTGTTTTCTTCCACACTAAAAAATTATAATTTAAGCTGCCAATTATTTTCGGCAGCAGGTAAAATATTTCAATTATCATGGAGTCACATTATATGGTGTTGCCTATGTTTATCTTTGAAAAATTTAATGAAATATATATATGATCCCCAAGCAAACAGCCTTTGGAGATTTTCTCTCTAGGAAATTCAGAGATATTTTATTTCAGCTTCAGCTGCCTCAAATTAACAACTTTTACAAGTTTCAATAAATTTCCTTGATTAAATTTAGCTTTAGATGAAAATAAAAGTAGCTGGTGATTTTGTGTGCACTCATATATTTTTGTTCTTTTTAGGTCAGATGCAAATAACGTGTACACCGAAAAAGTGAATATGTGAATATAATTCCTATTGACTGCATGAAAAGTTGATCCTATTGGAGGACATAAAATTAATCATTACCCATTCACAGACAAGATATCAATTGAATGGATAAATAACTCAATTCAAAAAATAATATAGGTAATGTAAAATGACATTCTTTTTCCGTAGTTTTTCACAAATTAGGTGATTGTGAATCCTTAGTCAATTTCATCCCTAATTGATTTTTCCTTCATTACTGTGACTTGTGTCCTACTTTCTTGTTTTCCAGTTTATGTCCCACAGAATTGCCAGAAAATGGTGTGTGTGAAAGATAAATAGACACAGCAAATATAGAAGGAAGCCCTTCCATCAAATAGACATTTTATTTGCACTGTCACATCCACTGTCTTCTCTATGTGGAGTGCTAATTACTGTTGTTCTGATATAATCATTTTCCGTTTCATCATCTCAAATCAGCCTATGTCAAGTGAAATGCTGCTTTCTGCACCAAAGACAGAAGGAAAGATTCCACTACTGAGTACTATGATTTTCATCATAAAATTCACTGGAATTCTGCTATACTTAAACAGAAGGGTGGTGCTGGTGTTTTCTTCACCTCTAACTCATGTGATCCAGGATCATAGTGATTATACCTAGGTAAAAGTGCTTTATATCACTCTTGTTTCGAAGGTTTGTTTGTTGTAGAGAATTTTTCTCTTTCCTAAAAATATTCCCAGGCCTCCGCGAAAATACCTGGGTTGTAACATTTCAGCTCCTGAAACAAGGTGACTGGAGTGCAGAATATTTTCTTATTAATGAAATTTATGCAGCAAGGAATGAATTACTTGCTTGGTAGATATATATATATATATATATATATATATCTTAATATATATATATATCTTAATAAGTATTCTTTAATTAGAATATATACATATATATTTTAATAAATGTGTCTTTAGTTAGGAAATATTTTATGCTGTGTAACATGTATAAAAGTATGTAAAACCTGTGCCTTAACTATGACATCGAGGAATATGATACACTTGTACGTGTAAAACTATTGTGAGAAATTTAGGATTGTGAAAGAAAAATATGTTCTCATATAATCCTAAACTTCCTGTGGTTTTGTCAAACTACTACTGAGTAAGAACAAGACAGACAGAAGGCCTTAATATAGGTGTTTATTTTATATTAAATCAAACAAAAAGAGATATAAAGTGGCAGTTAGTTCTTACAATTTTCCATGTCTAGAATGTATTACCCATATTTTGTAGACCTTTTTTTGATAACAGCTGAAAGAAGATAACAATTCTCATGCATATTTGAAATTGTCTGAAACTGTGAAATGCTTACTGATGTGTAGTAATAACCACTATCCATAATGACTTTTTTTCCCCAAATTCTCTTTTTGCAACTGGCATCTTCTGATACATACCAGATAGGCTTACGTAAAGGTAATTTGGCTTGAATATCAGGACCCTTCCAATACCTTCACATACTATTAAAAGCAAGGTGATATTGTTAAAACAATAAACTTTTTTCATTGGTTTGTATAGATAACAAATTTCATTGTGATGTGAAAATTACATTGTGAAATGTTATCAGGGAAATATGTTCATCAGGCCAGAAAACTAATTAATATTTAAGGAATATATGCATGTCACCTGCCAGTATGAACATGGAAATATTGGACTTTGCTATGAATATTGAAAAGATTGCCATTAGCATTTCTTTGTTAAGATTATTTTCTGAAATATGTTTGACAGAGAATTCTATGCCAGAGATACATCAGTATTTGGAATACTTGGCTGTGATCAAGGCCAGGGTATGAGGTTGAAACCAATGGTGAAATCATGGTTTCAATCTTCATTACCAAGGAAGAAATATAAGAAAAATATCCTGGAAAAACTATGATTAATGTTTATCATGATTGAATAAAATCAAGAATTGTAGGCAGGCAACATCTCCTCATTTTTAATTCCTAAAATCATAGAAATTTGCCTTGCTTCATTTATGGGTGCTGAAATAGAATAGGGAATAATTGCGACCTTCCAAGTTGTACACACACACATATACACACACGCACACAAATACACACAAACATTTGCATCTACAAATGGACAAGGCAAGAAAAATACCTGATTACACATACAAATCTGCTCACATATATAGAATGATAGAGTATTGTTGATTAAATCTTTGAGACAAATCAGCCAGTAACCTGGACTCCTATATTGCCAGAGATTTTCTCATTAATTCTCAAGTTCTCTAGTACCATCCACTTTTGAGAAGCCAGAAAAAAAATATGATTCTCTTAGATATATAAAGCATAAGGAAACAGGACTCTATTACCATGGAATCATATTCAGTTCTAGCTACAGAGGTAGTTAGGGAAATACCACCTCCCCATCAAACATTACTTTCTGAATTTCGAAGAGAAAATGCAAGTTGGTCCAAATAGAGTGTAAATAAAAATGAAGTGGTCTTTTTTCAGTAAAAATAATTCATGTTTTGGTAATACCGTGAGTTTGGGACATTATTGATTAATATTGCTCTACATTTGTTTTTCTGCTTGTTGGTGGTGGTGGTCATTAGGCTTGAACTCTGGGTTTGGGTGCAAGCCCAGACCAATTCCCCTCAAGGCGAATCATCTACCAATTGAACAAAAATTCCACTTCGAATTCTGAGGTGACGAATGAGTGATGAGAACCTCCTAGAGGCTCCTGGTGTGCTGCTATGTAACCTGATCCTCAGGCTTTTAAATGACCAGTATCAAGCTTTTCTCTGTTATACATACTGTGTTGATAGCATTTTTTTGCTAGTTTATCCCCAACTTTCATGCCTACTGGAGGTCTATGAACACCCATGATTTTCCTCAAGGATAATGCTCTATAGTATTTCATTTTGAGGGGCTTCATTCCCTAAATGAAGCTGAGAAAAATCCTTGACTTTATTGATTTATAATGAGAGCCTCATGTGTAAAACTTACATTGTAGTGAGGAAATTTTATGGGTTTGGAGAAAAGAAAGTTTGTTATTCATTCTATTTCTTTTCTTTTGATTTTGAAAGACAGTGATGTGTCATAGCAAAAGAGCACATGATTAAACGGCATGAATGTGCATCCAGAGTATGTTAGATGTTAGCAGGTTCACTCGTACTTATAAACCCAAATATTTCAGAGTATACATACACTGTACTTAGAGGCCTCAATACCGATGCTGCAAGTGCAGTAGCAGGATAAACAGCACTGCCAGAACAAAGGATCCCAGGATAAGCAAGCAGTATAAGAGCCTACAGTATAGAGGACGCTTATGCCTGAGCAGGCCTGCCCAAGCTAAGAACCCAAGGACTCCAGAGTTAAAATGCCAGATCTACACATCAAGTTGCAGGCCCTGAGATCAAGGCTCAGACTATGCTTTCAACCCTTAGTCTCTTATTACAAGATCCTGGGCCCCATTTAAACTACCAGCTCATGAGTTCATGCCCCATGCTATGAGTTCAATGCCTAGGCTGTGACTTAAGGCCCAGAGTTTCAGGCCCAGCTATTATTTCTAGTTCCAGGAACACAGTTCAAGGACTAAACAGCAGTTCAAGGCTAGGGTTTTGAGATCAAATTCCAAGCCCTGAGTTTAAATCACGGACCCTGAATTCTAGGTCCAGGGCCCATGTAAAAATGCCAGGCTGAGAGTTAATGGCTCAGTTTCTGAGTTTAAGTTCTAGGCTTTGAATTCAAGGTCCAAACCCCAAGTTAAAGGCTCAAGACACAAGTTCAATACCCAGACCCTGAATTTAAATCCCAAACATTGAGTTCCAGGCCCAGAAGTCGATACCAGGGCCCATGAGTTTAAGGTCCAGCTTATTAGCTAAAAACCCCATCCCCAATTTGAAGTCTCAGTGCCCCCTTTTCCACTGAATTCAAGATCCAGGGCCCCAGTTCAAGTACCAGTCCATGAATTCAAGGCCCAGGTTGTGTGTTTTAGGCACAGTCCAGGAATTGAATACCCTAGTCCATAATCTCAGATGAGATTATGAATTCAGGTCCCAGGAACACAGCTTAAGCCCTAGGTACTGAGTTCAAGGCTTAAGTCATGAATTCACGTCACAGGCAATTAGTTCAAATCCCAGCAGTTCTAATCCCAGGCCAAGATTTCAAGTAGCAGATCATGAGTAAAATTCCACGCTAAGAATTCACATCTCAGGTCTTGATTACAAGGGCAAGACCTTGAGTTGAACGTCAATGGCCCACTGTTTGAATTCCAGGTCTTGTGTTCAGGGCCCAGGTCCTGAGTTTAATGCCAAAGACAGGAGTTCCATTCCTAAGCCTGGAATTAAAGTCTCAGGGTGATAATTCAATGCCCAGACCAACAGTTCAACTCCTAGGCACTGAGTTCCAGGCCCAAGCCCTGAATTGAAGTCCTATGCTGACAGGTCAAGTGTGAGGCCCCAAATTCAAATCTCAGTCTGACAATTCAAAGCCCAGGCCAGTACTTCAAAATAGAAGCTGCAAATTCAAGTCCCAGGCCCTGAGTTCAAGACTTATGACCCAATTCCAGCTTGAAGATGAAAGTTCAAGGCCCAGGTCCCAAGTTCAAGGCTCAGGCTGCAATGAAATTCCCAGGCATGGACTTGGAAGCCCGTGTGCAAGTGTAAGGACCGTGCTGCGAGTTTAAGTCCTAGTCCTCATGTTCGAGTCCCAGCACCCCCCTACCTCCTGTAGTTCAACATTTTGGGATTAAGGCCCAAGCTGTGAGTTCAAGGACTATTCTGTGAGTTCAAGTCCCAGGCCCAGTGCTTCAGGCCCAGAGTATTTGTTCAAGTTGCAGGTCCCAATTCAAGGCTGAAACACACAGTTCATCACCCCTGTTACAAACTGAAGGGCAAAGTATTGAATTCAAGGCCCAGGCCCAGATATCAAATCCCAGGCTTTCAGTTCAAGGGTCAGACCATGAGATTAAGGCCCAGAATATGACTTCAAAGTCTAATCCCAAAATGAAATCTCAGTACCCACTTCTTGTCGAGTTCAAAGTCCTGGCACCCAGATCAAGAACCACGAAATAAGATTAAGGCCAGGCTGTGAGTTGAAGTCCCAGGCCAGTCATTTAAGTCACATTCTGTGAGTTCAAGGCTCAGAGTGTGAATGCAAGGCCCAGTTTGTGAGATCAAGGCCCAGGCCCAAAGTTTTAGACCCTTATATGAGTTGTATTCCCAGGCTGCAACTTGATGTTCTAGGCACTCAGTTCAGGACCTGGGTTGTGAATTCAAAGCCCAGGCTGTGAATTCAAACACCATGTTCAGATTTCAAGGTCCAGGCCAACATTTCACATATCACTCCATGAGTTCTAGCCCTAGGCTGTGAGATTCAGTTACAGGCTCTTCATTTAAGCCTGAACCCTGAGGTTAAGTCCCACGTCCTGAGTTCAAACCCAGGCCAAGTTCATGTCCCAAGCTTTTTAATATCCCTGGCATCATGTTCAACTTACACACTGTAAGGTCAAGGCCTGGACACTAAGGTCAAGGTCCAGGGACTAGTTCAAATCCCAGTTTGTGAGTTCAAGACTCAGCATGTCAGTTCCAGTCCCAAGTTTGAGTTCAACTCCCAAATTCGAAGAACAACATCCAGGCAAACTTGATGTCCCAGGCTATGTTAACATCCCTGGCCGAATTTCAAAATTGAACCCTGTGAATTCAAGGCCCAACACTGAGTAAAAGGTCTAGGACCCAGTTCAAGTCCCAGGTTGTGAATTCAAGGCCCAAACTGTGAGTACCAGCCTCAAGCCTTAGTTCAACTCCCAAACTTAAATTCAAATTTGAGGTCCCAATTTCAAGGCCCAGGCCCCAAATTAAATGTCAGGGTATTGACTTTAAATTCCAGGCTCAAATTCAAGACCCAGGCTGATAGTTTAAGGCCCAAGTATCAAGTTCAATGCTCATGCTGCAACATAATTCCCAGGTGCTGAGTTCATATCTTGGCCCATGAGTTCAAGGACCAGGTCAAAAGTTAAAGGACCTGGTCCTGAGTTAAAGGCTAAGGCTGACAATTCAAGTCCCAGGCACTGAGTGCAAGGTTCATACCCTGAGTTCAAGTCCCATGTTGAAAGTTCTAGTCCTAATACTAAATTCAAAGCCAGGCAGAAAATTTAAGTCCCAGGTGCCAAGTTCAAAGCTGAGGCAGGGAATTCATTTCCCACACCTGAATTCAAGGCCTAGGGCCAGAGTCTATGGATAGCCCTAAGGATTTTCTATTCATAGTGGATGGTGTAAAGGCTGTGGAAGGATCAAGGAATCAACAAAGGAGAAAACTATCACATGGCATATTAAAATTGAAAAATATGAGAACATAAAGAGATTGAGTAATTTTGCCCTTCCAGTCAGTGGCCAATACAAACCAAGAAGTAAATCATTTTCTATAAATTTCTATGCATTTCCATAAGTGTTCAGGTCACAAAAATGAAAGCTTCTTTGTGCTGAGCAGAACAATTATTAATGCTTACATATTCTGATTCTATGTTAGGTGCTTGTCCAGGCATGAATCACATGGACAACATTTTTGGGGGGGTCGTTTGTGTGTCTGTGTGTGTGTGTGTGAGAGCTTGTGTGTGTGTGAGCTTGCGTGTGTTTGTGTGTGTGTGTGTTTGTGTAGGTGTAACTTGCCAATAGTTTTAACATGCTCTGGAATATTTCTTAACATTTATGAATTTCACCATATAACACTTTGTATGATTTCACATATTGCTGGGTTCAATGAAGTGACAAATCACATTCTTAAAATATTCAGCATGTGTTCTTTCTCTTTGTAGGTCCTTCTTAATAGGAGTAACTACTGCAAACTTAAGAGTGCATACTACTTTAATAATTTTACTCAGTGATCACCTGTGATAGAATGATTCTGTCAAAACCCTGGCAGTAGTCGATTCTTGTCTAAAAGTTTTCTTGAAAGTTCTCGTTCCATTCTAATGGTAAATTTCTGTGTTTGGAGCATATATATCCTTTTAAAATTTCTAGAGAATATCATATTTTGTGATTTATTTGGTAGTAAAATCAATACATGAATTGGAGAATACTATTCACTGGTAACAACACCTCATTTATATATTTTCTGTGCAAAAGACTCTAACATACATTCTGTAATCTGGAAATAACAGACATGTATATTGATAAGGATTATTATGGATACCAGACTGAAAATAGCAGTTGTCTTGCCCTGGAAAGTGCCTCATTGATAGAGTTCTTGACTTGCATGAATTAGGCCCTAGGTTCGATTGCTCAGCACCACATAAGCAGAAAAATGTAGAAGTGGTATTGTGAGTGAAGTAGTAGAGGACTAGCCTTGACCTGAAAAGGTGAGGGACAATGCTGAGACCACAATTGACAAAAAGAAGTCTTGAAAATCACAGTGTGATGAAGAGACTATATTCTATGATGAGGAGACTACAATTAATTGATTCAAGACATATATCAACTTACAAAAAATTGTCAAGTGATATGATAAAAAAAATCTTTAATATAATTGAAAAAGGCCTGTCATGCATAATGGTGTCCCTGTGTTTAAACAGAGAATTAGTTTTTTTCTCTTAAGAAGTGTGCAATGTTTGTAAAATAATCACAGTCACAGTATGTAGGTATAAGGAAAGATATAGAATGATGTAGAATTAATTATATTTAAAAAGTATGTAAATCTTGTACCTTAAAATGTGACATGGAACTGGATGCTGGTGGCTCATGCTTGTAATCCTAGCTACTAAGGAGGCTGAGATCTGAGGATCAAGGTGCAAAGCCAGTCCTGACAGGACATTCTGTGAGACACTTATCTCCAACAAACGAGTAAAAATCCACAAGTGGCATTGTGGCTCAAGTGATAAAGCACTTGCCTTGCACTGAAGAGTGCAAGGACAGCATCCAAGCCCAGAGTACAACCCTCCCCCCAACAAAAAAAAAAGGAAGAAAGAAAAAAGAATGTGACATGGTGTTATATGATATGACACCTTTTGATTTAAAATGTTCTCAAAAAATTAACAAAATAATGTGAAGGCAAAGTAATGCGAAGTTCTGATGTAATGCTAGCACCACATCCTCTGGGTTTTCTCTAAACGACTGATGACTAAAAGGAAGACAGAGGGAAATACTCAATATATGTGTCAAATAAAGATATATAGTAGCAGTTAGTCCTTATAACTTGGCAGGCCTAGAATGTATTGCTCATATTTTTGGAACTTTTCTTGATAACTAATGAAAGAAGAAAACAATTCACAGTTATATTCAAATTGTGTGAAACTATTTGTAAAATGTTTACTGATGTGTAATAGTCATTAGCAATAATGTCATTTTTTGAAATTTCCTATCTTGCAACTGGCAAATTCTGATACATAACAGATAGGATTTTAAATATCATTGCGCTTGACCTCAGGACCATTCCGTATCTCTAAGGTCTTTTTACTCAAGTCCAACACTCTATTGTTTTGAACCAATGTGATGCTGCCTGTGATCTGGTATTTCATTCAAAATAAGACTCTCCTGCCATAGTGGCTTTAACCCACCAACCTCCTGAGTAGCTAGGATTGGAGGCGTGACCACCAGGACTCAGCTACAAAATTTTACACAAGACTTCTTTTATTTATTTATTTGTATGTCATGGGCTTGAAGTCTGGGCCTGAATGCTGTCCCTCAGTTTTTCAGTTCAAAGTTATCTCTCTACCACTTGAGCCACTGAACCAATTCCCATTTTTCTGAGTGGTATATTGGAGATAAAAGCCTCCGGGACTTTCCTGCTCTAGCTCGCTTTGTACTGGGATCCTCAGATCTCAGCCTCCTGATTATCTAGAATTACAGGCATGAGACACCGGCGTTCTACACAAGAATATCTTAAAGTAGATTCTTCAATGAAGGAAAAGTAAAATTTGGGAATATTGACAATCAAAAGCTGTTGTTAGAATGTTCTTTTAAATAGAAACAAACTTCTTAATATACAAGTGAAGTGACTGAATTGCACAAGAGAAAACATATGAACATCTTGTTTTCAAAACTATAAAATGAATATTAGTGACATTTCCATTTATACGAGCTTGAGAAGGCAATTTTCCTTTTTTTTTTCCAATTTTGTTTTTTTTTTAATGTAATTTAATTTTATTTGTGAACATACTGTACAGAGGGCTTACAATTACATGGGCAGGATAATGCATACATTTCTTACCAAGCATTGCAGCCTCCTCCTTTGTTTGCTCTTCACATCCCTTCCCAGCCTTCCCCCTCCCCCCCAATCCCAATTCTTCTCCTCCCCACCAGCCCCCCCACCAACGTTGTAAAGCTCGTTTTGGACCTGACAACTTGTACTTCTCATTGTTGCAACAGATCCACCTGTATCCTTAAACGACTTGTTTGTCCCCATCTACTCCACAAGCTATACTGACATCAAATATAGTGAAAGCAGGGGTTTTACTGGGCGGGGGAGGGACATACAAAGCAACAAAGAAATGATCTTATAAATGCGTTAGAAACACATGCATGAAAGAAAAAAAAACATTAAAATACATATCTAAGGGTTCATATTCCTAACATCACACTATCTGACCTTTTCTGCTTGACTCATACATATACTAGATATTGCAAATAAGGGAAACCATGGGGTCTATGTTTCTTTGGTCCTGGCTTACTTCACTTAATACAATTTTTTCCAAGTTTTTCCATTTCCTAACAAATGGGGCAATGTCATTCTTTCTGATTGAGGCATAGAATTCCATTCTGTATATATACCACATTTTCTTGATCCATTCATCTACTGAGGGGCATCTGGGTTGGTTCCATATCTTAGCTATGGTAAATAATGCTGCAATAAACATAGTTGTGCTGGTAGCTTTAGTGTGGTCTTGTTTGTAAACATTTGGGTAAATGCCCAAGAGTGGAATTGCTGGGTCATAGGGGAGCTCTATGTGAAGTCTTTTGAGGAACCTCCTACTGCTTTCCAAAGTGGTTGAACAAGTTTACATTCCCACCAACAATGAAGTAAGGTTCGCTTCTGTGACATCCCCTCCAGCATCTGTTGTTGTCAGAGTTCTTGATTTTTGCCATTCTAACTGTAATGAGATGGTATCTCAATGTTGTTTTGATTTGCGTTTCTTTTATGGCTAGGGATATTGAGCAGTTCTTCATGGGTCTATTGGCCATCCTTCTTTCTTCTTCAAAGAAGTTTCTCTTTAAGTCTTTCGCCCACTTGTTTATTGGGCAGTTGTTTCTTTGAGGATTTGTTGTTGGGGGATTTAATTTTTTGAGTTCCAAGTATATTTTACATATGAGACCCTTTTCCGTTTTATGGCTAGTAAAGACCTTCTCCCAATCCGTGGGCTTTCTATTGATCTTGCTAGCTAGGTCCTTTGCCATGCAGAAGCTCTGCAACTTTATGCACCCCCATTTGTCCAACCTTTCTTTGATTTGTTGTGTTTCCGGGTCTCTATTCAGAAAATTTCGGCCTGAGCCAAGGAGACCTAGGGTTTCTCCTATTCCATCCTGTAATGTTTTCAGAGTGTCTGCTTTGACTTCGAGGTCTTTGATCCATTTGTAGTTGATTCTGCTCCAGGGTGATATATAAGGATCTAGCTTTAGTTTTCTACAAGTAGTTAACCAATTTTGCCAGCACCATTTACTAAAGAGGCTGTCTTTCTTCCATTCTATTGTGTTAGCACTTTTATCGAAGATTAGATGGCTATAGGTCTGGAGGTTCATTTCTGGGTTTTCAATTCTATTCCATTGGTCCTGAGTTCTGTTATTATGCCAATACCAAGCTCTTTTGATTACTATGGCTTTATAGTAGAGTTTGAAATTTTCAGATGAGGGTGTTTTTGCTATTCAGGGTCTTTTATTGTTCCATATGAATTTTTGGATTGCCTCTTCTATTTTCTTGAAAAATGCAGTTGGAATTTTGATAGGTATCACATTGAATTTGTAGATAGCCTTGGGAAGCATTGCCATTTTCACGATGTTAATCTTTCCAATCTAGGAGGATGGGAGGTTTTGCCATTTTTTAAGTTCTGTTTTGATTTCCTTTTTCAAGATTTTAAAGTTTTCATCATAGAGGTCCTTCACTTCTTTGGTTAAGATAATTCCAAGATACTTTATTTTTTGTGGGGCTATTACAAATGCAGTTGCTTTCCTAATTTCAGTCACACTTTTCACATTGTTGGCATACTGAAAAGCCATTGACTTTTGGTGGTTAATTTATACCCTGCTACTTTGCCAAAGTTTTGAATCAGCTTGAGTAATTTGGGAGTGGTGTATATGGGATTCTTTAAATACAAGATCATGTCGTCTGCAAAGAGAGAGATTTTTTATCTTCTTTCCCTATTTGGATCTCCTTTATGTCTGCATCTTGTCTTATTGCTGTAGCTCGGCATTCTAATACTAGATTGAAGAGAAGTGGAGAGAGTGGACATCTTTGTCTTGTTCCTGAGTTAAGAGGAAATGGCTTTAGTTTTTCACCCTTAAGTATAATGCTGGCTGTAGTTTTGTCATATGCAGTCTTTATTGTATTGAGGAATGTTCCATGGATTCCTAATTTTTCCCAAACCTTCATCATAAAGGGGTGTTGGATCTTGTCGAATGCTTTTTCTGCATCTGTTGAGATCACCATGTGGTTCTTATCCTTGCTCCTGTTGATGTGATGAATAATATTAATTGATATGTGTATATTGAACCAGCTTTGCATCCCTGAAATGAATCCTGTTTGATCATGGTGTATGATGTTTTGGATGAATTGTTGAAGTTGGTTGGCCAAAATTTTGTTGAGAAGTTTTGCATCAATGTTCATCAAAGAAATGGGTCTATAGTTCTCTTTCTTTGATGAGTCCCTGCCTGGTTTTGGGATGCGGGTTATGATGGCTTCATAAAATGTTTTCGGTAGTGAACTTTCTCTTTCTATTTCATTGGAGTGTTGGAGGAGTATTGATGTGAGCTCTGCTTTGAAGGCCTTGTAGAATTCCGCTGTAAAACCTTCTGGTCCTGGACTTTTCTTAGCTGGAAGGACTCTTATTGCTGTTTCTATTTCAATACTTGATATGGGCCTGTTAAGATGGTTTAACTCATCTTGGTTCAGTTTTGGCATGTCAATATTTGCTAGGAAAAGTTCCATTTCTGTCAAGTTTTCAAACTTATTAGCATAAATTTTTGAGAAATATTACCTTATAGTGTTTTGAATCTTGGTTGTTTCCGTGGTGATGTTTCCCTTCTCATCTCTGAGTTTATTTATTTGGGTGTGTTCTATTCTTTTTCTGATAAGATTTGATAAGGGTCTGTCAATTTTGTTAAGTTTTTCGAAGAACCAACTCTTTGTTTTGTTGATTCTTTCTATAGATTTTTTGGATTCTAATTCATTTAATTCTGATTTAATTTTGATTATTTCTTTCCATCTACTGGATTGGGGTTTATCTTGCTGCTCTTTTTCAAGGAGTTTTTGATGTGTCATTAAATTGTTGGTTTCAGATCTCTCCAATTTGTTGATGTAGGAGCTCAGAGCTATAAACTTGCCTCTGAGTACTGCTTTTGCTGTGTCCCAGAGGAGCTGGTAATTTGTGTGTTCATTTTTGTTGAATAGCATGAACATTTGAATTTCTTTACTAATCTCTTCCATGACTCAGGATTCAGCAATGTGTTGTTCAGCCTCCATGTGATACCAGACTTTCTTTGGTGGGTTTTGGTTTTGAGTTCTAATTTTATTCCCTTGTGGTCAGAGAATGCATGGTATAACTTCAATGTTTCTGAATTTAGACAAGTTTGCTTTGGGGCCTAAAATGTGGTCTATTTTAGAAAATGTTCCATGTGCTGCTGAGAAAATCATGTATTCTGATGCTGCTGGGTGTAATGTTCGGTAGATATCTGTTAAATCTAGTTGATCTATGCAGCTGTTTAGATCTGCAGTTTCTCTGCTGAGTTTTTCCCGAGTTGATGTATCTAGTGGGGAGAGTGGTGTGTTAAAATCCCAAACAATTAATGTCTTTGGATTTATATGGGATTTGAGGGAAAGTAGTGTTTCTTGGATAAATTTGCATGCTCCATTGTTTGGTGAGTAGATATTTAGAATTGTAATATCCTCCTTAATGAGAGATCCCTTAATTAGTATGTAGTGACCTTCTTTATCTCTTCTCACGAATTTTAATTTGAAGTCTATTTTATTTTATATTAGGTTTGCAACTCCCTCCTGTTTATGGGAACCGTTGGCTTGGTAGATTTTGTTCCAACCTTTAACATTGAAAATGTGTTTGTTTTTACGGGCAAGATATGACTCCTGAAGGCAGTAGATAGAAGGGTCTTGTTTTTTAATCCAACTAGACAGTCTATGTCACTTAATTGTAGAGTTCAGTCTGTTAACGTTAAGAGAAAGGACTGAGAGGTATTTGGGAGTTCCTGCCATGTTATCCACCTTTTTGGGGGCTGTGAAACCTGGGTTTTTCCTATGGTTCTTGGATTCTCAGTTTGGGTGCAGTTTCTTGGCCTTTAGTGTGGTCTTGTTGGTTTTCTATGTGTAGGGCATCTTTAAGAACCTTTTGTAGGGCTGGTTTGGTGGAGATGTATTGTTTCAATTTTTCTTTGCTATGGAAGTTTTTTATTTGGCCTTCAGTAATGAAGGAGAGTTTAGCTGGGTACAGTATTCTTGGTTGATAGTTGTTTGTTTTTAGGGCATGGCATATATCATTCCAGGCTCTTCTTGCTTTGATTGTCTCTGCTGAAAAATCTGAGGAGATTCTAACTGGTTTCCCTTTATAGGTGATTAATCTTTTCTCCTTGACAGCTTTAAGGATCTTTTCCTTGGTCTGAGTTGATCCTGTGTGGATTATAATGTGACGGTGGGATGTCCTATTCTGGTACGGTCTGTTTGGAGTTCTATAAGCTTCTTGTATCTGAATAGGCCTATCTTTTTGCATGTTTGGGAAGTTCTCTGCTAGGATCCTGTTAAACAAATTTCCTAGATCAATAACTTCTGTTTCTAGGTGCTCCTCTACACCCATTATCCTTAGATTAGGCCTTCTGATGGTGTCTTCCAAGTGTTGGATAGATCTATCATATTTCTTGGACTTGTCTTTGATGGTTGTATGGTTCTTTCTCTATAGTATCTAGGCTGTCTTCAATCCCTGAGATTCGACATTCTGCATGGTCTAACCTGCTGTCAAGACTTTCTACTTTGTTTTTTTTTATCTTTTTGAGAAAGCAATTTTCTAAAGTGATAGAAACAGAAGCATTGTGGTTTTGCTGTACATATAGGACAAAACCTGCAGTTTTTAGAAACTACCATCAAAACATGCATGGGAAAGTAGAAATAGAAGAATAATATCATTATTTGTTAAGGTAGAAACAACCAAGAACCAAATTACCTTTAGAAATATTATTTAGAAGGTGCTGAAATGATACATTTTAGTTGATATCACCTAAAGTAAAGCAGGATCCACCAAGAAGAAGGAAGAAAACATCTTCATTGCCTGGTTTACCACCAATTGTAGCCTTTTTGACTATGTCCTTGAGTTTTGTCTTTTTCATTGTGATAGGGAAAAGACTGGCCATTTCCTTTTCATGACCTCAGAACTCTCAAATCAACTTGTGCTTCAGTCAACTGAAACATAAAACAACCTGACAATGTGTACATTATGTTCATTATTCTTTTATTTAATGAATTTCATGGCAACTGTGCTATTTTAAGATGTGTGCCTTGTTTCAATTTTCTGTATTTTCCATGATTATCCTAGCAGATAGTACACCTTTACTTGGATTATTTTTGCTATGCACACGTAACACCCCATTATTCTCTTCCACTTTTTGTATAGAAATAAAATCAGAGGAGAAAAATTTACACTTATGTTATCGCATTTATCACAGCAAAAAAGTAAAAATAAGCTTGAGTAGTATGGTTTAGAATCCTAAAGTGTGTGTGGAGACAGAAAATCGGAATACTGGTCTTTTCATGAAACCTGCCAACCAACTGTGACATAGAACAATTGGGCCTCAACTTTTAAGTACTCTGGATGATACTTGAAATCCTCAAATTCTCTATTGTGGCTGGAATAGAAGGGAAAAAAGAAAAACTATGTCTTCAATTCTGGCAACATATAAATGACAATAGCTGGATGAAATTTGGCAAGCATATATTATTATTAATATATTTCACACTGAATATATGTCATTCTTCTTGCCAATAAAGACCTAATTTACTTCAAGAACTAATATATTCCTTCAAGAACTAATATATTCCTTTTTTCAACTATGTATCCATCGAGGTATGCTCTCAATACCTACATATCACTTCATTGCTCATTATAATTTTTATCTTGGAGTTATATCATTGAATGTGTATTGATCAGTACTCTGTTATACTAAATCATTTTTTTCATATGAAATGATGTGAACGTTCTTTAGAGTTATTAATGCAGATCATTGTCTGAAGTGCCTTATTCTGAAGTAATATTAAAATGTAATAATAATGAAAAATAATATCACATATTGATGTGTAAAAAATATATGGCATTCTTTGTATAGTTTCATGAAACTTTAGGACCACATCTAAAATTTTGAGCCTAAATTTTTTGACTAGAATATGTATATTCTTCATCAAGAAGAGAAAAATGTTACAGATTGAAAAGTAGCCAATAAAATCTGTAACCCTATTGGGAATGTGTACTCCTAGGTAGGAGAAGTTGTCAGTTTGAAGACATCATTCTGTCTATATCTTTCTTTCTTCCTATGATTGATTGAGAAATTGCAAGAATTATATTAGTGTTAATTGCAGAGAATTTTCATCAAAAACATTGAGTGTATTTTGAATTCGTAGAAGTTAAAATGTTATGAATGGAACTCTATTTCATTTTGCAGAAACCTTCTTAATTGTAATGCTTCAAGGAGGTAACTAAACCCTTTACAAAGGAGAAATATGAATATCTTGTTTTGTAATATGACAGCATACATCCCAGGTATTTCTAGGACCAAACATTTTTGAAATTCCTCTATGGTGAGTTTAGAAAAATCTGTCAATTAGTTAATGTTTCAATTGGACAATTGCAGCACCATTCAGAGAGTGATGGCATAAGAAATGACTGCATGATTTGGAAGCCCACAGTTCTTCTGTAGAATGTTTGCTTACTATATGTAATAGCAAAACATAATAAAGTTTATTGACAAGTCATCAAAATAAATCTTAGAATGATCTTTGTTTCTATCTCCTCAACTTCTGTTTTTTAAATTAAATAGACGTGGAAGAGGAAATAAATGCACCACGGGAATACATGGACCGAACTGCTTCTAATTAAAATGGAATTAAAAATGACAATCGTCAAAATGATAACGAGGACTGAATAAGCCAGCAGTAGGTTAGGTGGAAAAAAATAACAAAACTGATAAACCTTTAGCAAATTTGAAACAGAGGGAGTCGAGAGAAAAGGGACAGAGAGATAGAATGTACCCAAATGAGTGAAACCAGAGATGAGATATATAACCTCATGACAGAGTCAAGATACAGAAGAGGATAAGAGAATATTGTGAAAAGCTAGTAAAATAAAGCCCTACATAAAATGAATTTACAGGTCATTTCTGAAAGTCCTTCAAAGGAAAACCCACTATAATCTTCTTAAAATCTTCCATGAAGCAGACAGTGAACTTACACAATGAACTTGCTGTATCATGCCAGTATACTGCTTAACCAAAAACCTCATTTGGATTCGAGAATAAAAGCACTGTAGAAACATTTCTTGCTTGAACTTCAGTGCAAATTTTCTCAACAAATTTCTATAGAACTGACATGAAGAACTAATAAAAATAACCCACAAACTCTGACCAAAGGGGAATCATACCAGAGGGGAAAGTTGCTTCAACATATGCAAGTCAACCCATGTAATTCAGTACATCAGTAGGAAGAAGCACACGAATCACAGACTCATGCATATAGCTGTCAAAAGGCATTTGATAAGATGCCATGAAACCTTATTATGACAATTATGGAGACAAAAGAAACCTATGCAATATTCCTCGATATAATAAAGACTCTCTATCACAATCTGACTATTCCCTTATACTTAATGGTGAAAGGAAAATACATTTCCACAATTAGGAATGAGAGAATGAATCTCTGCTCTCTAAAGCTTTTCAGTATACAATAGGAATTCCTAACTGAACTAATACTGGTTTAATTTGGGGAGAGGAAGGGAAAAAACGAATATTTAAATAGAGATACAAGTAAACCCATTGCAACAATGAGATGTATAAGACATTATGTTCGAAAAGGAACTTTACAACTTTGAGTGGGGGTGGGGGGAATGGGAGGATAGGGATGTTAAGGGGAAACAAAGGAGGATTCAACAATGCTTGATAAGAAATGTACTCATTAGCTTGCTCATGTAATTGTAACACCGCTCTATGATATTTTCACTATATATACATATTTATTTGTTTATATATGAATATATATATATATATATATATATATATCAAAGGAAAAAATATGGGACCCAAATAGGGAAAGAAGAAATGAATCTCTACTTCTTTGCAGATAAATTGATTCTCTATTGAAAGACTTATAGAGTACAATCACAATCCCTTGGCTGTTCTAATCTTTTGGCAAAGTAACAGAGTTTACAATGAACTCACATAAATCATTTCAGTATGCCCAATATGAGAAGAATGAAACTTAAACCACAAAAAACTTCTTTTGTCATAGCCTCCAAAAGAAAATACCTATGACTTCACGTAAGCAGGGAAGTGAAGGACCTCTGTGATGTACACATTAATCATCTGAAAATAGAAATTCAAGCATATTTAATAACGTGAGAAAACTACACACGCTCCTGTATTTGAAGTATTGACATTGAGAAATTTGGGAAATTCTCAAAAGCTACTACCTCCAAATTCAAAGCAGTACTGATCAACATCCCTAAAACATAATTTAATGGAAGAGAAGAAGTAATCAAAAAAGTCACACAGAAATGTAGACGAACGAGAAAGCAACCCTCAGCAGGAAATTCATAGCAAGAATATCAATACTCCACTGCAAACTCTATTATTAAACACACAGAAAACCTCAAAATACGCACAAACTCACTCACATACATATAATACAGATATATGCAAACATATGCACAAATATACACAGATGTGTGTCCACAGACATATACATACATACATATATAAAATTAGAATTGGCACATAAACAGACCTAAACACAAATGGAATAACATTAAAGACACAGAAATCATCCCAGAGATTTATGGCCACCTAAATTTTGATAAAGGTGCCAAAAGCATCAGATAAAGGAAAGGGAAACTCTTCTCAATATGGTGAAGATAAAAATAGCTATACATGTATGAATAATTTAAAGTAGAACTTTATATTTCAACTTAAGTTGGAGCCAAGTCTAAATGAAACAAAGCCCTCAAAGTAGGTTTATATATCATGAAATATGATAGTATGGATTAGGGGATGACTTATTGAACTGCGTAATCAGGTCAAAATTTACTACATAACAATCCAGTCACAACAAATCAAAGGAGGGCTGAATATAAGGGATTGTGTTCAACTGGAGAATTTTGCATGGCAATGTTCAGAGGTAGCTAGAGGAATATGCGTAATAAACCCACCATTTGGGAGACAATCTATTGAACTCTAACTATACAACATGAAATGGTGACAGAGCTCCCAAAATTAAATTTCCTCAATAACAAATTCACAAATCCTCAGAGAGAAAACTGCCTGATAATTAAGTGGGATAAAGACACAAGAGATACTTCTCTGAAGAGGAAATAACAATGAACAATACACACATGAAGAAATGTTCAACCTCTATAGCAATAAAAGAAATTAAAACAAACAACATTGAGATTCCACCTCATCCCAACTGGAATGGCTATAATCAAGAATTTTAATAACAACAAATGCTGGAAGGGTTGTGGCAAAAGGAAATTCTACTATACTGTTGGTGAGAGTATAAACTTGTCTAAACACTTTTGAAAGCAGTATGTAGGATCCTAAAACTCTGAATAGAGTTGCCCTATGACCCAGCACATGATCACAAACAAGACTATACTAATCCTATCAGAACAACTTTGTTTAAAGCAGCATTATTTACCATAGATAAGAAATGAAATCAACACAGATCCCCCTCAGTAGATGAATGGATCAGGAAAATGTGGCACACACACACACACACACACACACACACACACACACAATGGAATTCTATGCCTCCATCAGAAAACATTTGTTAGGAAATGGAAAGGCAAGGGAAAAATTATATTCAGTGAAGTAAGCCAGGCCCAAAGAAACATAGGTCCCATAGTTTCCTTTATTTGCAATAAATAGTACATGTCTTGGACAAGCAAAAAAGTTCAAAACTATGTACATTTGACAAGATAAAATGATGCTAAGTGAAATGAACTCCAAGATAGGGACACAAGTGGTTTTTTTCTTACTTACTAGTGTTTCTAACACATTTATAAGGTACCATGTGATTATTTTGGTTGCTTTTTATGTTCCTGCCCACATTATTATCCATGTTTTCACTGTATTTGATGTCGATGCCCTGCATCTTCTCTAATTTGGGGAGGGAAAGGAAAAAAAAAAGATAATGATTAAAGAGGGATACAAGTTGGCCCATTGTATGTATGAGATATACAAGAATGTTGAAAAACAATTTTTACAATCTAGGATGGAGGGGGAGGGGTATAGTTGTGGATGTGGGAGGAAGGATTGGAGGGGAAAAACAAAGGAAGAGGGAACAATGCTTGATAGGAAATGTATTCATTATCTTTCTCATGTAACTGAAACCCCTCTCTACAGTATTTTTGAAATAAAAATTGTTAAAAAAAATCATTAAGAAACAACCACCCCATTTATAAGTTGTCTAAATTATCCAAGAGATTCTTATGGGTATGAAATAAAAATGACCAATAGATGCATGCGGAAATATTTAATATCTCTGGCCAAAATCGAAATGCAAATAACTACAGTGTATATCAAAAGTATTCATTAGCATGAATACTGTAAAATACTGTACGAAAGACTGACAGTTACATGAGTAAGGTAATTAGTACATTTTTATTAAGTATCATTTCCTCCTCCTTTGTTTTTCTCCTACCACTGCTTCCTTCCCCACCTCCCCATCTATTCCCCACGCTGAAGCTGTAAAGTTCATTTTCAACATAGGGCCTTCAACATCTCCTTGTTATGTTGGTTCAACCTGTATACCAATTTAAGCATTCTGTTTTTTTTCCTTCCCCTCCCCAAATTAGAAATATATATCTACAACAGACAGGACACTTGAATCAATACAGTGAAAACAAGGGTTATATTGTGTGTGTGTGGGGGGGGGACATACCAAAGAAACAAAAAAGCGCATACTACATTTTAAATACATTAAAAACAATAGCACGTGTTCCTATCTTCAGGTTCATTTCTCTTAACACCATCATATATCTCTATCTATTTATATATGTATATATATCATATATATATATGTGTGTGTGTTTGTGTGTATATGTATTTCTCTCTATGTCTATACATATTTATTTAGCTTCTGTCCTTTTTGCTTGCCCTTAATTTATACTAGTTATTCCAAATAAAGGAAACCATGTGACCAATGTTTCTTTGGGCCTGACTTACTTCACTTAATATAATTTTTTCCAAGTCTTTCTGTTTCCTACCTAATGGGATGGTCATTCTTTCTGAAGAAGGCATAAAATTTATATATAGAGAGAGATATACATATATGTATATATATGTATAATATACATATGTATATATATGTATATTACATGTGTATATATGCCACATTTTCTTGATCCATTCATTTAATGAGTGACATCTGGCTTGGTTTCCTATTCTTAGCTATGGTAAATAATTCTATGATAAACATAGTTGTGTGGTAGGTATAGTATGCTCTTATTCGTGATCATTTGGGTAAATTCTCAAAAGTGGGATTGATGGGTCATAGGGGAACTCTATGTGCAGTCTTTCCTTTTTTTTTAATTTTTGATTGTAAAGATACTATACAGAGGGTTACAGTTACATGAGAAAGGTAATGAGTACACTACCTATTGAGCATTGTTACCCCCTCCATTGTTTTCCCCCTACCAACCCTTCCCTCCCTACCTTCCCCGAGGATCTTTTTTTATTAATTGTGATTAAGTGATTACATAATTTCCCAAATTTCACAGTATTGTGGAATAATGATGTTCATTTAAAGTCACAAGTTCATTCTAACTTTCCTGGAACAAATTGTCTAATACAGTCTATAACATATAATGGTGTATACATATACACGATACATGCGATCAGCAGCATGGGGATATTTAGTAGTTGTTATACAAGTTGTGCATTTCTTCACGTGTATATTGGCTTTCTAATTTCTCCTTCAGTGAAGTTTCACTTCAAGTATTTGGCCTTCTTCTTGACCAGGCAGTTGTTTTTTAGTTCTTTTTTTTTTTTTTTTTTTTTTTAATTTTTATTGTGAAAATACCGTACAGAGGGGTTACAATTACATGGGCAAGGTAATGAGTACATTTCTTTTTTTCTTTTTTTTTGGTCGGTTGTGGGGCTTGAACTCTGGGCCTGGGTGCTGTCCCTCAGCTTTTCAGCTCAAGGCGAGCGCTCTACCACTTGAGCTACAGCCCTACTTCCGGTTTTCTGGTGATTTATTGGAGATAGGCGTCTCACGGTCTCTCTTGCCCGGGCTGGCTTTGAACCGCAATCCTCAGATCACAGCCTCCTGAGTAGCTACGATTACAGGTGTGAGCCACCAGCGCCCGGCTATGAGTACATTTCTTATGAAGCATTGTTGCCTCCTCCATTATTTCCCCTGAACATCCCTTCCCATCTGCCCCCCAATCACAACTCCCCCACCCCCACCCTACCAAAATTATAAAGTTCGTTTTCAACATAAATAATTCTCATTGTTTCAATGTGTCCACCTGTATCCCTATTGAAACAGATTCTTTTTTCCCTTGCTCTAGACAAATTACACCAACAACAAATACAGTGAAAGCAAGGGTTATACCATGGGAGAGGGACATACAAAGCAACAAGGAAATAATGTTATAAATATATTAGAAACAATCTCAAGAAAGAAAAAAATTGAATATTTATCTTGGGTTCATTTCACCTAACATGAACTTATCTGAAATTTTCTGCTTTTCTCAGACAAATACTAGTTATTGCAATTAAGGGAAACCATGGAACCTGTTTCTTTACACCTGGCTTACGTCACTTATTATAATTTTTTCCAAGTCTTTCCATTCCCTAACAAATGAGGCGATGTCATTCTTTCTGATGAAGGCATAGAATTCCTTTGTGTATATATACCACATTTTCTTGATCCATTCATCTACGGAGGGGCATCTAGGTTGGTTTCCAGTCTTAGCTATGGTAAATAATGCTGCAATAAACATAGTTGTGCTGGTGGATTTAGTATGGTTTTGTTTGTAATCATTATGGTAAATGACCAAAGTGGGATTGCTGAGTCATAGAGGAGCTGTATGTGAAGTCTTTTGAGCAGCCTCCACAATACTTTTGAAACAACTGCCAACTAAATAAGTAGACTAAAGACTTAAAGAGAAACTTCTCTGAAGAGCAAAGAAGGATGGCCAATAAACACATGAAGAAATGCTCAACATCTCTAGCCATAAAAGAAATGCAAATCAAAACAACATTGAGATACCACCTCACCCCAGTTAGAATGTCTATAAACAAGAACTCTAATAACAACAAATGCTGAAGGTTTGTGGACAGAAGGAAACCCAACTCTAGTTTTGGTGGGGATGTAACTTTGTTCAACCTCTTTGAAAAGCAGTTGTTTCTTTGAGGACTTGTTGTTGGAGGATTGAGTTTTTTTAGTTCTAAGTATATTTTAGATCTGAGACCCTTGTCCATCAAATGGCTAGTAAAAATTTTCTCACAATCCGTGGGCTTTCTATTGATCTTGCTATCTATGTCCTTTGCCATGCAGAAGCTTTGTGACTTCAATCACCATGAATTTATATGCATGAAATCTGATAAGAAATATGAGGGTTTTTTTATGGCTGTAAGACACATTACTATATTGAACTGATTTACTTTTAATTTTGGTAAGATATTTATTCAATCCCAAACTCAAGTGAGCTGTTTTGAAAACAATGGCTGATAATCTTTCCTCACAGTTGATTTTTGTGAATGTATCCTTAGTTTGTCCTCTTCGATGCACCTTGTATTGAATTTAATATTTTTATATTAATGATGTCTCCTTTAAGATTTTAATCTATTGTCCTATGTGTTGATATCATCTGTTATCCTTGAATGTGGCTAGTAATATGCAAATGCCTTTTAAGGAAAAAAAGAATCAATGTTGATAATAATAATGTTTAGATATTCACTTACTCAGGTAGCAAATGAATCTTTCTTACCGTAAAAGATTGATAATATAGAGCAAAGGAACTTCCTTGCATTAACATCAAGTTTGACTGCAAATTTGAAACAACTTCCAGGAATAAAAGAATGCAAATGGAAACTACACTGAGATTCCTACTACCTCCCGTTAAAAAAAGAAATCATATCAGAAGCTGGCACATATGTGACCAAATGGGAACGCTGCTATTCTGTTGTATTAATGTAGACTAGATTCAACCACCTTGCAAAGCATTTTGGAGGTTGCTCATATATTAAATACACAGCTCCTGTATCAATCAGCAATCCTATTCCTTTGCATTGACCTGAAGGATTGCATACTAGTATACAATAAACATACCAACATGACTGTGAATATTGTTATAATTACATAATATAGCTAATGAATGGAACAAATACTGGTAGATCAGTCCCCTTTGGCCTACTGCATATAACCATTTCTTGAAATGTGTACATCCTGTAAATTCCATAAAGCTATTAGAGGCCAAATGGGTTCAAGTCGGTAAAGGTAATTAGGAAGATGTTAAAAAGACTTGTAATTATAGCTCAAATTTGTCAGCTTTTTCCTTCTTATAAAAATTAATTATTTTGTCTGCCATTGGAATGAAATCTGGGCATTAGCACTGTCTTTCAATACTTCAGCTCAAGGCTAGCTCTCTACAAGGAATCAAACCCACAGTCTCATGCATACTTGGCAAGAACACTAATATTTAGTCACTTTCCAGGCCTAAAAAATTTAGTCTTGACTCCAACCTATAATAATTGTACCAAATGATAAATCATGTTGTATACATTTTTTAGTTTGATTTCACAACCTAGTATCTGATCAGAACATTTCACCATACACACACACACACACACACACACACACAAACACACACACACACTCACATTGTCCCACCAAAAATTCACACTGAACGAATGAAGATATAAGCAGCATGTTACCATCCTCTTCTGCCTCGACAATGAAGCAGCAGGAACAACTTCAGTTTCTTTTTAAAAAAATATTGTAAAAATAGTGTACAGAGGGGTTACAATTACATGACTAAGGTAATGAGTACATTTCCAATTAAGCATAATCACCTCCTCCTTTGTTTTTCCCTACAATCTCTTCCCACTCTACCTCCTCAACTCCCTCACACCCCAAATTGTAAAGGTGTTTTTCATTATAATATCTTATACATCTCATTGCTACAATATGTCAACCAGTATCCTGTTTCAGCATTTGTTACGTCCCTTAACTCCACAAATTAGAAAAATGTATATAAAAGACGCACGCTCCTGTCATAAAGGGTTATAACTTGGGGGAAGAACATACAAGGGAAACAAATCATATAGGACAGTTTAGAATCATAAAAGCAATTCAAGAAACTAGAAACAACTTATGTCCCTATCTAGGGATTCATTTCATTTATCATCTTCTTGTATGGCCATATGTATATAGCTTTTGGACTTTTCTGCTCCTCCTCGATTTATACTATTTATTGTAAATAGGGGAAACCATGGGACCCATGTTTCTTAGGGCCTGGCATACTTCACTTAATATAATATTTTCCAGAAAAACAAATCGTTTAAATAGTGTTACAGGTGGATCCACTGCAACAATGAGATGGACAAGTTGTTATGTCGAAAACGAACTTTACAACTTGTGGGGGGGAAGGATTGGGTGGGGAAATAGGGGGAGGCTGGGAAGGGATGGAAGGGGAAACAAAGGAGGAGGCTACAATACTTGATAAGAAATGTACTCATTCATCTACTGAGAGGCATCTGGACTGATTCCATATCTTAGCTATGGTAAATAATGCTGCAATAAACATAGTTGTGCTGGTAGCTTTAGTGTGGTCTTTTTTGTAAACATTTGGGTAAATGCCCAAAAGTGGGATTGCTGGGTCATAGGGGATCTCTATGTGAAGTCTTTTGAGGAACCTCCATACTGCTTCCAAAGTGGTTGAACAAGTTTACATTCCCACCAACAATGAAGTAAGGTTCCTTTCTGTGGTATATATACACAATGGAATTCTATGCCTCCATCAGAAAGAATGACATTGCCAGATTTGTTAGGAAATGGAAAGACTTGGAAAAAATTATATTAAGTGAAGTAAGCCAGGCCCAAAGAAACATAGGTCCCATGGTTTCCCTTATTTGCAATATCTAGGATATGTATGAGTCAAGTGGAAAAGGTCAGATAATGTGATGTTAGGAAAATGAACCCTTAGATATGTATTTTAATGTTTTTTTTTTCCTGTCATGCATTTGTTTCTAACGTATTTATAAGATTATCTCTTTGCAGCTTTGTATGTCCCTCCCCCTGCTTTCACTATATTTGATGTCAATATAAGTTGTAGAGGAGATGGGGAAAAAATAGTCGTTTAAGGATACAGGTGGACCTGTTGCAACAATGAGAAGTACAAGTTGTCATGTCGAAAATGAGCTTTACAATGTTGGTGCGGGGGGGGGGGGGGAGAGGTTGGTAGGGGGTAAGGGAGAGAGGCGGGGAGGATTGGGGGGGTGGGGGGAAGCTGGGAAGGGATGTGAAGGGTAAACAAAGGAGGAGGCTGCAATGCTTGATAAGAAATGTAGGCATTAACCTGCACATGTAATTTTAACCCCTCTGTACAGTGTGTTCACAAAAAATAAAAAGAAAAAAAGAAAAAAAGAAATGTACTCATTATCTTGCTATTGTAATTGTAACCCCTCTCTACAGTATTTTCACAATAAAAAAATTAAAAAATGGAAAAAAATAACTTTTTCCAATTTTTACCATTTCCTAAAAAATGGAGTGATGTCATTCTTTCTCATGGAGGCATTGAATTCATTTCTCAATGAAGGTTAGAAGGATAAATGTGGGGATAGTGAGGAATAGTGAATGTTGTGAATTAACAAGTTTTGTCGTCGTGAATAAAAGTAATTGTTTATAAAGTAATTTTCTTCAGAAAGGGAATATTAGATGAGAAAGATATTTCACTGTTTAGATAATAAATAGAGTGGAGAAACTGTGTCTAAACTCATAAACAACGGTTAAAAATGAAAAACCCTGGGTTTTAATGTAATCTCACTTAAATGAATTCTGTGCACATGAAAGACGATTTTCCTACAACATTTTCAATATTTTGTGAGTGTAGTTATTAATTTTAGATCTACATGTCTGATAATTTTCCTTTTCCTTCCTCCTTTATGTCTGTGTTTCCTCTACAGGAGGAAGCAACATAAAAATGAAGTGGAACATTTCAATGCACATTTTCTTTTCAGAGATGCTGTCAAATTTCTTCAATGTTGTTTAAATACCGGTGGATAATTTTTAAGTTACCAATATTATGGTATTTTATTAGAAAAGAGTAAGAACAGCTGAGCGCAAGTGGCTCTGGTCTGTAATCCTCAGGAAGGTGAGATCTGATGATAAGGTTCAAAGTCAGCATCGGCAGGAAAATCCATAAGATTTTTTTTTCTTCAAATGACCACCAGAAAAGTGAAAATGGCAGTCTCTCTCAAGGGGCAGAGCGAAAGCCTGAAGCTAAAGTGTGCAGAGACAATGCCCAACCTCACAGTACAAATTCCAAGACAGACAAAAAAAGCCAGAAGAGAAGCATTTGCAATATTTCTGTGTAATTTTGAAGGTCTAGGAAGCATAGTATTTGACAGAAGTGTTTTAAAATACTCACTGTCTTATAATGAGATGACATTTTTGCAAGAATTGTATAATATATTTGGCAGAAGTGTTTCAAATTATTCACTGCCTTATGATGGCATGACATTTTTGCAGGGATTGTATAGAGAGCTTTGCCAAAGTTCAGAATCTATCAATTCAAAATTTTCCTTCAAAAACATCTCAATCTCATTACGAAGGGGTTTCCATGTAAGGGAGAATGTGTGATATTGATATTAATGGCCGTTTCCTACATATACTTTCATTCTTAACAATGTGTTATGTACTATCAAACTTTTCCATGAATGTGTTACTGACTTTAGATATTTACCAATATAAAAGGGAATCTTTGGGAATATTAACATGCCATCACTGAATTTGGAATTAATTCTTTCCTGAGAATGCAAAAATTATAACACTGTTTTGTACTCTAATGACAGGGACATGAGTTACAGGGAATGGTCCAGGCAAATATAAAAGAATCAGCTTTTTTCTGACCTTAGGGTGAATCAAGAATCTTGACTATTTTACAAAATGTATAATTGTGCCTAATTGGAGAACATTCAATCAAACAAATAAAGGAATGAAGGGCATACAAGCCATAAACGAGTCTATCAGGGACACCTTGGATTTAGACAAGTGCCCATTAGCATGTCTAGGTTGTTGGGTGAAGAAAGAAACCTGAGGAAAGGATTGTTTCCTAACTTCTAAATGTAAGTTGACCCCTCACAATAGTTACTTTTGTCTGGGAATAATATGTTCCATTTCACTTATTAATCATGTAGAATATAAGAAAAATATAAGAAAACTAAAATAATATGTGGTTCTTAATACAAATTTCCCAATAATTTCTGTGTTCCAAAAAGAAGAATGGGTAGGAAAATTTTACCGATTTTTTAAACCACCTAATTTTACAATGTATTTGTCAATGCACAAGATTCTAAATCATCTCAATATTTTTCATGTGTAGTGTAATCTGCAGAAGAAATCTGTGAATTCTTCCGATTTTCTGTGGCAGGGAAAAATAGATTCTTGCAGGAGTACAAACAGCGGACATTTATTAGTTTTGCGGGGCAATGTGCACTCTTTGAAGATACCATATTTTGTACAGAGAACCTGTGATTTATTAGACAAGAATTTGTTCTGAGAAGAAGAATCTGTAAATTATGATTTTAATTCAAGATCAGTTCATGAAACCATAAATCATGAATATTCGTTTTCGACTTGTGTATAAATTGCCCCTCATATTTATGCCCCCCACCATTTTTTAATTCATTTGGCATTCTTGGCCCACAACATTCCTATTTCTAAATGGAATAAACTTTCAAGTATATTTTAGGAAGATCTCCCTTGCCAAAAAATATTTATTACTGGTTAGATTCCTATGTAATCAAAAGAGATGAAGTATTTGACTACAGATGAGGAAGTTTCAAATCGGAAAGTCTTGCTTACAATTAGGATAGTTGTGAAAATGTGAAGGTTGCTAATTTGGAGCATATTTGAGCATCAATATCTCTTGGTTTGCGATTTCAAATGACTATTTGGATTCCTACCAAAATATTTGAAAAAAATGATTGCAACATGAATTTTTCAATGTGGGCTTGAAACCTCATGACCTAGGGAAATCTGTCTGCTTTTAGGAATGTCAAGAAATCAGACGTGTGTGTACTATTGACTTAATTATCTACAGGTAAACTTATGAGACTTGAGAATAGTGGATGAATCAATATTCTTTTTTCTAATGGAATTTTGTCAAGGTGATGTACAGAGGGATTTGAACTACATATGTAAACAATGAATGAGTAGTTGTCTCATCATAGGTTTTTACCCATATTTCACTTTTACTGTTTTTTGCCTAAAATCTCTATCCTCTCCCACCAAGTGTAATATTTATTCCCTACATATAGATTTGTTGGGATTGTTCTTGTATGGTTCGCCCTTTGTCCTTTGTCTCAGAATTTGTTGTTCCCTCCCTGTGCCTAATTCTCATTACCTTACATGAAATACAGTGTGTACCAAAATCAAATACAGTGACAACATTGTACAAAACATAGGAAAATAAAGGAAAAAGGCAAGTGAAGAGAAATACCTTCACATACTACATTTTAAAAAATCAAGAAAGAGAAACAAACTAATTTTTATTGCAGAGTTGCGTTTGTTTAGCCTAATATTTTATGGTCATATGTATATTACTATTATGCTATTTTGATACTATTCTAGGACTAAAATGGACTTATACCAGTTTTTAGAAATAAGAGAAACGATGGAGCTTATGTTTGTTTGGGTTTGGCGCCCTTTAATTCATGTTTAAGTTTTTCCATTTCCTTACAAATGGCACTATGTCATTATTTCTAATGGAAAATATAATTCCATTGTGTTTATACCCCACATTTTCTGATCCATTAATCTGCTCTCAGGCATCTGGAATGGTTACTGGTTTTCCCTATGGAATGCACATAACTTTGACATTCTAATGGAATGTGGTTGAATTTCAGTATTGACTTTATTGGCTTGATTTTATTGTCACAGACATTCAGCATTTCTTCCTATATCCTTTAGCCATTCTCAATTAGCCATCAGTGAAGTCTCTCTTTAAATTTTTAGAGTTTTTTTCATAGAGTGGGGTTATTGTTCAGGTTTTCTTTTTGCGGGGGTATTTCACTTGAATTTTGTTTATACTTCAGTTCTAAGTTCCTTTTCTCTTTCTTGGCTAGTGAAGATCTTCTCCCAATCTTTCCGCTTTTTATTTACCTACTTAGTTATGTCCTTTCGTATAAAGAATTGGTACACGTTCAGGCAATATAGTGGGTCTAACGTTTCTTTGACTTGATACATTTGTGCATCTGTAATGAGAAAGTTTCAACCTGTTCTACGAGACCTAGTATTTCTCTATTGCTTCCATTCTGGGTATTTGCTTTAACCTCCAGGTCTAATCCATTAAGAAACTGTTTTGACACAGGGTGATTTATAATCTATCTTTAAGCTTTATAAGAATTACAACACTATTTATTAAATATTGATTTTTCATTTTAAAGCATTTACACTGCTTCTTTTTAAATTTCCCTAATGAAGAGTCGTATTTTTTTCTTTAGCAGTGGCATTTAAAATATAGATGCCCTACTTTCTATTTTGTCTTAATTGGTATATGTCCAGTTTCATCCAAAGAGGAATGCAAGAGCTTAATTGCTATGTATATGTGAAGAAGATTAGGGTAAGAAAAATAAACTCCAAGAAACATGAAGTTTATCATGGTTGGTATTTTCTTTAAAAATAACATGAAAAATTATTTCTTTTTTGTTGGTTTTTGTCCTTTATTTTTCATAAGGTTTCTCCCTTCTTGTCACTATATTTGATTTTGGTAGACTGTGGACTGTATAAACTTTAATCTGAATAGGGCAAAGAAGAGGAATCAAAATTTAGAGATAGAGGACAAGGGGTGAACCAATGCCACAAAATTCCTCACAAGACATCATGTTGGAAATGGCTTTTACGGCAGGCGGGGGGGAGGGTGGTGGTCGCGATTTTTGAATGAGAATAAAGTGTAAGGAAAATGAGGAAAAAGTAACATGTGAAAAGAAAACCATTCACTGCCTTAGATACATAATTATAATCACATTGTACATTACACTGACAATATGTTTAAAGAAAAAGAAGAGTATTGATACGTTTATTTTAATTTTCATGTTTACACATGGATTCGTTTTTAGATTGGCTTTCAGTCTATACACAGACATGTGATGAACGATCTGTTCTCTTCAGCTCCCTACTTGAAAAGGCTCAGTTCCTCTGAGTCTGAAGGTTCTAAATTATCCTTCACAAATTAATGTTGACTTCATTCCTGCTAACAATTTCTGAAGGATAACCAGGAAATATTTGCAATTATATACTAGGTTCACAAATAAACCCATAATCAGAAACTCACCCATTTCAATACCAATAATAAATATGAGGCACATTCTTACATGTTTAACTTCCTCCTCTGTACCCAAAAGATTCAACTAAATTTATTACACAGGAGTCCTAACAACAATATTTACAAGGTGGATCTTCCTAAAATATGCTTCAAAAATTATTCCATTTTGCATCAAGAATATTTTGGACCACTATAAAGATTTGGGGGCATATATATGTGTGGCAATGACACACAAATTACATATGAAGATAGTCATTGAATATAGTCCCATAAAAGTGTGGTTGTTATACTCTACATATACAGTCCACTCTTTCTTGGAACATCATACACTGCCAAAAGATGCATATCCTCTTGCCCTAAAATTATCACATTTGTAGCACACAATCATGCTATCTTCACAAATTGCAGTTTGGCCCCTCAAAAGAATAAGTTTTGAATGTCATTTTGTGTACACATACATTAACCTGGTTTTTTTCTGCCACATGTATTGGGAGGACCTCTCAGAATCCTTGTTTAGATAAGATTATATGTGGAAATGATTGAGATAGACGAGAAGCTTCTATAGAAAGAACTATACTTCAAAATGTTGGTTGAAAAATCCCTTTGAAATTTTAATGGCCATTCTATATGGAAATACATAATTGGTGTAAATTTGTATGAGAGGTCTAATATCATTACAGTTTTGTTATGTATTTATTAGGCTCTGAAATTATATCAATATATGAAATGGAAGATGATATTCACAGGCAAACTTAAGGACAGTGAATAAAGAAGTATGATTTGTTCTCTATTGGGAAACAAATTAGATTTCGATTTGATCATTAAAGTTTCTATATTCCAACCTTACTATGTCTATATGTATAGTGACATGGTGAATTCCAGTAAGGACATAAACACCCGGCTTTGCTTCTGGATTCAAGGAAAGAGTGAGTAGGGATTGAATAGGTAGTAGAAATTAAAAGGAATTCATTTGGTTGAATGAGCATGAACAATATATTAATAAATGTAAGACGTAGTTGAAAAAATGAGAAATAGTTTGACCTCATGGTTTGTTCATAGAATAATTCCTGAAAAGAAATAGAAAAAAATATATTATTTTACTTTCTGTGGAAAACACTGGAATATGTATTTCTGAATTCTGCACATGAACAAGAACTTCACCAGCAGTTCAAGCGATATTCAGAAACTAATAAGAGCATATCATCAGTTATTTAACAAAAATCATGCATACTTCCACTTCCATTTCTATTGAAATTTGTTCATTGTATACAAACCACACTAATTGCACTTGGACACTCTCTGCCTCAACACATTCAAACTTCACTAAATAATTGAAGTATGACCCTAGTCAATCTGTTATTTCAGCTCTTAAAAATTTACTCTAATATCACCCTTTCAGGCTTCGCCATGTCTTGGCACACTTTCTGAACTAGGTCTCTTGTAATATATATATGCACGTATACTGCATCCAGGAAAATAGGAAAAATACTTCACGTGGTTGTACACTAAAGAAAATCCATAGTGGTTTTACTATATAATGTTATTACAAAGAACTTAAATCAACACTCTATTTCAATATTTGTGAACGGATGCATAAAAACAAACCACAAAGAGTGATTGTTTTATGGGATGTATCCTACCAAAAGATACATGCTTTTTGGTAGATAAGTAAAATATGAAGGGATTCCATGCAAATACCTTCAGGTACAATTACAAGAAATATTCCATGGCTCATACAAATAAACGGCTTTTCCATTCTTATGTGTGGACAAAACAAATGCTATTGTGAAGTCACAATTACATTGTGAAGTGGTATCAGGTAAATATATTCCGAACTTCTGAAAAATAATTAACCTTTAAGACACATATGCATATCCTCTCTCAGTAGGAACACTGAAATATTGGACTTTGAAATGAGCATAGAAAATTTACTTAACTTAGGGTAATATTCCTACATGAACACTGCTTTCTCAAATAGTTTTGGTTACGAGAATTATATGACAGAGACATACCAACATTTGGAATATATCACTTGGATCAAGCCCAGGGTAAGAGGCTTGAATATCTATGGACCAATCAAGGATTCAATACTAATTGCCAAAGAAGACACATTTAAAAAAAATGAGTGAAATCTTGAGATTAATTTTTATCATGAGTGAGTAAAATCAAGAATTGAATGCCGGAAAACTATCCTCACTTTTCAATTCCAAAAAATATCCACTTATGGGTGTTGAAACATCAATATCAATACAATACAATCAATACAATATCAATACAATACAATATCAATATCAATACCTCTAGAATCTCTTGTCTCACTTATGAAAAGGAAGAGGTCTCATATTGGCAAGCAAGACAAATTACATGATTCCAAATTAAATAAATGTTCATGAAGAATTCCAGGAAAACAAAAAATACAGTTTACTTTTTCTTTTATTTGGCATCTTACCATGTCAGAGAGACTTAATGTTTTCAAATTCCATAAAATCAAAAATGTAATCTATTTTCTGACAAGTTCATTCTAGCAATTAAAATTCTTTAAACAATCTCATAAATACTTACTAATTGAGAGCATATCTTTTGTACTTATACATTTAATTTTGGATTTCCAATCTATACCATATTCAATGTGTATATATACTCTATACAGGAATGTAAAATTTGAAATCCATTGGCTGCTAAAATAACTCTAAATACCTTTTACTATATGTATATCTGCAAAGTGCAATTTGTAAATCATCTCAAGAATCTCCTCAAATAGATTACAGTAATTCGTGGAGAAAATTTAAATCAGTCATTCCTATATTATTCATTAATGAATTTCAGAAGGTATATATGGTAACAAATCCATAAGTCAGTACATTTATCAATTACCAACTGAAGATACTGCCATTTACACTATCAGAATTGATGTGAGGAGTGAATCCTGATATTATGAAAATGGTTATAAAAAGATTGGCCCAACATAAAACTGTTATCTATGGCTCCCCTGATTTAAATTCATTATAAGAGAATGAGAAGAACATTCAGATAAGGTAATTGTGATTTGAAGGAAATTGGGTATTTACATTTCTTATCTGTCCTAGGGAAACTATACTTCACTTTTGCCACCAATCATAGGTCCACCAGTTCAGAAAGCAATCAAAAGCTTCGTTTTAAGTGAGCAAAATATATGGGTATATAGAACAGAAAGTTTGTTATTCATTTATCTTTCTTTACTGTGAATTTTAAGAGACAATAGTACATCATAAGGAAAGCATTTCCTTTACCTCTTTTTGCCAGATGATTTGATTGTGCCCCTAACAAAACTTGGGCTAGGATCTTCCAAGGATTCTGCCAAAGGGAAAGTTACATTCTTGATTGAGGTGCTAGATTAGATTGGCTCAAACTTATACATTGATAAAGAAAAACAACAAGGTTTTTTGTTTTGTTTTTGATAAAGAAAAACAACAAGGTTGAAGGCCTCGAGAGCTTTCCAAGAAACATTTAGCCTGATAATGAAGATTGAAAATTATGAGTGCTTAGCCATGTGCAAAACCATATCATTTAAATGTTTGACGTGGTTTTTAATCAGTTAATACTGCATATTTTCATATATGTTATTGATATTAGCATATAAGACAATCCAAGTTGAACAAAGAATTTTTAACTTCACTCCTAAAGGAAGAAATCATACAACAGCACAAGGTAAGTTGAGATTCAATAATGGAAAATGCAGAAAATTCAACCAGTTTTTACCTTTACCCAGTCTTCCTCAGAGGAAACATATTGCCATGTACTTTCAGAACTCTTGTCTTGTTTCTCGTTCCATATGATGTTATCTACAAACAAAGAAAAAACTAGTATCACAGTAGGATTCAGGTGCAAATGGCCTTCATTGATCTGGATTGTGTTTTAGTTATCAGGCTTATCTACATCATCTTCAAGAGAAGTTTTGTGCATACAAGTTGCAATATGTTCACTGAGTTGATCTCGTGGAACCAGGTGGCGAGCATTAAAGGGACAAGTAGTCAATTTGGCAGCAATATCAGGATGATTCTGTATAACAAAAGTTCAAATATGGAGAAACATTTTCAATTTTTCTCTTTTTAGATTACTTTGGGCAGTATATCTACCATGGACCTAACACCACGGTATAGGTACTGTGCTATTACACCCTCTTTTTTAATACATTTTTTTAATTGAAAAGTTACTGTACAGAGGGATAACAATTATGTGAATAAGGTAATGAGAACATTTCTTATAGAGTATTGCTACTCCCTCCACTGTTTTTCCCCTATGATCTCTTCCCTCCCCATCTCCCCAACTCCTCTCTTCTACCACTCCTGCCCACACAGATAAAGTTGTAAAGTTCTTTTTCAACATATCTTGTAGATTTCATTGTTACAATGAGTCAACCACTATCCCAAAGCAGTATGGAGTTTCCTCAAAAGATTCCACATAGAGCTCCTCTGTGACCCAACAATCCCACGTTTGTGCTTTTTCCAAATGATCACATACAAGACCATACGAAAGTTAGCACCATTATTTGTCATAGCTAAGATATGGAACCAACCCCGAAGCCCTCAGTAGATAAATGGATTAAAGAAATGTGGTATATATATTAAGATGGAATTCTATGCCTCCATTAGAAAGAATGATATTGCTCAATTTGTTGGAAATGGAAAGACTCTGAAAAAATTATATTAATTGAAGTAAACCAGGCCCATAGAAACATAGGTCCATTGTTTCCCTTATTTGAAATAACTAGTATATATTTAAGACAAGCAGAAATGTTCAAAATCGATGGTTATAGGATCATTAAAAAATGAATTTTTCTGTTAAAGAGGCTTTTAAGGCAGGGATCAATTGTAGTTGAGGAGATGGGAATGAGGGGATGGTAGAGGAAAAATAAAAGAGAAGAGAAATTGCTCAATGACTCCTTCAGAAAGAATGACATTGCCCCATTTGTTAGGAAATGGAAAGACTTGGAAAAAATTATATTAAGTAAAGTAAGCTAGGCCCAAAGATTCATAGTTTCCAAGGTTTCTTTTTTTTCAATAACTAGTATAAGTCTGAGACAAGCACAAATGCTCAGGTAAGATGATGTTAAGAGCAAAGAACCCTACATAAGGACAGAAGTTTTTTTTTTTTTTTTCTTGCTATTGTTTCTAATGTATCTATAAGGTTCCCCATTGTCAACTTCTAAGGTTTTGGGGTACCTGGGTAAGGGTCATGAAATCAGGACACAGGGGATGCATAGTGAAAACAACAATTGCCACTGCAGGCTGTTCTTTATTGCTAGTGGGTATTTAAAGGCAAGCAAGCATTATTCTTTGCCAAGGTTAATCAGGAGATAATCATACAAAAAAATTTCAACAGATACATTTTTACTTAACCTATGAGGTTATTTCTTTGTATATTATTATCTAAACTATTTTAGAGCAAGCTCAAACCACTTCCCCAATCTCAGGAAAATGCTTGACTAGCTGATCATCTATGCTAAAGCAAGCAGAAGAGCTACTTCCTCAGTTCCCAGAAGTCTGTGTTTTGGCATAAGAGAGAGAACTTGTTCCCTCTCTAGCCCGGCATTCCAAGAGCTTTACACATACAGGAACACAGTGGTCAGATAATTCTGAGGCCGGAGCCTGCATCATTCTGACCCTTCAACATAAACCCTGAGTCTTCACACCCCATGATTTTTATTTATTTATTTTTTGAATGTCCCTTCCCCATGGTATAACTCCTGTATGTAGGAAGACCTGAGGAAGATGGTGGAAGAGAAGCTGGAGGATAAACAAGCTCTCGCATAGAATGCAATTTTAGTGTTCCAGTGAACAGTCATAGGCTGGAGAAACACACCAAGTGTGCAATTACAGTACAGAGAGTTTGGCAAGAGAGGGAAAGCCCAGAAAGGGACAGATATGAGCCTTGCAGGTAGCTGCAGCTTCAGTGGCTGCAGTGGAGGGGGCAGCCGTGGCCACCATACCAACAGAGAGAGTCTGGGATATAGGCATCAGATGCTGTGGGCCAGTGCATTCAACTCATCACCAGTAAGAACTGAAAAGGAGCAGAAATCTTCATCCTGAGGATCGCAGACCAGAGACAGCCCAGAAACCAAGAGTGTGGCAGGAGTACAACCATGACATCTGTACTCCTCATGGAGCACCTGTGAGAAGGCTGCCCTCCCCCAACCAGAGATCACCATATTTGATACTGACAAAGGCCCTACAGAGCATCTAGCTCCAACTCAGGCCTTGGAAGAATACAAAAACAGCCATTTAGCAGGTCCCAAGAACATGACCTGACCTGCCAGGCTGAGCTCCACCCAAGGAAAGTCACTTTGTCCAGGCAGAGGGAGCTTCATCCCTGGAGGCTTGTCTTCCTTCATTGGGTAAACAGAGCCAGAGCCTGCCCCTGCCCACAGCAGCTTAGATAAATAATTGAAACTCAGTAAACATCAACCCTGAGATGACTCCAATCTGGGCTCTGTGAGTTTTTCAGGAGCTACTCTCTCAGGGAAAAGCTACTGATTGCTGATAAGTCTCACTCCTACACAAACCCTTGCCTTATCATATAAACTCCAAGCTAGAGGAAACATCCTTTTCCCTCTTTTGTGATACTCAAAGCAGGTCTCCCTCTCACTGAAATAGCCTCGTGGGTAGATCACAAAATCCTGAGCAATGCATAGCATTTTTTGACTACTCAAACAAACCGACAAGAAACCAATCAAACAACAGGGAAAGCAAACACCACAAGCAGCCCAGAGACTCCAAGAGCCTTCATCCAGACAAACAGGAGATACAAGATTTTCCTCACCCTAAAAAAAATAAATCACAAAACTATTTTGTCTTCTTGTTTTATTTTTATTTTCTTTAAAAATATTTTCTATCATTTTTAAATCTCATATTTTTATTTTAGGTGCATATATTAATCTCCTTTGATCTTATGGTCCTTTTTGTTTTATTTTTCTATTTTTTTGGGTTTTTAAATTTTTTTCTCTCTTTTTTACATGACTTAATTGCTGTTCTGCTTATCCCCAGATATGTACCCTTAAGGTTTAAAAGACCTAATCCCCCATTGTTTACATACTTAATCCAGGAAAGTATTACTCATTTCACAAGCTGAAATTTAGGCTGAATTTTTTAATTCATATTACCTCTTTGTACCTATGTAACTTTCAATTATTCCAATTTTAAGAATTTTTATTTTTTAATTTTTCATGTTCCTTTTTATTTCTTGCCTCCTCTCTTCCTATACTTTTCCTCTATCAATATCATTTCCTCATAGTTACATAATTTGAACTGTTTCATTTCTTAGATTTATATTTTTGTTTTTCCATTTTTCTTGATTTTTTATCTCCCTCCTATCATTCTGTCAAATTCATTTCCCCTCTGAGATTAGGGCTTCTTTGACTTCACTCTCCTTTTACCTCTCTCCATATCTCTAATCCTAATTTTCCCCACAATTCTCCCTAAAACTAGTAATTTCTGGTTTGCTGAATCCCTGTCTGTTCTTCTTAGATTTTTAATCCATGGTGTTTGATGTTGAATAGTTTGTATCTCTTGAACTAGATTGTACTTACAGCCATTTTGACTGTGCAACTACAGGACTTTGGTTGATGCTTTCCTTAAGACTGCTCTAAAATAAAATTGTTGATATTTTCATACAAAATGGGCAGAAAAAGCAGGAAAAACACAAGGAAAATGGCAAGTCTGGGTATCTCATCTCCTACCCCTGATAAGCCAGTGTCAAACTTTTAATGACCAATTCAGAGGAAAGATCCCAAAAAGCTCTAAAAACAATACATGTAAATGTGGTGAATGAAAAGATTGAAAACCTGCAAAGGACTCGGTAAGATAAGGACCAAGAGGCGGAAAACCAGAGAATAATACAGGAATCTCCACAGTGTTAGAAATCCACTCAAAGTTTAAAATAGGAATTGCAAGAGCAGGGTGAGAACAGTCAAAGAGAAAGGCATTGTGTGAATAGTTGAAAACATAAAAGAGAAAGACAGGAATTGTGTGACCAGGCTGAGGACACCCAAAGAGAAACACAGGAAGTGTGAGCACGAGGAGGCTAATCAAAGACAAATACAGGAATTTGATGAGCAGGATAAGAATAGATGATCAATAGAGGCATTCATGGAATCCATAAAGAGAAAGCTGAAGGAATCCAGGGAAACCACAAAGGGATTGCTGAATGGAGGCCATCAGAAGGAAAAGGAGTACAAGGAAACCATAATCAACTAAGTCATTTGAGAATAAACACTGTACACAAAATTAAGAAAGTAAAGAAGTTCATAGATCAAAAATTAAACTACAACAAAGAATTGGAAGCCATCAAAGTCAATAAATTGAAGAAAAGATGATTAAAACAGAGTGCAAAACTTGACAGTAGGTTAGACCATGGAAAAGAATGAATCATAGGGATTGTAGACAGACTAGATAGAGAAAAATGCACAACTAACTAAGACAAACCCAAGAAACATGATAGATCTTTTCCACATTTGGAAGTCACCTTCAGAACGCTTAATCTGAGGATTATGGGGGTAGAGGAATACTGAGAGACAGAACTTAATGGTTTGAGAAATTTATTTAATAGGAACCTAGAAGAGAACTTATATAACATGCAAAATGATAGGCCTATTAGATACAAGAAGCTGTTAGAGCCCCAAATAGACCAGACCAGAACAGTATATCGCACTGTCATATTATAATCCATACATGAGCAATTCAGACCAAGGAAAAGATCCTTTAATCTATCATGTAGAAAATATCAATCATCTATATAGGGACCCAATTAGCATAACCTCAGGTTTCTCACCAGAGACAATTAAAGCAAGAAGATCTTGGAATGATGTGTGCCATGCTCTAAAATTAAACAACTATCCACCAAGAATACTGTAAACACTTCTTCATAACTGGTCAAATAAAAACATTCCATAGCAAAGACAAACTGAACCAATAAATCTCAACCAAACCAGCCATACAAAAGATACTTAAAGATGTCCTACACATAGAAAACCAACCAGACCAAAATTAAATCTAAAGAATGTGCACCCATACTCAGAATCTAAAAACCATAGGAAGAAGCCTGTTGTCACAGCCCCCAAGAAGGTGGATAACATGACAGAACACCTTTCAGTCCTAACTGTCAATATCAATGGACTTAACTCTCCAATTAAGGAACATAGACTAACTAGTTGGGTTAAAAAGCAAGAATCTTGTATCTGCTGCCTTCAGGAGTCACACCTTTCCATAAAAACAAAAATTTTTTGAAAGTTAAAGGCTGGAATAAAATCTACCAAGCAAAGAGCCCCCATAAACAGACAGAAATTTCACTACTTACATCAGGTAAAATAGACTTCAAATTAAAATTAGTGAGAAGAGATAAAGAAGGTTGCTACTTACGAATTAAGGGATCTCTCCTTCAGGAGGATATTAAAATTCTAAATATTCGCCTAAAAACAGAGACCCAAATTCATCCAAGAAAAACTATTTTCCCTCAAGTCACATATAAACCCAAAGACATTAATTCCTGGACTTTAACACACAATTATCTTCCCTAGATAAATCAACTTAGCAAAAACTCAACAGGGATATGCCGATCTAAAGATCTACATAGATCAACTAGATTTAAAAGACATCTACTTAATATTTCACCCAGCAACACCAGAATCCAGGTTTTTCTCAAGCACATGGGGCGTTTTCAAATATAGACCACATTTTAGGTCACAGGCAACATTGTCCAAATTCAGAAACATTGAAATTATGCCCTCAATACCAAAAGCCACCAAAGAAAATCCTGTAAGACATCGATGCTGAAAAATACACTGTTGAATGACCAGTGGGTCATTGAAGAAATTAGAAAGGAAAGTCAAATATTCATGTATTCTATAAAACCTAACGTACAAATTACCATCTCCACCGGGATAGAGCAAAGATAGTACTCAGAGGCAAGTGTATAGCTCTGAGTTCCTATATCAAAAATTGGGGAGATGTGAAACCAACAATTTAATGAGACATCTGAGCCTTCTTGAAAAAGAGCAGCAAGATAAGTCCCAATCCAGTAGATGGAAAGAAATAATTGAAATTAAATCAGAATTAAATAAATTATAACTAAAAAAATTTACATACATATATAGAATCAACAAAACAAATGGTTCTTTGGGGGAAAAAATTAACAAAATTGACAGAACCTTAGAAATCTTATCAGAAAAAGAAGAGAACTCAGCCAAATACATAAACTCAGAGATGAGAATGGAAACATCACCACAGAAACACCCAAGATTCAGAACATTATAAGGGAATACTTCTGAAACCTTTATGCTAATAAGTCTGAGATTTTGGCAGAAATAGACCGATTGGTAATAAACATCGACATACCAAACTAAACCAAGACGAATTAAACCATCTTAACAGGGACATATCAAGCACTGAATTAGAAACAGCAATAAGAGACCTCCCCTCTAAGAAAATCCCAGGACTGAATGCATTTCCAGAGGAATTCCAAAAGGCCTTCAAAGCAGAGCTCACACCAATACTTCTCCAATTCTTCAATGAATGTGAAGAGAAAGTACACTACCACTCTATCTATAAAGGCATCGTAAGTCTCATCCCCAAACCAGGCAGGAACTCATCAAAGAAAGAGAACTATGGATCCATGTTTTTGAAGAACATCGATGCAAAATTTCTCAATAAAATTTTGCTCAATCAACTTCAACAATTCATTTAAAAAGTCATACACCACTATCAATCAGGATTCATTTCAGGGAAGCATAGCTGGTTCCATATACCCAAAACAATTAGTATAATTCATCACATCAACAAAACCAAGGATTAGAATCACATGGTTATCTCAATCGATCCAGAAACAGCATTTGACAAGTTCCAAACTTCTTTATGTTGAAGGCACTGGAAAAACTAGGAATCCATGGAACCTTCCTCAAAACAATAAAGGCTCATTTTTGTACTCAATGGTGAAAAATTGAAGTCATTTCCTCTAACTTCAGGAAGGAGCCAAGGATGCCCACTTTCTCCACTTCTCTTCAATTTAATACTAGATTGCATAGCTACAGCAATAAGATAAGATGCAAATATAAAGGGGATTCAAATAGTATAAAATGAAGTAAAACTCTCCCTCTTTGCAGAGGATATTTTCAAAAAACCCCATGGATTCCACTCCCAAATTACTCATGCTGATTTAGAGTAGCAGGTTATAAAAGAAACCTTCAAAATATCAATGAGTTTTCTGTATGCCAATAATGAGAAGAGAGCACCTGAAATAAGGAAAGCAACTCCATTAGTAATAGCCCCACAAAAAATGAAATTCATAGGAATTAAAGAAGTGAAAGAACTTCTTTCAAAGTCTGAAAGCAAAAATCAAAACAGGACTTGAAATGTGGAACAACCTCCCATGTTCACAGGTTGGAATGATCAACATAGTGGAAATGGCAATACTTCCCAAAGCTATCTGCAAATTCAATGCTATAGCTATCAATATTCCAACCCCATTCTTCAAGGAAATAGAAGAAAGAATCCAAAATTTTATATAGAACAATAAAAGACTCTGATTAGCACAAACAAGTCTTAACAGAGAGAACAATGCTGGAGGAATACCAACACCAAATTTGAAACTCTACTAAAAAGACATAATAAACAAAACAGCTTGATACTGGCACAACAAGAGACCTCAGGACTAATTGAATAGAATTTAAAATCCAAAAATCAACCCACAGACCTATAGCCACATAATCTTTGATAAGGGATCTAAATCAACTATAATGGAAGGATAACCTTTTCAGTAAATGTTTCTGGAAAAATTGGTTAATCACCTGTAGAAAACTACAGCTAGATGCTTAAATATCACACTGCACCAAAATCAACTCCAACTGGATTAAAGACCTTGGAGTAAAAGCAGACACCCTGAGAATGTTACAGGTTGTAATAGGAGAAACCTTTGGTCTCCTTGGCCCAGACAGAAATTTTCTTAATAGAGACTCAGAAATACAACAAATCAAAGAAAATTTGGAAAATGGGATTGGATGAAGCTGAGTGCTTCTGCAAGGCAAAGAACATACCTGGCAAGATAAATTAGAAAGCCCAAACATTGGGAAAAGACCTTCACTAGCCATACAATAGATAAGGGTCTCATATATAAAATATACTTGAAATTGTAAAAATTAATTCCCCATCAACAAATCCTCAAAGAAAGAACTGCCCAATAAATAAGTGGGCTAAAGCCAGAAAGAAAAGCTTCTCTGTTTGGGAAATCATAATGGCACATGAAGATATGCTCAACCTCTCTAGCCATAAAAGAAATGAAAATCAAAGCAACATTGAGATTCCCCCTCCCCATTACAATGGCTATAATCAAGAACTCTAATAACAATAGATGCTTGAGCAGATGTGGCCAGAAGGGAATCCTACTGCATTCTTGGTGCGAGTGTAATGTTGTTCAACCATTTTGGAAATAGTATGGAGTTTCCTTTAAAGACTCCACACAGAGCCACACTATGGCCCAGCAATCCCACTTTCGGCATTTACCCACATGATCAAAAAAAAGACCATAGTAAAATTACAAGTACAACTATGTTTATTGCAGCATTATTTGCCATAACTAAGATATGGAACCAACCCAGATGCCCCTCAATAGATGAATGGATCAAGAAAATGTGGTATATATACACAATGGAATTCTGTGCCTCCATCAGAAAGAATTACATCGCCCCATTTGTTAGGGAATGGAAAAACTTAGAAAAAAATTATATGAAGGGAAGTAAGCCAGGCCCAAAGAAACATAGGTCCCATAGTTTCCCTTATTCGCAACAACTAGTATATATGTGGCACAAGCAGCAAAGTTCAAATAAGATGATTTTAAGCGAAATGAAACCAAGATCGGGACATAGGGTTTTTTTTGTTTTCTTCCTTGCTATTTTTTCTAACGTAGATTAAAGGGAGTATGTGATTTTTTTTTTGTATGTCCATGACCCATGGTATAACCCCTGTTTTCATTGTATTTGATACTTACATAATTTGGGAAGCGGAAGAGAAATAACACAATGCTTAACTAAGGATACAGATTGACCCATTTCAACAAGTGTATGTACAAGACTGAAATAACCACGTTTACAATCTAGGCAGAGCTAAGAATGGGGATGAGGGTGTGTAGTTGAAGAGTTGGGAGGGACGGGATGGTAGGGGAAAAACAAAGGAGGAGGCAATAATTGTAGATAAGAAATGTATTTATTAATTGTAACCCCTCTGTACAGTATTTTCACAATAAAATTATTTAAAAATACGCAATATCAAAAATGAACTTTATAATTTAAGCAGGAGAGTGTAGTTCTGGAGACTGGGGAAGGGATGGCAAGGGAAAGTTACAGGAGGAGGCAACAATGTTTTTAAGAAAAATACTCATTATTATATTCTTGTAACTGTAACCACTCTGTAAAGTATTTTCACAATAAAAAACTTATTTTAAAAAAAGATGTTAAATGAAATAAACTCAAAGATTGGGATTTGAGTGGTGTTTTTCTTTCTTGCTATAGTTTTTAACGTATTTTACTAAATTATGTGATATCTTTTTTCCTTTGGATTCTTCCTCCCCCATGGTATAAACTCTATTTTCACTGTATTTTATTCTAGTGCAATGCATTGTGTATATACATTTACCTAATTTCTGGTGAGGAAGAGAAAAAACAAGGGCATCCTTTAGCACAGGGCTAGACTTCTACAATTTTAGCCACAGCACTTCTTCTATTCCCATTTGATAGTGTAGATAAGAAGGTTTATGACTCTCCTGCCTGGATTGGCATTAAAAAAAATGATACAGTGATCTCAAAACATTCTCTTTAATGAGGAAACAGTACCAGTATCCATAAATTGTATATGGACCTGTAGAAACATACACATATGCTAAATTTGGCCTATGTTTACTCTAGTATGTATTATTTATATACAATTGACCAATGCATAGATAGGGTGATTGAAAACATTTTTGAAAATATCCAAAACCAAGGGCTATCTCATTTGTCTGTTTTACAAACAAAATAGCAGAAACTATGCTTCTACTAAAGCTTTGGAACTTATTGTAGCACTGTCACATAAAGAAAAATAGTAATTTTCTACCCATAGTACAGTGCATCTTCAAATATTGTGATGTTTTTGATGAAAATAAGAGCAATTTTGTAATAAATACCTTCTGTATAGAAAAGAGACAATGCACTTCCCCTGTTTTGTTTATAACTGTGGCATGAAAAGTAAAGTACCCAAACTGAATTTTAGCTATATGATAATAGAGTGGGTGTTTTAACCAAATAATTTAATGTTTAAGAATACCATTGAGTTACATTTGGGCCATTAGGCAAAGGGGAAGAAAAGGGAACTACCTCTAATATTTGTGAAATATGGCACACAAAGTTTGACATAATCGCCCACACAAAACATCTTGCCTTTAGGGGATCTAGAAACACGTGTCTACAAAGAAAGTTGGACTATGATTGTCTTATTTTCCATTATATGCTGCTGAGATATCAGAAGAAATACAAAAATCTCACTATGACATTTATGCCCACAGTCTCTCTCATATTTTCACATATATTTCCCACAATTTATTCCCACAATACTCAAATTTATCCATGAAGGAAAGAAATTATGTAATATCAACATGTTCCAATGAAACATCACCTCTTTACATTTCACAAGACAGTATGGGAACCTGCATGATCTGATTTTGTGATTTGTATCATAGGGACACTGCAATAACCTCTCAGGATCCACAGATTCCTTTGAAAGAGAACAAATACTTCGGGAAAATCAATATATTGGGGAACAGGCAAGTCTTCAATGTTGTTTCCCATATTAACTCTACCTTAGCTCAATAAACCATATTTGGGGAATATAGATTCAAAATATGACAATGGGTATTACTCTGGAATTTGAGTTTTAATGTAATCTCAGTTCCTATTAGGTAGTTCTTAATTTTTATTATTAAATATATTTATTATAGTTAAAAATTATTGATTTGAGTCCAATCGAACTCAGGTTTTGTTTTCATCTTCTGAAGGCATACATAAATTGAATGCCCCTGATTTAAATGCTTTCTTACATTTCAATCTAGAATGTACCCATAATTTACATTCTTTTCACCTTTCAATCTAGCACATCAAAAGTCCAAGTTATAATTATCAAAATGTCTAAAGTTTCAGATTCAATCAAGACGAATCCTACTATCCTATTCTCTAGGTTCCTGTCAATATACTTTATGTGATTCCAAACAAGAAAAAAATAGCATGAACTAGACCATTTAAATTAATTTCTTATAACAATTGCATAAACATTTTTACCTTTTTCCATTTTGACAGACAGCTAAATATCAGCAAGTCCTGAGGATAAAAAAATTCTCTGAGAGAAAACATGATGAAATGCTTCAAAACCACATTTCTTAAATGTTGTGATTTCATCAGCGATATGAGAAACGACTTGATAGAACCTATTCATCTCTAATACTTTTTGTTGCTAGACACACTTGAATTGAAATATATTGATATCTGTCTATTTCAAAAATTATGGTCACTTATAGCAGGCTCTAGAAATGTATAACTTTTAACTCAAAATATTTCATATATTTCAAGCATTTTTCTTCATCATACTAAAACAGAGGAGGATGTATCCTGACAACTTTTAAATGAATGTGGAAAAAGTTTTCTAAATTATTGAAGTCTGAATTAACAAATTCCAAATTCCATTTTACAAATATCTAATACCCATTGAAATTATGCACTTATCTGAAGGAGGATTTGCTGTTCTCATAGATATAGCGTGATTGCTATTCAGATTATAAGATCAATATGGAGTATAATTCAGGTAACTGCTTCTTAGAGAAGATATGTATTACAAAGCAAAGGAATCATTGAGAAACGTTAGAGCCAAAGTTTGAGATGGGTGCTGTCCTTCAAAAGCAAGTAAATTTCAGTAGTGCAGTGTCTAGTAGCCATGAAGCAGAGCCAGAAGCCGTTAAATCTATGACTACTTTGACACACATAAAAGTGACAGGAATAAAAATATATTTTAAATCCCTAGAATGGAAATAGGTATTTTCTGAAGACTAAGGAAGTAATGAATTTTCATTATATTACCAATGAAACAATACTGCCTATTTGGAGAAAATTATAAGAACTACAACTGGTGTCAGCAAGAATTGTCCCAGTCACATACATGAGCTAAAAAGATGATTTCCATGTCTAAGACGTAAAAGTATAAAAAGAGGTCAAGGGACTGTTACGTGTTTCCTTCGGTTAACTGGATGCACCAAAGAAGGCAGGATCTCTTCCTCCCCACGACAGACGATGTTCCACTAGGAGGTTTTAAACAGCAAGAGCTACTCCTGTACGATGACTTCTTTGCATGGAGCCACCGTTATTGTGATGTATCTCATAAATCTCACTTCCGTTTTACCAACTGATGGAACTCAGCCATACTTCCACATATGATAACGCAAGTGCTGACTTCCGGCCTGAACCCGGAAGATAAAGTCACATTTCTCTTTGGTATGCATTGGTGGACTCCAATTCAGTATAATAGAAATGTGGGAGTATTCAGTAGAACAATAATGTGAATAGATGTGTCACACGTTTGATCTACACATCAACTACTGGTTCTATGTAAATTGTTCTGCCTAGACATCTGTACACTTACTATGGTCTATATAGACACAATACGTCATTCTTTACATAGTATTCTTTCCTTGTTTAGTTTCTTTACTCATCAATTTGTTTATTAGGATACAGTTTCACAAAAAGACCCTTGTAGAACTTAATCACCTTCTGCCAAAAATGTTCCTTAGCCTTCCTTGTAGATATGATTGGTATTTTTAATTCACATTTTTTATTAAAATTCATGTAATGTAAGATTAATGTACACTAGGATTTCTCAAAGCAAATAGTCACAAATATTAAATGAAAACAGCAAGAGAGATACAAGTTCGCAGATGAATTTCTTCATTTATATACCGTATATTTTTACTTATACAAATACTAATGTTATTAAATAGTATAAAATAAACATATAAAAGCTGTACAAAAATACTTTTTGATGTCTGGCTTTAGGAATGTCTTTGCATTATTTAATCACGAATAATATAAAATACATGCATTTCCTGCACTATAAGTTTTGATTATAGAACTTGCAACTGAAGTATCTATTGACAGGTTCATGTAGGACACATGAAATTCAGTTAGATTTTAATAAAATATGTAGTTATTATGGCAAATTTGGTAAGATGAATTGAAGTGTGTGGTATATGAGGAGGTACATAACATATGTCACATTTTTAGCATTATGTATATTTCATATCATTATTTTTCATAAATACCAAGTAATTTTTTAAAATTATGCCAAAGATTTTTGTTGTACCCTAAGGAAACTTTGAGAATTATGTATTCTCAGTGGCAAGGTTCTTCAATAAATAACTAGTGTATATGAACAAACTATTGTAAATTAAACTATTTGATGATAGAATAATGAGGACAGAATGTTATTGGTCTACAAATTTGTCTGTTTCGACTAGCTGAACTGAAGCATTTCAGTATTTTTATCGGTAGAAAAATATAATATGGTTTAAGATAATTGAAACAAGGCCGGACACTGGTGGTTCACACCTGTAAATGGTAACTATGCAGGAGGCTGAGATCTGGGGATCACGGTTCAAAGCCAACCTGGGCAGGAAAGACCGTGAGACTCTTATCTCCAATAAAGCACTAGAAAACCAGAAGTGGTGTTGTGGTTCAAGTGCTAAGAGTACTCACCGTCAGCTTTAATGTATTTATATTTGCAAGCAGTTACTTCATTCCTTGCTGGATAAACTTCATTGAGGAGAAAAGTACACTGCCCTCCATTAGTCCTATTTCAGTGGCTGAAATATAATGCAGTTATTATTTTTTGGTGGGAATATTTTAGCGCAAGGATATATATACTTCCCTAGATCAAACAGACCATTGAAACAAGTGTCATGTAAAGTACCTTCTATGTATTTATAAAAAGTATGATCATAGTTCTGGTGAGTTAAATGCTAAGAAGTCACCAGCAACACACTTCTATCAAAGCCTAGCACAATTCCTTGAATTCTGTGACGAAAATCATAGCACTCAGAAATGGAATCTTCCTTTCAGTCTTTGCGCCAAAAGGGAGCATTTCAATTGAGATACCTGGTGCAATGATGAAGACTCGAAATCCTCAGGGTGAAATTATTGCATTAAGTATGGAACCAAACAGAGGAGACATTAGAAATGACAACTGAAAATGATATGTTTATTTGATGGAAGAGCTTCCTGTTGTCTTTGATTGGTCTCCTTATCTTTAGCAGATACCTTAAAGTGCACACAATTCTTTTCATTCTTCCCGTTTATGCTACTACTTTTATTCTTAGAGCTAAACATTACTCATATGCAGAATTTTTCTGAATGTCAGCTCTTGTCTTCCTACAGGTTCTTTGTTATGTCGAGTTTTCTAGGTTTAATTGAAATGGCAAGACACTACTCTCTGAAGCATTATTTTTGTATCATGGAACGATAGCACCAATCATAACATTATGTCCGAATATTCTATAAACTCAGAAAATTCACAGTGTAGTCTTTTCTAGGATATTCTTCAGGAATATTTCCAAGCAGTTCTTTCTTTTTTGGGACGCTGGGGGATAATCCGGTTGTGGGGCCTGAACTCTGGGCCTTGGTGATATCCTTTAGCTCATCAGCTCAAGGCTAGTGCTCTACCACTTCAGCTACAGAACCACTTCTGGATTTTTGGTTTTGCTTATGTGGTGCTGAGGAATCAAACCCAGGGTCTCATGCATGCAAGGCAAGCACTCTACCACTGAGCCACCTTCCAAGCCCCTCCTAGCAGTACATAATAGAAGGCAGGTAAGTATTAAACTATACTTTGGAAAAACGGTATTATTCGGTCCCATGAACTCTCCTGTGAAAATATACTTTCAGTAGCTTCCAGAGAATTTTCAGGCATAATTTTGAACTGTATGCAACATATACAACATACCATAGTGATGTAAAAAATAATCTTCAGTACAATTACAAAAGAAGTGTTGTAATAAATAATCTTCAGTACAATTACAAAAGAAGTGTCATAGATAAAACTTCACCTATGTTCAAACACAGAATAGTCTTGATTCCATTAGTTTATGTGAAATATGCAAATGTTTGCAACATAATAACAGTCACAAAAGGTAGTGCTCTTAGGGACAGATTCAGAATGATGTGGAATAATTAGCTATCTTTTCATAACTATATAAATGATTCATGTCTGTGAGAGTAGTTCAATTCAATGCACAATGTATAAAAGCATTATGAAATTCAGTAAACAAAATACATATATTGAAATAAATTGTATTCAAAATTTTGTTGTAAATGCCATCTTAATATTTCTCTGAATTTGTCTGTATATCCTTCATATACACAATACCACTGGATTAATTCCAGAAACACTCGTCACTGTGAATTCTGTAAATTCTTCATATTTAAAATAGGACTTGAAGCAAATTTAGTAGTTTTACTCATGTACTATATCCTGAGATATTATTGCAATTTTTTCACATCAATATAGAATATTTATAAGTTATAAACACCATTTAATTACTCCATAATAACTCAAAGCTTTAAACCACATACTGAATATGACTTGCTGTTTAATTCTTCTGGGAGGGAAAATTTCAATATTCTAGAGATTTGTCTTGAGAGAACACTTGAAAATATTGAGGCCAAATCAATACTTTCTGTTTTGTCTCGATATACTGTTTAAACAATTGTTTTGCTTCTTAGTGATGAACTGTGTAAATATGTGTATGCTTAATAAGCCTTTGTATGTTCATGCCAATTTATTTGTGTCTCATATGCATGTGTCTGAAACATTTGTTTTGACGTGGTGCAGTCTTGTTCCACCTTATATCTCCATACTTGCAAAAACAAAAATTTTGTTATATTAATTAGGGAATCATCAGTGGTCCCATTATTTTAAAGGGATTAACCTAATCACGTACAGCACCATGCAATATTATTTAAAATAAATTAGTTTTACCCTAGAGCATCCTACACAAAGTTATCTATCATCTACACGGATGGTAAATATTGATATCCCCCAACATTAGTGTTCTCAAGATACAGATATGATAAAGCAATTTTATGGGAGTCAGTCTTTCAAATCTACTACTATGACATGTAGAATTGAACTACTCTCACAGACATGAATCATTCATATAGTTATGAAAAGATAGCTAATTATTCCACATCATTCTGAATCTGTCCCTAGGAGCACTACCTTCTGTGACTGTTATTATGTTGCAAACATTTGCATATTTCACACATCCTAATGGAATCAAGACTATTCTGTGTTTGAACATAGATGAAGTTTTATCTATGACACTTCTTTTGTAATTGTACTGAAGATTATTTATTACATCACTATGGTATGTTGCATATATGGCTATAATTTTTGTCAATTCATGTTAGTCTTCGCAACAGAACAAGGCATATTGCATGACACTGTGAAATGCAAGGATAGGGAAACAGCAACAGAGAACAGAATGGGTGATGAATTCATATAAAATCATGAATAAACTCTTTCCAAAGTTTGTAAATTTTATTGTATTTTTATATCACATCCTGTGATGATTTTTGAATATTCTGTAATTCCCAATTGTACATGGGTTAATAAATGAGATGTATTTCTAAAAGCGTTACGAAAAATTGTGGAGATTATGCATTTGCCATGAGATTAAATTTGAAAAAGTAGACTGAAACTATTGAACTTCTGCAATGATTCACATAACAAGAAAATGGTAAGAAATGACAATGGAGAAACACATGTATTAGAAACACTAACACTAAAATATGCTGGATATAACCTGTAAAACTTGGGGAGGGCATTATGATTGGAAAGAGAGACATAAATGAGGAATGGGGTAACATGTTCACCAAGAATTGTGCTCATCAGCTTTCTTATGTAACTATACACCCTCTCTACAACACCGTGACAATAAAATTAAAATAAAAAGACTGAAATCCTACAAAAGATGGGATGACTAGTGGTATTTATTCCATAAAAATTCCCTTTGAAATAGATGAGAATGATAATATCTATTAGTAATTCTTTGAGTGCTACTGGTGCCACTAGCTCCTTTGTGGATATACAAAACAAATAGAGACCAAAAGAGTTTTAGGCTAATTAGCCAAGGCTATTTTTTAAATTCTGATATCTAGATCAATCTTGAATATCCTTGTTCGTTATTTCCATATTACAAGATGTATGTTAAGGTCGTTTGCTTAGGATATATATAAGTAGGATTTTGTCATAATCTTTTGCAAAAAAAACCTTAGGCCATTTCTCATTTCCAAAACTGAGTTTTTAAAAAAGTAAATACATGGGATGATTAAAATCAGAAAAGTTTTATTTTTCCCTCCCCTTCAATTTGAACAAGTTTTTGAAAGCGTATTTTTCTCATTTGCAGGGAGCCAGAAAATAGTTCTTTGTAATTGCTTCACAGCAAAAATCAAGTTTCTTTTTTTCTCATAATAAGTTAATTCATTGTTCATAGGAATTGTAATATAAGGGTAAGGAATCTTAAACAAAATTACTGCAATATATGTATGCTTTGCTGTACAGTAAAAATTATCTGCACTGGTTTAGATTTACCAGTGATTATATGATCATCTCTTTCACTTTACATATAAATTTTAATGCTAAATAAATCATTAGAAAATTTGGTATCATATAGAACTGTTATAGGGATCTATATGCTCCATGCACAGGATGCACAATGAAAATTGTGAGCACTTTCAAGAAAAATTTTAGACATGAACACACTGCTGTACAGAGTTGTGACAGAATCATTCTGTAAGAGGTGATTATTGAGTTAAGTGACTCAAGTAGGTATGAAAGATTTATTTTCCAGTCCTTACTCCTATTGGAGGACCTTCATGAAGAGGAAACGTCTGCTGAACATTTTAAAACATGATTGTTCAAAACTCCATTGGAACTAGCAATACAAAAAATTCTACTCCATTGAGAAATTCATCAATTTTATAAAATATTCTGCAGCCTGTTTCAGCTTTCTTTTGTGCTCTTTTGATGTTTCTGTATGTGAATTTAGATTCTCACATTTACTTGACAAGTTCTCTAACACTTTCCCTTAATAGGTATGTGTTCAATCACGTCTTCAGCCTCTTCTTCCACTGGTTGTTTTTGAGGTAGATATCACTTTATACTTTCCTACTCATTTTTGCTATCCAAGCACACACCTAAAGACTACAATTTTATATTTTATGGGCATCCTTTTGTGGCTGGGATGACAGGCACAGGTCATCACTTCCAGTTTCCCTTGGTCAAGACAATGTTTCAAGGACATTTCTGTCTGGAATGGTGTTGAACTTTGTTTCTTCCATTCTATGCCTTCAAATAAACTTGGATTATAGCTAACAGTCAGGGGTATTCAGTTATAACTTTGGGGTAACAATCTCTTCATTTCATATGCCAGGTTCATCTTGAACTTTTTCAGTAGCCCAGATTCACTTAAACCCAGTATTCTCCTGCCTAATTCCCAAAAGCTAGGATTATAGGAATCACCACTAGGCCTCGTTTCTTAATATTTGTTGTTGTTAGTTTAACTTTAACATAACATATATTTATATGCCATCATCATCTGGATCTGGATCTCCTTGCTTCTTTCTTTCTTCCTACCTAATTCCTCCCTTAATTGTGTCAGTCCTTCCTTCCTTCCTCTCTCCCTCCTCCTTTCCTTCCTCCCTCCCTCTCTCCTTCCTTCCCACCCTCCCTTCCTTCCTTCCTTCCTTCCTTCCTTCCTTCCTTCCTTCCTTCCTTCCTTCCTTCCTTCCTTCCTTCCTTCCTTCCTTCCTTCTTCCTTCCTTCCTTCCTTCCTTCTTGTCTTCCTTCCTTCCTTCCTTCCCTCCTTCTAATTTTGATATACTCCAGTCTGTCTCTGAACTTGCAAGCCTCCTGCCACAGCCTGTTTGAGCTACTGGCAAGGTAACCCATAACACACACCACACTGTACAAAAAAATCTGATGTACAAATAGAGTTGCTGAGTATGATTAGACAAGTACAAATCCCTCTTTCAATTATATATATATATATATATATACATATACATTATAAAAAATTAATACAGAGAGGTTACAGTTACATGAGTAAGGTAATACGTACACTTCCTATTGACCGTTGTTACCTCCTCCTTTGTTTTGTCCCTGCAATTCCTTCCCCCTAACACTTGCAAAACTCCTTCATTTTCCTCGAAGTTGGAAAGTCCCTTTCAAAGCAGTTTATTGGACATCTCATTGTTACAATGATCAATATGTATCCTTATTGAAGCAATTTGTTATTTGCTTTCTCCTTCCATATATATATATAGTTGCAGGGCACCTGCATCAAAACTGGACTTATATGCCAGGCGAAGAATATACAAAAGACACAAAAAATTCACATAGTATATTATAAATCTATTAAAAAATCGTAAGAAACATTTAAACACTTTTGTCCCTCTTTTGGGGTTCATTTCTTAACATCATCCTATATTGTCATATGTACTTAGCTTTTGAGATATTTTGCATGTCCTAGACATACTGGCTATTGAAAACAAAGGACACCATGGGACCTATGCTTCTTTTTTCCTGGCTTACTTAATTTAATATAATTTTTCCCAAGAATTTCCATTTTCTAAGAAATGGAGCATTGCCATTCCTTCTAATGGAGGCAGAAATACATTGTGAGTGTGTGTGTGTGTGTGTGTGTGTGTGTGTGTGTGTGTGTGTAATATATACATATATATATATATATCATATTTTCTTGATCGATTCATTTACTTAGGGGAATCTAGGTTGGTTTCATATCTTAGGTATGGTAAATAGTACTGAGATAACATAATTTTGTAAGCTTTATATATCATTGTTTGTGCGCATTTGGTTAAATGCCCAAAAGTGTGATTGCAGGGTCATAGGGGAACTCTACATTTAATTTTTGAGAACTCTCAATAATGTTTTCCTAAGTGGTTGTACAAGCTTACTCAAAACAATAACGCAGTAGGATTCGCTTTTGGCCACATCCCCTCCAGTACCTGTTGTTATTAGATTGTTTTTTTTTATTCTGAGAATAACTTACTGCAGTGTTACACTTACATGGGCAAGATAATGAGTACATTTCTTATCAAGTATTGCTGCCTCCTCTTTGTTTCCCCTTCCCATCCCTTCACATACTCCCCCACTACCTCCCACTCGATCCTCCCCCTCCACCAAAGTTGTAAAATTGGTTTTTCGACATAACGACTTGTACATCACATTGTTGTAATGGGTCTATCTGCATCCCTAGTTAAATAATTTGTTTTTTCCCTTCCCCTCCACAAATGATACTGACAATAAATGCAGGGAAAACATAGATTATAACAGGGGGGAGGGACATACAAAGCAACATAGAAATCATCTTATAAATATATTAGTAAGAATGAGAGAAAAGAACATACAAAAAAAACATTTTAATACTTATCTTGCAGTTCATTCCTCTAACATCAACTTATCTGATCTTTTCTGCTTGACTCAGACATATACTAGTTATTGCAAATAAGGGAAACCATGGGACCTATGTTTTCTTTGGGCCTGGCTTATTTCACTTAATAAAATTTTTTCAAAGTCTTTCCATTTCCTAACAAAAGGGGAATTGTCATTTTTCTGTTGGAGGCATAGAATTCCATTGTGTATATATACTACATTTTCTTGATCCATTCATCTACTGAGGGGCATCTGGTTGGTTCCATATATTAGTTATGGTAAATAATGCTGCAGTAAACATAGTTGTGTTGGTAGCTTTAGTATGGTCTTGTTTGTGATCATTTGGATAAATGCCCAAAAGTGGCATTGCTGGGTCATAGGGGAGCTCTATGTGGAGTCTTTTGAGGAACCTCCATACAGCTTTCCAAAGTGGTTGAACAAGTTTACACTCCCACCAACAATGTAGTAAGGTTCCCTTCTGGGCACATTGCCTCCAGCATCTGTTGTTATTTGAGTTTTTGATTGTAGCCATTCTAACTTGGGTGAGGGGTTATCTCAATATGGTTTTGTTTTATATTTCTTTTATGACTAGAGAGGTTGAGCATTTATTCATGTGTCTACTTGCCATCTTTCTTTCCTCTTCAGAGAATTTCTCTTTATGTCTTTAGCCCACTTTTTTATTGGGCAGTTGTTTTTTGAAGGTTTGTTTTTGGGGGATTTATTTGTTTAAGTTCCATTATATTTTAGATATGAGACCCTTGTCTGTGGAATGGCTAGTGAAGATCTTCTCCCAATCCGTGGATTTCTATTGATCTTGCAATCCCATGAAATTTCATGTAATCCCATTTGTCCAAACTTTGTTTGATTTGTTGTATTTCTGAGTCTCTATTAAGAAAATTTCAGCCTGTGTCAAGGAGACTTAGGGTTTCTCCTATTCAATCCTGTAATGTTTTCAGAGTGACTGCTTTGACCCCGAGGTCTTTGATCCATTTGGAGTTGATTCTGGTAAAAGGGGATATGTAAGGATTTAGGTTTAGTTTTCTACAAGTAGTTAACCAATTTTGCCAGCACCATTTACTGAAGAGGTTGTCTTTCTTCGATTCTATTCTTTTAGCTCCCTTATTGAAGGTTATATGGCTATAAGTTTGTAGGTTCATATCTGGGTTTTCAATTCTATTCCATTGGTCCTGAGGTCTGTTCTTGTGCCAATACCAAGCTGTTTTGATTACTATGGCTTTATATTAGAGTTTGAAATTTGATATTGATCTTCCTCCAGCACTGTTCTTTCTGTTAAGGAACTCTTTTGCTATTCGGGGTCTTTTATTTTTCCATGTAAAGTTTTGCATTGCCTCTTCTATTTCCTTGAAAAATGAGGTTGGAATATTGATAGGATCACATTGAATTTGTAGATAGCCTTGGGAAGTATTGCCATTTTCATGATGTTAATTTTCCAAACCAGGAGCATGGGAGTTTCCTCCATTTTCTAAGTTCTGTTTTGATTTCCTTTTTCACGTTTTTAACGTTTTCATCATAGAGGTCCTTCACTTCCTTGGTTAAGTTAATTCCTAGGTATTTTATTTATTTGTGAGATTATTACGAATGGAGTTGCTTTCCTAATTTCAACCACTCTTTTCTCATTGTCTGCATACAGAAAAGCCATTTATTTTTGAGTGTTAATTTTATACCCTGCTACTTTGCCAAAGTTTTGAATCGCCTTGAATAATTTGGGAGCTGAGTCCATGGGATTCTTTAAATACAAGATCATGTCATCTGCAAAGAGGGAGAGTATTAATTGTTCTTTCTCTATTTGGATCGCCTTTATGTTTGTATATTGTGTTATTGCTGTAGCTAGGCTTTCTAATACTATATTGAAGAGCAGTTTCGGGGGTGGGCATCCTTGTCTCATTACTGAGTTAAGAGGGAATGCCTTTAATTTTTCACCATTGAGTACAATGCTGGCTGTCGTTTTGTCATATACAGCCTTTACTGTATTGAGCAAGGTTCCATAGATTTCTTGGTTATAGACAACATGGGGGAAGGAGGATTGGGTGTGGGAGAGGGAGGATGGGAAGGGATGGGAAGGGTAAACAAAGGAGGAGGCTACAATGCTTTATAAGAAAAGTACTCACTATCTTCCCCATGTAATTGTCACCCCTCTGTATAGTATTTTCACAATAAAAAAAAAAGAAAGACTATGTAGGATGAGGTGGATTCTTAATTTTGTCTTAATTTTTATTTCTTTTATAGTTAGAGAATTTGAGCATTTATTCCTCTATTGGACATTCTTTTTTCTATGTAAGAAATTCTTCTCTTTCAGACTTTGCTCCACTTATTTAGTGGGCAGTTGTTTCTTTGAGGATCTTCTGTTGGGATTTTAATTTTTTGAATTCTAATATATTTCATTTATTTCTGTATTTTTTAATTTGTCTTCAAGAGGCTTAATCTCTGGGCTTGGAATCTATCTGCGCTTTTCAGATCATGGTGGGCTACATGAGCCACAGGGCCACTGTCTATTTTTATACTGTTTTTTGAGATGAGAATCTCACAGACTTTCCAGTCCAGGCTGGCTTTGAGCTGTGATCCTAAAATCACAGCCTCCTAAGTAGCTAGGATTAAAGGCTGAGTCACTGACGCCTGGCTTTGAGACCCCGGTCCGTTGTATAGCTAGTGAAGATCTTCCAGTTAGTGGGTTTTCTATTGGTCTTTCTATGTCCTCGCCGTTGCAGAAGCTCTGTAGTTTCATGTCCAAACTTCCTTTGAGGTTTTGAGTTACTGGGTTTTTATTAAAAATATTTTGGCCTGTGGCAAAGATCCCTATAATTATTCCTAGTTCTTACTCCAATGTTTTCAGAGTGTTTGCTTTGACTTCGAGGTCTTTGACCATTTGCAGTTGTTTCTATTGCAGGGTGATATATAGGCATCTATCTTTAATTTTCTACAGGTATTAATCAACTTTGTCAGCACCATTTACAGAAGAGACTGTCTTTCTTCCATTCTATTTTTTTCTCCCTTAGGGAAATTTAGTTGACTATACGTCTGTGAGTTCATTTCTGGGTCTTTTGGTCTATTGTATTAGCCTGAGGTTGGTTCTTGTGCCAGTACCACGCTGTTTTCATTACTATGGCATTGTGGTAAAGTTTGAAATTTGGTGTTATTATTCTGCTAGAACTGTTGTTTCTTCTAAGGAGTGTTTTTGCTATTCAGAGATTTTTATTATTCCATATGCATTTTTGGGTTGCTTCTTCTATTTCATTGAAGAATGAAGTGAAGTTGGAACATTGACCAGTATTGCATTTAACACTTAGCTAGCCTTTGCGAGTATTGTCATTTCATATAAACCTTCACAATCCTGGGTCATGGGAGGCTTTTTTCCACTTCCTTACTTCTGTTTAATTTTCTTTTTCAGTTTTTATAGTTTTCATCGTAGAGGTCTTTCACTTCTTCATTTAACTCAACACCTAGGTACTTTATTTTTATGGGGCTACTTAAAAGGAGTTTTTATACCCTGATTTCAGCTGGACTCTTTTCATTGTTTGCATATGGAAAGGTCATTGATTTTGAGGGATAATTTTGTATCCTGCTACTTTGCTAAAATTTCTGATCAGCTCAAGTAATTTCTGAGTAGATACTTGAGAATTCCTTAAATACAAGATCATGTCATCTGGAAAGAACGAGAGTGTTTCCTCATTTTTCCCTGCAGAGATCCCTTTTATATTTGCATCTTTCTATGCCTTGTAATTAAAGAGAAGTGGAGGACATCCTTGTCTCATTTCTGAGTGTTCAGGAAATTTTGCTATTACGTATAATCATCACTGTAGGTAACATACACAGGCTTTATTATATTGAGGAATGTTCAATGAATTCCTAGTTTTTCCAGAACTTTCATCATAAAGAAGTGTTGGACTGTGTCAAATGCTTTTCTGCATCCATTGACATAATCCATATGTTCTTATCTTTTCTCTTGTTATTGTGATATATTACATTAATTATTTTGCATATATTGAACCAGCTTTGGATTCCTGAAATTAATCCTGTTGATAGTGGTGTATCATTCTTTGGTGAATTGTAGAAGCCAATTGTCCAAAATTTTGTTGAGGAATTTGTCACCGATAGATATCAAAGTAATGGTTCTATATTTCTCTTTCTTTGAGGAGTCCGTGCCTGGTTTGGGGATGAAGGTTTTGATGGTTTCATAGAGTTTGGCACTAAACTTTCACTTTCAATGTCATTGAACATTTGGAGTATTCATGTGAGTTCTATTTTGAAGGCATTGTAAATTCATCTGGTCCAGTGCTTTCCTTGGGTGGGAGGACTGTTATTTCTCTTTCTATTTCAATGCTTGTTATGAGTTGATTATGTTGGTTTAAATAAACTTGTTGAGTTGGGTCAGGTCAATATTAGGTACAAATGTGTTCATTTCTTCCAGATTCCCAAACTTATTAGCATAAAGTTATAAGAAGTATTTCCTTATAATGTTCTGAATCTTCTTTCTTTAGGTGTTGATGTTTCCATTTTCATCTCTGAATTTGTTTATATGACTGTATTCTCTTCTGTTTCTGATAGGATTTGCTAAGGGTCTCAATTTTGTTAATTTTTTCAAAGAACCAACTCTTTGCTATCTTGATTTTTTCTAGGGTATTTTTGGAATTGAATTCATTTAATTCTAATTAAATTTTAATAATTTCTTTCCATCTAGTGGATTGGGGTTTAGCTTGTTGCTCTTTTTCAAAAAGCTTTAAGTGCCTCATTAAATTCTTGATTTCAGGTCTCTCTAGTTTGTTCATGTAGACACTCACAGCTATAAACTTGCTTCTGACTAATGCCTTTGATGTATCCCAGAGGACCTTATGATTTTTGTATTCACTTTTGTTAAATATCCTGAATATTTGAATTTACTTTCTTATCTCTACCATGACCCACTTGTGATTCAAGATTGTATTGTTGTGCTTCCATGTGTTACAGTATTTTCATTGGAGGTATTTGGTGTGGAATTCTAATTTTGCTCCATTGTGGTCTGAGAGACTACAGGGCATAAATTCAATGTTTCTGAATTTGAACAAATTTGCTTTGTGACCTAAAATGTGGGCTCTTATTGAGCATGTTCCATGTGCTGCTGAGAAAAATGTGTATTCTGGTGCTGCTGGGTGAATTATGTGGTAGATGTGTACTGTCTATTTGATCTATGCAGTTCTGTAGATATGAGGTTTCTCAGTTGACTTTTTGCTGAGATGATCTATCCAGTAGGGATTGTGATGTGTTAAATTCTCCAGGAATTAATGTCTTTGGATCTATAGGAGACTTGAGAGAAAGTACAGTTTCTTAGATGAATTTGGGTGCTCTGTTTTTTGGTGAAGAGATATTAAGAATTGTAGTATCCCTCTGAAGGGTTGATTCATTAATTCTTTGTCACTTCTTGCTAATTTAATTTGAAATCTATTTTATCTGCTATTTAATATTGCAACTCTCTCCTTTTTATTCCAGTTTTTACTTTCTGAATACGTTTGTTTTTGTGGAAGGGAGTGTCTCTTGAAGGCAGCAAATAGAAGCATCTTGTTTTTTTGTTTTTTTTTTTTTTATCTAATTAGACAATCAATTTTGCTTACTTGGACAGTTCAGTCCACTAATATTGAGAATTAGAACTGGATGATTTTTGGTAGTTCCTGCCATGTTATTCATTGTCTTCTGACCTGTGCCAACTGGGAACTTCTCATGATTTTTAGATTGTCTCTTTCGAAGCTATTTCATTGCCTTTATCATGTTCTTATTGGATTTCTAGATGTGGGATATTTCAAGTATCGTTTGTAGAGCTGGATTGGTAAAGATATATTGTTTGAATTTTCTTTGCAGTGGAAGAGAGTTTACTTGATCTTTTCTTTGAAGGAGACTTAGTTGGATCCAGTATCCCTGGTTCATAATTGATAGTTTGTAGGACATTGCATATATCATTCCAGATTCTTCTTGCTTTAATTAATTCTGGCTAGAAATCTGAAGTTATTCTGATTATTTTTCTTTTATAGTGATTGATCTTTATTCTGTAACAGCTTTAAGGATACTTTCCTGGGTCTCATTTGATCTTGTGGATATTAAAATGTGATATCAGGATGTCCTGTGATGGACCAGTCTCTATTTGTGGTTCTAAAAACTTATTGTATTATAATGGCCCTATGTTTTAGCAAATTCGGGAAGTTCACTGTAAAAGTCCTGTTAAAAAAACTTCCTAGACCTTTCACTTCTGTTTATAAACATATGTTTACACACATAAGTCATAAATAAGTCCTTTTGATGCTGTCTTCTCAATATGAAATAGATCTATCACTTTTCTGGATTTGTCTTGAATAGCTGTCGTATCTTTGTAATGGTTAGGCTCTTTCAATACCAGAAATCCGGTCTTTTGCATTAGTTAACCTACTGAAAATGCTTTTTCTTTTTATTCATTTTTTAAAAATTTTCTTTCCTTGTAAACGTTCAGATTCTGTCATTTGATTTCTTTGCTGGAGCATTGTTTAAGCTTTTTTTATTCCTTGATTTGATTTTTTGTGTTCATTCTCCAATTCCTTAGTTCAGTTCTTATAGTTTCATTGGAATTCCTTTCCTTCTATTGGACATCATTCAGCATTCCTTTTGTGGCCTCTATGGATTCCCCTTTCCTTCTGTTTGTGGATTCCAGGAATGCCTCTATTAATCTTTGCTTATTCTCATCCTTCTCATGCAATTCCTGTATTTATCTGAAATTCATTTATTAATTTTTAGGTAGACATCACGCTCCCATAATTCCTGTAATAATGTTTGGGTAAGCCCATTATGCTCAGACCCTATCCAAGCTTTCATTCCTTTCATTCAGCATGTTTACCAGAACCATTTGTAGAGAATTTTTGGAACTCTTGTCTGGATTACTCATTTACACTTCTGTTGCTGATTATCATGAGGGAAGTTGAGTTCCTGGATGATATTTTTCTTGTGTTCCTCTGACTCGTTCTTCACCTTTGGGTATGAAAAGAAAATCAATTCAGTGCTAGTGCACTATTTTAAGGCAAGTATCAACCATAGACCAGTACTTGCCCAGATTTTTTGATGCAGTCAATGTAAGTACACATATAATCTAATTCAACACACACAATCTATTTCAACAAAAAGCAAGCAAGCAAGCAAACAAACCTGAATAAATTATCTAAGTCAAGATGCAAGTCAAAGAAGGAGTCAGTAGATCAGAAATTAATAGATGTAGGGAGAATTGTGGTGAGAAAATAAGATTAGACGAATGTGGGAGGGAAAAGGAGTGAGGGATTCAGAGAGCAGAAAGCATATAAGGAAAGGTAGAGTAAAACAAAAAAATGAAACAAAAAATAAAAAAATAAAAATAAGACAGCTAAAAATTATATAAGCATAAAATAATAATAGTACAATGAAAGAAGTTAAATCAGAATTTGTGAATTGAGGGATTTATATCTGAATTAAGGATGAACACATTAAAGGATAAGACCTAATAATAGAAGTTGCATAATACTTGTGGATGAGTACAAAAGCAACTAAGTGCTGTAAAAAAAAAGACCAAAAGAGAAAAATGTAGAAATAATTTTTAGAACACACACCTAAAATAAAAATGATGAAAAGAAAAAAAAGAAAACAATATATTTTTTTAATTAGGTAGAATGGAGTTACTGGATTTTTCAGTTTGCGGGGTAAAATGTGTGTACCCTTTGTTTGTAACCAGTCTCTTGGTGGAGTCTCTGTTTTCCTGTTCTGTTGGAAAGTCTCATGGCTTCTTAGATCACTTTGAGCGTACTGGTTTCTTAAATCACTTTGAGCATAGACAAAGAAGCTCTGCCTTCTCAGAGACTTTATGACCCTCCTTTGAAAATAGTTCAATGGGAGGTAAGTCTGCTTTGATCATCACAAAAGAGGGAGATTCCTGTTTCCTCTATTTTGGAGTTGCTCTGGTGGGGCTAAGTTGTGGGTAGGATTGAGACCTTTCAACAGTCAGTAGCTTTTCCGTGAGGGTCAAGCTCCTGAGACACTCACACAGCCCAGGTTGGAGCCATGCTCAGGATTTTTGTTTCCTGAGTTTCAATTACCATTCTTGTATGCCTTCTGCTACCGAGTCTGTTGCCTATGCTGTAAGGCATAGTGGCATTCTCTGACTTTGTTTACCCAGTAAGGAAAGTCACTCTTCCATGGGCTGATCTCCCTCTGCCTGGGGCAAGCTGAGACATGAAATTGAAGTTACTTTGATCTGTTGAATGGCTCCTATTGCTACCACCACCACCGCACTGCAACTACTCAAATCTGGATATGAGCACTTGGATATTTCATTTCTGGACAAACTCTGTGTACTATGTTGGCACATTTGGAGTGACTCTGTAGACTTGGAATTTTCACTAGAAACCTTAATCTACTTTCTATGCAAGAGCTTGTTAATCCCCAGCTGATCATCCACAATCTTCCTCCAGACCTGTAATTTCATGATTTTTCTCCTCATTTTTCAAACTAGAATGTATTTGACCAGAATTTTTTTCTGACACTAATAAGTCATTTTATATATCAATTAACATGTGGTAAACATTAAAATTTTATTTTGGTTTAATTGCTGGTCACTTTTCTATATGAATCAATGCAACTCCAGCCTTCACACAAGAAAAAAGGTGAAAATTCTTTAACACAGTGTGTTTGATTTAGCATTTAGGAAGTATCACTGGCTAATTCCCAATGGCATAGTCTGTATATCGACTCTATCATCCTGCTCTCATTTTAGTACTTAAAGCAGCAAATAATTTTCAATGGAAAAATTGTTATTATATGATAAAACTATCTCTACCATATACAGAGTTATCAGACATTTGTATACTATTGTCAGTTTTTATTGATCATTTACTTAAAAGGAGCAATCCCATAAAACTTAGAGGAGAGAGGGACATGCTTTTATAATTTTCTACTTGAGTTATACTTGAAGGGTTAAATCTTGCCTCAAGAAACATGTTATGTAGATCCTGCTGAGGTATGGTTACTGCATATAAATTTACCACCTGCCCAAATACAATCGTCATACAATTTTCTTGAAGATACTAAGTCACTCATTTTGATATATTTTCATGTATTTTTATATCATTTTTCCCTCTATGTTGGATGAATAATATTGAAGACATGAAATTTCAATTAAATATGTCTGATTCAAAACCAATTGACTAAAAGTACACAAATATTGCTTGACTGATTGATAGTAGTTTGAGGTAATGAATTCTAAGTGTAAAAACAGGCATGAATTTGAATTAAAAAATATTTATTAATAGTTCTAACTCTTCCTTCAAATATTCTTTGTTATGCTTAATTTCAGATGAGAGTTATCATGACCAATATTTTGTGATTTCCACCCATAGTAATGAAAGGATGAAGAATGAATGGTAATTGTCAAAAAGCAAAATACAGGAAATATGAAGAAGCAAGGGCATAAAGGAAGGCTCTGTAACTTTCTAATTCTTTCACACAGCAAAGGGAGCCATAAACATTTGAAATAGGTTAAAGATCAGTGTAATGATAGTTTTTTAAAAATGCTTCTCCATGATAATTTTAGAATTATGTTTTTGATCTTTCTACCCTGTGTCAAAGACAAATTACTATCTTCTAATATACAATTAGAATAAATGCTAAGAACTCTATTAAGGCACATTTTGAAAGTCCTGATGTGCCATAGGCACGTCCCAATCGATTTCCAATTAATCGATTTTACAAATGAGGGAAATCATCAATACTTGTGTTTTTCCCATAAAGTCTTTCATTGCTCATACATACCAGTGGTGTTATGCATATCTTTTTTTCTGAAAATGCAATTCATTTCTAGCCTGTATTGCACATGAAGAAATAATACACTGTAAACTTTCAGGATGCTACATATACTGGTTAATGGGTAAAATTTATGAAGATCTAACATATGAAAGAAAGTTGGGAACTATAATAGGAATATATAAGTTAGACCTTTGAACTCAGAATGTGACCACAAGGTACGGTCATTTTGAAATCACGTCGTTTATTTTGATGTGCATATATAGACAGTGATATTTTTCCTGTTGAATTCTATAAAATATTGGGAGGAAATTTTGCAGAAATATTTGAACATGATTACAATACTTGAGTTTAAGTCAACTCTAATATTTACATGAAATCCTAGACACGAAGAAACTAGGAGTAGTCCTAAGCATTTTCTATACCTGCTGGATTATGGAGAGTTTATAGGAGCCTTAAGAAACAATGAAAGGAGAAACCTGTCACATGGCATATTAAAATGGAAATATGTGACTATATAAAGAGATTGAGTATATCTACCTTCCAGACAGCGACCAACATAAATAAACGAACATATCTTTGGTTTCAATTTTAAATTTTTCCATAAGTGTTCATGTCTGGAAAATAGAATCTTGGATGTGGTGAGTAGAGCAATTATAAATTACATTTTCTCACAGTGCTAGGCTTTTTTCCAGGAACAAACTAATGGACAAGACACTGAAAGTAAGTATAATTGCTGAGAAATATATGTACTAATAGATTTTTGAGAGATCATGAATTTTCTATTGCAAATCGATAATTACTTCAGAAAATTGATTGGTGAGAATCCATTTTTAGACATATTCAGCTAGTTTCCTGTCCTTTTGACTCTGTCATTTCCACAAAAGCAAAGGTTCATTAAATCAGTCATTCTGTCACTAAGCCTAGTAAAATTGAAATGAAATATAGTTCATTTAAATTTAGGTAGTTGGATACTGTCCTCCAGTTTGACTTATTTGAGAGAAGCAAAATTTGGGCTGAAAGTCCGAAGATTATGATTGTTACAAGAGCTCTATTTGTGCAATCAAAGAAATGATGATCACTCCCACAAAAGACCTGATCATTGCTTCTGAGAAGCCTTCTGATGGCCATCATTTCTATGTACTTCAGACAGGCTCCAGCTCTGTTTTGGTGTGTCTGATTAACTTCTTGAGACATCAAACACTCCCATAACATTCTCTCTTTTTATCAGTACCTAAGTGTCCAAGTTCTTTGTAAGACTGAGATGTTGTCAGTTTTTCCATTTATAGACAATTCATGGCCTTCTAATTCTTCACTCCCATGTTGTTCTTGTTAAAATTGTCTCAAAAGGTTTCTGCTTTTTCTACCCAGAGTATTATTGTGTGCTTCAACTCCTCAGTAATACTAATAAGGGAAATTTGAGAACCCACCTTTCCTTCTCCTTATGAATGTGAAATCTCCTTATTAATGTGATATCCGGTACTTTGTTCATATGCATGAGATATTTCAACAAAGCAACTTCCACTGAGTATTACACAAATCCAATGTCAATATTGAAATCTCCAAACACCCAAAGATGCTTCTAAAAGATTCTATAAATTACTCTAACCTGTGAATTAGAGAAGTCAATGTATTTCAATTCATTGTGTCTAGGTACAAAAAAAAAAGTTAGGGATTGATATGTTCTACATGGTTGCTTTTCCTTTCATTGAAAAAATCAGAACATTTCAGATGTGTAATTTTGAAGTACTTAATGATCTTTTCTCTAAGAGGTTTTCTCCAAACAGAAATGATGACATTTACCTGCCTGTCACAATGAAAAGATGTACATATCTTTCCATCTTTGTTTGAGAAATTACTTCAACTGGTCTAGTTTAACTTATTTCATATTGACAGGAGTACTTATTGCTGTTGTTCTGATGGTGGTGGTGGTATATGTTTTTCGGTCTTCAAATCTGGGACTGGTGCTCTCTCTCTGATCGACACCTCATAGCTCAGGCTGAACCACTTGAGCTTTAGTTGCACTTCCGAAATTTTTACATGGGTTGCTGAGGAATGGAACTCAGAGCCTCATGGAAGTTAATTTATCCCACTTCTACTGAGTTACCTTCCCAGCCTCTGAGTTTAGATATGCTAGATTGAGTTGTAAGCAAGCAAGTAAATTATGGACGCTTTCTAGATTGAAATGTAAGAAAGAAAGCAGAACTTCAATGGATGTATCGCCTCCGAAGATAACGGTGGACGAAAGTAAGAAATTCTTTAGCTAGAATAAACATTTTTTTCATAATACTAAAAAGAACTATCTAATGAGAATAGGGAATATTTCAGAAGGTATTTTCCACAGTAATAATCTCACATTTTGTGTCTTCATTCTCCCAAGAGGGATTTGTAAGGTAATGTATAGATAATAAAGGAAGAACAGTAAAGATTTATATATTTCCTAGTATTTTGCTTGTTTCAGAGGTACATAGAATTTTGAGAATTCTATGGATCATGAGGTTATGCAGTGTCACTATGATAAAAATCACAAGATCATAAAGTGCAAATTGCCATACCTATGGTGAAATACAGATACCTATGTTTCCTTAGAAAATGTTGGCAGTACAAAACTTGTTATTCATGATTAATTTCTGTATTGTTGCTAAGGCAAATTTTTGGAAATATATTGAAATGATGTGACAGTGGTGTGGGGAGAATAGTCATGGACAGATTTTTGTATTTCTTTTGAAATCTCAGCAGCATGTATTGGAAAATATGGCAGTGGAATTCCAACTAGTATATTTCTAGAATTTTATTCCAAGAAGAACATAGGCAAGATGTTTTGTAGGGGTAATTATGTCACACTGTGTGTGCCATATTTCGCAAACACTAGAGGTGGTTTCTTTTTACTCATTATTACCTAATGGCAAATGTAAATTAATTGTGTTCTTAAATGTTAAATTAATATATTAAGACATCCACTGTATTATTATGTGAACTGGAATGCAGCTTGAATCTTTTACCTTTCTTACCGTGGTAATAAACTTATAATATGAAGAGATTGAATGTGTCAATTTTCTATATACAGGGTACTGATGACAAAATTGTTCCTCTTAGTTTGATGGAAAACTTCACAATATTTGAAGGTGGACAGAATTGTGGGTAGAAAATTAAATGGGTCCTAATTTAATCCAATGTAAGTTTTAGTGCTGTAGGACATATAGTTCTTCCTTTATATTTTGTGAAGAAGACAGATATGATGACCCGACATTCCTTATGATTCAAATATCCTTTCAATCATCCTTTGTATTCATTGATCAATTATGTATGAGGATTCAATATTTTAGTAAATGGAGGCCATATTTTCGAATACATGCAAGTTTTTAAACTTTGATAAAATACGTACATAGAGCCTAGCACTTGTTCTTCATGTAAGATATTGTATCAATGCAAGAGTTTAAGATCTGTGTAAGAGATTTTGTCACCAGCCAGGGCTTAAGAGTCACAGAGACTCTTATCTCCATTATCAAATCAAAAGGTATAAGAGGTGGTAGGGCCAAATTCTTAGAAGACTATCCCACAGAAAAACTATGCACAAGCACTGAACACAAACTACTATATAACTCTTACATTGGTCAATCTTCTTTTTTTTTAGTCCATGTCTAAGTTTAGTGCTACTCTAGTCTAGCACCTCAACCAAGCATGTATCTCTCCCTTTGTCAAAATTTTTGTTCCATTAGTTTGGGAAGCATGAATGTTTTCGTTATTTTAATGTGATCAACCCGTACGTACATATATGCAATTTGGCACCTTGCCATAAAGTAAAAGTAAATCATTATTTCCATGACTTCTGCCTGTACTCCTCATTTCTTATCATGCAATTAGAATAAATATTAATTTCTCGAACACATAGAGAGCTTACACATATTGATATTCCCTTTCATCAGAGTTCTGATGATAAAGGTAAGTTAAAAACAATTTTTAACAAGAGCCAGTCTTTAGAAACTTCTAATGTTTCACTGTCCAATTGCAATACTCACATCGACAGATATTAACATATTTATGAAAATAAATTATTATCACTATGTATGTGACGTTAATACTTTAAAAATTTACAGTTTTCACATATATAAAGATTAAACATAGGGGCATCGTTATGCATGACACATCTGTTGTTATTATGTTAAACACTTTGGATCATTTCACTTCACTTCAAAAGTTTTTGAATATTGATATAATTATTGATGAATTCATCTTAGTATTCTCATCCAAGTACACAGATCGCTTTACACCGTGATGTGCAAGAGCTTAGGAAATGAGCAAATGAGTACAGTACTCACATAAAATCATGAATAAAGTACTTCCAAAGCTAGTAAAATTGTATTTCTTCATCACATCCTGATTTTTGAAAGACTGTAATTCCTGAGAATACACTCGGATTTATCAATGAGATGTATTTCCAAAAGTTTTATAAAACTCTGTGGAGGCTTGTGTGTTCACCATGATGCTAGTGTGAAAAATTAGACCTAAAATATTGAACTTATGCAATGACTAGTGTGAAAATAATATTGTATGACAAATAAAAATGGGGGATCCTGTGTAACAGCAATACTCACAAGACAATGTGTTGGATAGGATCTGTACAACATTAGGGGTTAATGGGAAAGAGAGAGAAAAATGAGAAAGGGGGTAACAATTTCAACAAGGATTGGACTCATTACTTGTGTAACTATTCCCCAACTTAAGTCACTATGACAATAAAATTTAAATAAGAAAGAAAAAATCAATGTAAATAATAGAATTTATGGAAACACTAGTGTTACATATCACATCTTCACACTTTGATACAGATGATTATAACAATATATATATATATATATATATCATTTGAATTATAATTTTGCAATTAGCTTCTTTTTGCATATACGAAATGAACAGAGGAAAAAAGAATTTTAGGCTAATTAAACAACTGTTATTTTTAGAATTGTTGTATCTATAACAATCTCTATGAATATCCTTATCAGTTATTTCTTGATTACAGAAGTTCTGGTAAAGTCTTTTACACATATAAAAATATGGTTTTGTTAAAAGTGAATAGTAATCTTTCATTTACGTATTATTCTTTAGTACCAAATTACCCATTAAAAAAATTTGAAGTTGTACATAAATTTCATATGCATACATATGCTCCACTCTCAATGCACACTGATAATGGACCGAGAACTTTCAATGCAAGTTTTAAACATGAATAAACCGCCAGTGTTTTGATAGAATCAGTATATCACAGGTGATCACTGAGTAAATTCATAACATTTGTTTTGTATTTCAAATCAGAATGTATTCGACAAGAAATTTTCAGGGGATTAAGTCATTCTGAATATTAATACAGGGGAAGTTAACATTATATTTAACTTAATTGCTTTTCACTTTTCTTCATAAATCAAATTCCACCCTTGAGAATATAAAAAAAAAAAAAGATCATCATTCTTTAACACAGCTTGGTCAACTTAGCATTTAGTAAGTAATACAGTATAATGTCAAACAGTAAATTTATATCAAATTAATTCCTGCTCATATTTTCAGTATTCTTCAGGAAATGCTAATTTCCTTGGGGAACTTAAAAAGAACAAAAATCTCTCAATGCAATGATAGTCACATGTGATAAAGCTACTTCAATCTCATTCATATAATAGGGCATTTGAAAACCATAATCAATTTGTTTTTTGTTTTCTGTTGCTATTTTTTCCTTGTATTTTTAAAATCATTTTCTTCAAAAGACGCTATATAGAAAAACTACATTCATGTCAGTAATGAGTGCATTTCTTGTCAAGCACTATTATCCCTTCTTTCTTTTTTTCTTCTATCTTTTTCTTCAACCACCTTCACAACTCTTTCTCCACCCCAAAATTTCAAAGTTTATTTTCCATATAGTGTCTGGTGAAAATCTTTATTCCAATGGGTCAGGGGTTACAATTACATGGAAAAGGTAATGACTAAATTTCTGATCAAACATAGTTGCCTTCTCCTTTGTTTTCTCTTCCAATCTCCCCCATTAATCCCCACAGACACCCCACAACACACCAACCCCACCCCCAACCAAAGAAGAAAATAAAATTCAATTTTGCACAATGGCTTGTACTTCTCATAGATGCAAAAGTTCCAGATGTATCCCTGTTTAAACGATTTGTTTTTTTCCTTCCCCTCTACAATTATACCAAAATCAAATACAGGGAGAAGAAGGGTTATTATACGGAGGGGAGCGACATACAAAGCAGCAAAGAAATCATCTTATAATTATGTTAGAAACAATTACATGAAAGAAAAAAAAATATTTGAATGCTTACTTTGGGGTTCATTTCACCTAACATCAACTTATCTGAACTTTCCTGCTTGTCTCAAACATATACTAGGGAAACCAAGGGACCTATGTTTCTTTGGGCCAGACTTACTTCACTTAACATACTTTTTCCAAGTCTTTTTATTTTCTAAAAAATGGGTAAATGTCATTCTTTCTGATGGATGCAAAGAAATCCATTGTGTTTATACACCTCATTTTCTTGACCCATTCATCCACTGAGGGGCATCTGGGATGATTCCATATCTTAGCTATGGTATATAATGCTGGGATAAACATAGTTGTGCTGGTAGCTTTAGTAGAGTCTTGTTAGTGATCATTTGGGTAAATGTCCGAAAGTGGGATTGCTGGGTCCTAGGGAAGCTCTATGTGGAGTTTGTTAGGAACCTCAATACTACTTTCCAAAGTGGTTGAAAAAGTTTACACTCCCACCAACAATGCACTGATGTTCCCTTCTCTCCACATTCTCTCCAGAGTCTGTAGTTATTAGAGTTGTTGATTATAGCCATTCTAAAAGGGGCGAGGTGGAATCTAATGTTGTTTTGATTTGAATTTCTTTTATGGGTAGGGAGGTTGAGCATTTCTTCATGTGTCTATTGGCCATCCTTCTTTCCTCTTCAGAGAAATTTCTCTTTAAGTCTTTAGCCCACTTATTTATTGGACAGTTGTTTCCTTGAAATTTGTTGTTGGGGGATTTAATTTTTTTAGTTCCAGATATATTTTACAAATGAGACCTTTGTCCATTGTATGGTAAATGAGGATCTTCTCCTAGTCCATGGGCTTTCTATTGATCTTATAAGCTATGTCCTTTGCCATGCAGAAGCTCTATAATTTCATTCAATCCCATCTGGCCAACCTTTCTTTGATTTGTAGTGTTTCTGTTTCACTATTAAGACATTTTCAGCCTTTATCGAGGAGACCTAGGGTTTCTCCTATTCCATTCTCTAATGCTTTCAGAATGTCTGTTTGACTCGGAGGTCTTTGATCCATTTGGATTTGATTCTGGTGCAGGGTGATATATAAGGATCTAGCTTTAGTTTTCTGCAAGTAGTTAACCAATTTTGCCAGCACCATTTACTGAAGAGGCTGTCTTTCTTCTATTCTGTTTTTTTAGCTCCCTTATCGAAGATGAGTTGGCTATAGGTCTGTAGGTTCATTTCTGTGTTTTCAAGTCTATTCCATTGGTCCTGAGGTCTGTTCTTGTGCCAGTAATAAGCTATTTTGATTACTATGGCTTTGTAGTAGAGTTTGAAAATTGGTATTGATATTCCTCCAGCAATGTTCTTTCCATTGAGGAGCGTTTTTGCTATTCGGGTCTTTTATTGTTCCATATGAATTTTTGGATTGCCTCTTCTATTTCCTTGAAGAATGAGGTTGTAATATTGATAAGTATCGCACTGAATATGTAGATAGCCTCAAGAAGTATTGCCATTTTCACAATGGTGGTCCTTCCAATGCAGGTGCTTGGGAGGTTTTGCCACTTTCTAAATTATATTGATTTCCTTTTTCAGGTTTTTAAAGTTTTCATCGTAGAAGTCCTTCATTTCTTTGGTTAAGTTGATTCCTATGTATTTTATTTTTTTTGTTGAACCATTACGAATAGAGTTTCCAGATTTCAGCCATGCTTTTCTAATTATTGGCACACAGAAAAGCCATCAAATTTGAGGGTTAATGTCATATCTTGCCATGTACCAAAGTTTTGAATCAGCTTGAGTAATATGGGAGTGGAGTCTCTGGGATTGTTTAAATACAAAATCATGTCATCTGCAAAGAGGGAGAGTTTTAGTTCATCTTTCCGTATTTGGAACCCTTTTATGTTCACATATTTTCTTATTGCTATAGATAGGCATTCTAATACTAGATTGAAGAGAAGTGGAAAGAGAGGACATCCTTGTGTTGTTTCTCAGTTAAGAGGAAATGGGTTTAGTTGTTCACTTCGGAGTATAATCCTTGCAGCAGTTTTGTCATATACAGCTTTATTTTATTGTGGAATGTTTCCTGGATTACTAATTTTTCCAGAATCTTCATCATAAAACGTTGTTGGATCTTGTCCATTTTTTTTTTTGTGTGTGAATCTATTGAGATAACCATGTGATGCTTATCCTTGGCCTTGTTGATGTGATGAATTATATTAATTGATTTGCGTATATTGAACCAGCTTTGCATCCCTGAAATGAATTCTGTTTAATCGTGGTGTATAATTTTTTTGATGAGTTGTTGATGACGATTGGCCAAACTTTTGTTGAGAAGTTTGCATCAATGTTCATCAAAGAAATGGGTCTATAGTACTCTTTCTTTGATGAGTCCGTGCCTGGTTTTGGGATGAGGGTTATGATGGCTTCATAGAATGTGTTCGGTAGTGAACTTTCTCTTTCAATTTCATTGAAGAGTTGGAGGAGTATTGATGTGAGCTCTGCTTTGAAGGCCTTGTAGAATTCCACTGTAAAATCATCTGGTCCTGGACTTTTCTTAGCTGGGAGGTCTCTTATTGATGTTTCTATTTGAATGCTTGATATGGGCCTGTTAAGATGGTTTAACTCATCCTGGTTTAGTTTTGGCATGTCAATATTTGCTAGGAAAAGGTCCATTTCTGCCAAGTTCTCAAACTTATTAGCATAAAGTTTTGAGAAGTATTCCCTTATAATGTTCTGAATCTTCGTTGTTTCTGTGGTGATGTTTCCATTCTCATCTCTGAGTTTATTTATTTGGGTGTGTTCTCTTCTTTTTCTGATAAGATTTGCTAAGAGTCTGTCAATTTTGTTACTTTTTCCAAAGAACCAACTCTTGGTTTTGTTGATTCTTTCTGTGTATTTTTAAAAATTTTAGTTCATGTAATTCTGATTGATTTTTAATTATTTCTTTCCGGGTACTGGCTTGGGGTTTATTTTTCTTCTTTTTTTCAAGGAGATTCAGATATCTCATTAAATTGTTGGTTTCAGATCTCTCCAATTTGTTGATGTAGGAACTCAGAGAGACAAAATTGCCCTGAATGTTGTCTTTCTTCTGTCCCAGAAGAGCTGGTAATTTGTGTGTTTATTTTTATTGAATATCATAAACAGTTGAATGTCTTTCTAATCTCTTCTATGATCCACTCGTGATTTAGCAGTGTGTTGTTCAGCCTCTTTATCATACAAGACTTTCTTTGTTGCCTTTGTCTCTTGAGTTCGAACTTTATTTCCTTGTGGTGTGAGAGAATGCAAGGTATAAATTCAATGTTTCTTAATGTGGACAAGATTGCTTTCTGACCTAAAATGTGGTATATTTTGGAAAATGTTCCATGTGCTATTGAGAAAAACGTGTATTTTGATGCTGCTGCGTGACATATTCGTTAGAAGTCTGTTAAATCTAGTTGATCTATGCAGTTGTTTACATGTGCGGTTTTTCTGTTTAGTTTTTGCAGAGTTAATCTATCTAGTGGCCACACTGGTGGTGTGTTAAAGTCCCCAACAATTAATGTCTTTGGATCTATGTGAGGTTTGAGGGAACATCATATTTGCCAGTGTTTGGCAAATAAAAATATAGAATTGTAATATCCTCCTTAAGGACAGACCCTTTAATTTGTATGTAGCGACCTTCTTTATCTCTTTTCACTAATTTTGATTTGAAGTCTATTTTATCTGATATTAGGATTGCAACTCCTACCTGTTTATAGGGATGATTTGCTTGATTGATTTTGTTCTTACCTTTTACTTTCAAACTGTTTTTGTTTTTATGGGCAAGGTGTGACTCCTGAATGCAGCAGATAGAAGGATCTGGTTTTTAATCCAACTAGACAGTCTTTGTCATTTAATTGGAGAGTTAAGTCTGTTTATAATTGAGAGATAGGACTGAGAGGTATTTGGAAGTTCCTGCCATTTTATCTACCTTCTTGGCGCTGTGGCAACTGGTTTCTTCCTATTGTTCTTAGATTCTCAGTTTGAGTGTGATATTTTGGCCTTTATTGTGGTATTGGTGGTTTTCTATGTGTAGGACATCTCTATATCTTTTGTAGGATATTTGCTTGAGATATGTGGTTTCGCTTTTTCTTTGCTATGGAAGGTTATTATTCTACCTTTGGTTATGAAAGAGAGTTTAGCTGGGTACATTATTCTTTGTTTATAGTTGTTTGTCTTTAGGGCATTCTATACATCATTCCAGGCACATATTTGTCTCTGCTAAGAAATCTGAGGTGATTATATTTGGTTTCCCTTTCTATATGATTGATCTTTTCTCACTGATATCTTTAAGCATATTTTCCTTGGTCTGACTTGACCTTTATAATGTGACAGTGGGATGTACTCTTCTGGTCTGGTCTCTTTGGGTTCCCAAAAGCTTCTTGTATCTGAATAGGCCTATCTTTTTGCATGTTTGGGAAGTTCTCTACTAGGATCCTGCTAAATAAACATCCTAGACCATTGACTTCGGTCTCTAGGTGCTCCATTACACCAATTATCCTCAGATTATGCCTTCTGATGGTATCTTCCAAATGTTGAATAGATCTATCATATTTCTTGAATTTTTCTTGGATAGCTGTATGTTCTTCCTCTATAATATCTAGACTCTCTTCAATCCCCATGATTTGATCTTCTGCATGGTCTAACCTACTGTCAAAAATTTATACTTTTTTTAAAATTTCTTTTCCTTCTAATTGGTCAGCTTTAATGGCATCTTTTTTTTGTTACTTTGTTTTAGATCTTGTGTGAACTTCTATACTTCCTTAATTTGGTGTTCCATATTTATCCTAAAATCACTTAGTTGATTGGTTATGGTTTTCTTGGACTCCCACTTCTTCTGTCGGGCTCCATTCAGCATTCCCTTTGTGGTCTCCCTGAATTCTTTTGTCTGTCTGTTTATGGATCCCATGAATGCCTCTATTGAGTTTGCCTATTCTCATCCTGCTCTTGCAGATCCTGTATTACTCTTTGATTAGCTTACTTACGTTCACCCAATTCCTGTAGTTCTCCTTGACTGTTCTCAGCCTGCTCACGACATTCCTGACTCTCTATCTGTTCTCAGGCTGCTCATGCAATTCCTTTAGTTCTCTTTGAGTTTTCTAAACCTCCTCACACAATTTTTGTATCAAACTTTGAGAAGCTTCCTCACACTCATGATATTCCTGTATTGACCTTCAGTTTGCCTCCTCTCTCTCCCTATCATGATCAAACTGAATCCTTCATGGGTTTTCAATCTTTTCATTCACCATGTTTACCATTAGTGTTTGTAGAGTTTTTTGGGAACTCTCCTCTGTGTAATTCATTATCTGTTCTTTCCCCTGATTATCTGGAGTTGGAGTTGAGATACCCTTACTTGCCATTTTTCTTGTGTTTTTTTCAGCTTTTTCTGTCCATTTGGTATGAAACTAACACCAGTTTTTGCTAGCAAACTATTTTAAGGCAAGTTTTATCCAAAGTCCTGTAGTTACACAGTTAAAGTGCTGCAGATATAATCTAGTTAAACAGATACCAATCTATTCAAATCAGACAACTATGTATTAATGAGATAAGAAGAACAAAGAAGAATTTAGCAAACCAGAAATTATAAGCTTACGGAGAAATGGGAAAAATAGGATTAGAGGGATGTGGAAAAGTAAAAGAGTGAAATTTACCAAGTCCTAATCTCACAGAGAAATGGATTGGACAGAATGATAAAGAGAGAAGAAAAGAGACAAGAAAAAATGGAAAAACAAAAATTTAAATTTAAAAAGTGAAACAAAAATTATCTAATTTTAAAGATGAAATTGAGAGAAGAGCAGGGATTGGATGAGAGTACGAGAGGGATAGAAAGAGACATTAAAACCTAGAAAAAATAAAATTCTTAAAAAAATGGTACTGGGGTCGGTTCTTGTGCCAGTACCACGCTGTTTTGCTTACTATGGTTTTACAGTAGAGTTTGAAATTTGGTATAGATATTCCTCCAGGACTGTTCTTTCTGTTAAGGAGAGTTTTTTGCTATTTGGAGCCTTTTATTGTTCCATATAAATCCCGAAATGAACATAAAGACTTCTGGCCATCTAATCTTCAATAAGGAAGTTAAAAAATAGAATGGAAGAAAGACAACCTCTTCAATAAATGGTGCTGGCAAAATTAGTTAATACTTGTAGAAAACTAAAGATAGATTCTTATGCATCACCCTGCACCACAATCAACTCCAAATGGATTAAAGACCTCAGAGTCAAAGCAGACACTCTGAAAATATTACAGAATGGAATAGGAGGAACCCTAGGTCTCCTTGGAACAGGCCAAAATTTTCTTAATAGAGACCCAGATATACAACAAATCAAAGAAAGATTGGACAAATGAAATTCAGAGCTTCTACATGGCAAAAGACATAGCTATCAAGATCAATAGAAAGCCCACGGATTAGGAGAAGATCTTCACTAGCCATACAACAAACAAGGCACTCATATCTAAAATATACCTGGAACCCAAAAAAATTAAACCCCTAACAACAAATCTTCAAAGAAACAACTGCCCAATAAATAAGTGGTCTAAAGACTTAAAGATAAACTTCTCTGAAGAGGAAAGGAGGATGGCCAATAGACACATGAAGAAATGCTCAACATCCTTAGCCATAAAAGAAATGCAGATCAAAACAACCAGTTAGAATTGCTAAAATCAAGAACTCTAAGAACAACAGCGGCTGGAGGGGATGAGGATAGATGGAAACTTGACTGCATTGTTGGTGTGATTTAAACTTATTCAACCACTTTGGAAAGCAGTATGGAGTTTCCTCAAAAGATACATAGAGCTCCCCTATGATTCAGCAATCCCACTTTTGGATATTTACCCAAATGTTCACAAACAAGACCACACTAAATCTACCAGCACAACTATGATCATTGCGGCTTTATTTACCAGAGCTAAGATATTGAACCAACCCAGATGCCCCTCAGTGGATGACTGAATCAAGAAAATGTGCTCTATATACACAATAGAATTCTAATGACTTCTATGACATTGCTCCATTCGTAGGAAAGGGAAAGATTTGGAAAAAAAATACTTCTAAGTCTTCATTTATTTTATTTTTATGTATTCATTTCTTTTGGGACAACCAATTAAATATTCCACGTGTACCCAACTTTAGGGGGACATATTATATTGGTTTCTTTTTAACCTGGAAGCTATAGATTATATTTGTTTTTTATACTCTAATTAGGGACAATGATCTGCTGTTATTTATTTTCTTCTCCTCCCCTTCTTTTGCTCTTTCATGTACATGATTTTTATTTAAAGAGACATAGTTGAGCTTTCATTTCTAAATTCTTGAATATTATATGAACTTTACCCTTTTGGCAGCCTCCTATATCTTTCTCATGTGAATATTTTATCACTTCAATTTTTATCCTATATTATATTGGATATCTTCTTGTGTAATTCAGTGCAACATATACATTAGAATCGTTCAGATATCTCAGTGCTTCTACCACCACATAATCCTATCTTACTTAGAAATCATGATTTTAGAATGTCTGTGAAATTGGCATCTGTCATTTTTGAATGTTCCTAGGTGATACTTTCACTAAGCATCTTTAAAACTCATCTGCCTCTCAATGGATGAATCGAGAAAATGTGGTACATATATTCACAGTGGAATTCTATGCTTCCATCAGAAAGAATGATATAGAACCATTCATAAGGAAATGGAAAGACATGGAAAAATCCTATTGAATAAAACAAGCAAGACACAAAGAAACAGATTGCCTGGTTTTCCTCATTTGTATTAATTAGGAAATGTCTAACAGAGTCTAGCACATGAGCAGAATGGCTCCATACCTATGTATATATGATGCAATAAGATGATGTTGAGCAAAATGAACTCCAAGATAGGTTAACAAAGGTTTATCTTTGCAGTTTTTTTGGTGTAATATGTGATTGCGTGTGTGTGTGTGTATGTGTGTGTGTGTGTGTGTGTGAGTGTGTGTGTTTTCCCTCTTTGCTTTATTCTCTGCTGTATTTGATTTTGGTACTCTGTATGGTATATACATTGATCTTAATTAGAGAAGGGAAGAAGAACAACAAAATCGTGAAAAAAGGAAAAAGAGGAAAGCAATGCAATAACAACATTCAGAAAACAGTATGTTGGAAATTTACTGTAGAAATTGTGAGAGGTCTTAGGGTGAAAGAAAAGTGTTAAAAATGAGGATGGGTATAACAAATTTAAAAAGTTAGGAATTCACAAACTTTCTTACTGTAACCCCTCTGTAAATCACGTTGAAAACAAAGTTAAAGTTAAAAAATTTTGTACATAACATATAATTTCACTCTATTGGTTTAGTAAATATTATTCTAAGTGTATTGCCAATTAAAAATTAATACTATTTGCCATCTAATTTGAATTAATCACCTTTTCTTTATCAGAGGCTATTCAACTTGAATTATATCAGACTATACAATATTTTCACAATATTTTCACTTTTGACATTATTTGGAATAAAAAGATTATTTTAGTATTGTCTCATTGTAAACCAGAAAACAGTTTAATTCTTTGGAAATTCATCTTTAAAAAGTATATAAGTTGTTAAAAGGACAGAATATATGTTTTCTTCAAAATTCCTTTAACTACTAACTATTTTCACATTCTCCACATTCCATACTAGAAAGATACAAAACATCAGCTGTTTGCAAGTTATGTAATTCTGCAATAGATGCTGTTTCCCATGAGGTGTTACATATTGAGGATTTGATGGAAAAATAGCCACATTCTGGTAGAGGATAACACTCTGAAACATCTGTAATCATTCCTCAAGAGTAAGCTCTTGTTCATTAGAATAAGCTATTATTCATCTTTTATTTAATTGTGAAAATACCATACATAGGAGTTACAATTACTTGGGAAAAATAACGAGTACATTTCTTATCCAGAATTGTTGCATTCTCCTTTGTTTCTCCTTCCCATCCCTTCCCATTATCCCTCCCGGTCCCCCCACCACCACTCTACTCGATCATGCCTCCACCAAAGTTGTAAAGTTCGTTTTTGGCAATAACGATTTGTACATTTCATTGTTGCAATAGGTCCACCAGTATCCCTATGTAAATGAATTATTTTTCCCTTCCCCTCCACAAATTATGCCAACATAAAATAAAGTGAAAGCAGGGGTTATACAATGGAAGAGGGACATACAAAGCAACAAAGAAATCATCTTAAAAACATGTTAGAGACAGTTGGATGAAAGAAGAAAGATTGAATACTTATTTTGGGGTTCATTTCCATAACATCAACTTATCTGATCTTTTCTGCTTGACTCAGACGTACACTGGTTATTGCAAATAAGGGAAACCATGAGACCTACCTTTCTTTGGGCCTGGCTCACTTCTCTTATAATTTTTCATAGGCTTTCCATTTCCTAACAAATGGAGTAATGCCATTCTTTCTGAAGGAGGCATAGAATTCCATTCTGTGTATATATATATATATATATATATATATATATATATATTATATATAACATATATAATATATATAATATATATATTTATATATATAATATATATATATTATATATATATATAATATATATACCGTATTTTCTTGATTCATTCACCAATTGAAGGGAATCTGGGTTGGTTCCATATCTTAGCTATGGTATATAATGCTACAATAAACATAGTTGAGCTGGGAGTTTTAGTATGGTCTTGTTTATGATCATTTGGGTAAATGCCCACAAGTGGGATTGCTGGGTCATAGGGGAGCTCTAAGTGGAGATTTTTGGGAAGATCCTTCCTATTTTCTAAAGTGGTTGAACAAGTTTACACTCCAAACAAAAATGCATTATGGTTCCCTTCTGTCCATATCCCCAGTAGCATCTGTTGTTAATAGATTTCTTAATTATAGACATTCTTACCAGGGTGAGGTGATATCTCAATGTTGTTTTGATTTGAATTTCTTTTATAGTTAGAGAGGTGAGCATTTCTTCATATGTCTATTGGCCATCCCTCTTTCCTCTTCATAGAAGATTCTCTTTAAGTCTTTAGTCCGCTTATTTATTGGGCAGTTGTTTCTGTTAGGATTTGTTGTTGGGCGATTTAATTTTTTGAGTTACAGGTATATTTTAGATACAAGATCCTTGCCCGTTGTATGGCTAGTGAAAGAATAAGCTATCATTTCTATGAAAATCAATCCCAAGCTTTTATGCCATAATGTCATCTTAGCTCATCAATTTCCAACTTGTAAGCTGCACCTTTAAATTCCCTTAATTCACATCATTACTAGCTTATCACTATTGTTAGAAAATACTACAAGTCTGCTAATGTGATGACCTTCCAATTACGGAAAGAATACTGCACTAACTTTGATGCATCATTTTTCCCCTGTGGTATTCTTGAGATGAGAACAATTGGAAAATATTATTTATATTTATAGTTTTAAATATCTTAGATATTCTGGGGACTAAGATCTGAAGATTATGTTTCGAAGTCCACCTAGGTAGGAAGTTTTCTGAGATTCTTATATCTCCAATAACTGTTCAGAAAAAGCTAGACCAAAGTGTCACTGCCATTCAGTGGTAGATCATTAGAACTGAGCAACAAAAAGACTCAAGGACACCGTGCAGGCCAAACTCAAGCCTTAGGACCAAACAAAACAAAAAAACAAACCCATAACTAGCATTTTTCTTATTGTATATAGAGTCATGTAAATAAGGAAATTTCTTCCTGTGTTACATATTGGTAGAAGAACCAGGATTTCAAACAAATAATCCCTTCATACCATGTTATAACAAATCCTGAAATATTACTATTTTTCTAAATTTATAAATTAATATCCATGTGTTGGAAACTCTGTCTAGATTCTTCACATTATTAATTCTTACATGAACTATTTAAATTATCTATTAACTAAGTTTTAATTTTAACTCTCTTAAAAGAATATTCTAGGCAAACAGCATGCCAGAATCATTTTTGAATTTGTAAGTTAAATCTGATACTTAAAAAGAATTTTGTAGTGTCCTATAAAATACCCAATTACAAAAAAACCCAAAATATTTATTTAAATCTATATTCTAATTAAGGAAGATCTACAAAGTCCTACATTAGATGAACTTTGCTATTTCTCTGGGCTTCAGCTTCTGTAATCCATAATTTATTTAAATACAACAGAAGGGTCCTTATGTTTTCCCAATTTGGTTTGTAACCACGAGCGATATTACATCTACAAATATTCACTAATGAAGATTTCATTTAAAACACAAATGAGGATTATATATGAATTGCATTTCAATAGGAAACTTGACTTCTCAAAACATAATGACAAAATTAACCCAAACTTCCAACTCTGTATCCCTTTCTTGTTGTTTGGTTTATTTTTATACTACCTTTTCCAGGGAAGGTATCAGTATATAATTCCAATCTGTAATCTCCTGTCTCAGTCTGACTGCTAGAATTCCAGGCTTGTAGTATCTTGCCCTTCCATAGTTTGCTGTTTGTATTTAATCTAGATACAGAGTAGCAATTCTGAACTTCTCTTATGATCTTATCCACTAGAATGACTGTTCAAGCTGTACGTATTATTTCAAAGATATTCTAACATTGGACACAGCATATGAATATTTTCAGATGCACCGGCAGTGGTCTCTGATTGATTCCTCTTTGGATCTGATACCTTTAATAACCATTATCCGAATTTCTGACTATCTTTGCTCCCTACCTATGTAATATTCTCAAACTTTTTGGAGAACAGTTCACATGAGGACTTTCTAGCATTAAAAATTATCGGTTGATTCCAGTCTTACTCAGGACATATTTTACACTGTTTTCTAACATTTCTACACATTCTGAGTTGTATCATTTGTGTATGTGTGTTTGCACATATAAAGTCCCTCTGTGTGTATGTGTAGGTTTGTATTACGTAAGTAAAAGCCTCAAGCTCTTATGCTTTTTTTTTGTTTTGTTTTTGGGTCCAGTCATGGGGCCTGAACTCTGGGCCTGGGCACAGTCCCTCAGCTCTTCAGCTCAAGGCTAGTGCTCTACCACTTGAGCCACAGCACCACTTACAGCTTTTTTATTTTGCTTATGTAGTACTGAGGAATCAAACCAAGGGACTCAGGCATGCAAGGCAACACTCTGCCACTGAGCCACCTTCCCAGGCCGCCTCAAGCTCTTATTAAGCAATCTTGCTCATCACTAGTTTTCCATCACTTGAACCATTCTTCCAAAGCAGCTTTGGAGTGGTTAATTATAGGTAGTGTCTCAAAGAATGTTCTACCAATGCTGCCTGCAAACTGCATTTCCTATCCCCCTTTACATACTTATGTTTAATTTTTCCAGGAGTATCAATTTTTAAAATGTGAATGTGAAGTGTAAGTTGTAGCCCCTGATTTTAAACCCCAGAATTCATACAAATAAAGATGTTCATACACATTACATATCCTGAGTGTACATATTTCAAAATGATATCTTAAACCGGGTGTCAGTGGCTCCTGCTTGTAATCCTATCTATGCAAAAGACTGAGTTTGGGAATTGGAGTTGAAAGCCATCTCGGATACAAAAGTCCTTGAGACTTGTTTTTTTATAATTTTGTTTTTTATTTTTGTTTTTGTTTTCCCTTGGTCAGTCGTTGGCCTTGAACTCTGGGCTTGAGCACTGCCCCTCAGCTCTTCACCTTGAGGCATCACTCTACCACTTGAGCCTCAGTACTACTTCCGGTTTTCTAAGTGGTTTATTGGAGATAAGAGTTTCACAGACTTTCCTGCCCTGACAGCCTTTGGACTGACATCCTTACTTCTCAGCCTCCTAAGTAGCTAGGATTGGAGGCGTGAGCCACCGGTGCCCAGGTCCATGAGACTCTTATCTGCAATTAATCACAAGAAACCTGGAAGTGGCACTGTGGCTCAAATGGTAGAACTTTGGCCTTGAGCTGCAGAGCTGAGGGACAACATCTAAGCCCAGACTTCAGGCCCCAGAACCAACAAAAGAATAGAAAAGGAAAGAGATGAAAAGGAAAGGAAAGGAAATGTGATCTTTGTCACCAACTCACTGCTAGTATAATCCTGGTTTTCTCAATATGATCTTTTTTCCAGTTAATCCATGCTCTTATATCTGACTTGCTTTGGAACAAGAATTATTCTTCCTTCCTACTTTTTACCAATTTGTGTGATTAGCCACCATGATTTAGAGCCAGGAGATGAAAGAGGGTGGCTTCATCCTTCATGTTACACTTAGGAATGCTTTCTCTATATCACTCCCATAGATGAACATACTGGCCTTGGCTTTACTGTTTCAATGTTGTCTTATGTATAGAGTCTTCTATAGTGTATTGAACCCTCATACTAAAAGAGAGTACTTCTCTTTCTTTTATTCCTCTTGTTCCCCTACTGTTAACTCGCGTACACAGGAAATAATGCACAACACACACACTCACACACACACACACACACACACACACACACACACACTTTTCTGAGAATCTTCTTCCTAGTTAAAATTGGCCTTAATTTACGGAGCACTTACAATATTTGAACTCAATGTACTCCTGGTTAATGTTTTTATAAGCCATTTAAATTTCATATTTTCTCTTTACTAAGTTGTCTCTGAAACACATGTTATCTCATATCCAAAGACATCCTTGTGCTATTTCAGTGAAGCAAGAAACCTTTCATTGTATATTAATATGTTTAAAAGAGCAGCACCATAGATTCTTATTGGAAGTAAATGGAAGGAACAGTTACTGGAAGTGGAAACTGATCAAGGAGAGGAATTGAACATAGAGGATGACAAAGTTCAAGGTAATTTGTGCTCTCGTTTTTACTGTACAAGAAAGGAATCGAAGGCTTAAAGGAAACTTGGTTCCTGACTTGTTTGAGTGTGTTCATTACTCATATAAAACTTGTCTGTTAACTTCTAGTTGACAGTTTTACAAAAGGAAACTTTATGCAATTTGAAGGCCAACATTGAAAAAAAGGAAATAACTTTGTTTTCAAAGTGTTCTACTGCAGAGAAACAAAAACATGGAGGTTTTAAAGTGACTTTTGGGTGGATATTTCACTCCTGAAATGATTCTCTTGTGGCAGGAATCAGTTATTAATTCCTATAGTCTGGCCTTGGGTTCACTATAGCAACAAGGATTCCAAAAAAGCAGGATCCAAGGAATATAATTCACACAAGGAGAATGTTCTCAGACCAGTACTGCTTTAAGAAGGGTCACAAAGATATATTTGGGGGGGGGTTGTTTTTGTTTTTGTTTCATTGTTTAGTTTGTGCTGGTTCTGGGTCCTAAACTCAGACTCTGGACCCTGTTCTGGAAAAGTTGACTTCTCTGTCCACCTGCCCCCAAAGCTAATACTCTACTGCTTAAGCCACAACTCCACTTATTGTTTTTTGGTTTTAATTACAAGTATGAATTTGAAAAGCTCTCCATCCTGAGTTGGCTGTGAAATGAGATAATAACTAGAGCAAGTGACACCAATTGTATCAAGAGTTCTGTTTTGAACTGAGAAATATTAGTAGAAATTTATTATAAAACTAATATTTAACAATTTGTGAAAGAGAATATGTCCAGCAAAGAAGCCATAGCTTTAACTCAGCAAAAGTAGGTGCACTAAACTATTTTTTTTTCTGCTTGGGAAGATTACTATTGACATCATAGTTTCCCTTGGGGATATCCAAACTCATATTTTCTTTTTTAAATTTTTGTTCTTGGGGCTTGAACTCTGGTCCTGGGCATTATCCCTCAACTCTTCAGCTCAAAATGATTGCTCTATCACTTTATGTATCTCACTGCTGCCAGTTTTCTGGTGCTTACTTAATTGAAGATAAGATTCTCATGGACTTTTCTTCCCAGGGTGACTTTGAACCTCAATCCTCTGGTCTCAGCTTCCTGATTAGCTAGGATTACAGACATGAGTCCCTGTCACCCAGCTCATATTTGCATTTGTGTTTATTTAAAGACACTATGTAGACAAATTATGGAAATTTGAATGAAATAATGACATTGAACCTATTCAGAATAATTGAAATAGCAACAAATATGTCCTCTTATTCGGTGTTACCTTAATGACTGATTAGCTATGGGACCCGTACATTATCATCCTCTGCCTACTAGATAGGTGGGCTTTATATCAGAAAATGTTCATAGACAAATAGAGAAAGACTGAGATTTTTAGAAAGCAAAAGTGATTGGGTATGAAAGATCAGCATAGAAGGAGATATAACTTGGTAAACAGAGGTTAAGAACTAGCATAAGAAATTTAGAATACTAAATGCAAAGAGGAATAAGCCTAGATGAATAAGACTAATTCTTTAATATCCAAAAATGGCTCCATGGAACATTTTCTGGTATACCTTACTTACTATCATTTATTCCTTCAATCTGGAATTATTCTTACTCTTTTTTCATAATTATTAACTACCTTCTGGGTGTTTGGTGCTGTGCCTGACCAAAAAGATTTCTAAATCTCACTGCGATTAACATTTTCATTTTAATTAGAAGTGACTAATCAAAAACCTGTAATCTTTGGATTTCTCGGATTAATCTTCACCTATTCTCTAAGCACATTCCTGGCATTAATTGCCATGATCTAATGAACAATACTTTTTTTTTTTTCAACACAGTATCCTAATATAGGTAAGCACATGAATTAGGGACTTTTGTCAGTTATCAATATGGATGGAGCAATTATATATTCCAAATATGGGTTCTTTATTTTGCATTTACTATTTAAATGACCTTTTTCTGCCAGTCCTGGGTTTTGAATTCAGGGCTTTTTTCTCTCTCAAGGCTAGCAATCTACCACTTGAACAACAGCACCACTACCAGTGTTATTTTTTCTGTTTATGTTGTACTGAGGAATTGAACTCACGGTTCCATGCATGCTAGGCAATCACTGTAGAATGAAGCCACATTTCCAGAGCCCTAAATGAATTTCTTAAGATGGTATTGCATTTTCATTCCATTACACGGTATCACAGTTTTGTCCAGGTGCTGAAAAGGAAGTAGAAAACAATACTAAGTCCAGTCACATCACTAAGAAAGTACAGTTAAGACCTTCAGGACTCACAGATCTATTTCATGTAGCATTATTATGTAAAACAGCAAACACAATCAGCTCCAACATTCATACCATTCTGCTTACACTTTCAAGGTCAAGAGCCAAATACCTATGCCTTTTTTTTTTTGTTGAGCGTGTTTTCTAGGAAGGAAAGAGGAGGAGGTGGAAGGCGATAGTGGAAAAATAGATGTATTAGCTTACTCTCCACGTATTTCGCATTTTAAAAAGTGCTACTGATTAACTCCCATTGCTATCTAATTGACTATGCTCTCTGCACAAAATGTAGATAAATGTAGAAATTTATTCTTGTGGATAATAACATATAGTTAACAAAATATATTTATATAAAATAAAAGATACTACATTAAAAAGTATGAAGTTCTTCTCCTAGGATTGAAAAGATTGCTCCAGTTTTCTTTGAGATGTTATGAACTCAGTATCACAATATTCTCTAATTCCTGTAACATCCAAGGCATGAAAACATGATTTGAAATTCTAATAGTTTTATAAACAAAGGTACATCATAGCTTCCTTCCTGCAGAGACATGTGATAGAAAGTATTGTTGATTGTATTATATTTTTTAATTTTAATTTTAATTTTTTGTGAATATACTATACAGAGGGATTACAATTACATGGGCACGATAATGAGTACATTTCTTATCAAGAATTGCAGCCTCCTCATTCTTTACCCTTCACATCCCTTCCCAGACTCCCCCCGCCCTCCCACCCAACCATCCATCTTCCCCCCCCCCACCCCGCACCAAAATTGTAAAGTTCGTTTTCGACAGGACAGCTTGTACTTCTCATAGTTGCAACGGGTCCACCTGTATCCTTATTTAAACATGTTTTTCCCCATCTCCTCCACAAATTATACCGACATCAAATATAGTGAAAGCTGGGGTTATAATGTGAGGGAGGGACATACAAAGCAACAAAGAAATAATCTTATAATTGCGTTAGAAACAAATGAATGAAAGAAAAAATCATTTAAATACATATCTAAGGGTTCATTTTCCTAATATCACATTATCTGACCTTTTCTGCTTGACTCATACATATACTAGAGATTGCAAATAAGGGAAACCATGGGACCTATGTTCCTTTGGGCTTGGCTTACTGCACTTAATATAATTTTTTCCAAGCCTTTCCATTTCCTATCAAATGGGGAAATGTCATTCTTTCTGATGGAGGCATAGAATTCCGTTGTGTATATATACCACATTTTCTTGATCCATTCATCTACTGAGGGGGATCTAGGTTGGTTCCATATCTTAGCTATGGTAAATAATGCTGCAATAAACATATTTGTGCTGGTAGCTTTAGTGTGGTCTTCTTTGTAAATATTTGGGTAAATGCCCGAAAGTGAGATTGCTGGGTCATAGGGGAGCTCTATGTGAAGTCTTTTCAGGAACCTCCATACTGCTTTCCAAAGTGGTTGAACAAGTTTACACTCCCACCAACAATGAAGTAAGGTTCCCTTCTGTACACATCCCCTCCAGCATCTTGTTGATTGTATTATAATAATCTCCTTTTTTCTCTTTTTCTGAAGTGTTACATATCCTTGCAAATAACTGTATGACCTACATCAGCTTCCTGTAAGTGAGATTTCCCTCTAATCTGGAATGTCAAGATAGGCCATGTGACTTACTTCAGCTTACAAAATTGAACCAGAAGCAAGCGCTGAAAAACTATTTCTAGAGGAAGATTATATCCCATTGTCTGTTCCTAACAGATGATTGTTTTCCCATATCTATAAAAATAGCTTATTTTGTGGCTCCAGTTGTACAGTGCTAGCCTGGAGCTGAAGTGCTGAGGGGCAGTTCCCAGGCTCAGAGTTCCGGCCCACGACTGGACCCAAAATTTAAAAAAAAACGCAAATAAAATAGCATATTTCCAGAGGAAGTCTTCCTTCAAATTATATACTGGAAGATTAAAGCATGTGAAATAAAGGCAAAACTCAAATGCAGCCTCATATAACACAGCATAAACTAAGCTAATATTAGAACATAATATTAAGATGTTAGTTTCTAACCATCCTTGTATACCTTCATAAGAATTGACTATAGAACACCAGAATTTAACAAATTCTAAACAAGAAGTAAACAAATATATAAAATTTCCTGCTTGATGGTATTACATGTTTTCTATCAATAAGCATTCTCCATGTGGTCACTTGTATGTGGGGTTATCTTTTCTATAGATGAGTTTAAGCACTCTTGAGCATGATATCTAATATCCACAATCATTATTCAGACATTGTGAGTGAGATGTGGAGAAACAAAATGCCTACATTTCTCCATCATATTCATTTTCTCCTTTTTCTAATATGAATTTTCATCCTTTCTCCAAAATCTCCTATTAATAAAGGATGAATGACTCATTGTGGATATTAAGCAAAAGGCATCCATGCAAGAATTTCATTCTTTTAGAAATCGCTTAAATAAATCACAGTGGCTCATAGAAGAATAAAACCATGATATTCTTTCCTTCTCTGATTTCCACCATAGTGTCTGAACATGACTCTAAATATCTAATAAACCATTTGCTTTGGCTAAGGTTTTAAAAAGAATAAAGAGGAATTTTTTGTTTGCTTTTGAGAGATCTGAAATAATGTTGCAATAACATTTTGTGTTGAGAGGCTAAATTTTATCAGAATCTAAACAGAATGAAAAATAGATGATTTTAAGAAAAATAGCTTGTAGGAACATTTTGAACGTGACATATACAAAGAGACTTTTTTTCTTTTCCTCTCCATACTGATTCAACTTCAATAAGCAGTTCAAATAATTCAAATAATTATGTTTCATTCAGAAATAGATTATGCACAAGAAAGAAAAAAGAGAACAAGTATTGGGTGATGAATTCTTTAAAAATAGCAGTCAAATAAAGATACACCATATTATCTAAAACAGCAGTCAGATGCTCTTGAAAAGAGAAACTTTTTAAACAGAGTGTATAAAAAGTGAAAGTCCAGAATTGTTTCAGGAACTGCTCTCTGGTATTTAAAGTTTCTAAGAGGTGACAATGTTTTTTTTTTTTTTTTTTTTTTTTGTGATTTTACTTATTTATTTTTTATTGTGAAAATACTGTACGGAGGGGTTACAATTACATGGGCAAGCTGATGAGTACATTTCTTTCTTTTTTTTTTTTTTTTTTTTTAATTTAATTTTATTTTATTTGAGAACATACTGTCCAGAGGGGTTACAATTACATGGGCAGGATAATGCATACATTTCTTACCAAGCATTGCAGCCTCCTCCTTTGTTTACCCTTCACCTCCCTTCCCAGCCTCCCCCCTCCCTCCCACCCAATCATACCACCCCTCCCCCCCCCCCCGACATTGTAAAGCTGGTTTTGACATGACATTTTGTACTTCTCATTGTTGCAACAGGTCCACCTGAATCCTTAAACGACTTGTTTGTCCCCATCTCCTCCACATGTTATACTGACATCAAATATAGTGAAAGCGGGGGTTACACTGTGGGGGAGGGACATACAAAGCAACAAAGAGATAATATTATTAATGCGTTAGAAACACATGCATGAAAGAAACAAAAACATTAAAATACATATTTGAGGTTTCGTTTTCCTAACATCACATTATTTGACTTTTTCCGCTTGACTCATACCTATACTAGATATTGCAAATAAGGGAAACCATGGGACCTATGTTTCTTTGGGCCTGGCTTACTTCACTTAATATAATTTTTTCCAAGCCTTTCCATTTCCTAACAAATGGGGAAATGTCATTCTTTCTGATGGAGGCATAGAATTCCATTGTGTATATATACCACATCTTCTTGATCCATTCATCTACTGAGGGGCATCTGGGTTGGTTCCATGTCTTAGCTATGGTAAATAATGCTGCAATAAACATAGTTGTGCTGGTAGCTTTAGTGTGGCCTTGTTTGTGATCATTTGGGTAAATGCCCAAAAGTGGGATTGCTGGGTCATTGGGGAGCTCTATGTGGAGTCTTTTGAGGAACCTCCATACTGCTTTCCAAAGTGGTTGAACAAGTTTACATTCCCACCAACAATGAAGTAAGGTTCCTTTCTGTCCACATCCCCTCCAGCATCTGTTGTTGTTAGAGTTCTTGATTTTTGCTGTTCTAACTGGAGTGAGGTGATATCTCAATGTTGTTTTGATTTGCATTTCTTTTATGGCTAGGGATGTTGAACATTTCTTCATGTGTCTATTGGCCATCCTTCTTTCTTCTTCAGAGAAGCTTCTCTTTAAGTCTTTCGCCCACTTACTTATTGGGCAGTTGTTTCTTTGAGGATTTGTTGTTGGGTGGTTTAATTTTTTGAGTTCCAAGTATATTTTAGATATGAGACCCTTGTCCGTTGTATGGCTAGTAAAGATCTTCTCCCAGTCCGTGGGCTTTCTATTGATCTTGCTAGCTATGTCATTTGCCCTGCAGAAGCTCTGCAACCTTATACAATCCCATTTGTCCAGCCTTTCTTTGATTTGTTGTGTTTCCGGGTCTTTATTCAGAAAATTTCGGCCTGTGCCAAGGAGACCCAGGGTTTCTCCTATTCCATCCTGTAATGTTTTCAGAGTGTCTGCTTTGAGTTCAAGGTCTCTGATCCATTTGGAGTTGATTCTGGTGCAGGGTGATATATAAGGATCTAGCTTTAGTTTTCTACATGTAGTTAACCAGTTTTGCCAGCACCATTTACTGAAGAGGCTGTCTGTCTTCCATTCTATTGTTTTAGCTCCCTTATCGAAGATTAGATGGCTATAGGTCTGTAGGTTCATTTCTGGGTTTTCAATTCTATTCCATTGGTCCTGAGGTCTGTTCTTATGCCAATACCAAGCTGTTTTGATTACTATGGCTTTATAGTAGAGTTTGAAATTTGGTACTGATATTCCTCCAGCAGTGTTCTTTCCGTTGAGGAGCGTTTTTGCTATTCGGGGTCTTTTATTGTTCCATATGAATTTTTGGATTGCCTCTTCTATTTCCTTGAAGAATGAGGGTGGAATTTTGATAGGTATTGCGTTGAATTTGTAGATAGCCTTGGGGAGTATTGCCATTTTCACGATGTTAATCTTTCCAATCCAGGAGCATGGGAGGTTTTGCCATTTTTTAAGTTCTGTGTTGATTTCCTTTTTCAAGATTTTAAAGTTTTCATCATAGAGGTCCTTCACTTCTTTAGTTAAGTTAATTCCTAGGTATTTTATTTTTTGTGGGGCTATTACAAATGGAGTTGCTTTCCTAATTTCAGCCACACTTTTCTCATTGTTGGCATACAGAAAAGCCATGGATTTTGGGGGGTTAATTTTATAACCTGCTACTTTGCCAAAGTTTTGAATCAGCTTGAGTAATTTGGGAGTGGAGTCTATGGGATTCTTTAAATACAAGATCATGTCATCTGCAAAGAGGGAGAGTTTTATTTCTTCTTTCCCTATTTGGATCCCCTTTATGTCTGCATCTTGTCTTATTGCTGTAGCTAGGCATTCTAATACTAGATTGAAGAGAAGTGGAGAGAGTGGGCATCCTTGTCTTGTTCCTGAGTTAAGAGGAAATGGCTTTAGTTTTTCACCATTGAGTATAATGCAGGCTGTAGGTTTGTCATATACAGCCTTTATTGTATTGAGGAATGTTCCATGGATTCCTAATTTTTTCAAAACCTTCATCATAAAGGGGTGTTGGATCTTGTCGAATGCTTTTTCTGCGTCTATTGAGATAACCATGTGGTTCTTATTCTTGCTCCTGTTGATGTGATGAATAATATTAATTGATTTGCGTATATTGAACCAGCTTTGCATCCCTGAAATGAATCCTGTTTGATCGTGGTGTATGATTTTTTGGATGAATTGTTGAAGTCGGTTGGCCAAAATTTTGTTGAGAAGTTTTGCATCAATGTTCATCAAAGAAATGGGTCTATAGTTCTCTTTCTTTGATGAGTCCCTGCCTGGTTTTGGGATGAGGGTTATGATGGCTTCATAGAATGTGTTCGGTAGTGAGCTTTCTCTTTCAATTTCATTGAAGAGTTGGAGGAGAATTGGTGTGAGCTCTGCTTTGAAGGCCTTGTAAAATTCCGCTGTAAAACCATCTTGTCCTGGACTCTTCTTAGCTGGGAGGTCTCTTATTGCTGTTTCTATTTCAATGCTTGATATGGGCCTGTTAAGATAGTTTACCTCATCTTGGTTTAGTTTTGGCATGTCAATATTTGCTAGGAAGAGGTCCATTTCTGTCAAGTTCTCAAACTTATTAGCATAAAGTTTTGAGAAGTATTCCCTTATAATGTTCTGAATCTTGCTTGTTTCCGTGGTGATGTTTCCATTCTCATCTCTGAGTTTATTAATTTGGGTGTGTTCTCTTCTTTTTCTGATAAGATTTGCTAAGGGTCTGTCAATTTTGTTGAGTTTTTCGAAGAACCAACTCTTTGTTTTGTTGATTCTTTCTATAGTTTTTTTGGATTCTAATTCATTTAATTCTGATTTAATTTTGATTATTTCTTTCCGTCTACTGGATTGGGGTTTATCTTGCTGCTCTTTTTCAAGGAGGTTTAGATGTGTCATTAAATTGTTAGTTTCAGATCTTTCCAATTTGTTGATGTAGGAGCTCAGAGCTATAAACTTGCCTCTGAGTACTGCCTTTGCTGTGTCCCAGAGGAGCTGGTATTTTGTGTGTTCATTTTTGTTGAATAGCATGAACATTTGAATTTCCTTTCTAATCTCTTCCATGACCCACTCATGATTCAGTAGTGTGTTGTTCAGCCTCCATGTGATACCGGACTTTCTTTGGTGGCTTTTGGTGTTGAGTTCTAACTTTATTCCCTTGTGGTCAGAGAGAATGCAAGGTATAACTTCAATGTTTCTGAATTTAGACAAGTTTGCTTTGTGGCCTAAAATGTGGTCTATTTTAGAAAACGTTCCATGTGCTGCTGAGAAAAACGTGTATTCTGATGCTGCTGGGTGAAATGTTCGGTAAATGTCTGTTAAGTCTAGTTGATCTATGCAGCTGTTTAGATCTGCGGTTTCTCTGTTGAGTTTTTGCCGAGTTGATCTCTCTAGTGGGGAGAGTGGTGTGTTAAAATCCCCAACGATTAATGTCTTTGGATCTATATGGGATTTGAGGGAAAGTAGTGTTTCTTTGATAAATTTGGGTGCTCCATTGTTTGGCGAATAGATATTTAGAATTGTAATATCCTCCTGAAGGAGAGATCCTTTAATTAGTATGTAGCGACCTTCTTTATCTCTTTTCACGAATTTTAATTTGAAGTCTATTTTATCTGATATTAGGATTGCAACTCCCGCCTGTTTATGCGGTCCGTTTGCTTGGTAGATTTTGTTCCAGCCTTTAACATTGAAAATGTGTTTGTTTTTACGGGCAAGATGTGACTCCTGCAGGCAGCAGATAGAAGGGTCTTGTTTTTTAATCCAACTAGACAGTCTATGTCGCTTAATTGGAGAGTTCAGTCCGTTAACATTAAGAGATAGGACTGAGAGGTATTTGGGAGTTCCTGCCATGTTATCTACCTTCTTGGGGGCTCCGAAAACTGGGTTCTTCCTATGGTTCTTGGATTCTCAGTTTGGGTGCAGTTTCTTGGCCTTTATTGCGGTCTTGTTGGTTTTCTATGTGTAGGACATCTTTAAGAATCTTTTGTAGGGCTGGTTTGGTGGAGATGTATTGTTTCAATTTTTCTTTGCTATGGAAGGTTTTTATTTGGCCTTCAGTTATGAAGGAGAGTTTAGCTGGGTACAGTATTCTTGGTTGATAGTTGTTTGTTTTTAGGGCATGGCATACATCATTCCAGGCTCTTCTTGCTTTGATTGTCTCTGCTGAGAAATCTGAGGTGATTCTAATTGGTTTCCCTTTATAAGTGATTACCCTTTTCTCTCTGACAGCTTTAAGGATCTTTTCCTTGTTCTGAGTTGATCCTGTGTGGATTATAATGTGACGGTGGGATGTCCTATTCTGGTCTGGTCTATTTGGGGTTCTAAAGGCTTCTTGTATCTGGACAGGCCTATCTTTTTGCATGTTTGGGAAGTTCTCTGCTAGGATCCTGTTAAACAGATTTCCTAGACCATTAACTTCTGTTTCTAGGTGCTCCTCTACACCCATTATCCTTAGATTAGGCCTTCTGATGGTGTCTTCCAGGTGTTGGATAGATCTATCATATTTCTTGGACTTGTCTTGGATGGTTGTATGTTCTTTCTCTATAATATCTAGGCTGTCTTCAATCCCTGAGATTCGATCTTCTGCATGTTCTAACCTGCTGTCAAGACTCTCTACTTTGTTTTTTATCTCTTTTCCTTCTAGTTGGTCAGCTTTGATGGCTTCAAGTTCTTTGTTGAAGCTCTGTTTTAGGTCTTGTATGAATTTCTTTACTTCCTTAATTTGGTGTTCAGTGTTTGTCCTCAAATCACTTAGTTGATTGGTTATGGTTTCTTTGGGCTCCCATTCCTTCTGTTGGGTTCCATTCAGCATTCCCTTTGTGGTCTCCCTGACTTCCTTCATCTCTTTGTTAATGGATTCCATGAATGCCTTTAGTGATCTTTGTGTGTTCTCTACCTGGTCTCTCAATTCCTGTATTACTCTTTGATTAGCTTCCTCCCGTTCGCGGGATTCCTGCAGATCTCTTTGAGTGTTCTCTGCCTGCTCACGCCATTCCTCCCTTTCTCTTTGAGTATTCTCAAGTTGTTCACGCAAATCCTCTATCAGTTTTTGAGTAGCGTCCTCACGCTTATGATATTCCTGTATAAACTTCTGGGATGCCTCCTCTCTCTCCCTATCACGCTCATACAGAGTCCTTTGTGCGTTGTCAAACTTTTCATTTATCATGTTTGCCAGCAGTGTTTGTAGAGCTGTTTGGGAACTCTCCTCTGGATTATTCATTATCTGTTCTAACCCCTGATTATCAGGATTGGGAGTTGAGATACCCGAATTTGCCATTTTTCTTGTGTTTTTCCGGCTTACTCTGCCCATTTGAGATGAAGATAGCACCAGTTTTGTGCTAGAACACTATCTTAAGGCAACCATCAACCAAAGTTTGCATTTGTACAGTCAATAGTCTACAGATACAATCTAGTTCAACAGATACATCTATTCGACATCAAACAACTATATGTTAAAGGACTTTGAACCGCAGAGAAGAATTTGGAAAACCAGAAATTATTAGGGTTAGGGAGAGATGTGGGTAAAAAATAGGAATAGATTGGTGTGGGAAGGCACAGGGAGAGTTAACTATGTCCTAATCACAATGCAGGAAATAGGTTGGGTAGGATGTAAGTAGAGAGAGAGAGAAAAGGGAAGAAAGGGAAAGGGGAATGAAAAGAGACCAGAAAAAAAATAGAGACGTAAAAATTAATGTTATTTTAGAGATTAAAAGACCATCTATTTATAGAGGGATATGAATATGTTGAGAGAAAGGGAGGGACATAGAGGAGATGAGAAAAACTTTTAAAAAATGCTTAAAATATTATATAGGTATAAAGAGGTAGTACTGTTATTAATGAATTTAAGTCTCAGAGGTTTTGAATTGAGTAATAAGTTTGTGGATTAAGTGTGTACACAATGGGGGATAGGGTCTACTGGTTAACTACGGGTTTATCTGAGGATGTGCAGGACAAGAGTTAAGTCACATAAAGGTGAACAAAGAGGAAAAGTTGGAAAGGATAGGAAAGTGAGAAGAAAAGATCAGAAGTTCAGTAGAGCTAGAAAAAAAACAAAAACAAAAAGATAATTAAGAATGAATGAAAAAGAGAAAGAAGACAAGAAAAGAAAAGAAAACACACATTCACGTATTCCTAAAATAAAAATTATAAGAGGAGAAAAAAAAAATTAATGGAAAACAATTATTTTTTCAGAAGAGGCAAAAATTAAAGATTAATAAAAGTTTTAGAAAAGCAAAAAAAAAAATTTTTATATATATATAAGGTAACAAAAAACGAAAAAAAAACAAAACAAGAAAAAGAAAAAAAGAAAAGAAGAAGAAGAAGAAAAAAAAAGTTCTTTGATTTTTTTTTTTTTTTTTTTTTTTGGGAGGGGTGGGAAGAGTCCTGTATCTCCCTTTTGTCTGTAACCAGAGTCTGGTTGGAGTCTCTGGTCAGCTTGAGGTCCTGTGGCTTGATTGGTTTCTTAAGTCAGTTTGTTGGAACAGGCAGAAAAATGCTCTGCTTTACCCAAGATTTTGAGATCCCCCTCCCAGGTTAGTTTACTGGGAGGGTGATCTGCTTTGAGAATCACAAAAGAGGGGGATGCAGTGATGAGGCTAGGTTCTGGGTAGAGTTGAGGTCTTTCAAGGAACAGTAGCTTTTCCCTGGGGCTATTTTGTGAAAAAAAAAAACTCACAGCACCCAGCCTGGAGCCATTCTCAGGGTTTCTGTTTTTCAATTGATTGTGGTGGCTGCTAGAGGGAGGGGCAGCCTCTGGCTCTGGCCACCCAGCGAGGAGAGCCACTCCAATGGCTGGTGCCTGAGCTGGGCGACCCCTCCCTGGATGGAACTGAGTCTGTGAGGTCACCTCGCCGCCAAGTTCCCGTGAACTGCCAAATGACTAGCTCTATTCCAAGGCCTGAGCTGGAGCTAGCCGCTCCTCCGAGCTTTGTCGGTATCCAAGATGGAGATCACCAGTGCTGGTGGGGGGAGGGGTGGCCTTCCCTCCTCTGCTCCCAGAGGAGTGAGGAAGTGGGGCTTCTACTCACGGGGAGTCATGGATCTCGGGTCGTCTCTGGTCTGCAAAGTGCAGGATGAAGTTGTCCGCTCCTTGTCGGTTCTTGCTGGTGTTGAGTAGAATCCGCTCCACCGCTGCGTCTGGCTCCTTCGTCCCGGACTGCGTCTCAGGTATGCCTCCGCGGCGGTGGTCGCCGCTGCGACCCTGCCGCCGCAGCGGCAGCTGCTCAGATGTGTCTGCTTGGCTTCCCCTCTCTTGACTAATTCTCTGTCCTGTGATGGCACACTTGGTGTGATTCTCTGGCTTGGGACTGTTCACAGGAACTCTGAAACTGTTTTCTATGCAAGAGCTTGTTCAGATTCCAGCTTCTCCTCCGCCATCTTCCCGGAACTCTCTCGGTGACAATGTTTTAATCAGTATTATTTTCAGGGAATCATTTTAATTTTTTTGTTAAATTTCATTGGAAAAATAGGTTGTTCTAATCTAATGAAAGTATAACAGGGCAAGGTAGAAAGAATGCTACACATTCATTGTGGTAGGCAGAAAAGTACCTTCCCAAAACATCTATTGTCCCCAAATATGTAATCCCTCAAATGCAGATTTGGGTTATCAGTAAAACAATTACCCAAGGAATGCAAATTTGAATAATTATCACATGGAGGAACTATACTCAAAGGGGTAATTATATGTCTCAGATTTATTTGGAAAGGGCAATGATTGGGGCCTAACCATCAGAAAGGTGTAAAGATGGTACATTTGAAAATAAAGGAAAAGAGAACAACCAGGTTGTGAAATCGAAAATAAAGGAAAAGACAACAACCATATTATGAAATTTCTGGAAAGTGGAACAGAAAGTAAATGCCTTGTAAAGTTAGTTTTTCGACATTACGACTTGTACATGTCATTGTTGCAATCGGTTCACCTGTATCCCTCGTTAAATGAATTGTTTTTGCTATTCCCCTCCACAAATTATAACAACGTCAACTACAATTTTGGTGTTGGGGTTAGGAGCGAGTGTGGGGACGTAGGGAGAGTATGGGAAGGGTTGGGAAGGGGAAACAAAGAGGAGGAAACAATGCTTGATAAGAAATCTACTCGTTATTTTGCCCATGTAATTGTAACTCCTCTGTATGGTATTCTCACAACTAAAAAAAAAAAAAAAAAAGTAAATGCCTTTTCCCCTAGAATCATCTGAAAATATTTCAGCTCTGTTTGTGGCTAGATTTTAATATAGTGAGACTTCTTTTAGATATCAGTCCTTTAGAACTGTAAAATTATAAATATGGATAATAGCATCCATTAAACTTGCAGAAATTTGTTACAGCAGTCTTGGTTTAGTAAACTGAACTCAACTACACAGTTTTCCTGATACAACTACAGAGACACCACATATCCTAGTTTCTGAGAATAACTAAAAATTGCCACCAGTTTTGTACTCATGTATGATGTACATACTAAGGGCTTTGCATTAATGAAGTCTTGAAAGTCTAAAGAATATCTAAAATCAGCTCCCTATCTTTATTTCCACACTTGGGGATCACTAAGTACCAAAGACTAGGGTAGGAATATGGAAATGAAATCTGTCTCCAGATATAATATGTCGTTTTGAGTGACAGTTCCTAAAATAAAAAAAAAATTAAAACAGAAACAGAAATTCAATTTTTTATCCTTTCAGCCCTTCCAACAGAAATGAGAGAATCCAGTCAAGATACAACAATTCCAAGATGTTATTAGATATTATAGGATCAGCAGATGGAGAAAAGGAAGATAACATAAATGGGGCCCCTGAAACACCTACATTGACTGATATTGCTAGAAAATAGTTTCCTGTATGCTGTCTTTTATTTTTTAGGATTCTTTACACCACAACTTTCCTTCCTAAGGAAATGACTGTTTTTTAATATGCAAGAGTTTTCACTCTTTACACCAGCAACAAATATTGTTTCTAGATGTAAACAAGCATGATACTAAGAGTAATCAAGCCTATTTCTGTTGCTATAGCTGATAAATAATAATGATCTTGGGAAATAGTAAAAAAAATACTGAACTGTTTCATATCTTTCCTCTTCTCCAACATGAGAAATACTAGTCAAGATATGTAAAACATTAATAAATGATTTTTATATTTTGTTGTTTACATTAAAGCAAATACATATTTCCTCTTTGTAAGCCTGATCTTTGAAAGAGTCACACCCTCACATTTATTTTATAGACAAAATTTTACTGCTGTGATTTAGGTGCTTTCCTCCCTTTGAGTGTTGCTCTCTATTATGTTGGCAACTACATAGAAAAACAAGATAAATTTATTATGCTTATGTTAAAATTTTCAAAGTCATAATGTCTTCAAATGTTTTCGTTTCACTTCTTCACTGCTAATTAAAGTTTATTTGTTGTTCTTTAATGATAACAAAAAAGTCATATTTTACCGTATATTGTCAGTGAAATCAGGTGGGACTGTGATTGCTTTTTAATTGGTTTCAAGTATTTTCTTGGCTATTTTCATTATTGCCTTTGTTCCAGTCTTCTAATCAAGAACTGGTTAAATAAAAAAATTATCCTAAGGAATAAGATGTTAGCGAGGATAAAAAAAATACATGTATAACTAAAGAGTTTCATCTCTTAAGAGATTGAATGGCTCAGAAGACATTTTGCTATTACTGGCATGGTTAAGATGACTTCAATGTTTTAGATCTTAAATGAAGTGAAAAGCATGTGAAATGTGACAGTTGTTCCAAACAATGATTTTGGCTTTTACTTTCCTACTCCAATGAGATGAATGACTATTGTCAAAGAAAACCCTGACAAGGTTGGAGGGCATATCGATTTTAGCTTAGAAGGCTTAATGTTAGAAAGCCAAGGGAGATTCCTAAAACAGCACTGCCTATCACTTAACAATTATACTTATGGCATATAAACATATAAATGTGAATTTAGTGAGAATTGGTTGATTTACACAATTCACTGACAACTAAAATGGGAAAACACCTCTCTACATTTTTATAAACTAGTATATCTAGTGAGGATTTAAATTTTTTAGAATATATATTTTAACATTCATGTCAAAATATTAGTTTATTTTTAATTGTTTAATTTTAATTTTTTTAGTCATGGGGCTTGAAATCTGCGACTGGATCCTCTCCCTCAGCTTTTCAGCTTAAGGCTAGTGCTCTACCACTTAAGCCACTGCCAGGTTTTTGGTGGTTCTTTGGAGATAAGAGTCTCATGGACTTTCCAGCCTGGGACTTTCCAGACCTGAGCCCCTATAATAGCTAAGTTTAAAAGCATTAGACAATGGCCCTAGCTACATAATTGTTTTTTACATAGTTATGAAAAATTTAGTGGAAGTCCATACAATTATATGTTGTGTAATGATCAAACTATATCATATCCATTAGTTGCTTTAAGTAACATTACATCTTTAGGAGACTGCTCAAAAAACTTGTCTTTGGCTGGGTTGAAATATCTATTCTTAACTATAATCACTTTGCTTATTGTGGTATACAATCAATATATTTATTTTATTCATTGAAGTCTGCTAATTAAGGTATAAAAATGAATGTAAAGTGAAAGAAATTCATGTCCAATACTTGTTTTAAGAAAACAAATATACCTTTTGTTTTCAATTATATTTCTGTGGGAATGTGAAACATTAATTGGTTTAATGGTTAAAATTGATAACAGTTACATTATAACAAATTGATTCAAACTTGTTTTTGCAAATTACATACTTAACACAAATATAATTCCACATTCTTCTACTACATAATTAAAAGAACAGTAACACAAAGCTTGATGGTAGTGGCCTCTTGTGTAGAATCCTAGAAAATCAGGAGGATAAGACCTGAAGATTTTGGTTCAATGTCAGCCTAAACAGACAAAAATGTGAATACATCTCCAATTATCCCACAAGAAGAAAAATGTGAGGATATGGCTCAAAGAATAGAGTGTCATCATTCATTAGCAAAACAATCTAAGGAGACCATGAAACACTGAGTTTAAGCCCCACAAATGTGGCTCAGTGGTAGAGCACTTGCCTTGCATGCATGAGGCCCTGGGTTCGATTTCTCAGCACCACATTAGCAGAAAGAAAAAAGCCACAATTGGCGATGTTGTTAAAGGAGTAGAACTCTAGCTTTGAGTTGAAGAGCTGAGGGACATGGCCCAGACTCAATTCAGGCCCCATGATCAGACCACCCTCCCCCCCAAGACAAGTACTATGAACATCAGTAATGAAGCCAAAATAGTAGAAAAGATCATGAGAAATGTTTTGTAAATATATGGAAGATAAATTATTTCACAGAATTTTCATTCAGCTGACAGAAAAGACAAAGTTTCATTTGTACAATCTCATTCTACTGGTTTGTGTTGAAACCTGGCTATTAGATTACACATGAATGAGTAGATTGGATTAGCTGACATAGCAGAGATTGCCTGTGACTATGCACCATTCCATACTGCAAAAATCTCAAATCGTGCTTTTTAATTTAAATGAAACATCATGTTAGAGACTGTTCAGTCCATATAGGTCCTTATTTTGAGGCTTCAGACCAGTACTTTTGTTGATAAACATGCCTGATTTACTGCCCTTCCCTTGTGTAACTATACCTTCCTTAGCTGGCAACTAGCAAGGCTTCGCACTTCACTCCCTGCCTTAATCTCTCCTTTCTCGAGCTTCAAATCATTTCATATGTTATCTATGTCTTACCATCAGTGATTTTCTTAATAATCCCTGCTGGAAAACTCTTAAGTTCATGTAAACCCACTATATATATCCTAGTTATAAAAGCGAGTAAAGCTTTTGCATTGGCCGACACTCTCATGTGTAGGTTTGCTCTCTAGTAAATCTGTGCTACACAATCACTTTTTTTTTCCATGGCTTTAGGTTCCTCAAAAGACTTCACATAGAGCTCCCCTATGACCCAGCAATCCCACTTTTAGGCATTTACCCAAATGTTTACAAACAAGACCACACTAAAGCTACCAGCACAACAATGTTTATTGCAGCATTATTTACCATAGCTAAGATATAGATCCAAGCCGAATGCCCCTCAGTAGATGAATGGATCAAGAAAATGTGGTATATATACACAATGGAATTCTATGCCTCCATCAGAAAGAATGACATTTCCCCATTTGTTAGGAAATGGAAAGACTTGGAAAAAATTATATTAAGTGAAGTAAGCCAAGCCCAAAGAAACATAGGTCCTATGATTGCCTTATTTGCCATACCTAGTATATGTATGAGTCAAGCAGAAAAGGTTAGATAAGGTGATGTTAGGAAAATGAACCCTACCATATGTATTTTAAATGTTTTTTTTTCTTTCATGCACTTGTTTCTTATGCAATTGTAAGATTATTTCTTTGTTGCTTTGTATGTCCCTCCCCCACAGTATAACCCCTGCTTTCACTGTGTTTGATGTCTGTATAATTTGTGGAGGGGAAGGGGAAAATCAAGTCGTTTAATTAAGGATACAGGTGGACCTGTTGCAACAATGAGAAGTACAAGTTGTCATGTGGAAAACAAAATTTACAATTGTGGGGGGTGGGAAGAATTTGGTCAGGAAGGAGGCAGGATGGGAAGGGATGGGAATGTAAACAAAGGAGGAGGCTACAATATTTGATAATTAATGGACTCACTATCTTGCCCATGTAATTGTAACCCCGCTGTACAGTATTTTCACAATGAAAAAATTAAAATTAAAAAAAGGAAAAAAAAGAAATAAGTGAGCAATGTTAGAACAGGAGATGATCAAGTCAGCTCCCAGACCAACAGAGACTTTTCAACAATACCATATAAGGGCATAATTTTTGGGGGAAGCATGTTTTACTTACAAAGTAGCTACTCTATTTTAAATAGGAAAGTGAATAAATTTTTACTAAATTGGGAAGTTATTTCAAAAGTCATAATTTTTTGAATTATGTGAAAAAGTTTTAAGCAAAGACTTGATCTATTCTGGCCTTTTGTTGGTGAAGGTCCAAAGTGAAAACTCAAGTAACAATATACATAGAGACAAGAACCTACGTCAATTGGTTATTTTGGAATGCATGATGTGAAAAGAGAAGAGAACAAAGTGCAGAGGCAATCAATTTTCTATAGAGGATTCAGATTGTAAAAAATCTAGGGATGGCCGGCCACATAGACTCTTACCTGCAACTGTCTCATACATTGTAGTACTAAAGCAGCTACAGACAACCTGAAAGAGGATAAAGCTGCACATGGTAAAATGTATGAAAAGATATACATTCTCTATAGTTTATTATAATTAGTACTTTTGGTTATTTGTCTATTTTTTCCATCACTTAAAACCGTAGAAAAATATTCTTAGCTCCAGATCAAAGCACAATATAAATATCATAGACTACTATTTACAGATTCCTGGCCAAGAAAATTAACCTCTGAATAAAAGAATCCAAAAAAGAAATGACAAGTGTTGTTTCTGACAGAGGAAAAAGAATATTCAGAGCATTGCATATAAAGTCATGTAATTTGAGCAAATTATCTCTGACTTTCATGGGAGCTGGCTGCCAAGAGTTAAAATCTACACTGATTGAGATGTATAAGGTTTTATGAAACATAGCCCTTTTATTACTATGCAAGCAATAGAATTTAGAGTTGCTTAAAAAAAGAAGCCACCTCTTTCTTCCCATGATTCTTACATTTGCCCCCCCTTCCCAACGTAAAAAACTTGATATTAGTGGTTCTACAAACCTAAGTTCTATTGTTGGCCCTCTCATGATTGCCAGTTAACTAGCTTTTTCCATCTCAGTGTACTGTTCCATGAAATAAAGGAATCTTGGTGAATCAAGAAAGACGTGAGAGAGCAAGACTTTATATGAAAGCATTTAGCAGAATATGCATCTATTCAAATACCTTTTAAATTTCTCTCCTCAAAATGATAGCAATTTGATGTTCTATGTGGATTTCTGATAGTTGTCAATGGAATTATCTGTTTCCTAATTTCAGATTTGGTGAAATACTATAGTCAATAGCACTATCAATGAGTATTTTCTGACAGAAGAATTGCTTGAGCTTTTATAAATATGCTTATATTGCATGGATTGTTGATGATCTGCAAATATGTCTGACAATTACCATGTATATCTCACATGAATGCAAAGATGGGTTATACTTTCATTGGACTCTCTTTCCATCTGCTGGGTTTCATTCAGCATACCTTCTCTGGCCTCGGATTCTTCCAGATTTCTGATTGTGGACTCCATTAATGCTCTATTAATTTGTATTTATTCCCATCCCACCTGAATAATTACTCAATTAATCTTTGATTAGCCTCATCATGCTCATGAATTTTCCTATCACACTCATGCCTTTTCCTATCAGCTTTATACAGAGGTTTTTGCAGGTGTTCAATCTTTTTATTTAGCATTTTTATTAGTTTTTATCTGTGTTGTAGACCATTTTTGGAACTCCCCTTGCATTTTTAACTGCACTATTGCCTGATTATCAGGAGTGGGAGTTGAGATACCTGGAGTTGCCATTTTTCTTTTGTTTCTCCACTTTTTCTTCTGCTTCGGGTATTAAAGCAAAACCAATACCGTTCAAGAACACTATTTTATGGCAATCGTCAATCAGAGTTCTCTAGTGGCACAGATTTTTTGAAACAGTCAAAATGAATACATGTATATTCAAGTTCAGTAGATACATCTAGTTCAACAACAAATAACTAGGGACTAAGAAAATCAAAGAAGGAGTCAGCAGACCAGAAATTGATAATTTTAGGGAGAATTGTGTGAAGAAAATAAGATTGGACGAATGTGGAGATGGAATTGGAGAGAGGGACTATAACATAGATATATACATAGAAAGGCAAAGGATAGAAAGAAAGAAGAGAGATACAAAGGAAAATGAAAAAATAAAAAATTTAAAAGTGAAACAAAAAAATTACATAAATGTGTTAAACAATAGCAAGAAAGGAAAACATGGGTCCTTACCTTGTTCATGTAATTGTAACCCCACTGTATTTTCACAATTAAAAAAAATCGTATTAAACAAAAAATAAATAATGACATTGGAACATGAAAAAAATTATATAAGTATAAGGAAATAATACTACAGTTAAAGGAGTCACAGCTGAGGGTTTGTGAATTGAGTAATTGATATCTGAATTAAGCATGCATACACAATGAAGGAAATGGTCTTATATAAGATGTGTGTTTACTTGGGAATGAATAGAACAGCAATTATGTAAAGCCAAAAAACAAAAAGTACCAATAGGAAATAAAGTAAAAAGAATTCAAAAGTTCAATAAAAATGATGAAAAACTTGAAAGCAATTTAATTTTAAAAAATCACATAGATCTTTTTGGGGAGATATTTTGTCTCTAATAGTTCATACCAGGTTTAGGATGTCACAATGTGCTTCTGATATAACAATGGGAATGTGATATCACAATAGGTTTGTCATACCACAGTGATGATGCAGTGACAATATCTATGAGGTCACAATGTATATGTAGTATCAATAAGAATATGAATTCATATAGGGACCATGATGTCTTAAAATACATGTGTTGTCACAACTGTGATGAAGTTCTATGAGGTTTTTGTGATGTCACCCTGTGATACAATGGTCATGAAATCTGGCAGTGTAATGTCAGTGTGGTCATGATATCTCAGTGGATTTGTGGTATCACATAGGCAGTATGTCATAAAAGTTATGAGGAGAGACAGGTTTGTGATGTCACAGTGTGCTAGTTGTAACATATTTGCACTGTGATATCACAATAGTTGTGATGTCACACTGCATTTCTGATATCAAAACACATGCCACATTTGAAATAGAATGAAATCACAGAATAGGCATGCCCAATGTGTCTATGGCATCATAATGACACTGTGATGTGAGAATGCAATGATGTCACTGTATTTTTTTAATGTCTCAATGAGCTGATTTTGTCATAACAAAAATGTGATGTTATACTGGTGATGATGACACAAATGGGTTGGGATGTTACCATGGCATGACATGACATCTCAATTATCATTAGATCACAAAGAGGATAATGATAAAGATAGGGACTGTGATGTCACAAAGGCAATGTGTTTTTTCAAAGAAGGTAACAATTCATAGTAGGTTTGCAATGTCACAATGTGATTGTGAAAGCACAATGGCAAAGTGATTTCACAATGTGTTTGAAATGTTACAGTGCTGATGCAATGGGATATCAAAAAAAAATTGTGATGTGACAATGATTATGGGGACCCTAGGCGTTTCTGCTATCAACCAACATGGAAGTATAAAATGGAATGAAATCACAGAATATGCATTCACAATGTGCCTATCACATCCCAACAAAAATATGATGTGATAATGCTGTCACAATAGTTCAGTGATGTCACAATGACCTGTTGATAGCATATTAACTATTTGATGTCCCTCTGGAGATGATGTCACAAAGGGTTTGTGATGATACATTTAAAACTCTGATCTTAAGGCCGGTCAAAATGAAGATATGGATACACAGACCATGAAGTCACAAAGAACACGTGTTTTTTTCAAAAGTGCTAATAGGTCAAAATAAGCTTGGTGTGTCAAAATGTGATCATGATATAACAATGTAAGTGTGATTTCACATTGGGTTTGTGAATGACAATGAGCTCACATTGGGTTAGTGATGTCTCCATGAGTTTGTAATATCACAAGCAATGTTATAACTGAAACATTATAAGGTGTAAAACAGATAATCCGATTATGAGCTGTCAAAAGTCCTAAGATATCACAGTGATGGCTTCTCAAGGAATCACCAGATGACCTCCAGAGGAGGTCAGAGATAACATGACAGATAAATTCTCTAGGAAGGCCCCGATCGCTTCCCAAGGAAGCCCAAATGACCTCTCGACGAGGTCCCAGATGGCATCTCAAGGAAGCCACAAATGAGCTCCAGAAAAGGTCTGCAAAACAGGCTATCATGCTTACCAAGACTCAAACCTAGAGGATTTCTAAATGAGTCTTCACCTTGTTGGTCCTTGGGAAACAAACACTCAAAGGAGACTTTCAGTTCTGAGGCCTGTGAAACTTACCTAAGAGGGCTTTCTTGAGTCCAGGCCCAAGGCCATCTCACTTCAAAAGGCAAGGCTTTTCACTTTTCTCTTCCTCCCTCCCTCTCTACTGACTTGTCCTCCCTTCCAAGGTCTTTCCCTTTTTCCTATCTGCCACTTCCTTCTTCTCTTTAGGACTTTCCATATTCCACAGCATTGCCGCCCTTCGGCCCCAGTGGCCAGTTGCCATTTTTCCCTACGGATTTCCTTCAATTCCTCTCCTCCCAGGTGTTTCCCCTCCTTCTGTCTAGCCATGTCCTTCCTTCCAGGCATTTCCCCGCATTTACTCCTATTCAGTTGCTCAGAACACATAGCCTGTACCCCTACCCCAAACCAACCAGTCTCCTTTCTAAGATACTGCAATGGTCACTTCCCAAACTGTCCACTGCCCAATCACTACTGGATTGCTAAACATGTGGAGCTTGATATCTCACCCCCTCCAGCAGAATGCCCATCTGCCTGTAGCAATATGTCCTGCCCCCTCCAGACAGCTAGAGCAAAGGGCCATGATGATTTTCAGTTTCTGCAGAATTTAGATACTCCCTTGGTTATCATGGTGGCCTCGTTTCGAACTAGAAGTTATTGAATTTGGACATGTCATTGTGATATTACAAATGTCATAAAAATTTTGTAATACCACTAGTTGTGACTAACCCATTAACACCTCACCAAAACTGACCGCATAAACCCATTTTGAAATCACATTGACTTTGTGACACCACGACTAAATTGTGACACTCCAAACTTTATATGACCTCTTAGCAACTTTGAAAAAAACACAGGTTCTTTGTGATATCTTAGTAACTTTGTTTACCCATATATTCATGGTGAACTAAGGAAATGCCATTGTAATATCACAAAACTTTTGTGACATCATTATCAGTGCCAATAGCATTGTCATTATGACATCATCAACTCATTGTTTCATTGTCAAAGTGTAATGAGATCATACCATTATGACATCTAGTTGTCATTGTGAGATCATAGACTAATTGTGAATACCTATTCTGTAATTTCATTCTGTTTTAAATGTAATGCATATTGGTTGATATTAGAAACCCATTGTGACCTCATAACCTTTGTGACATCAAAATCTCTTTATGATATTACAAGCAATTGTGCTATCACTAACACACTGTGATGTCATAAACATATCCTGTCCCCGTATGTTTTTTGACATGGTTCCATTATGATATCTTAGACATTTGTGAGCTCATAATCTGTTTTCAGCCTCATAGTATTCTTGATATGATATATGACATCAGATATACATTGTAACATCATGCCGACTGTGACTCCACACTATCAGACATCATCACTATGCTTCCTAGTGCATCACACACTTGTTAAGACTTCATCAGATTTGTAACAAAACATGTCTTTAGAGACATCAAAGTCCATTTTTGAACCCATATACTAATTGTGAATTAATGAAAATTGAGATCCAGAATGCCATTGTGACATCAACACATTGTTGCATCACAAATCTATTGTAACTTCATTACCATTAGGGCATTACCAACTCATTGAGACATAAAAAATATTATTATAAAATGATATTTTGACAACTTGCCATCATGATATCACTGTCCCTTTGTGATTTCATGAATCCTGACCTTATAATCTTTTAGAAAATTCACCATTGGGACTTCAAAGTCCTTGTCCTCATAGCAATTGAATTATACATGTAATTGTGATATTTGAAAGTTATTTGTGACATCACAAACACATTGTGACATCACATTGCTGTTATGACATCATGATCCCATTGTGATATCCTAAACATATTATGACCTATTAGCACCTGTAAATACACAAATATCCTTTGTGACATCACAGTCTCTTTGCGTATCCATAGTCTAAATGTAAACTATTGAAATGAGATTATACTTTCCATTGAAAGCTCACCTTTCCTTTGTGACAACACCATTTTGAGATCATATTGTCATTTTTACACCATCAACTCATTGTTACATCACTAACCTAAAATGACATCATACATTAGAAATTTCTATTCTGTGAGTTCATTCCATTTCAAATGTAGCATGTGTGTTGAAATGAGAAACATATTATGATTTCATAACCATTGTGAAATTACAATGCTTTGTGACATCATTTTGCCATTATGATATCACTGTGATATCACAAACCTGCCATGTCCTCATAACTTATGTAACATGCTGCCATTGTGATTTCTTATGCCATTTTTGAACTCGTGATTTGTTTTTGACCTTGTCATATGTTAGGTATGATGTGATAGGAGAAATCTACAGTGACATTATGAACACTATGATATCACAATGCTATATATTATGACCATTTTGTCACATTTTGACATAACAAACTTGTTAGGATTTCCTCTGATTTGTGACAAGACAGGCCTTTGGGACATAATCATCCCTTTTTGAACATATGTACTCATTTAAAGTTGAGGATAATTGATATACACCATGCCATTGTGACATCACCAACTCATTGTGATCTCCTAAAATTATTGTGACATTATCATCATTATGGATCACCAATTGTCTCATCAAAACATTTCTATGACATGGTATTGTGACATCACATTTCCATTAGGACATTATTGTTCTAATGTGTTTTCACAATTCTATTTTGACTTCATAACATTTTACAAAATCCATGGTCTTTGGACTTCAAGCTCTTTCTATGAACTAGTATTCTCATTGTGAAACATTCTCAAATGATATCGGACATGAGATGATCATATTCCAAACTCATGGTGACATCACTCTCACATCGTGACCATATTACCACTGTGAAATTACAAACCCACTGTGACATCACATTGCCATTGTGATATCACCATCATGTTGTGATATCCTAAACCTAGTTTTACCTAGCTTTACACCTTCTGCAAAACTCAGAGCTTTTCTGACATCACAGTCCCTTTGTGTACCATATCCTGGTGTGATCCTAGGACAATTTATATCAGACATGCCTTTTAACATCACATTCACTTTGGGTCATCACCAGTGTGACATTACATTGTCATTATGAAACTTGTTCAGCTTACAGATATATCACCAAACCATAATGAATTCATAGCATGTTGACATCACATTATCATATTGAAACCCATATTTCAGGCTTTACCTCTATGAATCCACTTCTCCAAATTAACCATGTGAGGTGACTTGCATAAACACTCTCTCCATGAGTTCAAGTTTCCAGCATTTAATTGTTGGGAAATTTCCACGGACACTACATATGCTTGTAAGGCTGAGGACCCACTGTTTTAGGCATTGGCCTGGGACAATTTACCAGGGTGCCTGATAACCACATATAAACAGACAGCAGGCTTGAGCCTATAGCCATTTTACAGAAATTTAGTGTCCACACTTGCACACTTGATAACACTATTTTTCCTCCTCCTTTCAATCGTAATGATTAGTAGCTGTAGACACTCCTTGTGTTTAGAGTGGTCTCCCAAGCTACCTGATTATCTCAATTGTTTCTCTAAACTTCAGGGATCTCTATTTTCTTTAACTCCTATTTAGTACTCTGACCTCAGTCTGGAACTTGGAATCCTCTCCCCTTTTATCCTCCTCCTTTTCTTTGAAGCTAGCTTTCATGATCCCAGTCTCCATGTCAAAGTCCTCCTTACCCTGCAAGTGTTCTTCGAGGAGCACAGAATTCCTTCCACTCTCCAACTGCTGCTCCTTCTCTCAATACCTCTAACTACTCTTCAGCTCCTCCTTTAAGTTTGAAATGGTGCTGTTAAGAGGGTTTTTTTTTTTTCCAACTCCAACTGTTCCATTGAGACCTGCTACTTCTGCATTATATTTTTGGTGAGATTTCAAAAGTTTCTTTGGCCTTTTCCTCTAATACCTTCTATTTCTTTTCCCTTTAGTGTATTTTGTAACAGACCTTTTAACTGTATAACTGTTCTGTTTTTCTGCCTAATGCTCTTTCCTCTTCCTGGGCATTCCCCATCAGAGCATTCCTGTCCTTTAACTCTTTCTGAAGAATAACAATCTCTTTCTTGATTCTGATATTAGGCTGTTCAGTTTTCATGGCCTCTTCTTCTATGACATGGCACCTCTAGTCAGCCCCATCAGCTGCTCTTTCTATTCTTTCTTTGTTGAATTTCAGCTCACATGATTCATAGCTTATAATTACTATGCACTTCATCCTAATAAATTTTTGCATCATATCCATCTCCTTTCTCTGGGCATTGATTTCCATGTAGAGTCAGAATATTCTTGTGCCTTATTTGTAGTGAGCAAGGATGGCAGCCTTGCATCCTGTGTCTTCTTCAGCCTCTGATCTGTGGTCCCCCTTTGTTCCTAAACTTGGGAAAGCTATATCAACAGAAATGTCTAACCACAATCTTTACAGTCCCTGCAGTCTTTGCAACATGTTCTTTGGCTTATCTGCTGTCTTCCTGAGAAAAACTCCACCACTCTTTATTGCCTGGAGAGCTGGTCTGGTTAAAAAGGCATCGTGCTCCTAAATTTGAGCCCATTTGGAAAGAAACTTACTTGGTGTTGCTAATTACATTATCGGCTATTAATGTTGCAGGGATAGAGTACTGGATCCATCATTCTCAAGTGGAACAATATCTAGAGAAGGCTGCATGATGTACAGTTCAGAGAAACTCAAAGAATCCATTCTGGAAAGATTTACCAAGTGTTGGTTAGTGCGAACTAGTGTGTTTTTATGGTTTACTCTTTATTATTTGTTATAATTGTATTTTAAATCTGTTGAGGGCAGGGGAGAGAAGGGAATAATTTAGGATTTGTTCCAGAAGCAATCAATGATTTGATTGTACATGAAAACCAGTGGGGAATATACTAACCAGTGGTCACCACGGCCCAATAATCAGTGTAGCCCCTTGGCTTGATATGCTGAAGTGGACATGGCTTTCCACCAAATGGTACACAGCATGCCGCTGGAGTGGACAGTGTGTCAAGCCCGACATGGTGTGCTGTCACGTAGTGACTGGGCACTGTGCAGTTTGAGATCATTTAAAATTGTATGGCAGGAGAGCCATTGATGTGACAGAGGGGCACAACCTATCTATAGGAAGTGTGTTCAGAACAATAGACCAGGGGAGAAAGAGGAGAAAGTTCTGGAAGGAAGATAGTCGTGAGATAGTAGGATGGGAAACCTTGGGAGGAAACGGAGTTGAGAGAGAGTAGGAAGGGAAGTATGACAATTGGCCACTAGGTCAGAGCAGGTCAATCGTGTTGAGGGGGAAGGCCCTGAAGAGAAGGAAGTGGTGCAAGGGGAAAGAAGAAGAACCTAGAAGATAGGAGAGGTATGTAGAAAAGGAAGGGAAAAGAAAAAAGCCTTGCCCTTTGAAGTTTGGAGCTTTGGAGATTTTAATTTGCGGGGCTCTTGTTTTGCAGACCAATTAATAAATTACAAGGCTGCCCATTGGTTGTCTGAGGTGGTCGCGGCTGCTCATGTCTCTGGGTATCTAGTCCAGTACAAGGTAGCTGCAGGTCCTTTTCTATTGCAAATAAATTTATTTGTTATCTTAAATGTGTCTCGAAGGATTGTCTTGATTTTATGGGTCATAATATACAAGTACATATGGAGCTTAAAGTCCCAAAGCCTATTTTCTAAAATTTTCTAAAATGTTATAAAGATGTAATGTTTGTGAAAACCCAATGGAACAGAAATATCACAATTGCAATGTGATATGTCATGATTATGTAATGTTTCACAATTATTTGTTGATGTCATAATGTTGACGATCTCACAAGAATTTTGTGATGTCCCTATGGGTTGTCTAACTGCCAATGATATGTGCGCTCAGAAAGGCATTGTGAGGTCTCCAAAGGCATGTGTTGACAGCAATGTGATGAATTCCTAACAAGCTTATGATGGTCAAAATGTGACAAAGTGGTCATGACTTCTGACAATGTTATGTCACAATTTTCATGATGTCACAGTGTTTTTACAATATCACATGTCATAAATATTATGTGGTTGAAAACAGAATATGAACTCACAAAGAGCCTAAGTATCACACTGGCAGCATTTCAAAAGTTATGACCAGAGGACAAGCTTGTATTTTCATACTGGGGATGAGGTCACTATATGTTTCTGATGTTGCAATGGAAGGTGTGTTGGTCTTAATCCACAATGAGGATATAAGTAAATGATGGAACTTTGATGTCACAAAGGAGTCCTTGTGTTTTTTTCAATGGTTCTGAGAGGTTAACAGGTTAGGATGTCTCAATGTGATAATCATGTCACAACAGCAATGTGAGGTCAAATGTTTTTGTGATGTCACAGTAGTTATGACATCAGCAATAGGATAATGATGTGACCACACCTGTAATATTTCAATCACAGGCCTGATTTCAAATGCTACTGTTTTACAATGAGGTTCTGCTTTCAAGGAAGGAGTTAGAAGTCTCAAAGCACATCAGTTTTCTAACATGTGATGGAGTTAAAATAGGTTTGTGAAAACAAAATGGGACAATAATATCACAAAGAAAATGTGATTTCACCATACCATGACATAATATTTTGATGTCATAGTTGTTGATGCCATAATTTTGATGAGGTCACAGCAGGTTTCTGAGGTCACAATGGGATGCTGAAATCAAAATGTCATGGTAGATCTCTATTGTCACTTAGTCTAAATAAATACCTAAGTTCAAAAAGGGATTGGGATATCTCCAAATGCAGGTCTCAACACAAATGCGATAAAGTCCAAAGAGGTTTGTGGTGTCGCTATGTGACACAATGTTCATGACATCTGGCAGTGTGATGTTATAGCAGTCATGTTGTCACAGTGGTTTTCTAAGACATGTCATACATGAAATATTAGGAAATCGAAAACAGATAATGAGCTCACAAATGGCCTAGCACAAAGGAAACATTTTACCAAAATGTTGAGAACAGGAGTGTGTGATGTCACAATGGATTATTGATACCACAATTTATGCAGTCCCAATGGGTTTCTGATAACAAAACACATGTCACATTTGAAATAAAAGGATTTCACATGATACACATCCATATTGGATGTATGATGTAATAATGCATATGTAATATCAAAATACTGTTATGAAATTGTAGTATTGTGAGGCCAAAATGAGTTGATGGTGTCATATTAGGAATGTGATGTCCAAATAGTGATGATGTAATAAGGGGTTTGTGATATTACCATGGCATATCTGATCTCAATTGTCACTAGTTCACAATGAGAATATGGGTAGAAAAAGGGATTGTGATGTTACAATGGACGTGTTTATTTCAAGTAGCTAAGAAATATTCATATGCTAAGAAGTAATTATGACACGATATTGTGACATCCCATTGTCAGGGTGATATTACTGTCCCATGGGGTTTTCACAAACCTATAATAGTCACAATGTGATCATGATTTCAAAATGGCAATGTAACATCATAATGGGTTTGTTATATCATGGAGTGATTAGGTCAAATTATGTTTGCTATTTAAAAAAGTGAGATTGAAATAACACAAGTACTTCTTCAATTTTATTTGCTCCTAGTACAGGAGTACAGGAGTTCAAGGAAAGAGCTGGGAATCCCAAAGGCCAGGAATTTTCTAAAATATTATGAGAACAACCTAGGTTTGTGAAAACACAATGGGCAGTTATATCATAATGGCAATGTGATGTAAAAATATGATGTAATAATGTTTTAATGTCACAATTAGTTGGTGGTGCCACAAGCATGTTGAAATCTCAATACATTTGTGAAGCCACAATTGTTTGGTGATGTCACAATGGAATGCCAAAACTCAATTGTCATTAATGCACAAATGCTCACAAAAGGGCTGTGATGTCTCCAAAGTGATGAGTTGTAAGCAGGGTTATGAAGTCCTAACTTATTTCATTATATACTTCCTTGTAAAGATACTGTCCAAAGAGATTTATTCTATTTATTTATTTATACTGTGAAAATTCTGTACACAGGAGTTACAATCAGAAGGGCAAGGTCATTAGTTCCTTTCTTATCTAGCATTGTTCCTTCCTCCTTTGTTTCAACTTCCCATCCCTTCCCACTTCTCATCCCCACTCTCTGACTCTGCTTTCCTGCCTCACTTACCCCTTCCCTAAACCCCACCCTCACCTCACGTATGGCCAAAGTCTCAAAGTTCATTTTGACATAACATCTTGCACATTTCATTGCAATATACAGAATATATTACATATTATACATTAAATATAATATATATTATAAATATATAAATATATGACATATTTATATTTAATATATATATACCTACAAATACATAACATACATATTGTATATAATAGATATGCTTATATATTATATGTATATATCCATATATATACCTATATATTATACTACATATTACATATTATATATCTTATATATATAGATATGGATATATATACATGATAATATGTTTATTATGTATTTTATATAATATATTTGATATATTTTATGTTGTAATGTCATTTATAATAATATATACTACCTATTGTATCTATAAATACATACATATATATAAATATTGTATATATTATGTATACAAATATATAGAAATATATATCATTTATAGTATATACTTATATAATACATATACAATATATACAATATATGAATATACATACACATATCTAATATATAAATAATGTATTTAATATACACATATGTGCATCTATATACATACATATACATATATACACATATATGAATATATGTATGAACACGTATGTAAATATGTATATTTACATACATGTTTATACATTTGAAATATATATTCAATAAAATATATTCTCCCTCTCTCTATATCTATCTATCTATCACATTTTTTTGATCAGTTCATCTAGTGAGGTTTTGGGGGTGAATAATGCTTTGATAAACATTCTTATACTGATAACTGTTTTATGGCCTTGTTTGTGATCATTTGTGCCAATGGCCAAACATGGGATTGCTGGATGATGTGTGAGCTCTATGCATTGTCCTTTGAGTAGCTTCTATACTCTTTTCAAAGGTGGTTGAACAAGTTAATACTCCCACCAAAATGAACTAGGATATACATTTGACCACATCCATTCCATGACCTTTTATTAGATTTCTTGATCATAGTCATTTTAACTGAGGTGATGTGGAATCTCAATGTTGTGTTGATTTGCATGTCTTTTGTGGCTAGAGAAGTTGAACATTTCTTCAAGTGTCTGTTGGCCGATCTTATTTCCTCTTCAGAGAAGTCTCTCTTGAAGTCTTTTTAAATGAGGTTTTTTTAATTGTAAGAATACTGTATATATCTTAGCTATGGTAAATATGCTGCAGTAAACATAGTTTTGCTGGTAGATTTAGTATTGTCTTGATTGTGATCATTTGGGTAAATGCCAAAAGTGGGATTGCTGCATCATAGAGGAGTTCTACGTGGAGTCATTTTAGGAACCTTCATACTGTATTCCAAAGTAGATGCTCCTCAGTAGATGAATGGATCAAGAAAATGTGATATCTATCTATCTACCTATTTACCTATCTACCTATCTACCTATCTCTCTCTCTCTCTCTCTCTCTCTCTCTATCTATCTATCTATCTATCTATATACAATGGAATTCAATGTCTCCATCAGAAAAAATGACACTGCCCCATTTGCTAGGAAATGCAAAGACTTGGAAAAAATTAAATTAATTTAAGTAAGCCAGGCACAAAGAAAAATTGGTCCCATTGTTTCCCATATTTGTAGTATCTAGTGTATTAGAAACATGCAGAAAAGTTAAGATAAGTTGATGTTAGGCGAAATGTACCCCAAGATAAGGACATATTTTTTTTTCTTTCTTGCTATTGTTTCTAACATATTTTATAGATATTTCTTTGTTGTTTTGTTGGACCCTTGCAGACGGTATCACCCCTGTTTTCAGTGTATTTGATGTTAGTATAATGTGTGGAGGGGAAGGAAAAAACAAATTGTTTAAATTGAAATACACGTGGACCCATTGCAACAATGAGATGCACAAGATATTATGTCGCAAAACGAACTTTTCAACTTTGTCAAGGGGGTATGCGGGGTGAATGGGTATTGTGGGAGGAAATGGGAAGGGATAGTAAGGGGAAACAAAGAAGGATGCAACAATGATTAAGTAGAAATGTACACATTTCATTGCCCATGTAATTGTAACACCTCTGTACAGTATTTTCCCAATAAAAAACGAATACTGTACAGAGGGGTAACGGTTACCTGAGCAAGGTAATGAGTACATTTCCTATCTAGCACTGCCTCTTCCTTTGTTTTTCCCCTAGCAACCCTTCCGTCTCGAAAATTACATTCCCCCCCACCACACCTATTATAAAATTCCTTTTTCAACAATGTGTCTTTTAGATGTCATTGTTACAATGGGGAACCTGTATCCCTATATAAACTTTTTTTTTCTCTATCTCACTCCAAATTAGAGAAGTGTATATACAAGATGCAAGGCACAGACATTATATACAATGAAAACAGGGGTTATACTGTAGGTGAGGAACATACAAAACAAACAAAAAAAAAGAACAGAAACAAGTTATTTGCTATTACTAGTATATGTCTGGGGAAGCAGAAAGGTCAAATTCTATGTACGTATGGACCAGATAAAATAATGTGAAGTGAAATCAACCCCCAGGTAGCGAAACAAGTGGTTTTTTCTTTGTTGCTATTGTTTCTCTGCAAATCTTTAACCCATTTATTAGTGGGGCGGCTGTTTCTTTGATAATTTGTTGGTGTTGGGTTCAATTTTGTGAGTTCTAATTATATTTTAGGTAAGAGACCCTTGTCTGTTGGATGGGTAATGAAGATTTGTTCCCAATCTCTGGGCTTTCCTTTGCTCTTGGTAGCTATGTACTTTCCCCTGCAGAAGTATGCTGTTGCACGAAATTACTTTTGTCCAAACTTTTCTTTGAGTTTTTGTGTTTCTTGGTCTTTCTTCAGAAAAATTTGTCCATTGTCAATGAACCCTCGAATAACTCGTAATCCTTCCTCTAATGTTTCGATGTGTCTGCTTTCATAGTGAAGTCTTTAATCCACTTGGAGTTGATTCTGGTACAGGATGATATATAAGAATTTAGGTTCAGTATTTTTGTTTACTAAATTTGAAAAGCAGCATTTACAGAAGAGGCTGTTTTTCATCCATTCTATTGTTTTAGTTCCCTAATATAAGTTTAGGCAGCTACAGGTCTGTGGGTTCATTTCTGAGTCTTCAGTTCAATTCCATTGTACCTCAGGTCTATTCTTGTGCCAGGAAAAAGCTGCTTTGATGACTATAGCTTTGTATTGGAATTTGAAATTTTGTATTGATATTCTCCCAGCACTGTTCTTTCTGCTAAAGGTTGCTTTTATTATTCAGTGTTGCATGTGAATTTGGGGGTTGCTTCTTCTATTTCATTGATGAATAAGGTTGAAATGTTGATAGGCATTGCATTAAATTTGTAGATAGTCCTTGGCAGAAATGTCAAATTATTGGTTTTCAAATCTCTCCAATTTGTTGGTATATGGACTCAGCTATAAACTTGCTTCTGAATACTACCTTGGCTGTGTCTCAGAGGAGCTGGTAATTTGTGTGTTCATTTTTGTTAAATATGAGCATTTGAATGTCCATTCTAATGTGTTTCAAGACTCACTGGTGGTTGAACAAGGTGTTGTTCAGCCTCCATGTGTTTCAGGATTTTCTTGGGTGGATTTTGGTGTTGAATTCTCCTTTTATTCCCTTGTGGTTTGAGAGAATGCAGGGGATAAATTCAATGTCTCTGAATTTGGACAAATTTTTTTTGTGACCTAAAATGCGATCTAGTTTGGAGAATGTTCCCTGAGCTGCTGAGAAAAATATGTATTCAGATGCTGATGGGTGTTATATACTGTACATGTCTGTTAAGTCTAGTTGATCTATGCAGTTCTTTATATCTGAGGTTTCATTCTTGAGTTTTGCTGTGTTGTTCTATCCAGCTAGGATAGTGGTGATTTAAAGTCCCCAACAATTTATGTCTTTCAATCTACATGAGATTTTAGGGCAAGTAGTGTTCCTTGGATTAATTTGGGTCCTCTGTTTTTTTGGTGAACAGATATTTAAAATTGTAATATACTTATGACAGAGAAATCCCTTAATGAATATGTAATGATATTCTTTATCTCTTCTTGCTAATTTTAACTTGAAGTCCATTGTACCTGACATTTGGATTTCAACTCCCACTTGTTTATGGTGGCTGTTCGCTTGCTAGACTTTACTCCATCCTTCCATTTTCACAAGACGTTTGTTTTTGTGGACAACGTATGTTTCTTGAAGGCAGATTTTTTTTTTATCCAAGTAGACAATCTATGTCGCTTAATTGGAGAGTTGATTCCATTGAAAGCTGAGAATTGGGACTGAGGTTTTTGGTAATTGCTGCCATGGTATCCATCTTGTTTGGTGCTGTGCTCACTGGATTCTTCCTATGATTCTTAGACTCTCTGTTCTGGGGCTGCTTCTTAGCTTTTATTGTGCTCTTGATGGTTTTCTATCTGTAGGATACATTTACATGTCTTTTACAATGCTATTTTTTGGAGATATATGGTTTCAGTGTTTGTTTTTTCTGAAAAATTTTTATTTGTCCTGATGTTATGAAGGAGAATTTAGCTGAGTGTTGTATTCTTAGTTGATAGTTGTTTGTCTTTAGGATGTGGTATGCATCATTCCAGCCCCCCCCCCTTTTTTTTAGAGGCGGTCCAGTCGTGGGGCCTGAACTCTGGGCCTGGGCGCTGTTCCTTAGCTCTTGATCTCAAGGTAGCGCTCTAACACTTGAGCCACAGAGCCACTTTTGGCTTCTTTCTTTTTGCTTATGTGGTGCTGAGGAATCAAACCCAGGGCGTGATCCACCTTCGCAGTCCATTCCAGGCCCTTTTACTTTCATTGACTCTGCTGAGAATTCTGAAATTATTCTGATTGGTTTCCCTTTATAGGTGATTTCTTTCCCCTGAAAGCTTTAATCAGCCTTTCCTTTGTCTCAATTGATCCTGTGTGGATTACAATGTGACAGTGGGATGTTCTATTCTGGTCTGTTCTATCTGGTGTTCTAAAGTGTGTCTGAGTGGACCTATCATTTTGCATTTTTAGGAAGTTCTCTACTAGGATCCTGTTAAATAAATGTCCTAGACGTTTCACTTCTCTTAGACTTCCTCTACAACCATTAGCCTTAAATTAGGCCTTTTGGTGGTCTCTTCTAACTATTGAATAGATCTATCATATTTCTTAGATTTGTACATTTTTTATAGTGTCAAGGCTGTCTTCAGTCCCAGAGATTGGATCCCCTGCACAGACTAACCTACTCTCAAGGCTTTCTATTGTGTTCTTATTTCCTTTCCTTCTAATTGGTCAGTTTGATGGCTTCAGATTCTTTATTGGAGCTTTGTTTTACATCTTGTATGGACTTCTTTACCTTCTTAATATGATTTTCAGTATGTATTCTAATGTCTCTTGATTGGTTATCACTTAATTGGACAAATTTTCCTTTCATTGGGTTTCACCCAGCAATTCCTTTATAGCCTCTAGGGATTGCTCAATCTTTCTGTTTATGTATTCCATTAATGCATCTATCATTTTTTTTCATCTTGCTCATGCAATTCCTCAATTACTCTTTGATCAGCCTCTCAGGCTCATTAATTCCTCTATTAATCTTTCCTTGGCCTCCTCATGCTCTTGCATTTTCATTCAACATATGTACCCGAAGTGTTTGTCAGGATTTTGGGAACTCTCCTCTGGATTATTATATTTATTTATTATATTAGTTTTATTGTGAAAATATTATACAGAGGGGTTACAATTACATAAACAATTAATGAGTATATTTCTTATCAATCATTATTGCCTCCTTCTTTGTTTCATCTACCCATATTTTCCCATCCCACCACCACTTCTGAACTAATATTGTAAAGTTCGTTTTTCGACATTAGGTCTTGTACATCTCATTGTAGCAATGGGTCCACATGTATCCCTATTTAAACAATTGTTTTTTCCCTTCCCCTGCACAAATACAATGAAAACTGGGGTTATTCCTTGGGGGGGTCATGCAAATCAAGAAAGAAATAAAAAATATGTTAGAAAAAATATTTGAGACCTTGCCTTGTAAATTTGTTCAACCAACTTGGAAAGTAGTATTGGAGGTTCCTCAAAGACTCCATGTAGACCTCCCCTTGACTCAGTAATCCCACTTTTGGGCATTTACCTGAAGAATGACAAACAAGACCAAGACCATATTAAAGCTACCAGTACAATTATTTTTATTACAGCATTATTTATGATAACTAAGATATGGAACCACCTCAGATGCTCCTTAATAGATAAATGGATCAAGAAAATGTGGTATATAGACACAATGGAATTCTCTGCCTCCCTCAGAAAGAATGTCATTGCCCCATTTTTTAAGAAATAGAAGTACTTGGAAAAAATTATATTAAGTGAAGCAACAAGACTCAAAGAAAATAGGTCTCATGGTTTTCCTTATTTGCAATAACTAATATATGTCGGAAGCAAGCAGAAATTGTCAGATAAGTTGACATTAGGTGAAATGAACCCCATGATAAAGATTCCCACTCATTGTTAGTGGGAGTAGAGATACCTGGCCATACCATTTTTCTTGTCTTTCTCCACCGTGTCCTGCCTATTTTTGTATGAAGGCAAAACCAATACTGTTCTTGCACACTGTTTCAGAAAATCATCAACCTAAACTCTGTAGTTGCACAAATTGTTTAACAGTCAAAATAAGTACTTATACAATCCAGTTCATTACATACAATCTAGTTCAACAACAAACAACTAGGGATACCTAGACTAAGAAAATCAAAGAAGAAGGCAGAAGACAAGAACTTAGTAAGTTCAGGGAGAATTGTGTGGAGAAAATGAAATTAGAGACATATGGGGATGGAAAGAGAGAGATGTAATGGATAAAGGACAGGAGAAGGGAGATACAGAAAAAGGAAAAAGGAAACATTTTTAAATGAAACACTTAAAAAGGTATAAAGGAATAATACCACTAATGGAGTTAATGATGAGTGTTTGTGAATTAAGTAATCAATACATTAATTAGTATGTGCACAATTAGAGATAAGATCAAATAATTGAATATGGATATATATACATGAAGATGAATTGAACAGCTATTAAATATAGCAAAGGAAGCACAAAAGTAACAAGAGAAAAAAGTAATAACAATAAAAAACTAAAATAAAAATGATGCAAATTAGAAAACAATTTTTTAAAAATTCTAAAATCAGGTAGACAAAAGTGTTCTTCCTTTTTTATTTTCAGGCAGGATCTTCTATCCCCCCTGAGACCTTAATCTTTTTATTGGTGCTCTGGTTTGCTTACAGGATTTGATTTTCCTGTGGCTTCATTGGTTTCTTAAATCCATTTGTTTCAGCAAGAAGAACAACGCTCTTCCTTACTAGAGATTTTATAACACCTTCCCAGGTTAATTCAATGTGATGGTGATTTCCTTTGAGTATCATAAAAGAGAGAGATGGCTGTTTCTTCTAGCTTGGAGTTGCTGTGTTGGGGCTAGGTTCAGGGTAATTTTGAGGCCTGTCAGAATATGTAGCTTTTCCCTGAGGGGCTAGTTCCTGAGACACTCATATAGCCCACCTTGGAGCCATTGTCAAGATTTATATTTACTGAGATTTCAATTTTTTTTTTCTTTTACTCTCAGGCAGCTTGCTCTGCTGACTGTGCTACATTGTGGTGGGGTAGCCTCTTACCCAGTGACGAAAGTCAGTCTTCTACTGGGAGAGATTCATCTGCCTGGACAGAAAAACTTTCTCCTTGCCTGGATCTGAGCCTGGCATGTCAGGTTCCTTTGATCTGTTAAATGGCTCATACTGGTTTCTTCAAATGTCTTTGTATGGGGTGTTTTGCCATGTCTTTGTCAGTATCAAGGATGGAGTGCTCCTCTTGTGGTTGGGGAGTATCTACTTTCCCACTCTTGCCCTGTGGAAAAGATTAAGGAATTCTTGCTTGTGTGGTACTCACGCCTTTCCATGGGTTTCCAGGCCATCTATGGTCTGCAAATGTCTATGGTGAGCAGGATGAAGATGTTTGCTTCTTGTCAGTTTTTGCTGGTGGTGACTATAATCTGCTCACACACCACTTCTGGTGACTGTGTTCTGGCTTGTATTTGTTTATGAGGTGGCAATGGTAGCAGCTGCTGTAGCTACTGCTAAGGACAATTTTGAGAGCTCAACTCTGTCTCCATAACCGAGCTGCATGTATTTTTCCCCTCTGACCAAGCTCTCTTTACTATTATGGCACGTCATGCTAAAGAGAAACAAAAAACAAAAACCATGCCAACAATTGTATGGATAGATTAATTGGGCTTCAATAATGATCGTAGCTGAGCCAGGAGACAGGACACAGGACATGATCAGTGAGACAATTGGCATGACATAATGATGTCTAAGCTGGTTCAGACCTAAGTAGGTCAGTGCAGAGGTCAGATCATCAGGAAATTCCCAGTCGAAGTAAATTCAGTTACCTACCAGCCAAGTATCCACACCTGTCTTCATGGATATGGTCATGAACATTACCTTGAAGTTAGGTGATAGGCAGGGGGTTTTCTTCCCCCAGCATGAAAACAAGATGCTAGACCCCAACATCAACCATGTAGCCAATAAGGTGATGGCCAGAACTGACCTCCATACCTCATCATGACCTCATAACTTTTAGGTATCAAGCTCCTTCTTTGAGTATTGTGAACATTGAATTCATTGTGAACTAGTAGCAACTGATGTCGGACATATCATTTTGATATTACCAGCTCATTGTGACAACCCTAATTAATTGAGACCTCATCAGTACTGTGATATCAAATTGCTGGTGTGACATCATGATCATATTTTGACTTGAAATTCCTTCTGAGAACTACATGTTGGAGCTTTTTAGAATTTACCTGTTGGCAACTTTTTATATTCAAGTTTGTCAGACAGTGGCCCCAATGGTTTTCAAGATAGTTTTGGCAGTGGCTGGTGGCAAATTACAAGCATGTCAAATAACCAGATACAGAAAGAAGTTTTGAGCATGTAATTCTTTTCACAAGATCAGTATCCACTTTTACACACTTGTTACCATTCTTTTTGTTCATTCTTTTTTTATTTTTATTTTTGTGAACATACTGTACAGAGGGGTTGCAATTACATGGGCAAGGTAATGAGTATATTTCTTATCAAGCATTGCAGCCTCCTCCTTTGCTTACCCTTCACATACCTTCCCAGCCAACCCCCACACCCCCACCAATCCCCGCCACACCAAAGTTGTAGAGTTCGTTTTTGACATGACAGCTTGTACTTGTCATAATTGCATCGGATCCACCTGTATCCTTAAACGACTTTTTTTCCACCATCTCTTCAACAAATTATACCGACATCAAATATAGTGAAAGCAGGGGGAGGGACATACAAAGCTACAAAGAAATAATCTTTAAATTAGTTAGAAACAAATGTATGAAAGCAAAAAAACATTTAAATACATATCTAAAGGTTCATTTTCCTAACATCACATTATCTGACTTTTCCTGCTTGACTCATACATATCCTAGATATTGCAAATAAGGGAAATCATGGGACCTATGTTTCTTTGGGCTTGGCTTACTGCACTTAATATAATTTTTTTCAGGCCCTTCCATTTCCTAAGAAATGGGGAAATGCCATTCTTTCTGATGGAGGCATAGAATTCCATTGTGTATATATAACACATTTTCTTGATCCATTCATCTACTGAGGGGCATCTGGTTTGGTTCCAGATCTTAGCTATGGTAAATAATGCTGCATTAAACATAGTTGGGATGGAAGATTAGTGTGTTCTTGTTTGTAAACCTTTGGGTAAATGCCCACAAATCGGGTTGCTGGGTCATAGGGGAGCTCTATGTGAAGAGTTTTAAGGAACCTCCATACTGCTTTCCGAAGTGGTTGAACAAGTTTACACTCCCACCAACAATGGAGTAAGGTTCCCTTCTGTCCACATCCCCTCCAGCATCTTTTGTTGTTAGAGGTCTTGATTTTGCGTTTCTAACTGGTGTGAGGTGGTATCTCATTGTTGTTTTGATTCTCATTTCTTTTATGGCAAGGGAGGTTGAGCATTTCTTCATGTGTCTATTGGCCATACTTCTTTCTTCTTCAGAGAAGTTTCTTTTCAAGTCTTTAGCCCACTTATTTATTGGGCAGTTGTTTCTTTGAGGATTTGTTGTTGGGGGATTTAATTTTTTGAGTTCCAAGTTTATTTTAGTTATGAGACTCTTGTCCGTTGTATGGCTTTTGAAGATCTTCTCCCAATCTAGGGCTTTCTATTGATCTTGCTAGCTATGTCCTTTGCCATGCAGAAGCTCTGCAACTTCATGCCATCCCATTTGTCCAATCTTTCTTTGATTTGTTGTGTTTCCGGGTCTCTATTAAGAAAATTTAGGCCTGTGCCAAGGAGACACTAGGGTTTCTCCTATTCCATCCTGTAACGTTTTCAGAGTGTCTGGTTTGACTCCGAGGTCTTTGATCCATTTGGAGTTGATTCTGGTGCAGGGTGATATATAAGGATCTAGCTTTAGTTTTCTATGTGTCGTTAACCAATTTTGCCAGCACCAATTACTGAAGAGGCTGTCTTTCTTCAATTCTATTTTTTTAGCTCCCTTATCGAAGATTAGATGGCTATAGGTCTGTAGGTTCTTTTCTGGGTTTTCAGTTCTATTCCATTGGTCCTGAGGTCTGTTCTGATGGCAATATCAAGCTGTTTTGATTACTATGGTTTTATAGTAGAGTTTGAAATTTGGTATTGATATTTCTCCAGCAGTGTTCTTTCCGTTGAGCAGTGTTTGTGCTATTTTGGGGTCTTTAATTGTTCCATATGAATTATTGGATTGCCTCTTTTATTTCCTTGAAGAATGAGGTTGGAATTCTGATAGGAATACCATTGAATTTGTAGATAGCCTTGGAAAGTATTTCGCTTTTCATGATGTTATTCTTTCCGATCCAGGAGCATGGGAGGTTTTTGCCATTTTCTAAGTTCTGTTTTGATTTCCTCTTTCAAAATTTTAAAGTTTCCATCATAGAGGTCATTCACTTCTTTGCTGAAGTTAATTCCTAGGTAATTTTTTTGTTGTTGGATATTACAAATCGAGTTGCTTTCCTAATTTCAGCCAGACTTTTCTCATTGTTGGCATACAGAAAAGCCATTGATTTTGGGGGGTTAATTTTATACCCTGGTACTTTGCCAAAATTTTGAATCAGCTTGAGTAATTTGGGAGCTGAGTCTATGGGATTCTTTAAATACAAGATCATGTCATCTGCAAAGAGGGAGAGTTTTATTACTTCTTTCCCTATTTGGATCCCCTTTATGTTTGCATCTTGTCTTATTGCTTAGCTAGGTATTCTAATATTAGATTGAGGAGAAGTGGAGAGAGTGGACATCCTTGTCTTGTTCCTGAGTTAAGAGGAATTGGTTTCAGTTTTTCATCATTAAGTATAATGCTGGCGCTAGGTTTGTCTTATACAGCTTTATTGTATTGAGGAATGTTCTATGGATTCCTAATTTTTCCAAAACCTTCATCATAAATGGGTGTTGGATCTTGTCGAATGCTTTTTTTGCATCTATTGAGATAACCATGTGGTTTTTATCCTTGCTCCTTTTGATGTAATGAATAATATTAATTGATTTGCATATATTGAAAAAGGTTTGCATCCCTGAAATGAATCCTTTTTGATCATGGTGTATGATTTTTTGGATGAGTTTTTGAAGTTGATTGGCCAAAATTATGTAGAGAAGTTTTGCATCAATGTTCATTAAAGAAATGGGTCTATAGTTCTCTTTCTTTGAAGAGTCCCTGCCTGGTTTTGGGTTGAGGGTTATGATGGCTTCATAGAATGTGTTCGGTAGTGAACTTTCTCTTTCAATTTCATTGAAGAGTTGGAGGAGTATTGGTGTGAGCTCTGCTTTGAAGGCCTTGTAGAATTCCTTTGTAAAACCATCTGGTCCTGGACTTTTCTTAGCTGGGAGGTCTCTTATTGCTTTTTCTATTTAAATGCTTGATATGGGCCTGTTCAGATGGTTTAACTCATCTTGGTTTAGTTTTGGAATGTCAATATTTGCTAGGAAAAGGTCCGTTTCTGCCAAGTTCTCACACTTACTAGCATAATTGTTTGAGAAATATTCCCTTATAATGTTCTGACTTATGGTTTTTTTCTGTGGTGATGTTTCCATTGTCATCTCTGAGTTTATTTATTTGGGTGTGTTCTCTTTTTTTTCTGATAAGACTTGCTAAGGGTCTGTCAATTTTGTTAATTTTTTCGAAGAACCAAGTCTTTGTTTGTTGATTCTTTCTTTAGTGTTTTTGGATTCTAATTCATTTAATTCTGATTTAATTTTAATTATTTCTTTCCATCTACTTGATTGGGGTTTATCTTGCTGCTCTTTTTCAAGGGGATTCAGATGTCTCATTAAATTGTTGGTTTCAGATCTCTCCAATTTGTTGATGTAGGAGCTCAGAGCTATAAACTTGCCTCTGAGTACAGACTTCATTGTGTCCCAGAGGAGCTGGTCATTTGTGTGCTCATTTTTGTTGAATAGCATGAACATTTGAATTTCCTTTCTAATCTCTTCCATGACCCACTCATGATTCAGCAGTGTGTTGTTCAGCCTCCATGTGTTACCGGACTTTATTTGGTGGCTTTTGGTGTTGAGTTCTAATTTTATTCCTTTGTGATCAGAGAGAATGCAAGGTATAACTTCAATGTTTCTGAATTTGGACAAGTTTGCTTCGTGGCCTAAAATGTGGTCTATTTTAGGAAATATTCCATGTGCTGCGGAGAAAACGTTTATTCTGATGCTGCTGGGTGAAATATTCGGTGGATTTCTGTTAGATCTAGTTGATTTATGCAGCTGTTTAGGTCTGTGGTTTCCCTGTTGAGTTTTTGCCAAGTTAATCTGTCTAGTGGGAGAGTTGTGTGTTAAAATCCCCAACAATTAATGTCTTTGGATTTATGTGGGATTATAGGGAAAGTAATGTTTCTTGGGTAAATTTGGGTTCTCTGTTGTTTTGGCGAATAGATATTTAGTATTGTAATATCCTCCTGTAGGAGAGATCCCTTAATTAGTATTTGGCGACCTTCTGCTTCTCTTATCACAAATTTTAATTTGAAGTCTTTTATTTCTGATATTAGTATTGCAACTTCTGCCTGTTTACTGGGGCTATTTGCTTGGTAGATTTTGCTCCAGCCTTTAATATTGAAAATGTGTTTGTTTTTATGGGCCAAATGTGATGCCTGAAGGCAACAGTTAGAAAGATCTTGTTTTTTAATCCAACTAGACAGTCCATGTCACTTAATTGGAGAGTTAAGTCCGTTAATGTTGATAGAGACTACTGAGAGGTATTTGGGAGGACCTGCCATGTTATCCACCTTCTTGGAGGATGCGAAAACTGTGTTCTTCCTATGGTTCTTGGATTCTCAGTTTGGGAGCAATTTCTTGGCCTTTGTTGTGGTCTTGTTGGTTTTCTATGTGTAGGACATCTTTAAGAATCTTTTTTCGGGCCGGTGGAGAAGTATTTTTTTATTTTTTCTTTTCTATGGAAAGTTTTTATTTGGCCTTCAATTATGCAGGAGAGTTTGGCTGGGTACAGTATTCTTGGGTGATAGTTGTTTGCTTTTAGGGCATGGCATACATCATTCCAGGCTCTTCTTGCTTTGATTGTCTCTGCTGAGAAATCTGAGGTGATTCTAATTGGTTTTCCATTATAGATGATTAATCTTTTCTCCTTGACAGCTTTAAGGATCTTTTCCTTGGTCTGAGTTGATCCTGTGTGGATTATAATGTGACAGTGGGATGTCCTATTCTGGTCTGGTCTATTTGGAGTTCTAAAAGCTTCTTGTATCTGAATAGGCCTATCATTTTGCATGTTTGGGAAATTCTCTGCTAGGATCTTGTTAAACAAATTTCCTAGACCATTTACTTCTGTTTCTAAATGCTCCTCTACACTCATTATCCTTAGATTAGGCCTTCTGATGGAGTCTTACAAATGTTGGATAAATCTATCATTTTTCTTGGACTTGTCTTGGGTGGTTGTATGTTCCTTTTCTATAATATCTAGGCTGTCTTCAATCCCTGAGATTCGATCTTCTGCATGGTCCAACCTGCTGTCAAGGCTTTCTACTGTGATTTTTATTTATTTTCCTTCACATTGGTCAGCTTTGATGGCTTCAAATTCTTTGTTGAAGCTTTGTTTTAGATCTTGTATGAACTTCTTTACTTCCTTAATTTGGTGTTCAGTGTTTATTCTGAATTCACTTAGTTGATTGGTTATGATTTCCTTGGAATCCCAATCCTTCTTATGGGTTCCATTCAGCATTCCCTTTGTGGTCTCCCTGACTTCCTTCAGCTCTTTGTTATTGGATCCCATGAATGCCTTTAGTGATGTTTGTGTATTCTCATCCTGCTCGCTCAATTCCTGTGTTACTCTTTGCTTAGCTTCCTCAGGTTCATGCCATTCCTGTAGTTCTCTTTGAGTGTTCTCAGCCAGCTCATGACATTCCTGCCTTTCTCTTTGAGTATTCTGAAGCAGCTCACGCAAATCCTTTGCCAGTTTTTGAGTAGCTTTCTCATGCTTATGATATTCCTGTATAAACCATAGGATTGCCTCCTCTCTCTCCCTATCACGCTCATACAGAGTCCTTTGCATGTTTTCAATCTTTTCATTTATCATGTTTGCCAGCAGTGTTTGTAGAGCTATTTGGGAACTCTCCTCTGGATTATTCATTATCTGTTCTGTCCCCTGGTTATCATGAATGGCATTGAGATACCTGGACTTGCCCTTTTTCTTGTGTTTTTCTGGCTTACTCTGCCCGTTTGGGATAAAAATAACATAATTTGTGCTAGAACACTACCTTAAGGCAAGCATCAACCAAAGTCTTTATTTGCACAGTCAATAGTCTGCAAATACAATCTGGTTCAACAGATACATCTATACAACATCAAACAACTATATATTAATGGCCCATAAATCGCAAAGAATAATTTTGGTAAACCATAACTTATTAGGTTTAGGGAGAGATGTGGGTAAAAAATAGGAATAGAGTGATGTGGGAAGGCACAGGGAGAGTTAACTAATTACTAATCTCAAAGCAGGAATTAGGTTGGATAGGATGAAAGTAGAGAGAGAGCAAAAAAGAAGAAAGAGAAAGGGAAAAAAAGAGACCAGAAAAAATAGAAAAGTAATCATAAAAAATATTATGCAGTTCGAAACAAAATATGCAGAGAAGAATGTGGATACAGTGAGAGAAGAGGAAGGATATAGAGGAGATGTGAAAAACTTAAAAATAAAAATATTATAGATGTATAAAGAGGTAGTACTGCTATTAAGGAATTTAAGCGTAAGAGGTTTTGAATTGAGTAATAAATTTGAGGATGAAGTGTGTACACAATGGGGGATAAGATCTAATAATCGACTACGGGTTTATCTGAGGATGTGCAAAACAACAATTAAGTCACATAAAGAAGAACGAAAGAGAAGAAAAGGTGAAAAGGATGAGAAAAAAAGAAAAAAGATCAGTAGTTCAGTAATGGTAGGCTAAAAAATCAAATATTTTGTTTTGTGAAAAACGAAAAAAAAAAAAGAAAACGCCCACACACATATACCCCTAAAATACAAATTTTAAGAGAAAAAAAATTACTAAAAATAATTTTTTTCCATAAAGGTAAAAATTAAAATTAAAAAAAGTTTTAGAAAATTTTTTTTTATAAAATGTGCAAAAAAAAAGGAAAAAAAGATTTTTGATTTTTTTTTGTAGGGGAGGAGTGGGAAAAATCCTGAATCTCCCTTGTGTCCATAACCAGCCTCTTGATGGAGTCTGCTTGTGGTGTTTGATTTTTCTGTGGCTTTGTTGGTTTCTTAAGTCAGTTTGTTTGAACAGGCAGAAAAATGCTCTGCTTAATCCAGGATTTTGTGATCCTCTTCCCAGGCTAGTTCAATGGGAGGGAGATCTGCTTTGAGTATCACAAAAGAGGGAGATGGCTTTTTCCTCAAGTTTGGAGATACTGTAATGAGGCTAGGTTTTGGGTAGAGTTGAGGCCTTTCAGCAAACAGTAGCTTTTCCCGGGGGCTAGTTTGTGCAAAACTCACAGAGTCCAGCCTGGAACCACTCACAGGGTTTATATTTACCGAATTTCAGTTAATTGTCAAGTCTGATAAAGGGAGGGACAGCCTCTGGTTCTGATTACCCAGTGAAGAAAGCCACTCCTGGGGCTGATGCCCTAGCTGGGTGAATTTTCCCTGGGTGGAGCTGAGTCTGGCAGGTCAGTTTAGGTTCTTGTGACCTGCTAAATGACTCTAGTTTTCTTCCAAGGCCTGAGTTGGAGCTAGGAGCTCCGCGGAGCTTTGTCAGTATTCAAGATGGAGATCTCCGGTTCTGGGGGGGGAGGGGTGGCCTTCCCTCCTCTGCTCCCTGAGAAGGAGTGAGGACCTCAGGCTTCTACTCACGCCGAGTCTTGGTTCCTGGGTCACCTCTGGTCTGCAAACTGCAGGATGAAGATGTCCACTCCTTGAAGTTGTCCGGTTCTTGCTGGTGTTGAGTAGAATCCGCTCACCCATAACATCTGGCTTCTTCTTCCTGAACTCTGTTTTGCAGGTAAGGTGACTGTGACTACCTCCACCACCGCTGCTGCCAAAGCGGCCACTGCTGGCAAGCACTCAGATCTTGCCTGGAGTTTCTCTCTCTGGCCTAACTCTCTGGCCTATGAAGGCACACTTGGTGTGATTCTCTGGCTTAGGACTGTTCACTGGAACGCTAAAACTGCTTTCTATGGGAAAGCTTGTTTAGCCTCCAGCTTCTCCTCTGCCATCTTCCCAGAAACGCATGCAAGGGGTACATTTCTTATCAAGCATAGTTGCCTGCTCCCTTGTTTACCCTTCCCATCTCTTATCATCTCCCACTCTCCTACCCCAATACATATTCCGCCCTGCCACGCCAGCTCCCTACTAAATTAGTAAAGTTCGATTTACGACATGATGACTTGTAACTCTCATTGTTGCAATGAGCCCACCTGTATCGCTATTTGAACGATTTGTCTTTTCTCTTCCCCTCCACAAATTACACCAACATCAAATAAAGTGAAAGCATGGGTTATACAGTGGGGGAGGGACATACAAAATAACAAAAAATCATCTTATGAATATGTTAGAAACAATTGCAAGAAAGAAAGAATATTAGAATACTTATCTTGGGGTTCATTTCACCTAACATCACTGTATCTGATCTTTTCTGTTTGTCTCAGATATATATTAGTTATTGGAAATAAAGGAAACTATGGGACCCATGTTTCTTTGGGCCTAGCTTACTTCACTACACATAATTTTTTTCAAGTCTTTCCATTCTTTCCATTTCCTTACAAATGGGGCAATGTCATTTTTTCTGATGGAGGCATAGAATTCGATTGTGTAAATATACCATATTTTCTTGATCCATTCATCTACTGAGGGACATCTGGGTTGGTTCCATATCTTAGCTATGGTGAATAATGCTGCAAAAAACATAGTTGTTCTGGTAGGTTTAGTATGGTCTTGTTTGTGATCATTTGTTAAATGCCCAAAAGTGGGATTGCTGTGTCATATGTGAAGTTTTTTAAGGAATGTCTATACTGCTTTCCAAAGTGGTTGAACAAGTTTATACTCCCACCAACAATGCAGTAAGGTCCATTTCTGTCCACACCCCCTCAAGCATCTGTTGTTATTAGAGTTCTTGATTGTAGCCATTCTAACTGGGGTGAGGTGGTATCTCAATGTTGTTCGGATAGCATTTATTTTATGGCTAGAGAGGTAAAGCATTTCTACATGTGTCTAGTCATCCTTCTTTCCTCTTCAGAGAAGTTTCTCTTTAAATCCTTAGCCAACTTATTTATTGGGCAGTTGTTTCTTTGAGGATTTGTTGTTGTGGGATTTAGATTTTTTAGTTCCAGGTATATTTTAGATATAAGACCCCTATCTATTGTATGTTTAGTGAAGATCTTCTCCCAGTCCATGGGCTTTCTATTGATCTTGCAAGCTATGTCCTTTGCCATGCAGAAGCTCATGGAATCCCATTTGTCCAACCTTTTTGATTTTTTGTGTTTCTGAGTCTTTATTAAGAAAATTTCGGCCAGTGCCAAGGAGACCTAGATTTTCTCCATCCATCCTGTATTGTTTTCAGAGTGTCTGCTTTGATTCCAAGGTCTTTTCTCCATTTGGAGGTGATTCGGGTGCTGGGTGATGTATAAGGATCTAGCTTATTTTGCTACATGTGATTAACCAATTTTGCCATAAGAGGCTGTCTTTCTTCCATTCTACTTTTTTAGCTCTCTTCTCAAAGATTAGTTGGCTATAGGGCTGTAGGTTCAGTTCTGGGTTTCAATTCTATTCCAGTGGTCCTAAGTTCTGTCTAGTGCCAGTAATAATGTATTTTGATTCCCATGGCTTTGTAGAAGAGTTTGAAATGTGATATTGATATTCCTCGATGTTTTGTTATTTATGGTCTTTTATTGTTCCATATGAAATTTTGGATTGCCTCTTCTATTTCCATGAAGAATGAGGTTGGAATATTGATCGGTATCGCATTGAATTAGCCTTAGGAAGTATTGCCATTTTCACCATGTTGATCCTTCCAATCCAGGAGAATGAGAGGTTTTTCCACTTTCCGAGTTGTGTTTTGATTTCCTTTTTCATGTTTATAAAGTTGTCATCAGAGAGGTACTTCATTTCTTTGGTTAAGTTAATTCGTAGGTATTTTATTTTTTGTATGGATATTATGAATCGAGTTTCCTAATTTCAGCCATGCTTTTCTCATTGTTGGCATACAGAAAAGCCATTGATTTATGAGGGTTAATTTCACACCCTGGTACTTTTCCAAAGTTTTGAATCATCTTGAGTTATTTGGGAGTAGAGTCCGTTGGATTCTTTAAATACAAGATCATGTCATCTGTCAAGAGAGAGAGAGTTCTTCTTCACCTTTCCCTATTTGGAACACTTATGTTTGCTTCTTCTCTTATTGCTGTAGCTAGGCACTCTAATACTAGAGTGGACATCCTTGTCTTGTTCCTGAGTTAAGAGTAAATGGCTTTAGTTTTTCACCACTGAGTATAATACAGGCTGTAGGTTTGTCATATACAGCCGTTATTGTATTGAGGAATGTTCCCTGGAGTCCTAATTTTTCCGGAATCTTCATCATAAAAAGGTATTGGATGTTGTCAGGTGCTTTTTCTGCATCTATTGAGATAAGCATGTGGTTCTTATCCTTGCTCTTGTTAATATGATGAATTATATTAATTAATTTGCATATATTGAACCAGCTTTGTATGCCTGAAATGAATCCTGTTTGATCGTGGTGTATGATTTTTTGAATGAGTGGCTGAAGTCAGTTGGCCAAAATATTGTTGATAAGTTTTACATCAATATTCATCAAAAAATGGGTCTGTACTTCTCTTCCTATTATGAATCCCTGCCTGGTTTTGGGATGGTTATGATGGCTTCATAGAATGAGTTCGTTAGCGAACTTTCTCTTTCAATTTCCTTGAAGAGTTTGGAGGAGTATTGGTGTGAGCTTTTAGTTAAGAACTGGTAAAATTCTGGTGTAAAACCATGTGGTCCAGGGCTTTTCATAGGTGAGAGGTCTTTTACTGTTGTTTCTATTTCAATGCTTGATATGGGACTGTTAAGATGGTTTAACTCAATTTGGTTTTGTTTCATTATGTGGATATTTGCTAGGAAAAGGTCCATTTCTGCCAAGTTCTCAAACTTATTAGCATAAAGTTTTGAGAAGTATTCCCTTATAATGTTCTGATTTATGGTTGTTTCTGTTCTGATTTTTCTATTCTCATCTCTAAGTTTATTTATTTGAATGTGGTCTCTTCTTTTTCTGATAAGATTTGCTAATGGCCTGCCAACTTTGTTAATTTTTGCGAAGAACCAATTCACTGTTTTGTTGATTTTTTTTTTTTTGGATTCTAATTCATTTAATTCTGATTTTTTTTTAATCTGATAGTTTTATCTAGCAAGTACCTGGTGTGGACCAGTGAAGTCTAGACCACTCTGCGTTGCCAATAGTGAGGAATTACAAAAAAAAAAAAAAACCCACAAAAACCCTAAATCCTTCTTCTCTTGGAAAATTTCCGTCTACTGGATTGGGGTTTTTCTTGCTGCTCTTTTTCAAAGAGGCTCAGATGTCTCATTTAATTGGTTTCAGATCTCTCCAATATGTTGATGTAGAAACTCAGACCTATAAACTTGACACTGAGTACTGCCTTGTCTGTGTCCCAGAGGAGCTGGTAATTTGTATGTTTATTTTTGTTGAATATCGTGAACCTTTGAATTTCTTTTCTAATCACTTCCATGATCCACTCGTGATTCTACAGTGTGTTGTTCAGCTCTAGGTGTTACAGGACTTTCTTTGGTGGCTTTTGTGTTGAGTTTGAATTTTATTCCCTTGTGGCCTCAGAGAATGCATGGTATAACTTCAATCTTTCTGAACTTGGAAAAGTTTGCTTTGTGACCTAAAACGTGGTTTATTTTGGAAAATGTTGCATGTGCTGCTGAGAAGAACGTGCATTTTGATGCTGCTGAGTGAAATATTCGGTACATGGTTTTAAATCTTGTTGATCTATACTGTTGTTTAGATCTGTATTTTCTCTGCTAAGATTTTGCCGAGTTGATCTACCTAGTAGGAATAGTGGTATGTTAATGTCCCCAACAATTAATGTTTTTAGATCTATGTGAGATTTGAGGGAAAGTAGTGTTTCTTGTATAAATTTTGGTGCTCCACTGTTTGGCGAATGGAGATTTAGAATTATAATATCCTGCTGAGGGAGAGATCCCTTAATTATTATGCAGTGATTTTCTTTATCTCTTCTCACTAATTTTAATTTGAAGTCTATTTTTTCTGATTTTATGATTCCAACTCCTGCTTGCTTATAGGGGTTTTTGGCTTGGTAGATTTTATTCCAGCCTTTCACTTTCAAAATGTGTTTGTTTTTATGGGCTAGGTGTGACTCCTGAAGACAGTAGATAGGAGGATCTTAGTTTTTAATCCAACTAGTCCATTTATGTCGCTTAATTGGAGAGTTAAATCCTCTAATGTTGAGAGATAGGACTGAGAGATATTTGGGATGTCCAGCCATTTCATCTACTACCTTGGGACTTGTGGCAACTGGATTCTTCCTATGTTTCTTGAATTCTCAGTTTGGGTGCAGTTTCTTGGCTTTTAGTGTGGTCTTGTTGGTTTTCTATGTGTAGGACATCTTTAGGTATCTTTTGTAGGGCTGCTTTGGTTGAGATATATTCTTTCACATTTTCTTTGCTATGGAAGGTTTTTTATTTGACCTTGAGTTATGAAGGAGAGTTTACTGAGTACAGTATTCTTGGTTGATAATTGTTTGTCTTTAGGGCATGGCATACATAATTCCAGGATCATCTTGCTTTCATTGTCTCTTGTGAGAAATCTGATGTGATTCTAATTAGTTTCCCTTTATAGGTGACTTATCTTGTATCTTTGACAGCTTTAAGGATCTTTTCCTTGGTCTGAATTGATCCTGTGCAGATTATACTGTGATGGTGGGATGTCCTGTTATGGTCTGATCTATTATGGATTCTAAAATTTTCTTGTATATGAGTAGGCTGAGTGACTTTCTCCTGGGTGGACCTGAGCCTGGCAGGTCAGGTCAGGGTCCTGTGACCTGCTAAATGACTTGTTTGTTTTCTTCCAAGACCTTAGTTGGAGCTAGCTGCTCAATGGGCCTTTGTCAGTATCAAAATGAAGATATCCAGTAGTGGGTTGGAGTGGTGGCCTTCCCTCCTCTACTCCCTGAGTAGGAGTGAGGATGTCAGGATTCTACTCATGCTATACTCTTGGTTTCTGGATCATCTCAGGTCTGGGATAAATGCACAATGGAATTATAGGTTTCCATGGGGGGGGGGGGGGAATGACATCATTTAATTGGTATGGAAATGAAAAGACTTGGAAAAAATCATGTGAAATAAAGTGCCTCAGACCCAAACAAACATAGGTTCCATGGTTTCCCTTATTTGTAAAACTTGGTATTTGTTCTGTATTAGACATTGCAAAGGATCACAGTACCGCAATATATATATACAGATGTCTTTAAAACAAAGAGTGCTTATTGGATGACAAATACATATTGGGTGCAAAGAACTACTTTAACATATGTTCAACAAAATGAACTTTTTGTTATTATTAAGGTGTTGCAAGATTTTGTGGGAGATATTAATATTGTTATTGATTCTGCCTATGCTGTAGGAGTTGTGACTAAGAGAGTCACTGCTGTGACATATTCATCTAAACCCCAGCTAAACAAATTAAATGAACAATTACAAGCATTACTACAACAATGTAATGCCAAAATGTGTGTAACACACATTAGGGCTCACTCTTCTTTTCCTGGGTACCTTGTGTATGGCAATATTCAGGTTCATAAATTAGTTAGTTTTGCTTCTGCTGAACAGGATCACACTCATTTATATACAAATGCTGGCCTTTTACATATGCATTATAAAATACCTTATTCTCAAGCTAAACAAATTATTTAAAAATGTCCTATTTGAAGACCGATGCATCTGAGAGTTTTAACTGCTGGAGTAAATCCTCCAGGATTACAACCTAACGAATTTTGGCAAATAGATATTACCCAGGTACAAGCTTTTGGCCATTTTTCCTTTGTACATGTTACAATAGATACTTATTCCAAATTTGTTTGGGCTTCTGCCCTTATGGGAGAAACTGTTAGCCACGTAATACAACACTTACTGGAAGCTTTTGCCATCAACAGAGTATCTGACAAAATAAAGACTGATAATGGACCAGCCTATAAACGTATCAAATTTGAAAGATTTTGTGAACTTTATGAAGTGGTACATATTACAGGACAAGCCGTTAATGAATGAGTTCATGCACACTAAAACAACAAATTTTAAAAAAAATTTAGAAGGAGGAAAATTTTGGAAAAAGGTATGGATATTTTGTGGTTTTCCATGCATAATCCTGAAATAATTTGACATCAGGATCATTATGTTCTTAACTTTTTAAACTTGTCACAAGGAGATATTTTAACTACAGCTGAGGGCCATTTTGAACAAATATTAGGAACACCTTATTTCAATGGTCCCATATGGATTAAGATTACATTGGATGTTGAATGACAAACAGTAACATTATTGCATAAGGGGCGAGGATATGGTTTTGTGTTTACACAGGATGGCAGACAATACTGGTTTCATGCCCGATGAATACAGACACGGCCCAGTGAGGACAGCCCCGTATCCTATAAGGAATTGGCCACCAGCTGAAGAAGAAGAAATCCCCCGTGCAGGCCATGGCTCACTAAATTTTGGGACGACGTTACCATCAGTGTCAGTGGGCTGCCCTGCAGCCCAACTGGGGACAGATTAAAAAGTTGACTGGAGAAGGACAAAAGATGTTACAACGCATTAGTATACCTGTCACGGCAGAGAACTTGTTCCTGGCCATGTGTGCCCTTCTTTCTGTAAACTCTGCCAATGCCAATGTAAGTTATTGGGTCTCTGTTCATAACACTCCTTTATTGGAACCTGTTGTTTGGGGAGACACGCATATAACTGTCAATACCTTTCCTGCTGTTTCATCTCCTCCGTGGAATATTTTGACATTTAACAGTAAGGATGATGGTTGCTTTTGAAATTTTACTTACTATACTCATTCCTTGTCTGTTTGTCTGGGGCCACCTCTGTGTTTAGTTATGAATGGCAACATTGGGTCTTACCTGGGAAAGGCACTTCCAATTCTAGAACACAGCTGAAGCGATTACCTAGTTGGCCCACTAATAGTAGCTGGGAAAGCATCACCTTGGTTGGAGAGTTATCCTTATCTATGTGCCCTGATTTTACTTATATTGATTTAAAATATCAAGCTTCTGTGTGGCAAGAGTGTAGATGAACATTTGCAGAAATGTTGTATAATTTTATTAATTGGGGACCTTTTGAACAGTTTATTAACACATGTCCAGAATGGAATATTACTAGATGTGATTTATCTAATGTTACTAGGATGCCTGATGCAATTAATGGATCACTTACCAGAGCTCGATTGATGGCCTGAGGAGATGGAGGCATTGCAGATGATCAATGGGCTTTCATGGCTGCACCCATTGCTGTTTAGACTCATATTTGGAAGGTCGCAGCAGCGCTGAAACCCTTGATGCTATCAAATGGATCGTTTTCGGGAACGGCGATCGCTGCGTCCACTTATAATTTTACTTTGTACAAATCTTATGATGTAACTGCTTGTGTACCTCTGCCTTATGTATTTTTAATAGGAAATTTTACATTTTCTCCTACTCTTCTGGTTTTAATTGTTGCCTGTATTCTTGCGTTAATTCCTCTCAATCTTAAAGACAGTGATAGTATTATGATTTTTCAACAAAGAACTCGTATTTGGCTGCCTGTTAAATTAGGAAGAGAATGGTCCCCAAAGCCCCTGGATAGTGTTGTTAATCAATTTTTTAACAAACTACTAAAACGTACAGAGCGTATGATTGGAGCCACTGTAGCTGTGATTTTACGCTTAATTGCTATTACCACTGTTGCTACGGTGTCTGGAATTGCCCTACATACTTCCTTAAAAACTAAACACTGTGGAAGATTGCACCGGGATTGATATGCATTGTGGGTTTTACTGTAGAAATTGATGTTCAGTTACAAACACAGGTTAATGTTCTTAAACAGATGGTGGGATGGTTAGGAAAAAAGTTATTGGTTGTGGAAAAACAGTTATTATTGAAATGTGATTGGAATTCTACTACCTTTTGCATTACTAATGTAAAATATAATGAATCTATATGTGACTGGAATGTAATACAGCAGTATTTATTTGGAAATTCCAGTGCTGCTCAATTGATTGCTCAGTTACAATGTAATGTACATGATATTTTTGGTAAACAATTTGCAAATGATGGTGCTTCTAATATTGCTGATGCATTTATTAAACAGTTGGAAGGGTTGGAACTGAAAGAAATACTACAAAGCATTTCACATACTGTTAGTTGTATGGGAATTATGATTGCTATTGTTTTGTTTATACTTGTACTGTTATGTTTGATTTTTATGAAACCAATGCAAGCTTCTATGATAACCCTGTGGAAAGTTTTACTTTTAAAACGAAAGAAAAAAGAAGGAAATTGTGAAGACTCAGTGTCTGTGTTCGAGGGGCAGAATGCTGCAGACTCCAGCCTCAGGATTATCTCAGGATTGTGTTTGTGTATGTGGGAAGCTCTTGGCATGCCAGGCTACAGAGGGAACATGTTCTCTCTCCCTATCTCAAAGCACTTGTCACAGACTTCTGGGAGCTGAGGAAGTAGCTCTTCTGCTTACTTAAGCATAGTAGAACAGTTAGTCACATAGATGAACAGCTAGTTAAGCATTTTCCTGAGTATGAGGAAGTGGTTTGAGCTTGCTCTAAAATAGTTTAGATAAAAATATACAAAGATATTGTCTCACAGTTTAAGCAAAATTGTATCTGTTGAAATTTTTTTGTGTGAATGTCTCCTGACTAAATCATGGCAAAGATAATGCTTGCTTGTCTTTAAATACCCACAAGGAATAAAGCACAGCATGCAGTGGCAATTGCTGTTTGCACTCAGCATACTCTGTGTCCTGGTGATATCATGAACCATATCCAGGGATCCCAATGCCTCAGTCATTGACACTATTTCTCCCAACGCATGTGTTGTCACAAAGGTCATCAAGTCCTAACAGGTTTTTGATATCAGATTGTGATAAAATGGTCAAGATGTCTGGCAGTGTGATGTCACTATGATAAAGAAGTCACAGTGGATTTCTAATATCATATGTTGTATCTGCAATATTAAGAGGATGAAAGATTATGAGCTCACAAAAGGCCTATTTCAAAATATCAACATGTCACACCCTTATTAGTAAATGTCATGCTTGTGATGTCACATTGGGTTACTTTTATCACAATGGAAATGTGATATCACAATGGTTATGAGGTGACAATTGGTTTCTGATATCAACCCACATGCCACATTTGAATTAAGATGAATCACAGCGTAGGCATTCAAAATGTGCCTTTGATGTCACAACGATGATGTAATGTCAAAGTGTTAGAATGCCAATGTAGTTTGCTGATGTCATAATGAGCTCATGGTGTCATAAACACAATGAGATATTATACTGGTGATGATATAACAAAGATTTTGTGATGTTACAATGGCACATCTGCTCTCAATTGTCTGTAGTTCACAATGAGAATATGATTTCAAAATGGAACTGTGATGTCTCCAAAGCATGTGTTGTCAAAAATGTGATGAAGTCCCTACATCATTGTATTGTCCCAATCAGACATGTTGATCATGATCTAAGGCAGTTTGATGTCACAATGATTATGAAATTCCAGTGGATTTCTGATATCACATGTCATACCTTAAACAATATGAGGTTTAAAAGAGATTATGAGTTCACAAATGGCCCAAGATATCACAATAGCAGCATGGCATAATAGTTACCAGAAAAGAGTAATTGTGATGTCACAGTGGGTTAGGAATATCACATTGGCAATGTGATGTCACAAAAGGATTCGGAATGCAAATGAAGAACCAAGTCTTGTTTTGTTGATTCTTTCTGTGTTTTTTTTGGATTCGAATTCACTTAATTCTGATTTAATTTTCATTATTTCTTTCTGTCTACTGGATTGGGGTTTATCTTGTTGCTGTTTTTCAAAGAGGTTCAGGTATCTCACTAAATTTTTGTGTTCAGATCTCTCCAAGTTGTTGATGTAGGAACTCAGAGCTATAAACTTACCTCTGGGTACTGCCTTTTCTGTGTCCCAGAGGAGCTGGTAAATTGTGTGTTCTTTTTAGTGAATATCAAGAACATTTGAATTTCATTTCTAATCTCTTCCATGACCCACTGGTGACTCAATAGTGTGTTGTTAACCCTCCACGTGTTACACGACTTTCTTTGGTGGCTTTTGGTGTTGAGTTCTAATTTTATTCCCTTGGGGTCTGAGAGAATGCAAGGTATAAATTCAATGTTTGTGAATTTGGATGTTTTCTTTGTGACCTAAATTGTAGTCTATTTTGGAAAGTGTTCCGTGTGCTGCTGAGAAAAACATGTACTTTGATTCTTCTAGTTGAAATTTCCATAAATGTATGTTAAATCTATTTGATCTATGTAAAAGATCTAGGGTTTTTCTGTTGAGTTTTTGCGGAGTTGATCTTTCTAGTGGGGATAGTGGTTTATTAAAGTGCCCAACAATTAATGTGTTTGGATCTAAGTGAGATTTGAGGGAAAGCAGAGTTTTGTGGATAAATTTCGTGCTCCATTGTTTGGCGAATAGGTATTTAGAATTTTAATATCTTCCTGAAGGAGAGATCCCTTAACTAGTATGTAGCGAGCTTCTTTATCTCTTCTCACTAATTTTAATTTGAATTCTATTTATTTGATATTAAGATTGCAACTCACACCTCTTTATTTTGTGTGTGGGGTCCTTTACTTGGAAGATTTTATTCCAGCCTTTCACTTTTAAAATGTGTTTGTTTTATTGGAAATGTGTGTCTCTTGAAGACAGCAGATAGGAGGACCTTGGTTTTTAATCCAACAAGACAGTCTACGTCGCTTAATTGGAGAGTTAAGTTCTTTAATGTTGAGAGTTAGGACTGAAAGGTTTTTGGTCGTTCCTGCCATATCAACCTTCTTGGGGGCTGTGACAACTGGGTTCTTCCTATGATTCTTGGATTCTCCATTTGTGTGCTGTTTCTTGGCCTTTATTCTGGTCTTGTTGCTTTTCTCTGTATAGGACATATTTAAGTATCTTTTATAGGGCTGGTTTGATGGAGATAGTAGTGTTTCAGTTTTTCTTTGCTATGGAAGGTTTTTATTTGACCGTTAGTTATAAAGAAGAATATAGCTGAGTACAGTGTTTTGGTTGATAGTTGTTTGTCTTTAGGGGATCGCATACATCATTCCAGATTCTTCTTGCTTTGTCTCTCCTGAAAGATCTGAGTTGATTCTAATTTGTTTCCCTTTAGAGGTGATTGATCTTTTCTCCTTGACAGTCACAGTTGATTTCAGTGTCACATATCATACTAGAAATATTATGAGTTCCAAAACAGATTATGATCTCACAGAGACCTAAGGTATCAAAATTAGAGCAAGTCACAAAATTTAAAAGGACAGGACAGGTTTGTGATGTCACAGTGTTTGAGTGATGTCACTTTTAAAATATGATATCATTATCATTATGAGGATATCATAGTTTTCATATATCAACCATCGTGCTACATTTGAAATAGAATGAACTCACACAGTAGGCATTCATAGTGTTTCTATGATAGCATGATGACAATGTGCTGTCATAATTCTATGATGTCATTTTAATTTTGTGATATCACAATGAGCTGATTATGTCAAAATGAGTGTGATGCCACACTGGTAGTAATGTTGCAAAGGCCTTGTGATGTTAAAATTGTATGTCTGATCACAATTGACATTAGTTCACAAAGGAATAGTGATGTCACAAAGGCCATATTCATTTTCAAAGGTGCTAAGAGATCATGCTATATTTGGAGTATTAGAATGTGAATGTGATGTCACAACGGCAATGTGATTTCAAGTGTTTGAGATGTCACAGTTGTTATGAGGTCAAAATAGGTTCATTATGTCTTGGCAAGGTTGAAGTATAGGAATCACATGTCCAATTTCAAGTGTTACTGGTACACAATTTGGATAGTCATTGACAGAAGGAGCTTTATGTCCCAGAGGCCATGATGACAATAGGACAGTGATTTCTCAATGGCAATGTGGTGTCACAAAGTGATTGTGATGTCATAATGATTATGAGGCCACAATGGGATTCTGGTATCAACTCACATGACATACATGAAGTAGAATTACATCACAGAATAGGCTTTCACAATGTGTGTATAACATCACAATGATAATGTGATGTAATTATGTTATGTCATTGTAGTTTGGTGACGTCTTTATAAGCTGAAGGTATCATAATGACAATGTGCTATCATACTGGTGATTACATAAGAAAGGGTTTGTGATGTTACAATGGTATGTTTTATCCCAATTTTCCTTACTTCACAATGAGGATATGAGTCACAAAGGATCATAAAGGCATGTCCAATATGATCATGATGTAATAATGTGAATGTGGTTAAACAATGGGTTTTTGATGTGACAAGGGTGATTAGAACACAATGGATTTGTGATTTTCAGGTATACTATATAGGTAGGTTTCTTTAGGTACCTGATGAAGAAAATGTGCTAGTCAGGGAAAATACCAAACTGTTGCCTGAGCCCTGCATGGTGGAGAGCCATGGCAGCAAAAGGAGTCCTACTATTGGACATGGAGTTATCTTGGCCAGGTAAAGGAAGAGGGGGTGCCAGGTAGCAAAAGGTTGTGGCCACACTGGAGTTGGATCTGACCTCAGGGACAGGGACACTCTTATGGTCAAATGGGAGGCATGAGTTGGGGCGACCCAGGATGTGACCTAAAAAGAGGGCAAGGTGGACTATTTCCAGGTGTTCCAGCTATCTATGTAACAGAAAATGGACAGACATTTATCCAAGAGTTAAGGAAGTGTCTGCACAGTGGACTGCACGTCCTGGGGCAGACATTACATTCCAGCCTTTTGATAATTATGAGAAAGGGTGCAGATTCTCTCTGGCTAGTACCTGCTGGCTAGAGGCATTGACATCAGGGGTAAAATGCTGAAATGTGGTCCCCTCCAGGAATAAGCAGCAGCTGTCCCTTGGTGGTAGTCTTTCAATGAAGTCTGAGTGCGGCAGGGAAGGACCGGCCAAAAAAAAAACAACTACTAGAGAGCAAAAGGCAAGTGGAAGAGTTTGGGGCAGGAAATTAAATATTGGATGACCTGGCTAAAATGGCTACTTTATATCTTCTGCATTCCTATCTGTACTGAAGTTGGCAGAAATGTTGATGTCTACTTCTGACATCTGGCAACTAGGTAGAGAAGAGCATCAATTATGTAGATATTCCTTCTCTCCATTTCCCTTCCCACATTCCTCTAATATTTTCTCCTCACAATTCTCCCTAAACCTATTAAGTTCTTGTCTGATGACTTAGTTTTTATTTTCTTAGTCCATGTTGGTTTTGTTGAACTAGGTTGTATCTGTCGAATTAGATTATGTCTCTTTTGTTTTGATTGCATCAATTTGTGCAACTAGAGGGCTCTGTATTATGCCTGACTTAAAATAGTGCTCTAGGACTGAATGGGCAGAACAAGCCAGAGAAACACAAGTAAAATGGCATCTCCCAAACATGGTAATCAGGCAAAAGAGCAGTTAATGAATAAGCCAGAAGAGAGTTCCCAAATTCTCTAGAAATATTACTGGTAAGCTTGCTGAGTGAAGATTGAAAGCCTGCAAAGGACTCGGTATAAGCGTGATAGGGATATGCATCAGCATGATGCATATGAGACTAAGCAAAAAATTAATTCAAGAATTTCATGAGCATTAGAAATCCAATGATAGATTAATAAAGGAATAGCCTGTGTGAGAGGTGAAAAAAACAAAAAATTAATAGATATAATCATAGAACACACAAACAGGAAGCTGCAGGAATATATGGAAGCCACACATTTAATGTTGATTGAAGCCAACTGAAGGAAAGGCAGTCCAAAAAAACTATAACCAGTCAATTAAGGGATTTGAGCATTAACTCTGAAAAGAAATTGAGGAGTTAAAGAAGTCGATAGAATACCTAAAACAAAGCTTCAACGAGGAATTTGACGCCATCAAATCTGACCAATTAGAATGAAAGGAAAGAAAAGAAAAGTTGAAAGCATTGACAGTAGGTTAGCCCATGAAGAAAATCCAATCTCTGTGGTTAAACACAGTCTAGACATGAGAGAAAGAAAAGACAAGTATTCAAGACAAATCGAAGAAACAAGATAGATCTATTCAACATTTATAAGACACCACAAGAAAGCCTAATTTAAAGCTGAGGGTTATAGAAGAGGGACTAGAGACAGATGTGAAAGGTTTGGGAAATTTAACAGGATCCTAGCAGAGAACTTCCCAAACATGCAAAAAGATAGACCGATTGAGATACAAGAAGCCATTATCACTCCAAAGAGATCAGAGCAGAACAGTACATCCCACCATCACATTGTAATCCCAAAAAGATCAATGGAAAGAAAGGACAGGATCCTTCAAGCTGTCGGAAGAAAATGTCAATCACTTATAAAAGGAAACCTATCAGAAAAACTTCCGCATGCTCAGCAGAAACAATGAAAGCAAGAAGAGTCTAGAATTATGTTTGTCATGCCCTAAAGATAATTATCAACCAGTAACATGTACCCAGCTAAACTTTTCTTCATAACAGACCAAATAAAACCCTTCCAAAGCAAAGAAAAATTGAACCAATATATCTCTACCAAACCAGCCCTACAAAAGATTGTGAAAAATGTCCTACACATTAAAAACCAACAAGACCAAAATTAAAGCGTAGCAATAGCCCCTACACAAACAACACAAGAATTATAGGTAGTTGCCAGTTGGTAATACCCCCAGGAACATGGGTAACATGGCAGAAACTGCCAAAAAACTTCTGTCTTTACTCTCAATATTAATGGATTTTATTTTTCAATTAAGGGACATAGATATTCTACTTGGCTCAAAAAGGAAGATCCTTCTATCTACTGCATTCAAGAGACAGATCTTGCCCCCCAAGAGCAAATACATCCTGAAAGTTTGGAATAATTTCTACCAAGCAAACAGTCCCCATAAACCAGTGCGAATTGCAATTGTAATATCAGATAAAGTAGACTTTAAATTAAAGTTAATGAGAAGAGACAAGGAACATCATTACATACTAATTAAAAGATCTCTAATTCAGGAGGATAGTAAAAGTTTAAATATCTATTCACCAAAAACGGAGCACACATATTTACTCTAGAAAGATTACTTTCCATAAAATATAACATAAATACAAAGATATTAAATGTTGCAGACTTTAACACAACATTATCCTTGCTAGATAGATCAACCCAGGAAAAACTCAAGAAATCTCACAACTAAACAACTAAATAGATCATGTAGTCTTGACATCTACTGAATATTTCACCCACAAGGAGCAGAATTCACTCTTCTCAGCAGCACGTGGAACATTCTCCAAAATAAACCACATGTGCAAGTTCAGAAATATTGAAATTATCCCCTGCATAATAAAAGTGGAATTCAACATCAAAAGCCACCAAAGAAATCCTGTATCACAGGGCTGAGAAGGTGGTTCAGTGGTAGAGTGCTTGCCTTGCATGCATGAGGCCCTGGGTTCGATTCCTCAGCACCACGTAAGCAGAAAAAAAATCCGGAAGTGACACTGTGGCTCAAATGGTAGAGTGCTAGCCTTGAGCTGAAGAGCTGAGGGACAGCGCCCAGGCCCAGAGTTCAGGCCCCACAATAGGACCCAAAAAAATAAAAAAAAAAGAAATCATGTATCACATGGAGGCAGAACAACACACAATTGAACCACCAGTGTAACTTGATTCATTAGGAAGAAACCTCAGATGTACATGATATTTAACAAAAATGGGCACACAAATTACTAGCTCCTCTGGGACACAGCAAAGGCAGATTATAGCTCTGAGTTCCAATTACAACAAATTGGAGATATCTGAAACCAAAATTTAATGAGATACCTAACCTTCTTGAAAAAGTGCAACAATAAACCCCAATCCAGTATGCAGAAAAAATAATCAAAATTAACTCAGAATTAAATGAATCATGTTCCAAAATAAACATAATATCATCAAAAAACAGTTGGTTCTAGGGGAAAAAATAACAAAATTGACAGTCTTAGCAAATCTGATAACAGAAAAAGAGAACACACTCAAATAAACAAACTCAGATGACAATGGAAACATCACCACAGGAAAACAACAACAGCAACAGCAAAAAAAAAAAAAAAAAAAAAAAAACAAGATTCAGAACATTCTAAGGAAATACTTCTCAAATCTTTTTGCTAATAAATTAGAGAATCAGAAGGAAATGGTTGATTTTTTAGAAAATTTTGTAATGCCCAAACTAAACCAAGATGATTTATAGCATCTAACAGAATCATATCAATCATCAAAATGAAAGAGCAATAAGAAACCTCCAACCCAAGAAAAGTCCAAAACAAGATGGATTTACATGTGTACTACACAAGGCATTCAAAGCAGAATTCACCCCGACACTTTTTCAAATCTTCAATGAAATTGATAGTGAAAGTTCACTATCTAAGAATTTCTTTGAAGCTGTAATAACCCTTATTCAAAAACCAAGGAGGAACTCATCAAAGAAAGAGGCCGTTTTTTTTTATAAACATCAACGCAAAATTTCTCAAAAAAAATTTGGACCAATCGAATTCAAAAACAGCAAAACACACACACACACACACACACACACACATAAACCGTGATCAAACAGGATTCATTTCAGGGACGCTAAGCTAGTTCAATATTTGCAAGTCAATTCATACAATTAACCATGTCAGCAATAGCCAAGATAAGAACCACATGAAGAAAAGCATTTACCACATACAACCTCCCTTTATTATGAAAGCTCTCAAAAATCAAGGAATCCATGAAACATTCCTCAATATAATAAAGGATGTGTATGACAAACCTAGAGCCAGCATTATACTTAATGGTGCAAAGCTAAAGCCATTTCTTCTAAATTGAGGAATGAGACAAGAATATCCACTCTCTCCACTTCTCTTCAATTTAGAATTAGAGTGCCTCGCTAGAGCAATAAGACAAGATGAAAAGAAAAAGAGAACCCAAAGGAAAGATAAAGTAAAACTCACCTCTCTTTGCAGATGACATGATCTGGTATAGAGAGAACTCCATGGACTCCACACTCAAGTTACTAGAGCTGATCCATAATTTTGGCAAAGCAGGAGGATATAAAATTAAACCTCAAAAATGAATCTCTTTTCTGTATGCCAATACAAAGAAAGACAATGCTGAAATAGGAAAGCAACTGCTTTTATAATAGCCACACAAAACTAAAAAACTAAAATAACTTAAAGAAGTGAAAGACCTCTAAGATAAAACTTTTGAAACCTGAAAAAGGAAATTAAAGCATATCTCAGGAAGTGGAAGTATCTACCATGATCCTGTCTTGGTTGCATTAACATCATGAAAATAGCAATAATGCCAAAGTCTATCTACAATTTCAATGCAATACCCATCAATATTCCAACCTCATTCTAAAATGAAATAGAAGAAGCAACCCAAAATCTTATATGGAACAAAAGACCCCAAAGAGCAAAAAATAATTCTTAGCAGAGAGAAAATTACTGGAATAATATCAAAACAAACCTTCACACTCTACTACAAAGCCATAGTAATTAATACAACTTGGTACTGGCACAAAAACAGGCCTGAGTATCAATGTAACCAAACTGAAGGTCCACAAATGAAACCACAGACCTAGAAACACCTAATTCTCAATAATAGAGCAAAAAATATAGTATGGAAGAAGGCATCCTCTTCAGTAAACAGTGCTTGCAATATTGGTAAACTATGTAGAAAAATGAAGGTTGATCCATATATATCACCTTGATCCAGACTCAACTGTAAATGGATCAAAGACCTCACAGTCAAAGCAGACACCTTAGAAACATTACAGGAAGGAATAGGAGAAAAAATCTAGGGCTCGTAGGCACAGGCCAAAATTTTCTTAATAAAGATCCACAAATTCAACAAATCAAAGATAGTTTGGACAAATGGGATTCCATGACATTACAGGAAGGAATAGCAGAAACTCTAGGCTCCTTGGCACAGGCTGAAATTTTCTTAATGAAGTCCCAGAAACAAACAAATCTAAGAATGGAAAAATGGGATTGCATGAAATTGCAGTGTTTCTGTAGAGATATAGCTGACAAATGGTGTGAAAAGTACAATGTGATGTCCCACTGGTAATGATGTCAAAAATGTTTTGTATTGTTACAATGGCATGTCTGATCTCAACACTCATTAGTTCACAATGAGGGTATCAGGTCAATGCATAAATGTGATGCAACAATGGCTACATGTTTTTATAAAGGTAATAAGAAGCCATCATAGGATTGGGATGTCATAATGTGGTTCTGATGTCTCAATAGCAATGTGATGTGCAATCGGTTTGAGATATCAAAGTGTAGTGAGGTCAAATGGGTTTGTGACTTTATAACAAGTTTTTAATATCACAGCTTCATGTACATTTTCAATAGCTACTAGTTCACAATGACGATATGAATTCACAGAAAGAGCTTGAAGTACTAAAGACAATGATATCTTAGGTTCTTTGTGAGCTCATAGTCTGTCAAGAATGATATGTGATATCAGAAATCCACTGTTACATAAGGTCACTGTGACATACTCTTACAGACACCTGGCCTTTGTGTCATATTTTGACAGCACAAATCTGTTAAAACTGTATCATATTTATGACAAAACATGCCTTTTGAGACATCAACATCACATTGAGAACTCATATACTCATTGTGAGGTAATGAAAATTGAGATCTGTCATGTGATTGTGACACCAACAATCCATTGTGACTTCACATACCTATTGTGTCCTGATCACCAGTGTGTCATCACCAACTCATTGTGAAATCAAAATATAATTATGACATGATGTAACATCATATTTAAACTGTGATTTCACTATACCATTGTGTTTTCACCAACATATTTTGACCTGATAACATTTTACAAAATTCAACAGTCTTTGGGACTTTAAATTCCTGTGACCTCATATCTTAATTGTAAACTAGTATGAACATTTAGCACCTTTGTAAAAAGACATGGCCTTTCCGTCATCACAGTCCCTGTGTGTACTCATATCCTTATTTTGAGCTAATGTCAAATGAGATCACGCATGCCATTTTAACATCAACACTCATTAGTTCACAATGAGGGTATCAGGTCAATGCATAAATGTGATGCAACAATGGCTACATGTTTTTATAAAGGTAATAAGAAGCCATCATAGGATTGGGATGTCATAATGTGGTTCTGATGTCTCAATAGCAATGTGATGTGCAATCCGTTTGAGATATCAAAGTGATCCACCATAAATTATTTGAATGGAGTGAATTCTTAAAATATGGGGTGATTCCTGCTCAAAGAGAGCCAACGGTAGCCTGTTTACCCAGTCATGGCTAGTCTCTGTAATTAAGTTAAAGTTTCCTTAAATTTCTACCAGTCATGTACTCTGAGGTCAATAATACAATGTAATTTCCAATTTATCCCTAGGGCCTTAACTAATTGAGCAACCTGGGCTCTGAAGTCCTTCCCATTGTAGGACTCCATTGCTCTCAGTAAGTCAAATTGAGGAAATAGGTTCATGGAATAAATTTTTGGCTGTTACCTGACTGGTTTCAGTTTTTGTCAGGAATGCCTCAGTCCAGCTTGGAAAAGTGTCCACTACCACTAACAGATACCTAAAACATACATTCCAGACTTTCTCTCTGTGAAGTCCACTTCCCAAAATTCATCAGGTGAGGTTCCTCACATAAGCCCTCACTATATCTTCAAGCTCTTTGGCATTTACCAGTTGACAACTTTCTATATACATCACGTAAGCTTATCAGGCTGAGGGCCTATTGGTTTTCAAGACAGTTTTAGGAAATGACAAAGGACAATTTATCAGGGTGCCCAATAACTAGATATAAACAACAAAACGCTTGTAACCATTTTTCACAAGTTGAGTCACCACATTTGCAAGCTTATTACCACTGTTTTGACTTCTTCCTTTAACTTAATGACTAATATCTCTAGAGACCCCACTGATTTTAGAGTGGTCTCCTGAGCTACCTGACCAGCTCAGTTGTTGCCATTATCCTTGGGGTCTCTACTTTCTTTAACTTCTGGTTAGTACTCTGAACCTCAGTCTGCAGATTGGAGACTTCTTCCGTTTTATCCTCCTCCTTGCTTTCATGATCCCAAACTCCTTCTCAAAGTCTTCCTTAACCTAAAAGTGTTCAGCAAGGGTCACAGAAGAATTCCTTTACCGTCCAACTGCTGTTCCTTCTCACAGCACCTTTGCTTGCTCTGCACTCCTCCTTAAAGTTCTCAGTGGTGTTATAGAGTGGATTTGTTTCCTTGCTCCACTTGTTCCATTGCTCCACAGTGGTTCTCTTTACATTATTGGTGAGGATCTTGTTGCTCTCTTTGTCTTTTTCCTCTAGTAGTTTCTTTTTCTTGTTTTTCACTTCTGTGTATTTTTGTGACAGATCATTCAACAGTTTAACTCTTCTGTTTTTCTGCCTAATACTTTTTCCCTTTCGCAGTCATTCTCTATCAGAGTATGTGTGTCCTTTATCTCTTTCTGAAGAGAACAATGTCTTTCTTGAGCCTGATATTTTTCTACTTACTTTTTTGGCCTCCTATTCTAAGACATGACACTTCTGTGTCTGTTTCAATAACTACACTATCAGTTCTTTTTCTGTTGCTTTTAATTTCCGCTCACACACTTCAAAGCTTATAATCCGTCTGTACTTCAGCCCAATACATTCTTGTATCATGTCCATATCCTTTTAATTGCCTTGATTTCCACATATAGCATCGGGTTCTCCTCCTGGGCTGGCTTGTATTCAGCAAGGATGGCAGCATTGGCATCCAGTGCATTGGCATCCAGTGCATCTTTCAGCCTCAGACATGTGGTCTCCAACTTTGCCGCATTCTCACCCAGGTTAGTGGATCTTGGATTTCATTTCAAACTGAATGTTTTCTAGGTTCATTTTGAGCATTTTTCTCATTTTTTTAGTTTTACATATTCCTTTTTTATTTTTTGAAATCTATTTGTCATGTCTGATAATTCTCAGATTTCTCCAGTGTTCTCTTCAATGTGCTTTTAACCTCTTGGTGTATGTTGACTCCACCTACTGGAGACTCAGAACCTTTTTTAAGCCTGTTTTCAGAAAGAAGTGGGACTGTGATGTCAGAATTGTGAGTTGGTTTGTCAAAGGTGTTAAGAGGTCATAATAGGTTTGGGATGTAACAATGTGATCATGATGTCACAAAAAAAATGTGATGTCAGGATGTGTTTCTCATGTCACATTGGTGATTAGGTCACACTGGTTAGGGATATCACAGTGAGTTTGTAATATCACAAGCACATATTTATTTTCAATTGCTACTAGTTCACAATGATGATACAAGTTCACAAAAGTGCTTGCAGTCCCAAAGAATATGCATTTTCTTTTCTATTTTTTGTTAGTCTTTGGGCTTGAACTTTGGGACTCAGCACTGTCTATCAGCTCTTCAGCTGAAGGCTAGTGCTCTACTGCTTGAGCTACAGTGCTACTTCTTGTTTTCTGGTGGTTTATTAGAGATAAGTATTTCATGGATATTTCTGCCCATGCTGGCTTTGAACCATGATCCTCAGATCTCAGCCTCCTGAGTAGCCAAGATTACAACCTCCTGAATCACCAGTGCCCAGTTACTTTGAATTTTCTAAAACATTATGTGGTCACAATAGGCTTCTGCAAGCACAATGGGGTTCTGATATCATGAGGGCAATGTGATGTCACAATACCATGTATTGATTAAATTATTTGTTGATATTATCCTGGTCATGAGGTCACAATAAATTTGTGATGTCACTATTATTTGTTGATGTCACAATGGCATGTCAAATCCCAGTTGTCATTAACTCATAATGAGTATATGAGTTCCAACAAGGACTGTGATGTCTCAAAACACATGTATTGCAGATCTGATCTCAATTGTCATTAGTTTACAATGAGGATATGGACACAGAACAAGACTGTGATGTCACAGATACCATAATGAAGTCAAAATCAGTTTGTGGGGACACAACAAGTTGCTAATATCACAAACACATGCTCAAACTCAATTGCTACTAATTCACCTTACTTATGAGTTCACAGGAGCTTGAAGCCACAAAGTCCGTAAATTTTCTGAAATGTTATGAGCTCTTTCCAGGTTTGTGAAAACACAATAGATCAGTGATATCACAATGTCAATGTGATTTCACTACATCATGTCATAGTCTTGTTTTTATGTTACAATTATTTGGTGAGATCATACTGGTGATAACATCCAATGAATTTTGTTGGACATTCATATTATGCCAGTTCTCATTTGTTATTAAATTACCATCAGTTTATGAGTTGACAAAGGGACTGTCTTGTCCACAGTCATGTGTTGTCAGAAAGGAGATGAAGTCATAAAAGTTTTGTGAATTCACAATGTGACACAATTTTCATGATGTTTGTCACTGTAATGTCACCATGGTCATGAGTTCACAGAGGATTTCTGATATCAAATATACCTAAAATATGATGAGATAAAAAACAGACTATAAGCTCACAAAAGTCCTAAGATGTCAGAATGGCAAAATGGCCCAAAAGTTCTGAGGGCAGAATAAGCTTGTGATGTCACAATGTCTTAGTGATATCACAATGGCAATGTAATGTAACAAAGAGAGTTTGATGTCTCAATGGTTATGTGGTTACAATGGGTTTCTGATATCGAGCCCCATGCCAGATTTGAAATAAAATGAAATCACAGATGAGGTATTCATAATGTGTCTATTACACCATAATGACAGAGTGATGCCATAGTATTATGATGTTATTGTAGTTTTGTGTGTCACAATATGCTGATCATTTCATAAATACAATATGTCTCACTGGCGATGGTGTCACAAAGGGTTTGACATTACAATGGGCTCTCCGATCTCAATTGTCCTTTGGTCACAATGAGGATAGGCAAATACAAGGCACTGTGATGTCACAAAAGTCATTTTTTTCCAAAGTTGCAATGAAGTTATGATTGTTTTGGGATGTCAGAATGTGATCGTGTTGTCACATCAGTATTGTGATATCATAACGGGTTTGTGATGTCAGAGTGGTGATGTGGTCATAATGGGTGAGTGAGATCACAAGAGTATGAAATGGCACAATGACCTGTCCAATTTCAGTTGTTATTAGTTCAGAATTAGGATACAAGTTCACAGAAGGAGCTTGAAGTCCTAAAGATCAAGAATTGTCAAAAATGTATGATATCATAATACGTTTTGTGAAAAGCAAAGGCAATGTGATGCCAAAATTTTGTGACATAATAATTTTATGATGTCACTACTAGTTGGTGATGCTATGCTGGTGATGAAATCACAATATGTTTGTTATGTCACAATGGCATGCTGGATCTCAATTGCCATTAGTTCACAACGGAGTTTAACCAGGTACATGAAAGGCCTCTAATGGCACAAAGGCAATGTTCTTTTCAATGTTATTTTCGTAATAGGTTTGGTATGTCACATTTTGATGTTGATGTCACAATGGCAATGTGATATTTTAATAGATTTGTGAAGTCACAATTGATGATGCCACAATGTGTTTGCAATGTCAAAATGAGTTTGTAATAACACAATGACATGTACAATTTCAATTGCTACTAGATCACAATGTGGATACAAATTCACAAAAGGAGCTTTCATTCCCAATGTACATGCATTTTCTAAAACATTATGATATAATAATAGGTTTCTGAAAACACAATGGCAATATGATATCACAATAGCAATGTGAAGTCACACTAGTCATGTCATTAAGATTTTGTGATGTTAAAATGGCAAATCTTCTCTCAGCTGTCTTTAGTTCACGATGATAATGTGGTTACTCAAATGGACTGTGATGTCACAAAAACCTTGTGTTCTTTCACAGGTACTGAGGACATAACAACAGTTGGATGTCATAATGTGATCATGATGTCACAAATGCAATGTGATGTCACAATGGGTTTTTTATGTCATTGTAGTGACTAGGTCACTATTGGATAATGATTTCACAAGTTCTACATGTGACAATTATATTCAATTTCAATTGCTACTAGTACACAAAAACGATATGAGTTCAGAGAAGGAGCTTGAATTCCCAAAGTCATTAATTTTCTAAAGTCATTTGTTAAAACACAGTGGAACTGTGATATCACAGTGGCAATGTGATAACAAAATATCATGTAATATTAATGTTTTGATGTCATAATTAATTGGTGATTCCATATTGGTGATGAGGTCACAATAGCAATGGGAGCCAGTGGCTCCTGCCTCTAATCCTAGCTAGTCAGGATGCTGAGTTCTTAGGATTGTGCTTCAAAGCCAGCATGGGCAGGAAAGTCTTTGAGATTGATATTTCCAATAAACCACCAAAAAATGGAAGTAGTGTTTCTGGTCAAGAGGTAGAATGGTAGCCTTGAGCTGAAGATCTGAGGGACAGCACTGAGGTACAGCATTCCAGCACCATGATTGAGACACAAAAAAGTTATGAGAATAGAACAGGTTTGTGATGTTACAGTGAGTTAATGATAGCATAATGGCAATGTGATGTCACAATTGGATTGTGATGTAACAATGGTTAGGAGATCCCAATGTGTTTATGATATCAACTCACAGGCCACAATGTAAATAGAAATAAATCATTGAATAGGTATTCACAATGTGACTATGGTATCACAAGGGTCATGTGATGTCATAATGCTATGATATTCTCTTTTTATAATGTCACAATGAGCTGATCATATCAGAAGGTCAATATGACATCACACTGGTGATGATGTTACAAAGGGCTGGTGGTGTTACAATGGCATCTCTGGTTGCCATTTTCATTAGATTACAATGAGGATATGTGTATCGAAAGGGACTGCGATGTAATAAAGATCAGGTGTTTTTTCAAACAACCTAGGAGATCATAAGACCTTTGGGATGTCCCAATATGATTGTGATGTCACAATGGAATACGCTGTCACAATGTGCCAATAATGTGAGGAGTTTGTAATATCACAATCACATGTCTAAAAACAATGGCTAATAGTTCACACTGAGGCTAGGAGTTCACAGAAGGACCTTGAAGTCCCAAAGGCCATGAATTTTCTAATATGTTATGAGGTCATAATAGAATTGAGAAAATGGGACAGTGATATCAAAACACAAATGGGATTTCCAATATCATACCATAATAATATTTTGATGCCACAAAGTGATGTCTCACTGGTGGTGAATAGTTATGAGGTCACAATAGGTTTTTGATAACACATATGACACATTTGAAATAGAATGAATAACATAATAGGAATTCACAATGTGTCTATGACATCCCAATGACAATGTGAAGTCATAATGCTATGCTGTCTTTGTGGTTTGTGAAATCACAATGATTTGATGGTGTCATAATGACAGTGTGATGTCACAGTGGTGATGATGTTACAAAGTGGTTGTGATGTTACAGCGGCATGCATAAAATTGTTATTCAAAATATTGGTACACAAATATACTGTGATATCAAAAAAGCATATGCTTTTTCAAAGGTGTGAAGAGGACATAATAGGTTTGAGATGTCACAATGTGATTCTGATGGTACAATGGAATGTCAGGTCACAATGTACTTGTTTCAGTATGAAGCAACTCATTGTGACATCACAAAACTACAATGACATTATAACATTATGACATCACTTTATCTTTGAGACATCATAATCACATTGATAATTCCTATTCTGTGATTTCATGTTATTTCAAAATGGCAGGTAGTTTGTTATTATAACCTGATGGTGACATCACACTTTCTTCATGAATTCACTTTGCCATTGTGATATAACTAACCAAAGCTGACATCACGGGCCTGATATCTTAGGACTTCAAACATTTGTGACAGTACATGCCTTTCTAGGCTTAACTCCTATGTGAACTCATATACTCAGTATGAGTTAATGACTATTGAGATGTAGCATGTCATTGTGACATCACAAAACCATTGTGACATCACACACCTATTGGGATCTCAACACTAATATGCCATCACCAACAAATTGTGACATCTTCCATTTTCTAACAAAAGGGGTGATTTCATTATGTCTGATGGGGCATAGAATTCTATTGTAAATATATACCACATTTTCTTGATGCATTCATCTACTGAAGGGCATCTGGGTTGATTCTATATCACAAACCTGCCCTGTACTCACAAATGATATAACATGCTGCCATTGTGATATCTTAGGCCTTTTGTGAGACAGTTTTCCACCTCAGAACATTTCAGGTACTACATGTGATATCAGAAATCTACTGTGATTTCAGGATCATTGTGATATTACTTCTAGATGTCATAACAATTGTTTCACATTGTGACATCAAAAACCTGTTAGGATTTCATCACATTTCTGACAAGACATTCCTTTGGAGACATCACAGTCCTTGTGTGAACTCATATACTTAATGTGAATTAGTGACAATTTAAACCTGGAATGCCATTGTAACATCACACACCCATTGTGAAATCATAAACCTATTATGACTTCATTACCAGTATGGTATCACCACCTAATTGTGACATAAAAACATTATTATATAATATTGTGACATCATATTGCTATTGTGATATCCCTGTCACATTATGTTTTCATAAAATAGTTTAGGAAATTCATGTACTGGGACTTGAAGCTACTTCTGTGAACTTGCATCCTCGTGAACAAGTAACTACTGAGATAGGAAATATGAGTATGATATTATAAACTTGTAAGTTCACAAACCCATTGTAACTTCATCACAACAGTGACACCACAAAACCACTGTGACAGAATATTGCCCTTTTGACAGCACAATCACATGGTGACAACCCAACCTATTCTGCTGTCTTAGCACCTTCGCAAAAACACGTGGCTTTTCTGACATCTCAGTCAATCTTGTCTGTCACATTGTGACATCACAAACCTGTTAGGACTTCATCACGTTTGTGATGAAGCAACACATGGCTTTAGAGACATCATAGTCCCTTTGTGAACTCATATACTCCTTATAAATTAATGACAGTAGAGATCTAGCATGCCATCGTGAGATCACCAACTCATTGTGGAATTTCTAACTTATTGTGACCTCTTCATCCTTATGGCATTACCAACTAACTGTGATAATGAAACCTTTTTATGACCTGATATTCTAACAATTCATTGCCATTGTGATATCTCGGTTCCATTGTGTTTTCACAGAAAAAATTATAAACACCTAACATTTTAGAAAATTCATGATATTTGGAACTTTCAACTCCTTCTTTGAACTTGTAACCTCATTGTAAACTAGTAGGAATCCAAACTGGACAGGTAATTGTGATATTACAAACTCATTGTGACATCACAAACCCATTGTGACTGTATCATCCCATGTAAACTCATCACCATTGTGACATCACCAATGCATTGTGACATAACATGGCCAATGTGGCTTCATGATCATACTAACATTTTATATCACTGTCCCATCATGTTTTCAGAAACCTAGTAAGATCTCATGACATGTTAGACAATTGATGCACTTTGGGACTTCCATCTCCTTCTGTGAACTCATATCCTCATCTAGAATTAGTAGTAATTGAAATGGACATAATGTGATATTACAAACTTGCTCTGACATTGCTAACACACTATGACATCACAAACATATGGTAACTACATCACCAGTATGGCATCAGCAACTAATTTTTTTGGGGGGTCTGGTCATGGGGCCTGAACTCTGGGCCTGGGTGTCCTTTAACTCTTCAGCTCAAGGCTAGCACTCTACAACTTGAGCCACAGCACCACTTCCAGCTTTTTTCTTTTTGTTTATGGGGTGCTGGGGAATCAAACCCAGGGCCTCATTCACGCAAGGCAAACACTCTACCACTGAGCCACTTTCCCAGCCCCATCACCAACCAATTTTATCATCACCTTGCCACTATGACATCATGATCATGTTGTGACTTCCCAAAACTATTAGGACCTCTGAGTTGTTCTGAAGAACACATGGTCTTTGTGAGATCACAGCTATTTGTGTACCATATCCTGTTTTAATGACAATTGAGTTCAGACATGCCATTTTAATATCACAAACCCTTTGTGACATCACCAGAGTGACATCACAATGTACTTTTGACATTATCAGCTCATTGTGAAATCACAAAAATGATATTTCATTAGGACATGACAATGTCAATGTGACCTCATGTACACATTGTGAATTCCTATTCTTTGATTTCATTCTATTTCATATGTGGCATGTATTTTGATATCATAAAACCATGGTGACAGTAGTAGTGGCATCCTGTTCCTCCTTCATCATCTGAACTCTGGTCCCCATCTTTGCCTAATGCTCACCGAGGTTGATGTACTTGGAATTAATTTGAATGTTTTCCAGGTTCATTTTGATGATTTTGTTCTCACTTTTGACTCTCACAACTTCCTGATTTATGTCTTAAAAACATTTATTCACGTCCCGTAATTCTTGGTTTTCTCCAGCATGCTGTTCAATGTGTTTTTAACCTCTTGCGTTTTGAGTGGTTAATATTGGAGATTCAGTCTTTTTAAATCCTGTTTCAGACAGAAATGTGTAATTTTTTTCTTTTCCTCATTTGTTGTGAAGTTCAAAGCTAAATTTTTAATTGAATACAGGTGGATTTTAGAGCCTGAAGCTCCTCATGTTTTTCCAGAGATATGAACACAGTATCCAATAGGCTAACATGCTTACTTAACCTGTCATTGTCTCTTTGTCCTCCTTGGAGATTTCTTTTCCCATTTTTCTTGCAACAATCACACTGATCTACTCCTAGAGTTTCCATACTTCCATATGCATATGAATTATACTGTCTTTGCCACGGGTTTCTTGATCCCTGTCCCCTTCTTAGACTGGTTTTCTTCGAGGGTATCTGTGTTATCAAACACTCTCTCGGCAACAGCTACCCACTCATATTTTCCTCAAAAGCTAATATTGAAGCTTTCTTCTGGGTGCCAGCTGGGTAATGAAGGCCATATTTAGGACTCTTACAATCTCTGAGGCAACAGGATCTATATGCTATAGGTCCTACAGGCCTCCAGGAGCTGTTCCAGAAAAGTATCAGGGAATTAATTGGGGAGTACTACAGTACTGTTCAATTTAGATCAATGACTTTGCTTCCTAGTCACTGCCTGGATCCCTGCAAACAGATTCGGGTGATACATGGGAAGTACTTCCTTACCTCAATCAATGTTGTAGTCCCAGCTTGGTTTAATCTGGGAAAAGACTTGCTCTAAATGGACTGGGTCAACAGTGGGGGTACCATCTGGTCAAAGGACCAACATCAAAGCACTGTGCTATGTTCACTCCATTTCCTCCCAGGTGAAAAGCACCTATAAAACTTGCTGACAATCATCTCAGCTAGACTGGTGTGTGAAAAATACTGTCTCTAATAAGAACATGAGCCCTTGGAATTTTTCAGAAAAGGGTGCATTTTTCTCTTTCCAACCACACGGATCACTAGTTGTAAAGGAAGCATATATTAGAAAGAGGGCTGGACCACCATCTCCCCCATGTGCCTGTTTCAAGGGTAATAAGCAGACCATAACACCGAGAACTACCTGAGGATGTTGGTACAACTTCTGGTATGGCAGGTACTGAACATCAGAGGTGTTGATGGCACAGAATATGAGGGAGAGTACTCCAGTGGTCTACCTCTAGGAGATCCTATGACAAAAGGGAAAAGATTTTTTAGTTAGAACTTTTGGATATTTTTCTCCCATCCTGCAATAAAGGAGTATACAAGATATAGAGCTATGAACAAACACATAGAGATGGATAGCCACAGACACTTAACTCACATGTGCCACATCTCTCAAATTTGATATCTTAAGGATGTCCTAGAAGACCTATGGAGGATGCCCAAATGACCTCTCAACGAGGCCCCAGATGATTTCCCAACGAAGCCCCAGATGACCTCCAGAGGATGTCCTAGATAGCCTCTTGAGGGGGCCCAATATTACCTCTGGAGAAAGTCCCAGATGGCCTCCAGAGGAGGTAAAGATAAACTCACGAGGAGAAAACGATAGATGATCTCCAAAGGAGGCCAGAGATGGCCTCTTGAGGAAGCCCCTGATGATCTCCAGATGAGGTCCCCGATGGCTTCCAAGCTAGCCCCAGATGACCGACGGAGGACTTGCCAGAGGCCTGTTGAGGTCCCTAATGACCCTCTTGAGAAAGACCCAAATTGTTTCTCAAGGTAGGCCAATTACCTCCAGAAGAGGTTCCAAATGGTTTCTAAAGAAAGCCCCAGATGACCTCTGGAGGAGGCCCCAGACTGCTTACCAAGGTAGCCCAAGATGGCCTCAATAGGGGTTCTCAGATGGACTCACGATGAGGCGCCAGATGACCTCATTAAGGGTCACAGATGGCCTCTTATTGAGGCCCCAGTTGACCTCCAGATGAGGTCCCAATGGACTCTCGAGTAAGTCCTATATACTCTTGAGAAAGCAGTAAATTACCTCCAGAGGATGTCCCAGAAACTTTGTGAGGGTGCCCTAGATGTTCTCCAAAGGAGGACCCTGATGACTTCACAAGGAAGCCCTAGATGACTTTCAGAGGAGACACAGATGACCTCTGGAGGAGGTCCCAGATGTCCTTAGAGGAGGCCCAAGATGACTTCTCAAAGAGTCCCAGATATCTTCTTAGTGAATTCCCCAGATTACCTCTGGAGGGAGTCCTAAATCGTCTCTCAATGAGGCTTTAGATGACCTCTAAAGGAGGACCCATATGACCTCCAGAATAGGTCCCAGATGTCCTCTAAAAGATGTCCTCTAAAAGATGTCCAAGAAGTTCTCCAGAGGAGGTCCTAAATGGACTCTTAAGGAAGCCACAGATGACCTCCAGAGGCCAGTTGCTGTCCTTCCCCTCCTGCTAACCCTAAAATTCCTCTCTTCCCAACTCTTTCCCCTCCTGCTGTTTCACCACTTGCTTCCAGGTCTTTCCCCCCTTTCCCTTTCTGTTACTCTGAACATTGGGCATAGATATTGGCTCTACCACTCCCCCAATCCAAAGGGTTTCCTGCCAGCAGTTTTCAACCATCTCTAACCAAACTACACACTGCCCAATCCCTTCTTGACAGCACACCATGTGGGGCTTGATACCCCACCCAATCCAGCAGCATGCCTCTCCCGTTTGAGAGCATGCCTGGCTGTCACTGGAACGCAGGTCCACAGGGACACAAAAATTATTGGGGCCCAAGGATTACTTGGGACCTGCTGGTTATTACAGGATCCTCCTGTAATCACTAACCCATTGTGACCACATTGCCACTTGGACATAACAAACCAATTGTGATATCACATTGCTTTTGTGACAATATGATCACATTGTGAAAACCCAAACCTATTATGACCACGTAGAATCTTTGTGACATCACAATCCATTTGTGTACCCATATCCTAATAATGAAAAATAACAATTGAGATCAGACATGCCCTTGTAACATCCCAAATACTTTGTGACATCATCAGTGTGATATCACATTGTCATTATGACCACATCAGCTCATTGTGACATCACCAAAATACAATGACACCATAACATCATTACATCTCATTGTCACTGTGACATCACAGACACTTTGTGAATGCCTATTCTATGATTTCATTCGATTTCAAATGTGGCATGATGGTTGATAACAGACCCTCATTGTCACCTCACAAATACTTGACATCAAAATCTCTTTTGGAATACACATTGCCATTGTGATATCACTAATCCACTGTGATATCACAAAATGTTCGCCATAACATTTCTGACATATTACCATTGATATATTTTAGGACCATTGTGAGCTCCTAAACTTCTTTTACCTCATAATTTTTCTGGTATGACATATGATATCAGAAATTTACTGCGACATGACCACTGTGATATCACACTGCCAGAAGTTGTGACCATTGTTTCAAATGGTGACATCAGAAAATTAGTAGGATTTCAAAAGAATTGTGACAAAAATACCTTATGTATTCATCACATTTCATTTGTGAAGTCATATACATATTGGGAATTAATAAGATACAGGATGGCATTTTGACATCACCACCCATTGTGAAATCAAAAACCTATTGTGACAACATCACCATTATGGCATCACCCACCAGTTGTGACCTTAAAGCAATATTATGACATAATATTGTGACATCACATTTCCATTGTTATATCAATATATTATTGTGTTTTTAAAACACTACTATGACCTCGAAACTTTTCAGAAAATTCATAGCCTTTTAGACTTCAAGTTCCTTTTATGAACTAGTATCCTCATTGTGAACAAGTAGGAATTAAGAGTGTACTTGTCATTGTGATATTACAAACTCGTTATGAGATGACCAATCCATTGTGATCTCATCACTGTGACATCAAAACCCTCGATGACATAACATTACATAATGCACCATAGTATCATAGTGTCAAAGCATTTTGACATCACATTTTCATTATGAAGTCATAGATGCATTGTGGATGCCTATTTGTAATTTCATTCTATTTCAAATGTGGCATGTGTATTGATATCAAAAACCCATTATATGTCCCTAGTCACATTGCAAATATTTGTGATGTGACATGATAGCCATCATGGAATTATGAACCAATTGTGACATTAAAACTGTATTATTACATATTATTGTCATAATATGAAATATTACATAATTGTCGCATCATATCACCATTGTGATGTAATTGTTCCTTTGTGTTTTTATAAAAAATATTACGACCTCATCATATTTTAGAAAATTCATGGCATATGGGACTTCAAGCTTCTGTGAACACCTATCCTCATTGATTACTAGTAGCAATTGAATTTGAACATTGTGTTTGTGATATTAGATATTTGTTGTGCTATAACTATATCATGTGATATCAACACTACTGTGATATCCCAAAGCTTTTTTTTAACATTACATTGACTTTATGACATCATGATCTCACTCTATAATCTCAAACGTTTTATTATATCTTAGATCCTTTGATAAATCACATAGCCTTTGTCACATCACAACCTTCATAGTGAGGTAATAATTGAGATCTGACTTGCCATTGAGAAATCACAAACACTTTGTGACAATTCAACTATTGTGACATCACATTGTCATCATGAAACCATTGGCTCATTGTGATATCACCATACTACAATGACATCATTGCATTATGACATCACATTGGCAATTTCATGAAATAGACACATTGTGAATGCTTATTCTGTGATTTAATTGTATATCAAATGTGGCATATGGGTTGTTATCCAAAACACATATGACCTCCTAACCATTGTGACATCAACATTGGTATGTTACACCATTAGCCCACTGTTATATCACAATCCTGTCCTGTGCTCAAAAAGTTTGTGCATTGCTATCATTGTGATATCATATGCCTTTTATGAGGTAGTAATGTGTTTTCATCCTCAAAATTTCTCATCACCAGTGTGACATCACATTGATGTTAGGACATCATCAGCTCATTGTGACATCCCCAAACCACAATGATATCATGGCATTATGATGTCACATTGTCATTGTGAATTCATAGGTATATCATGAATGCCTATTGTGTAATTTCATTCTATTTCAAATGTGACATATATGTTGATATCAGAAACCCATGTGACCTCACAACATTTATAACATCACTTTGTCATGTTCGTAATGACACCATCAGCTATTTGGGATATCAACAAACTATGATACCATAGCATTTTGACATCACATTTTCATTGATACAATATAGACTCATTGTGAATGCCTATTCTGTGATTTAATTCTATTTCAAATGTGGCATATGTGTTATCAGAAACCCATTGTGAACTCATAACCATTATGACATCACAATCCCTTTGTGATTTTATATTGCTGTTGTGATATTACTAACCCACTGTAACATCACAAATTAATCCTGACATAATGTTTGTGACATGCTGCTTTTGTGATACCTTAGGCAGTGTGTGAGCTCAGAATCTCTTTCCAACCTCATGTTTCAGATATGGTATGGGATAGCAGAAATTCACTGTGACATCTTAATTAGTATGATATTACACAGTTAGATATATGTCACATAGTGACATCACAAATCTGTTAGTACTTCATCATACTAGTGACAACACATACATTTTGGCATATCACAGTCCTTGTGTGAAATCAAAAACACCTCGTGAATTAATGAAAATTGAGACATGACATGCAACTTTGACTTCACAAACCCATTGTGATATCACAAATGTATTGTGACTTCATCCCCATTATGACATCACCAACAAGTTGTGACATCAATACATTATTTTGACAATATTGTGATGTCATATTGCAATTGTGATAATACCATCCCATTGTGCTATTAGGACTCATAATCTTTGAGAAAATGTATGAACTTTGGGGATTCAAGTTCCTTCTGTGAACTCTTATCCTCATTGAGAACAAATAGCAATTGAAATGGAGCATGCCATTGTGGTATTACAAACTTGAAGAGACATCAAAAATGTATTGTCACAAACCCATTGTGACATGACCTTGCCATTATGAAATCAGGATCACTTTTGGATATCCCAAACAATATGATCTCATCACCTTTGAATAAACACATGGCCTTTGGACATCAGAGTCCCTTTGTGTGTCCATTTCCTCATTGTGAGTTAGTGACAATTGAGATCAGACATTCCATTCTATCATCAAAGGACCTTTTTGACCTCATCTTCACTATGACATCACATTGCGATAATACATCATCAGATTATTGTGATATCAGTAAAATAAACAGTGAGACATCAAAATCTTTTTGTGACATAATATCACTATTGTGGTATCACCAACCCACAAATCTTTCCTGTTCTTATAATTTTTGTGACATGCTGCCATTGTTATATATTTGGCCATTTGTGAGATCATAACATGTTTTTTAACTAATAATATTTTTGATATGTGATATCAGAAATCTTCTGTGATATCATAACTATATGACATCACTTTGCCAGATATCCTGAACAATGTGTCACAATGTGATATCAAAACCTACTCATATTTCATCACATTTACTCCAACACATGACTTGGGAGTCATCATAGTTCCACTCTGAAATGAAATACTCTTTGATAATGAAAATTGAGATACGACAATACTACATGCCATTGTGACATCACGAACCCATTGTGGCCACACTAACTTTTGTGATCTCCTCAACATTATGGCATTTCCAACTAATTTTTGACAACAAACATTATTAGGATATAATTTTGTGATACTTTGGCATTGTTATATCACTGTACCATTGTGTCATTATCATGATGTCACAGTGGATTTCTGATACAATACCTGACATGTTGCAACAGGTTATGAGTTCACAAAGGGACTATCATATGTTAATTACAATATGTCCAAAAGTTACAAGGACAGGAAAGGCTTATGATGTCAGCGTGAGTTAGTGACATTACAATAGCATATTGTGTGATATTCCGAAGGAATTATGATGTCAAAATATTTATGAGGTTACAAACGGGATCTGATATTAACCTACATGCCACATTTGAAATAGGAAGAAATCATAGAATATCCATTCATACTGAGCATATGACATCACAGTCTCAATGTGACATCATAATGCTATGATATCATTGTTGTTTTGTGATGTCCCAAAGAGCTGATGGGGTTAAAATTCCAATGTGATATCACACTCGGAGATGATGTCACAAAAGTTTGGTGATTTTGCAATATCATCTGTGATATCAATGGTCAATTGTTCACAATGTGGATATCAGTATCAAAAGCCACTAGGACAGCATAAACGTCATAAGTTCACAATTGATTTCTGGTATCTGCACACATGCCATATTCAAAAAAATGAAACCAGAGAATAGGTATTTCCAATGTCTAAGCCATCACGTGAATTACGTAATGTCATAATACTGTAATGTCATTTTTTGTGGTGTGATACTGAGCTGATTGTGTCATAACAATAATGTGATGTCACAGTGTTGATGATAGCACAAAAGTTTGTGATCTTACAATGAATGGCATGTCTGATCTCAATTGCCAGTATTTAATGAGGATATGGGTACACAAAGGCAATGTGATGTCAGAAAGGCCATGTTTTTTTTTAAAGTACTGAATAGGTCATAATAGGTTTGAGAGGTCACAATATAATCAAGTAGTCACAATGGGAATGTGATGGCACAGTGGTGATGGGGTCACAATGAGTTTGTGTTGTCACAACATGTTTGTAATATCACAACATGTCCCATTTCAATTTCTAATAGTTCATAATTAGAATACAAGTTCAAGGAAGGAGCTTGAAGTCCCAAAGACCATGAATTTTCTAAAAAGTTGTGAAGTCATACTGTTTTTGAAAACAAGGAGGGACTGTAATATCACAACAGCGAAGTGATGTTACAAAATCATATCATAATGTTTTATGTTTGTTATATTGTGAGGCCTTAGTATTAATGACATCACAATATATTTGTGATATCACAATGGGTTCACGATGTAAAAATAACAATCTAGATGTCTATTGTCATTAATTCACAATGAGTATATGAGTTCATAAAGAGACTGTGACATTTCCAAAGGGATATATTGTCACAAATGTTATTATGTCCTAACAGGTTTGTGATGTAGCAATGTGAAATGATGACCATGACAGATGGCAGTGTGGTGTCATAATAGTCATGATGTCACAGTGGATTTCTGACATTACTTTTCATACCTGAAATATTACTTGTTCATAAACAGATTATGCGCTCACAAAATGCCTAAGATATCACAATGGCAACATACCACAAAAGTTATGAAGACAGGACAGGATTATTATTTAACAATTATGATATCACAATAACAATGTTATGTCACAAAGGGATTTTGGTGTCACAATGGTTATGAGGTGATAATGGGTTTCTGGTGTCAACTGGCATGCCACATTTGAAATAGAAGGAAATCACAGAATAGGTATTCACAATGTGTCTCTGATAGCACAATGCCAATGTGATGTCATAATGCTATGATGTCATTGTCTTTTTGTGATGTCACATGCTCTGATGATTTCATAAGGATAATGAGATGTCACAGAGGAGATGATATCACAAAGGGTTTATGATATAATGACATATCTAATCCAAATTTTTCTTCATTCACAGTAAGGTTATGGGTGCTTCAAAGTATGGTGATTTTCCAAAGGCCATGTGTATTTTCAAAGTTGCTAAGTTGTCATAGAAGGATTGGGATGTCACAATGTGGTCATGTTGTCACAATGGCAATGTAATGTTACAAATGGATTGGTATGTTACAGTGGTGATGGTGCCATGATGGGTTTGATATGTCACAAAGAGTTTGTAATATCACAATAACATGTCAAATTCCAGTTATTACCACTTCAGAAGGAGGTTACAAGTGTGCCAAAGAGATTGAACTTCCTAAGCCCATGAATTTTTTAAAATGTTTTAAGGTCATAATAGGTTTGTGAAAACACAATGAGACAAGGATATCACAATGGCTATGTGATGTCACAATATCATGTCATAACAATGTTTTGATGTCACAATTAGTTGGTGATACCATACTGGTCCAGGCTGCACTTGGCTCTGGTTATCCAGCCCAAGACAAGGTAGTCACAGGCTCCATTCTAGTGTAAATATTTTTATCTTAAATATGCCTTGATAGATTGTCTTATGCTTTAGAGGTCATAATTTTTGGATGTCCCAGTGAAGTAATCCATCTGCATAGCATTGGGAATTGGAGCCCTGGAAAAGCCCCTTATAGATGAGTGTTTCAGCCCTCAGGGGTGAGAGTCTCCCTCAAGTGATTGTTTCCTGAGGACCCATTTGAAAAAGAGTAATAGAGGAACTCCATTGTGGTGAGCGTAGACGAGCTTGACAGCCTGTATTTGGGATCTCATTTGGAAGCCATGTGGGATCACTTTCCGAGATCATGTGGGGATGTTTTGAGAAGCCATCTTGGACCTCTGGAGGTCATGTGGAGCTTCCAAAGGAAGCCATTTGGGAACTCCTCAAAAGTCTTTTCGATTTACTGTGGAGGTCATCTGGGGCCTCTTTCAGGGCTCATCTGTGGGCTCCTTAGGAGGCTATCTGGGACCTTCTCTGGAGGTCATCTTGGGCATCTTTTAGAAGACATTTGGGACCTACTGAGAAAGTCATCTGGGTCTTCTTTGCGAGCCCAGCTTATTCTCCTTGAGAGGTCATCTGGGACCTTCTTCAGAGGTCATTTTGGACCTTCTTTGGAAGCTGTGTGAGACCTACACTGGAGGTCACCCCTTAAGAGGTCACCAGGGATCTCTGGGTCATCTGGGTTCTCCTACAGAGGTCATCTGGGGCTCCTCAATCAGCCCTGTGATAGCTAGTCCAGAAGTTATCTCCTGTTTCTTGAAAAGCTATCTGGGACATACTCCTGAGCTCATCAGGGTGTCCTTGAATTGCCATCTGGGATCACCTCCAGAGGTCTTCTTGGCCTTCCTCGAGAAGCCATCTGGGACTCCTCAGGTGGTCATTTGGGTCTTCTTTGAAAAGCCATCTGGGACCTCATTGAGAGGTCACCAAAGGCCTCATCGCAGGGCCATCTCATTCTTCCTCTTTGAGAGATTTGGGACACACGGATTTTGTGGCTTTTTTTCTGTGTGTTTGCTGATAGTTCTATGTCCTATATATACACCCTTGTTTATTCCTTTTTTCCAGGATTGGAGAACACTATCCTAAATTTCTCTCACTGAAAAATCTTCTCCCCCTGTATTACAGGATCTCCCAGAGTAAGACCAACAGGTTTACTCTCCCTCCAGTTCTGATCAATCCATCAGCACCTCCAATGTTAAGAACCTCCCAAACCAACAGTGGTTCCTTGAAACATCCTTAGGTGCTACAATGTGTTACAGTCCCTTTATTATCCTTGAGACGGGTTCATGGCGGCGATGGTGGCCAGGCCCCCTTTCTAAGAATATTCCCTTTAAAAATAGTGAGCTGTATAACTGGAAACAACAAAATGTGTCCTTTTCTAAAAAATTCCAGTGATCATGGTCTTATTAGAGATAGTATTTTTCACATGCCAGCCCACCTGGGATGATGTCAGCAAATTTTACAGGTGTTTTTTACCTGTAAAAGGCAAAGGGAAAGAATCTGGCACATTGCCTTGAATGAATTCCTTGGATCTGATGATTCCCCCACTGATGACCTAGTCCACTTGGCGTAAGTCTTTCCCTTGACTAAACCAAGCTGGGAGTATAACAGCAATCGAGGTAAGGAAGTACTTACCAATTTGTACCAGATACTTTTATCAGGATATAGGCAGTGACTAAGAAGCCAATTCATTAATCTAAGGTGAGTGAGACTGTACAGCTCCCCAGTGAGTCCCCTAATGCTCTTCTCGAACAGCTGGTAGAGGCCTGTGGGAGGAGTATGTCTGTAGATCCTGAGGCCCAGAAAATTGGAAGAGTACTAATTATGGCCTTTTTTACCCAGTTAACACCAGAATTAAAAGAACTTTTCAAAACAAAAGATTTTCAGAGAAAGCTTTTGAGTTGGTAGAGGTTACCCAGTGGGTGTTTGATAAAAGAAATAACCAAGAGAAAGAACAGACTAAGCAGGGGGTTTGAATTTTGGAAGCAGCAGCAGGACATGTATCAAAAAACCTTCAGTAATGAGAGTAGAATTCATTTGCAAATGGCAAGAGGGAACCTCTAGGACTAGATCACTGTATCCCTGCTTACAAAGTGTGGTGTTAATTGGTACATGCCTTTTATCTCAATTGTTTTGTCATCCCAGCTTGGGCAAGACTGGCAAAGGACTTGCTCCAAATGGACTGGGTAATCATTGAAGCTACCAGATGGTTCAAGGACCCCTTAGAGGCATTGAGCCAGATTTGTTCCCTTTCCTCTTGAAAAGCAGCTGTAAAAGTTACTGACAATGGCCGGGAGATGATGGCTCACACCTGTAAACCTAGCTACTCCAGAGGCTGAGATCTGAGGATCACAGTTCAAAGCCGCCACAGGCAGGAATGTCCCTGAGACTCATCTCCAATAAACCACTAGAAAAACAGAAGTGGCATTGTAGCTCAAGCAGTAGAACACTAGCTATGAGCTGAAGAGTGTAGAGATAGTGCCCAAGTCCAGAGTACACACCCCTTGACCAACAAAAACAAAACAAAAATAAAAAAAAAGTTGCTGACAATCACTACAGATGGGCTGATGTGTGAAAAATACTCTCTACTAAAGAGATGAGTCCCTTGGGTTTTTCAGAAAAGGACAGATTTTACTGTTTCTAGTTATATAGGTCACAACTTATAAAGGGAACACACATTAGAAAGGGGGCCTACACACCATTTCCCCCATGTGCCTCTCTCAAAGTTAATGAGGGGACTGTACCACCATGTAGCACCTAAGGCTGATACAAGGGAGGATTTCTGCTGTGGGGAGGACTTAATATCAGAGGTGCTGATGGCACAGAATAGGGTCTTCCTCTGGGGGATCCTGTAACACAAAGAAGAGTTTTTAGTTACTAGAAATTGAGGACATTTTTCTCCCATCCTAGAATAAAGACTAAACAGAGGTTTTGATAGGACATAGAAAACACACATAGATAGTAAACATACAGAGATGAATTGCCACAGACACTTAACCAACATTTCCCAAATCTCTCAAGAGTTCCCATTTGAGATTGCAGATGACCTGTGGAGGAATTTCCATAGGACCTACTGAGGAGGCCCAAGATGACCTCTGAAGGAGGTCGCCAATGGCCTCTTGAGGAGACCTGAGATGACCCCTTGAAGAGGTCCCAGATGACCTATGGAGGAAGCCCCAGATGATCTTTGGAAGAGGCCTCATGAGGAAGCCCCATATGAACTCCAGAAAATGACCCAAATGACCTCCAGATGTGATCTCAGATGACCTGTCAAGTCCGTCCTGGAGGCCTTCTTAAAAAATCTAGGTCACCCCAGAGCAGGTGGCTTCTCAAGGAAGTACCATATGACCTCCCAAGGAGGTCCAAGAGGGCTAACCAAGGAAACCCCTGATGACCTCCAGGGCGGTTCCCCAAAACAATCTGGTAAGCTTGCCCTGGACACACCCCAAGAATCCTACATGATTCATGACCACACTTGACCATAGAAAACAAAGATATCGAGGCTGTGAACCCTGAGAGTCAAGACACTCACCTGTAAGTGGAGCTTTCCTGTGGCCAAGACCCAATGTCATTTAGATAGATTATCTTGCAGGGGCATCCAAAAATTATTACCTCTAAACACAGGACAATCAACCAAGGCACATTTATGATGAACAAAATTATCTACACTAGAAAGGAGCCTGAAACCTTGTCCTGGGCTGGATACCCAGAGTCAAAAGTAGGCTGGACCACCAAACCTCAGACCTCCAATGGGCAGGCTCTCCCTTTGTTAATTGGTCTGCAAACCACTCACCCCCAAAATTATGTTATCTAAAGCTACGAAATTTTTCTTTAACCTTCCTCTCTCCTTCTCTCCAGATTTGTCCTTCCCAGGTCTTTCCCTTTTTCCTTTCCACAACTTCCTTAATTGCTTCAGTTCTCTGTAATATCTACAGACCTAAACTGCTCTGACCCGCTCTCAAGTTGATGTACTTCTCCTCTGGCTGTTCCTCATCTTCCTCTCCTACAAGATTTTTTTTTAAACTTCAATTACAGAGCTAGAAAGTTGGCTTAGGGGTAGAGCACTAGCCTTGTATGCATGAGGCCCTGGGTTCAATTCCTCAGCACCACTAAGCAAAAAGAAACATAGCAGGAAGTGGTGCTGTGGCTCAAGTGGTAGAGCACTAGCCTTGAGATGAAGAGCTGAAGGACAGCACCCAGGCCCAGAGTTCACCCCCCATGACCAGCCCCCCCCAAAAAAAAACCCTTCAATTTCTTAACAGAAAAAAAAGAGAACACAGCAAAATAAATAAACTCAGAGATGAGAATGGAAACATCACCACAGAAACAACCAAAATTGAGAACATTATTAGGGAATACTTCTCAAAACTTTATGCTAATAAGTTTGAGAACTTGACAGAAATGGACTTTTTCTAGCAAATATTCACATGCCAAAACTAAACCAAGATGAGTTAAAACATCTTAACAGGTCATATCAAGCACTGAAATAGAAACAGCCATAAGAGACCTCCCAGCTAAGAAAAGTCCAGGACCAGATGGTTTTAAAATGGAATTCTACAAGGCCTTCAAAGCAGAGCTCACACCAATACTCCTGCAACTCTTCAAAGACATTTCAAGAGAAAGTTCACTACCGAACACATTCTATGAAGCCATCATAACCCTCACCCCAAAACCAGGCAGGGACTCATAAAAGAAAGAGAACTATAGACCCATTTCTTTGATGAATATTGATGCAAAACTTCTAAACAAAATTTTGGCCAATTGACTTCAACAATTCATCCAAAAAATTATACACCATGATCAAACAGGATTCATTTCAGGGATGCAAAACTGGTTCAATATACGCAAATCAATTAATATAATCCATCACATCAACAGGAGCAAGAATAAGAACCACATGGTTATCTCAATAGATGCAGAAAAAGCATTCGAAAGATCAAACACACCTTTATGATGAAGATCTTGGAAAAATTAGGAATCCATGGAACATTCCTCAATACAATATAGGCTGTATATGACAAACCTACAGCCAGTATTATACTTAATGGTCAAAAACTAAAGCCATTTCCTCTTAACTCAGGAACAAGGCAAGGATGTCCATCCTCTCAACTTCTCTTCAATCTAGTATTAGAATGCCTTGCTACAGCAATAAGACAAGATGCAGACATAAAGGGGATCCAAATAGGGAAAGAAGAAATAAAACTCTCCCTCTTTGCAGATGACATGATCTTGTATTTAAAGAACCCCATAGACTCCACTCCCAAATTACTCAAGCTGATTCAAAACTCTGGCAAAGAAGCAGTGTATAAAATTAACTCCCCAAAATCAATGGCTTTTCTGTATTCTAACAATAAAAAGAGTGTGGCTGAAATTAGGGAAGCAACTCCATTTGTAATAGGCCCACAAAAGATAAAATACCTAGGAATTAACTTAACCAAAGAACTGAAGGACCTCTATGATGAAAACTTTAAAAACTTGAAAAAGGAAATCAAAACAGAACTTAGAAATTGGCAAAACCTCCCATGCTTCTGGATTGGAAAGAATAACATCGTGAAAATGCAATACTTCCCAAGGCTATCTACAAATTCAATGAAATACTTATCAAAATTCCAATCTCATTCTTCAAGAAAATAGAATAGGCAATTCAAAAATTCATATGGAACAATAAAAGACCCCGAATAGCAAAAACACTCCTCAACGGAAAGAAAACTGCTGATGGAATATCAATACCAAATTTCAAACTCTACTATAAAGCCATAGTAATCAAAACAGCTTGGTACTGGCACAAGAATAGACCTCAGGACCAATGGAATAGAATTGAAAACCCAGAAATGAACCTACAAACCTATAGCCAACTAATCTTCCATAAGGGAGCTAAAAAGTAGAATGGAAGAAAGACAGCCTCTTCAGTAAATGGTGCTGGCAAAATTGGTTAACTACTTGTAGCAAACTAAAGCTACATCCTTATATATCACCTTCACCAGAATCAACTTCAAATGGATCAGAGACCTCGGAGTCAAAACAGACACTCTGAAGACATTACAGGATGGAATAGGAGAAACCTTAGGTCTCCTTGACGTAGGCCTAAATTTTCTTAATAGAGACCCGGAAACACCACAAATCAAAAAAAGATTGGATAAATGGGATTGCATGAAGTTGCAGAGCTTCTGCATGGCAAAGGACATAATGAGTAAGAACAATAGAAAGCCCACGGATTGGGAGAAGATCTTCAATAGCCGTACAATGGACAAAGGTCTCATATCTAAAATATATTTGGAACTCAAAAAATTAAATCCCCCAACAACAAATCCTCAAAGAAACAACTCCCCAATAAATATGTGGGCTAAAGACTTAAAGAGAAACTTCTCTGAAGATGAAAGGAGGACAGCCCATATAGACACATGAAGAAATGCTCAACCTCTCTAGCCATAAAAGAAATACAAATCAAAACTACACTGAAATAACACCTCACCCAAGTTAGAATGGCAAAAATCAAGAACTCTAACAACAACAGATGCTGGAGGGGATGTGGACAGAAGGGAACCTTAGTGCGTTGTTAGTGGGAGTGTAACCTTGTTCAACCACTGTGGAAAGCAGTATGGAGTTTTTGAAAGACTTCACATAGAGCTCCCCTATGACCCAGCAATCCCACTTGTGGGCATTTACCCAAAGGTTTATAAACAAACCCACACTAAAGCTACCAGCACAACTGTGTTTATTGCAGCATTATTTATCATAGCTAAGATATGGAATCAACCCAGATGCCCCTCAGTAGATTAATGAATCAAGAAATGTAGTATTTATATACAATGGAATTCTATGCCTCCATCAGAAAGAATGACATTGCCCCATTTGTTAGGAAATGGAAAGTCTTGGAAAAAAATTATATTAAGTGCAGTAAGCCAAGCCCAAAGAAACATAAGTCCCATGGTTTCCCTTATTTGCAATATCTAGTATATATATGAATCAAGCAGAAAAAATCAGATAATGTGATGTTAGGAAAATGAATGCTTAGATATGTATTTAAATGTTTTTTTTTCTTTCATGTATTTGTTTCTAATGCATTTATAAGATTATTTCTTCGTTGCTTTGTATGTCCCTCCCCCACAGTATACCCCCTGTTTTCACTGTATTTGAGGTAGGTATAATTTGTGGAGAAGACAGGGAAAAACAAGTCCTTTAAGGATACAGGTTGACCAGTTGCAACATTGAGAAGTACAAGTTGCCATGTGCAAAGTGAACTTTACAATTTTGGTGCGGGGAATGGGGAGTGTTGGGTAGCGGGTGAGGGGGGAGGTTGGGAAGGGATATCAATGAAGGGTAAACAAAAGGAGGAGGCTGCAATTCTTGATAAGAAACGTACTTATTATCTTGCCCACATAATTGTAAGCATTCTGTACAGTATGCTCACAATAAATAAATTAATTAATAAAAAAACAAATGATATGTACATTTCTTTCCTTTTGCTTATTGTCAGCTTTTCCCTCTATCTCCCTCATTCCCTCCCTCTCACCACTGCCCTTGAGTTGCTTAGTTCATTTTCATTAATGTCCAATGCAGCTGATGCATCCTTCTGGTGTGTTTTCCTCTATCTCTGATTCTGTGTCCTCTTCTTAGTTTCCCTCAGATGTGTGCATATATACCTTAAATGTGGTCAGTAGCTTTGGGTTATTTTGTAATGAAACAAGATGACTGGAAGTTCTTCGTTTGTCGAGTCCTGTTTACTTTGCTGTATCTCTTTACAGTTGTATTTAATATCCACATATCATGGAGATCGTTTTCCATTTGTCTCTTGGCTTACCTTACTCAAAATTATTTTTCTAGTTCCAACCATATCCCTGCAAATGCCATTATTGTGTCCTTTCTAATTGCTGCATATTATTCCATTGTATATTGGTACCACCATTTTTGGATCTATTTGTCCATTAGGATCATCCATTAGGGCATCTGGATTGTTTGCATATCTTGACTATTGTGAGCAGTTCTGCAATAAACATGGAAGTGCATGTTTACTTGTATCCTGGTTCCTGTTATTCAGCATAGATGCCTAAGAGTGGTAAGGCTGGGTCATTGGGAAGGTCTATGTTTGGTTTTCTGAGGTACCTCCAGACTGCTTTCCAAAGTGGTTGTGTTAGTGTCCATTCCCAGCAGCAATGCAATAGAGTTCCTTTCTCTGCATTTGTCAATGGCTCCCTCCAGCCTTTGGTTTTGTCTGACTTTAGGATGGAGACCATGCTGAATGAAATAAGGTGATATCTCAGGATTGTTTTTATTTGCATTTCCTTTACAGCCACGGATGAATAGCATTTCCTCATGTGCTACTTTGCCATTTTTATCTCTCCTGAGAAGTCTCTTTTTAGTTCCTTTGGCCATTTAGTAATTGGTTCATTAGATTTGGGAGAGATTAGTGTATATACTGTAGGCCTTTGTCTTATATATTGCTGGTAAATATTTTTCCCAATTGGTTCTTTTCAGTTTGGTTGCTATGTCTTTAGCTGTGCAGAATCGTTTGTTTTAAAGTAGTCCCATTTGTTGAGTCTCTCCCCAATTTGTTGTGACCCTGTCACTCTGCTAAAGGAGTTCCTGCCTGTGCCTATAAATTCAAGTTTCTCTCTTAGTTTGTGCTTCAGTAGATTCAGATTTTCAGGATTGATGTTATGGTCTTTTATCGATTTTGAGTTGTCAAATATCATATGATTGTAAGCATGTGGTTTCATTTCTGGATCTTCTAATCTATTCTATTTTTTTTTTTCTTTTATGCAATACCAAATTGTCTTTGTTATTATGGCTCTATAGTAGAGTTTGAAGTCTAGCATAGAGAACCTTCCCTCTTTTTGCCTAGAATTGTTTTGGCATCATTTCCTGGTGTCCTGATATCTTTAGGTTTTTATACTTTTCTTTAAATAGATCCTTTCCATCTTTGGTTAGGTTAATTCCAAAATACTTTATTTTTTGAGGTCATTATGTGAATAGTGTATTTCCTTGATTTTCTTTTCAGCTAATTTGTTTGGGTGTTCGTAAAGAGAACTGATATTTGTGGATGTTTTATCCTGCTACTTTGCCAAATTGGTTTATAAACATTTTTGGGGTGGAGTTTTTAGGATCATTGAGGTATAATATCATTTCATCTACAAAAAAGGATAGTTTAACTTCTTCCTTCCCAATGCATATCCCTTTAAAGTCTTTCTCTTGCCTTATTACTCTGGCTAAGCATTCCAGGACAATATAGAAGAGGAGTGGTTAGAGAGTGCATATTTGCCTTGTTCTTTATTTTAGGAGAATTTGTTGTTGTATCTCCTCATTAAGTATAATATTGGCTATTGCTCTCTCATATATGGCTTACAGAGTTTTAAGAAAATTCCTCTACTATTCTCTTCAGAGCCTTTAAGATAAATAAATTTGTATTTAATCAAAAGCCTTTTACATAGCAATGGAGATAATCATGTGGTTCTTTTCTTTTGTCTGTTGTAGGACCTACACTGTGGGCCTTGGTGTTGTCCCTCAGATCTTCTGATCAAGGATAGCACTACCACTTGAGCCATATTTCCACATCTGGTTTTTTCTGCTTATGTGGTGCTGAGGAATTGAACCATGTCCTTATTAATGAAAGGCATGCACGTTAGCACTGATCCATCTTTCCAGCCCATTCCTGACTATAGTTAGGTGCTGGTGGCCTGAGTTGTTCAATAACCAGTCTGGGATACACAAGTTAGGTTCTAGTGTTAGGCACCCTGAACACACACAGATCTTTTGTGCCATGGGTTGGTTCCTGAGGGTTGCTGTGACTTTCTTTCCAGCCTCTTCTGAAAACTGTGCTCAGACTCTGACTTCAATCAGGAGAGGTCGTTGATGTAGCTCAGTCACACATCCCCCTGCCTGGTCCTGTCTTTCTGTCACCATCCTGAGACCCACTCTTTGGGCTTAGATGGGTCCTGTGTTGCTGGGTTTCCCACGCAGGGGGCAGTGTTTGGATTTCTTCTGCTGCTGGCTCCTGTGTCCCGTTGCTGCTCTTCCCGTTGCTGCTTGAGGGTTTTAGCTCCCTTTCTGGGTTACTTTTTTTCAAGCCTGGTGGGCTAGGTGTGCTCCAAAGGCTGATGAGGTCCTTCCACAGTTTTAGTGCAACCTGTAGTCCAGGTTGTAGGGAGAAGGGTATGGGTCAAGCTCTGGAGATTACTGCCAGCACTGGTCTCTCTTTGAATGGGGTAAGACTGTTCCTGTTGGGATACTTAGCTAGAACTGGTTGAGAGCTTTCGAATGGTGCTGGAACAGATCATTGTCTCAGTGCACTGTAGATTGCAGGGTGCTACCAGGGTTAGCATTGTATTGAGATGATTGTGGGCTGGGCTGGGTGATGGTAGTGACTCAGGGACTCTGTTTGACACCAACTCTGACTCTGTTTATGCTGTCCTGGTAAGCACCATGGCTGTTTTTGCATTGGCTTCCTATGGGTCACTGTGGTTCTGGGGCCCAGGAGTTTTGGCAGGATGGCATCGAAACACTTTGCCAGTGAGGGGTCCAATAGGATCTTTGTGCATGTTCTGAGCTCCGATGTTTTTGTCTCTATTTGCAATGTCCATAGCAGCACAGGCACCTGGGAGTCTCCTGCACTGGCCTTCAATGGATGGACTTCTGTAGTTCTTGGCTTCCCTCTGCTGTTGTGAGGTTTGGGGAATTTGGTAGGATTATGCAAGGTTGCTCTACCGATGAGAGGTTGGGGAAAGCTCTTTGTGAAGGTTCCAAGTTCTGAGGTTCCTCTTTTAACAATCACTGATTCTGGCACCAGCACTTTGGGTATGTTCTTCGTGGACATTCTTCATATAGCCTACTGTGGTTCTGGGGGCTCTGGGCTGGGCTCTGGTTTGGCACAGATTTACAAGGACATGAATGGTTGGGGAAGGGTCTTTGTGTTTTTCCTATTATAATTTTTTCCTTTACTTTTTATTGCACCTCTTTTTATCTGTTTGGTCATCTTTTCAGTCATTGGTCTTTTTGGGGAAATTGAGCTTTGGAACTCTCTCTGTTTGGAGAAAGCTGTGGTGTTTCCCTACTGTTTCAGCACCATCTTGGTCCCCCCTTCCATAATTATGTTTGATGTCAAAATTAGATGGTTATACCATATTGTTTCAGACCTCACAATAGATTTTTAATATCACTATGGGTTTATGATGTCACAATGGCATGGTGGATCTCAATTTTTGTTAACTTACAATGATTATGAGTTCTCAAAGACTGTGATGTCTCCAAAGGTATGTGTTGTCACAATAGTTGACAGGCTTGTGATGTCACAATGTAACACAGTGGTCAATGACATCTAGCTGTGTGATGTCACAGTGGTCATGATGTCAGAGTGGATATCTCATACCATACATTCCTGACATATTATCATGTGAAAAAGAGATTATGAATTTACCTAGGATCTAAGATGTTGAAATGGCAGCATGTCACAAAAATTAATTGGACAGGACCAATTTGTGATGTCATAATAGGTTAATGATATCACAATGGCAATGTGAGGTCACCAAGGGATTATCATGTCACAATGGTTAGGAAGTCAATATAGGTTTCTGATATCAAACACATGCCTCATTTGAAAGAAAGAAATCACAAAATAGGCATTTACAATGTGTCTATAATGTCACATTGGCTATATGATGCCGTAATTGTTAATGTCATTGTACTTTGGTGATATCAAAATAAGGCGATGATGTCAAAATGACAATTATGGTGTTATAATGGTTTGTGGTATTACACTGGCCTATCTGTTGCAGTAGTCATTAGTTCACAATGAAAATATGGATAAAAAATGGGACTGTGATATCACAAAAATGATGTGTTTTTTCAAAGGTGCTCAGAGGCCATAATAGGTTTGGGATGTCACAATTTGATTTTGATGTCACAATAGCATTGTGATGTCAGTATAGGACTGTGCTGTCACACATGTAATGAGGTGATTTCATAATGTAAGTAATATCGATTACACATTCCATTTCAATTGCTCTTAGTTAGAAGTAAGGATAGGGGTTCACAGAAGGAGCTTGAAGTCACAAAGGCTATGATTTCGAAAAATGTAATGAAGTTATATTAGTTTTTTGAAAACACATACCAAATATATTATGCTGTCACACTGGTTACTGCATCATAAGGGTTTGTACTATCAACCCAGAGTACACATTTGAAATAGAAGGAAATCAGAGGATAGGCATTCACAATCTGCATATGACATCTCAATGACAATGTGAAGTAATAATGCTATGGTGATATAGTAGGTTGTTGTCACAATGAGCAATGTGATGTTACACTGATAATGATCTCAGAAAGGCTTTGTGATGATACAAGGGCATGTCTGATCTCAATTGTCTTAGTACACAATGAGGATAGGGGCACACAAAGGGACTATGATGTCACAAAGGCCATGTGTTTTTTCAATGATTGTAAGTGGTCATAATAGGTTTGTGATGTCACAATGTAATCGTGGCTAAATGCATGAGTGATGTCATATTGATGATGAGGTCACAATTGTTTGGTGCTGTCATAAAGAGTTTGTAATATCAATTTCAATTGGTACTTGTTATCAATGAGGATGCTGGAATAAGCACCTGGGCTCCAATCATTTAAGGGACCTAATCATCATCTTGCCCCTATGGCCTGGCCTATGGGAGAGGGTGGTTTATGCTTCTGAAGGGGTTGTGATGTTATGCAACATATGGAGATATGTCAAGAAAGGATTGGGGATTGTGCAGTTTAAGGAGTGACAATTGAAAACTTAGGCAATAGATCTGTTGGAGTGCTGGAGATGTACAGCCCTTATATAGGCTGTGTTCATATCAAACGAAGGGGAGAGAAAAAGAGAAAATAACTGGAGGGAAGAAAGTGGTGAGACAGCAGAAGGGCAAGATCTTACAAGAGAGGAAGTTGAGTGAGACCAGGAGGGTAAGGATGGCAACTCATCCATGGCACACAGTCATGTGGTAAGTAGAGAAGCCTAAAAGGAAGAAGGAACTGGTGGACGGGGAAGACCTGGAAGAAAGGACAGATCTATAGAGGAGGGAGAAAGGGAAAAGAAAAACTTTGTCTTAGGGAAAAGAAAAACTTTGTCTTTTGAAGTTTGGAGCATTGGAGAACTTAATTTTGGTATTGGTGGTTTGCAGATGAATTAACAAAGGGCATTGCTGCCCATTGGATGTCTGAGGTTTGGTGGTCAATGCTGCTCTTGACCGGATTATCCAGCCCAGGACAAGATAAACACAGGCCCCTTTGTAGTGTAAATACTTTTATTATCTTAATCGTACCTTGATGGATTATTTCATGCTTTACAGGACTTAAATTTTGGAGGCACCATAGAGATCTTCCATATGGATGGAACTGGGCCTTGGATCCTAGCAAAACCTCCTTGTATGTGAGTTTCTGATCCTTCAGGGGTGAGAGCCTACCTAGAGTTGTTTCCTGTGGACCAACAGGGATAAGAGTCATTTCTGGGCTAGGAAGGTAGCTCAGTGGTAGAGTGCTTGCCTTGCACGCCTGAGGCCCTGGGTTCCATTCCTCAAAACCACATAAGCAGAAAACCTAGAAGTGGCACTGTGGCTCAAGTGGTAGAGTGCTAGCCTTGAGCAGATGAGCTGAGGGACAGGGCCCAGGCCCAGTTTTCAGGCATCATGACCAGTCAAAAAAAAATACACCAACAAACATAAAACAAGAGTTATTTCAGACCCATGTAGGAGTGAGAGTCTCAGCAAGCTTGTCAGCCTGATTTTGAAACCTCTTCTGGAGCTCATCTTTGGCATTCTCAATAGGCCATTTGGACCTCCTCTGAAGGATATTTTGGCCATCCTTGAGGGGCCATCTGGGCCTTCTTGAGAGTTCATCTTGGGCTTCCTTTTGAAGCCATCTGTGACCTAATCTGGAGGTTACCTTAGCCCTCCACGAGGTCCTCATCTAGGTCTTCCTCTGGTCTGGGGTTTTATTGGTAGGGCATCTGGGACTGACTACCGTGGAAATTTGGGGCTTCTTTGAGAGGCTATTTGGGGCCTCTCCTATAGGTTACCTGGGAATTCACCTGGAGCTCTTTTGGGGTCACTGAAGAGGCCAGTTGGGAATTCCCCCACTGGTCATCTGGGCACTTAAGTGAGAAGGTATCTGGGACCTCTTCCAGGGGTCATGTTAGGCCTTCTCAAAAGGTCCTCTCTGATGTCCTCAGTACGTTCATTGGAACCTCATCATGAGGCCATCTGGGACCTCCTCTGGAGGTCAACTGGAGACTCCAAGAGGTCACCTGGAGGGTTTTTTAAAGCCATCTGAGACCTCCTTGATTGGTCTTTTGTAGCCTAATTGAAAGGCCATCTGGGACCTTCTCCAGAGGTCATCTAAGATCTCCTCAGTAGACCTTATGGGATCTCCTCCAGAGGTCATCTCATACCTCCTCAAGTGGGCATCCCTGAGAGATATGGGACATGTGTGTTTAGGGTTTATGGCTATTTGTGTGTGCTGATAGTTCTGTTTTCTATATACACCTCTGCTTACTCCTTTTTTTCCCCAGGATTGGAGTACAGTATGTTAAAATTCCTGTAACTGAAATATCTTTCTTCTGGTGTTACAGGATCCCCCAGAAGAAGACATGTCCTCCTAATCTGTGCCATCAGCATATCTGATGTTCAGTCCCTCCATACCAGAATTAGTTTCTTGAACCAGCCTAAGGTGGTACACAACAGGCACATTGGGGAAATGGTGGGCAAACCAACTTTCTAATACATGTTCCCTTTACAAGTAGTGTCATGTATAAGGGGAAATAGCAAAATCCGTCCTTTTCTGAAAAAGCCCACGGCCTCATCTCTTTACATCAGCCCACCTGGGATGACTGAGGGCAACATTAACAGGTGCTTTCACCCTGGGAGGAAGGGAGCAAATCTGGCATAGTGGCTTGAAGGTGGTCCTTGGACCAGATCATTCCCCCACTGAAGACCCATTCCTATTGGAGCAAGTCTTTCCCCAGACTCAACCAATCTGGGAGTAGAACAGCAATCAAAATAAGGATGTGCTTAGCAATATTGCAAGCCTGTTAGCAGGGTAAGGGCAGCAGCTAGGAAGCCAACTAATTAAATTAAGATGAATGAGAGAATACTTCCCCAATGAATCCCCTAATGCTTTTCTAGAAAGCCTCCAAGAGGCCTATAGGAACTATATGCCTATAGATCCTGAGGCCCAGTATAATTGAAGCGCCCTAAATATGGCTTTTACTACACCTTAGGCCAGATATTAGGAGAAAAGCTTCACAATTTATAAGGATTTGAGAAAAGGTGTTATCTGAGTTGTTAGCAGTTGCCCAACAGGTGTTTCATAACAGTTATACAGTGGAAGAAAAAATAGTCTAAGAAGGGGTTTCACATAGCATCACCAGGACAGGGATCAAGAGACTCATGGTGAAGACAGTTTAATTCATTTGCAAATATCAACCGGGAACCTCTAGGACTAGATCTGTGTGCTTCCTGGAAGTAAACAGCAAGGGAAAAAGAATTTCCAAGGAAGAAAAGGATTAAAAATGACATGTTAAGTAGGCAGGTTGCCACTGGGAAACTGATTATATCTCCTGAGAATAAGGCAAATGAGCTCGCGAGTCTGAAATCCAACTGTGGTAAACTTAAAAATCAGCATATTGAAGTTAAGAAAAAATGTGGTGAAGAAAAATTTCACACATTTCTGTTTGAAAACGCAGGATAAAAAATATTTTAAATCTCAAATACATGCCAATCAAAACCCACAAATAGGATAAAAGTGCATTAAACAGCACAGTGGAGAAAAGAAAGAATTATCAGATGTGAAGAAAAGATTTGAAGACATAAACCATAAAATTGTGAGAGTTAAAAATAAGAGCAAAAATTCACAAAATGAAACTGAGAAAAACGCAGAATCAAATGAAATCCAAGTACATCAGACAAGGTGTGCCTGATACAAAGGTCGAGCCCACAGGTCACAGGGTGAGGAGGACAAGGACACCAATGCATCCATCCTTGCTTACTACAAGCAAGGCAGAGAGAAGATCCTGACAGTGTATGGGAAATCAAGACCAGGTAAATGGAGGTGGTCATGATACAAGAGTGCATTAAGCTTTTACCTTTGAAGGGTGTGAGCAAAAATTCAAAGCACCAGAGAAAGAACTGAAAGGCCAGTTAGAAGAATAGATCAAAAATTCCTGTGTCATTGAAGAAGAGGCCAAGAAAAGTGAGCAGAATAATAAATGGGTAAAAATATGGATTATTACTCTTTAGAAAGAGTCAAGGACACTCATATTTTGATGGGGAATACAAAGGAAAAACAACATTAGGTACAAAAAACAAGAGTTAAACAGGTGAAAGACTTGTTATAAAAATATAAGAAGTGTAAAACAAGATAGAGGAGCTACTAGAGGAAAACCCAAAGACAATGACAAGATCCTCACCATAAATATAATGCAGAAGTAGCGTGTCCCAATGAAACAGATGGAGGTGAAAAAAATACCCTCTCAATAGCACCACTGAGAAATTGAACGGAGGAGATGAAGAGCAAGCAAAGATGCTGCTGAAAAAGCAGCAGTTGAACAGTCAAAGGAACTTTCCTGTGACCCTGGCAGAACACTTGCAAGTCAGGGGAAATTTAAAAAGGAGATTGGGATCATAAAAGCAATCTTTAAAGAGTGAAAAGGAGGAGGATAAATGGAAGAAGTCTCCAACCTCCAAACAGGGTCAGAATAATAAAAAGGAGTTAAAGAAAAAAGAGAACATATAGGTGCAGGGAAACAACTGAGCTGATCAGGAAGCTGAGGAGACCACTCTAAAATCAGTGGTGTTTCTAGAGCTACTACTCGTTAAGATTAAAGCATGAAGCAAAAAAGAGTGGTAACAAGTGTGTAAATGTGGATACTGATCTTGTGAAAAGAATTACATGCTCAAAACTTCTGTCTGTATCTGGTTATTTGACACACTGGTAATGTGCCACCAGCCATTCCCAAAACTATCTTAAAAAGCATTGGGGCCGCTGCCTAGCAAAGTTTTATATAGAAAGTTGCCAATATGTAAATTCTGGAAAGCTCCAACATGTAGTTCTCAGAAGGAACTTCAAGTCACAATATGATCATGATGTCACACCAGCAGTTAGATATCACAGTGCTGATGAGGTCTCAATGGATTTGGGATGTCACAAGGAGCTTGTAATATTACATTATGTCCGAATTCAGTTGCTACTAGTTCACAATGAATTCAATGTTCATAATGTTCAAGGAAGGAGCTTGATATCTAAAATGTTATGAGGTCATGATGAAGTATGGAGGTCAGTTCTGGCCATCAACTTTTTGGCCACATGGTTGATTGTGGGGTCTATCATCTTGCTTTCATGCTGGTGGAAGAAAACCCCCTGCCTATCACCTAACTCCAAGGTAATGTGCATGACCATATCCCTGGAGACAGGTGTGGGTACTTGGCTGATAGGTAACTGAATTGGCTTTGACTGTGAATTTCTTAATGATCGGACCTCTGCACCGACCTAATTAGGTCTGAACCAGCTTAGACATCATTATGTCATGCCAGTTGTCTCACTGATCGTGTCCTCTGTCCTGTTTCCTGGCTCAGTTTCAGTCATCATTGCAGCCCAATTAAGATATCCATACCATTGTTGGCATGGATTTTGTTTTTTGTTTCTCTTTAGTATGTTTCCTAGCTGTGTTACTTTTATTTGCTTGCTGTCGGTCTTTGAAACAATTGGCTACTGCAACCCGTAAACTCTATTATAAATATTACAATATACTATATTTCAAAATGAGGCTTCTGGGATGATTTCCCTTACAGCAGTTAAAGTGTTCTGAAAACATTATGGGACAGTGATATCACAATGAAAATGTAGTCGAAATATCATGTCATAATAATGTTTTGAAGTCACCATTAGCTGTTGATGCCTACTGTGATGAGATCACAGTAGGTTTGAGATGTCTCAAAGAGGTATGGATAGCAAAATGGTATACAAGTTCACAATTTTCACTAACATAATAAATATATGAGTTCACAGAAGAACTGTGATGTCTCTAAAGTATGTATTTTGAAAAATGTGATGAAGTGCTAGCAGGTTTCTGATTTCACTATGTGACAGAATGGTCAAGACATCTGGCAGTGTGATGTCAGAGTGGCCTTGATATCACAGAAGATGTCTTTTATAACATGTCATATCTGAAATATCATCAGTTTGAAAACAAATTATTAGCTCACAAATTGAAAACAAATTATTAGTCTAAAGTATCACATGGCAAAGAAAGTTTGTGGAGAAGACAGGTTTGTGATGGCTCAGTGGGTTACTGATACCATTATGGCAATGTGATGTCACAATGGTGATTAGATCACAATGGTAACACACATGCCACATTTAAAATAGGATGACATTGCAGAATAGGCATTTACAATGTGTCTATGATGTCAAAATGCAATGTGATGTCTTAGTGTATGTTATGATTGTAAGTTTTGTGATATCACAATAATCTGATGCTATCATAAGGACAATGTGACACAGTTGGTGTCATAAAAGGTTTTGATGTTATTATGGCAGATTGAATATCAATTGTCTGCCATTCACAATGAATATGTGGGTATACTAGAGACTATTGTGTCACAAAGGACATATGTGTTTTTTACAAGTGCTTATTGTTCCTAATAGTTTTAATCAACATCTCTCATACAAACCAGTTTTATTGTTCCAGTGCAATGTCTAAGTTTTTAGACTCACATGACGTGCCATAAGAGTAAAGAGAGCTTGGTCTGATGGGAAAAATACATGCAACTTGGGTATGGAGATAGACTTGAGCTCTCCAAATTGTCCTTACCATTACCTACAGCAGCTGTTACCATTGCCACCTCATCAACAAATACAGCCCAGAATGCGGTCACCAGAAGGGGTGTGTGAGCAGGTTATAGTCACCACCAGCAAACACTGACAAGGAGCAAACATCTTCATCCTGCTCACCACAGACATTTGCAGTCCATAGATGGCCTGGAAACTCATGGAAAGGTGTAAGTACCACAGAAGCAAGACTGCCTTAATCCTTTACACAGAGCAAGAGTGGGAAAGTAGATACTCCCTAACCACAAGAGGAGAACTCCATCCTTGATACTGACAAAGACATGCAGAACACCCCATAATAAGATCTCTGATGAAAGCAGTATGAGCCATTTAACAGATCAAAGGAACCTGACATGCCAGGCTCAGATCCAGGCAAGGAGAAAGTTTTACTTTCCAGGCAGAGGTATCTCTGCCCGTAGATGACTGATTTTCATCACTGGGTAAGAGTCTCCCCCACAACAATGTAGCACAGTCAGTAGACCTAGCTGCCTGCGAGTAAAAGAAAAAAACTTGGAAACTCAGTAAATATAAATCCTGACAATGTCTCCAGGCTGGACTATATGAGTGTCTCAGGAGCTAGCCCCTCAGGGAAAAGCTACACATTCTGATAGGCCTCAACATTACCCTGAGCCTAGCCCCATCAGAGCAGTTCCAAGCTAGAAGAAACAGCCATCTATCTTTAGTGATACTCAAAGGAAATCACCATCCCATTGAATTAACTTGGGAAGGTGTTATAAAATCTCTAGTAAGGAAGCGCGTTGTTCTGCCTCCTGAAACAAACGGATTTAAGAAACCAATGAAGCCACAGGAAAATCAAACACTGTAAGCAAACCAGAGCACCAATAAATTGGTTAAGGTCTCTGGGGAGATAGAAGATCCTGTTTGAAAAAACAATGGAAGAACACTTTTTGTCTATCTGTTTTTAGAATTTTTAAAAAATTGTTTTCCAATTTTTCATCATTTTTATTTTAGTTTTTTAATTGTTTTTACTTTTTTCTCTTTGTACTTTTGTGCTTCTTTTGCTATATTTAACAGCTGTTCAATCCATCGTCAGATATATATCCATATTCAATTATTTGACCTTATTCTTAATTGTGCACATACTAATTAATATATTGATTACTTAATTCACAAACACTCATCATTGCCTTAGTTGTATTATTCCTTTATACAATTTTAAGTGTTTCATTTAAAAATGTTCTCTTTTTCCTTTTTCCATTTTCTGTATTTCCTTTCTCCTATTCTATCCATTACCTCTCTCAGCATTTAGGTATTATGTTATCTCTCTCCCTTTCCATTCCCACATGTCTCTAATCTTATTTTCTCCTCACAATTCTCCTTGAACTTACTAAGTTCTGGTCTTCTGACTTCTTCTTTGATTTTCTTAGTCTATGTATCCCTAGTTGTTAGTTGTGGAACTATATTGTATCTAATGAACTGTATTGTATATGTACTTATTTTGACTGTGTTAAACAATTTGTGCAACTACAGAACTTAGGTTGATGATTTCCTAAAACAGTGTGCTAGCACTGTATTGGTTTTGCCTTCATACAAAAATTGGCAGAACACGGTGGAGAAAGACAAGAAAAATGGTATGGCCAGTTATCTCTACTCCCACTAACTATGAGTGGGAATCCTTATTTTGGGGTTCATTTTGCCTAACATCAACTTATCTGACCGTTTCTGCTTGTTTCAGACATATACTAGTTATTGCAAATAAGGAAAACCATGAGTTCTATTTTTCTTTGAGTCTGGCTTGTTTTACTTAATATAATTTTTTCCAAGTTCTTCTATTTCTTAACAAATGGGGCAATGGCATTCTTTTGAGGGAGGCAGAGAATTCCATTGTGTCTATATACCACATTTTCTTGATCCATTCATCTATTAAGGGAAATCTGAGGTGGTTCCATATCTGAGTTATCATAAATAATGCTGTAATAAAAATAGTTGTTCTGGTAGCTTTAATATGGTCTTGGTCTTGTTTGTGATTCTTCAAGTAAATCCCCAAAAGTGGGATTGCTGGTTCAAGGGGAGGTCTATATGGAATATTTTGAGGAACCTCCAATACTACTTTCCAAATTGGTTGAACAAATTTACACGAAAAAGTCTCAAATATTATGATTATTTTTTGTTGATTTGCATGCCTCCCAAGGAATAACCCCTGTTTTCATTGTATTTATGCCAGGGAATGGAAAAACCAATTGTTTAAATAGGGATACAGGTGGACCCATTGCAACAATGAGATGTACAAGACCTAATGTCGAAAAACGAACTTTACAACATTAGTGCAGAAGTGGTGGTGGGATGGGAAGGTATGGGAAGATGAAACAAAGGAGGAGGCAATAATGATTGATAAGAAATATACTCATTAATTGCTTATGTAATTTTAACCCCTCTGTATAGTGTTTTCACAATAAAAATAATATAATAAATATAATAATCCAGAGGAAAGTTCCCAAAATTCTCTACAAACACTACTGGTACATATGTTGAATGAAAAGTTTGAAAGCCTGCAAAAGACTCTGAGTGAACGTGATAGGGAAAGGCAAGAGCATGATGAGGCCAAAGAAAGATTAATACAGGAATTAATGAGCCTGAGAGGCTGATCAAAGAGTAATTGAGGAAATGCATGAGCAAGATGTGAAAAAAATGATTAATAGATGCATTAATGGAATCCGTAAACAGAAAGCTTGGGCAATCCCTACAGGCTACAAAGGAAATGCTGGGTGAAGCCCAATGAAAGGAAAGTTTGACCAATTAATTTATAACCAATCAAGAGATTTTAGAATACATACTGAATACCATATTAAGAAGGTAAAGAAGTCCATACAAGACGTAAAACAAAGCTCCAACAAAGAATCTGAAGCCATCAAATCTGACCAATTAGAAGGAAAGGAAATAAGAACACAATAGAAAGCCTTGAGAGTAGGTTTGTCTGTGCAGCGGATCAAGTCTCTGGGACTGAAGACAGTCTTGACACTATAAAAAATGTACAAATCTAAGAAATATGATAGATCTATTCAATAGTTAGAAGAGACCACCAAAAGGCCTCATTTAAGGCTAATCGTTGTAGAGGAAGGCTAATAGAAGTGAACGTCTAGGACATTTTTTTAACAGGATCCTAGCAGAGAACTTCCCAAACATGCAAAATGATAGGACCATTCAAACACAAGAAGATTTTAGAACACCAGATAGAACAGACCAGAGTAGAACATCCCACTGTCACATTGTAATCCACACAGGATCAATTGAGACAAAGGAAAGGCTGATTAAAGTTTTCAGGGAGAAAAATTAATCACCTATAAAGGGAAACCAATCAGAATAATTTCAGAATTTTCAGCAGAGTCAATGGAAGTAAAAAGGGCCTGAAATGGACAGGGAAGGTGTGTCATGCCCTGGGTTGGATTCATCAGGACCACATAAACAAAAAGAAAAAAGCCAGAAGTGGCTCTGTGGCTCAAGTGGTAGAGGGCTAGCCTTGAGCTGAAGAGATGAGGAACAGTGCCCAGGCCCAGAGTTCAGGCCCCACGACTGGACTCTCCCTCACTCATCTAAATTCTACTTCATAACATCAGGACAAATAAAAATCTTTCAGAAAATCAAAAACTGAAACCATATATCTCCAACAAATAGCATTATAAAAGACATGTAAATCTATCCTACACATAGAAAACCAGCAAGAGTGCAATAAAAACCAAGAAGCAGCACCTAAACAGAGAGTCTAAGAATCATAGGAAGACTCCAGTGGGCACAGCCCCAAACAAGATGTATACCATGGCAGCAATTACCAAGCACCTCAATCCTAATTCTCAGTTTTAAATGGAATCAACTCTCTAATTAAGCGACATAGATTATCTACTTGGATAAAAAAATCTGCCTTCAAGAAACATACCTTGTCCACAAAAACAAATGTCTTGTGAAAATGGAAAGATGGAGTAAAGTTTAGCAAGCAAACAGCCACCATAAACAGGTGGAAGTTGAAATCCAAATGTCTCTTTCCTTATTATATACATGTATATACCTATATAAGTATTATATAGGTATATACATGTATATACCTATATATACACAGATATATATTTATATATATAATATTTATTATATAGGCTTATATACATGTAATATATAGGTATATATGTATATATTATATATTTCAGTAATAATTCTTAATAGACAGTGTACTCATTACTTTATTCATGTAACTCAAACATCTTTGGTTTATTGTTTTTTGGGGGCTAGAAAAATATCAATGCCCCATTTGTTAGGAAATAGAAAGACTTGGAATAAATTATATAAAATAAAGTAAGCCGGGGCCAAAAAACATAGGTCCCATGGTTTCCCTTATGTGCAATAACTAGTACATTTCTAAAGAAGCAGAAACGGTCAAATAAGTTGATGTTAGGTAAAATGAAGTGCAAGATAAGGACCCAAATGTTTTTTTTTTCTTTTTTTGCGATTGTTTCTAACACATTTATAAGATGATTTCTTTTTTACTTTGAATGTCCCTCCCTCATGACATCACCCCTGTTTTCTTTTTATTTGTTGTTGATATACTTTGTGGAGGAGAAAGGAAAAAAATGTTTAAATAGGAATACAGGTGGAAACATTGCAATGAGATGTGCAAGATGTTATGTTCAAAATGAACTTTACGATTTTGGGGGTGCGGGTGGGGGGTGGGGAAAGGGTAAGTGAGGCAGGAGAGCAGAGTCAGGTAGTGGGGATGAGGAGTGGGAAGGGATGGGACATGGAAACAAAGGAGGAAGCAACAATGTTGATAAGAAAGGTACTCATTACATTGCCCATGTAATTGTAACTCCTGTGTACAGAATTTTCACAGTAAAAATAAATAAATAAATAAGTAAATAAATAAATAGAATAAACCTCTTTGGACAGTATCTTTACAATGAAGTATATAATGAAAGAAGTCATAACTTTTGAAATGCTGACAGTGTGATACTTAGGCCTTTTTTGAGCTCATATTCTGTTTTCAAGCACATAATATTTATGACATGTGATATTATAAAAACACTGTGACATCATGAAATTTGTGACATAACATTGTCAGAGGTCATAACCACTTTGCCACATTTTGACCATCATAACCTTTTAGGAATTCATCACATTCCTGCCAACACATGCCTTTGGAGACCTCACAATCCCTTTCTGAGCTCATATAATCATTGGCAGTTAGACAACCCATAGGTTCATCACAAAATTCTTGTGACATCGTCAACATTATGACATCAACAAATAATTGTGACAACATTATATAATCATGACATATAATATTGCTATTGTGATATTTCTGTTCCAATGAGTTTTCACAAACATTATGACTTTATAATATTTTAGAATATTCATAGGCTTTGGAACTTTAAGCTCCATATGAACTTGTATATTATGACCCATAAAATCAAGACAATCCTTCGAGACACATTTAAGATAACAAATTTATTTACAATAGAAAAGGACCTGTGGCTACCTTGTACTGCACTAAATACCCAGAGACATGAGCAGCCTCGACCACCTCATACCACCAATGGGCAGCCCTGTCCTTTATTAATTGGACTGCAAAACAAGAGCCACCCGAATTAAAATCTCCAAACTTCAAAGGGCAAGGCTTAATTCTTTTCCCTTCCTCCCACTTTTTCTACACTCCTCTCCTATCTTCCAGGTTTTCCCATTTCCCTTCCACCACTTCCTTCTCTTCAGGCCCCTCCACACTCCACACGATTGACCTGCTCTACCCTAGTGGTCAATTCTCATGCTTGCTTCCTACTCTCTCTCAACTCCGTTTCCTCACAGGGCTTTCCCATCCTCCTGTCTCACGACTATCTTCCCTACAGGACTTTCTCCTCTTTTTCTCTTGGTCTATTGTTCTGAGAACACAGCCTATAGATAGATTGTACCCCTCTGTCACATCAATGGCTCTCCTGCCGTACAATTTTAAACCATCTCAAACTGCACAGTGCCGAGTCACTATGTGACAGCACACCATGTCGGGCTTGACACACTATCCCCTCCAGGAGCATGCTCTGTCCCATTTGGTGGAAAGCCTTGTCCAATCCATCATATCAAGCCAAGGGGCTACACTGATGATTGGGCCGTGGTGACCATTGGGGCCCCACTAGTTTTCATGTACAATCAAATCAATGATTCCTTCTGGAACAAATCCTAAACATTCCCTTCTCTCCCCTGCCCTCAACGGATTTAAAATACAATTATAACAAATAATAAGGAGTAAACCATAAAAACACACTAGTTAGCACTAACTAACACTTGGTAAATCTTTCCCGAATGGATTCTTTGAGTTTCTCTGAACTGTACATTGTGCAGCCTTCTCTGGATATTGTTCCACTTGAGAATGATGGATCCAGTGCTGTTTTCCTGCAACATTAATAGCCGATGATGTAATTAGCAACACCAAGTAAGTTTCCTTCCAAATGGGCTCAAATCTAGGAGCACAATGCCTTTTTAAACAGATCAGCTCTCCAGGCAAGGAAGAGTGGGTGGAGTTTTTCTCAGGAGGCCAGCGGATAAGCCAAAGAACATGTTGCAAAGACTGCAGGGACTGTACAGATTGTGGTTAGACATTTCTGTTGATATAGCTTTCCCAAGTTTAGGAACAAAGATCAGAGGCTGAAGAAGGCACAGGATGCAATGCTGCCATCCTTGCTGGCTACAAATAGGGCATGAGAATATTCTGACACTCCACATGGAAATTAAGACCCAGAGAAAGGAGCTGGACATGATGCAAAAATGTATTAGGATGAAGTGCATAGTAATTGTAAGGTATGAAGCATGTGAGCTGAAATTCAACAAAGAATAGAAAGAGCAGCTGATGGGGCTGACTAGAGGTGCCATGTCATAGAAGAAGAGGCCATGAAAACTGAACAGCAAAATATCAGAATCAAGAAAGAGATTGTTATTCTTCAGAAAGAGTTAAAGGATAGGTATGCTCTGATAGGGAATGCCAGGAAAGGGATAGAACATTAGGCAGAAAAACAGAACAGTTAAAAGGTCTGTCACAAAATACAGTAAAGGGAAAAGAAATAGAAGCTAGTAGAGGAAAAGGCCAAAGAAACTTTTGAGATCTCACCAAAAATATAATGCAGAAGTAGCAGGTGTCAATGGAATTGTGAGAGGTGGAAAAAAAAAAACCCTGTTAATAGCACCATTACAAACTTAAAGGAGAGCTGAAGACCACTTAGAGGTGTTGAGAGAAGGAGCAGCAGTTGGAGAGTGGAAGGAATTGTGTGCTCCTGGAAGAACACTTGCAGGATAAGGAGTACTTTGACATGGAGATTGGGATCATGAAAGCTAGCTTCAAAGAAAAGGAGGAGGATAAAAGGGGAGAGGATTCCAAGTTCCAGACTGAGGTCAGAGTACTAAATAGGAGTTAAAGAAAATAGAGATCCTTGAGGTTGAGAGAAACAACTGAGATTATCAGGTAGCTCGGGAGACCACTCTAAACACAGTGGAGTGTCTACAGCTACTAATCATTATGATTGAAAGAAGGAGGAAAAATAATGATATCAAGTGTGCAAGCGTGGACACTAAATTTCTGTAAAATTGTTATAGGCTCAAGCCTTCTGTCTGTTTTTATCTGGTTATCAAGCACCTTGGTAAATTGTCCCACGCCAATCCTAAAACCATTGGTCCTCAGCCTTACATACATATGTAATGTACGTAGAAATTTCCCAACAGGTAAATGCTGGAAAGCTTGAACACAAGGAGAGAGTGTTTATGCAAGTTACCTCACATGGTTAATTTGAAGAAGTGGATTCATAGAGATAAAGCCTGAATTATTGGTATCAATTTGATAATGTGATGTCAAGATGCTAGGAATTCATTATAGTTTGATGATATCACTGTAAGCTGATAGTTTCATAATGACAATGTGATTTCACACTGCTGATGACCCAAAGTGTACGTGATGTTAAAAAGCATGTCTGATATAAATTGTTCAAGGATCACATCAGGATATGGTACACAAAGGGACTGTGATGTCAGAAAGGCTCTGAGTTGTGTCGAAGGTGCTAAGAGGTAAAACTAGGTTTGGGATATCACAACGTAATAATTTTATCACAATGGCATTGTGATGTCACAGTGGGTTTGTAATGTCACAATGGTAATGAGGTCACGATATGAGGGTGATGTCACTATAAGTTTGGAATATGATCATCTCATGTCCGATATCATTTGAGAATGTTTCACAATGAGGATAATAGTTCATAGAAAGAGCTTGAAGTCCAAGGACCATGGATTTTGTAAAATGTTATGAAGTCAAAATAGAATTGTGAAAATACATTAGGACAATAATATCCTAATGGAAATGTGATGTCACAATATCATGTCATAGAAATGTTTTCATGACCCAATTGGATTTCCATAATGATGATAGTGTCACAATAATTTTGGGAGATCACAATGAGTTGGTGATGTCACAATGGCATGGTGTATATCAATTATCCTTAACTCTAAATGAGTACATGTGTTCAAAAAGGGATGGTTATGTCCCAACGGCTTGTGTTGTCACAAATGGGAGGAAGTCCTAACAGGTTTGTGATGTCACAATATGACAAAATGGTCATAATGTCTGACAGTGTGTTATCATAGTGGTCATAATGTCACTGTGGATTACACCTATCAAGTCATACTAAGATATGAAAGATCAAAAACAGATCGTGAGTTCAAAAATGGCATAAGAAATCACAATGGCAACATGTCACAAAAGTTATGAGGACATGGCAGGTTTGTGATATCACAGTGATATCATAATGGCAAAATGATGTCACAAAGCACTGTAATTTCATAATGATTATGAAATCATAATAGGTTTCTCATTTCAACACACATGCCACATTTGAAATGGAATGAACTCACAGAATAGAAATTCCTAATGTGTTTAGTGATGTGACAATGAGTTGATGGTGTAAAAATGACAATATGATCTCAAAATGGTGTTGTCACAAAGGAAAGGTGAGCTTACAATGGAATGTACAATCTCATTTTAATAGTTTACATTTAGCCTAAAGGTATGCAAAGAGACTGTGATATCATAAAGGATATTTGTGTATTTACAAGTGCTAATAGGTCATAATAGGTTTAGGATATCACAATGGGATCATGATGTCATAACAGTAATGTGATGTCACAAAGCGTTTGTGATGTCACAAATAACATTGAAATATCATAATTCCATGTACACATTCAATTGCTGTGAGGATACAAGTTCACAGAAGACCTTGAATTCCCAATGGCGAATTTTCTAAAAGATTATAAGGATGAAATCACAAAGGGACAGTGATATCATGATGGCAAGTTGTCAAAATATCATTTTATAATGTTTTCATGTCACAATGAGTTGGTAATGCCCTAATGGTGATGAAGTTACAATAAGTTTGTGATGTAACAATGTGTTGATGTCACAATGGCATTCTGAATCTCAATTTTCATTAATTCACAATTAGTATATGGGTTCAAAAATGAACTCTGATGTCTCCAAAGACATGTTTTGTTACAAATGTGATGAAGTCCTAACAAGAGTGTGATGCACTAGGTGGCACAGTGATGATGTCTGAGAGTATGGAATCACAGTTGGCATGATGTTACAGTGGATTTCTGAAATCACATATCATATCAGGACTAGTATGAGGCTGAAAACAGATTATGAGCTCACAAAGGCCTAAGATATCATAATGGAACCATGTCAACAATGATATGGGGACAGGTTTATATCATCACAGTGTGTTAGAGATATCACAATGGCTTGTAATATCACAAAGAGATTTTGATGTCACAATGGTTATGAGGTCACAATGGGTTTCTAATATCAACCAATATGCATTACATTTAAAACATAATGAAATTACAAAATAGGTATTCACATTTAGTTTATGATTTCACGATGACAACTAGATGTCATAATGGTACGATCTCATTACAGTTTGATGATGTCACAATGAGTTGATGATGTCATAATGACAATGCTATTTGGCACTAATAATGATGTCACAAAAGTTTTGGGAAATTACAATAGCATGTCCTTAGTTCACCATGAATATATGGGTAAACAAAGTTATTAAGATATCACAAAGAATGTGTGCTTTTCAAAGTTGTTCAGAGGTTATATAAAGTTTGGTGTGACACAATTTAGTCAGTGTCACGAAGGCAATGTGATTTCAAAATGGGTTTATGAGGTCAGTTTTGGTGAGGTGTTAATGTGTTAGTCACAACTAGTGGTATTACACACTTTTTATAACAGTTTGTAATATCACAATGACATGTCCAAATTCAATACCTTCTAGTTCAAAACGAGTCCACCATGATAACCAAGGGAGTATGTAAATTCTGCAGAAACTGAAAATCATCATGGCCCTTTGCTCTAGCTGTCTGGAGGGCGCAGTACAAGTTGATACAGGCATATGGGTATTTTGCTGGAGGGGGTGGGATATCAAACTCCACATGTTTAGCAATCAAGTAGTGATTGGGCAGTGGGCAGTTTGGGAAGTGACCCTTGAAATATCTTAGAAAGGATACAGGTTGATGTTGGGTAGAGTTACAGGCTATGTGTTCTGAGCAACTGAATAGGAGTAAATGCGGGGAAATACCTGGAACGAAGGACATGGGGAGACAGCAGGAGTGGAAAGACCTGGGAGGAGAGGAATTGAAGGAAAGCCGTAGGGCAAAAATAGCAACTGGCCACTGGGGCAGAAGGGCAATCCTGTGGAATGTGGAAAGTCCTAAAGTGAAGAAGGAAGTGGTAGATAGGGAAAAGGGCAAGACCTTGGAAGGAAGGACAAGTCAGTATAGAGGGAGGAGGAAGAGAAAAGTCAAAAGTCTTGCCTTTGGAAGTATGGAGATTTGGAGATCATATTTGTTGGGGGTGGTGATTTGCAGATCAATAAACAAAGGGTGAGACTGCGATTGGAGATCAGAGGTTTGTTGGTCAAGGCTGCTTTTGTCTCTGGATATCCAGCACACAATCAGGCATTCTCAGGCCCTTTTGTGTAAATAAATTTGTTTATTCTCTTAAATGTGCCTCTATGCACTGTTTTGTGTTTTAGAGGTTATTATTTTTGGAGGCTCCAGTGAGATGGCCGTGGGCCTGGACTCAAGGAAACCCCTCTTAGGTAAGTTTCTCAGGCCTCAGAACTGAAAGTCTCCCTTGAGTGTTTGTTTCCCAAGGACCAACAAAGTTGAGACTCATGTAGAAATCCACTAGTTTTGAGTCTTGGTAAGCATGATAGCCTGTTTTGCAGACCTTTTCTGGAGGTCATTTGTGGCTTCCTTGAGATGCCATCTGGGACCACCTTGAGAGGTCATTTGGGCTTCCTTGGGAAGCGATCAGGGTCCTCCTAGAGAATTTATCTGTCATTTTATCTCTGACCTCCTCTGGAGTTCGTCTGGTGCTTCCTTGAGAAGCCATCACTGTGATATCTTAGGACTTTTGTCAGCTCATAATCGGATTATCTGTTTTCCCCTTATAATGTTTCAGTTTTAACATTGCTTCTGATATTGATATTGGAAATGTCATTATGATATTACAAACTCATGAAGACATCACTAACCTAATGTGAGCTCATCGTCATTCACAAACCCACTGTGAAATCACACTGACATTGTGACATCATGATCACATTGTGACACACCAAACTTATTTTGACCTCCTTGCACTTTTGATAAAACACATGGTCTTTGTGACTTCATGGTCTGTGTATCCATATCTTCATTTTGACCGGACTTAAGATCATATTTTTAAATGTATCATCACAAACCCTTTGTGACATCATCTCCAGTGTGACATCAAATTAATATGCTATCAACAAGTCATTGTGACATCACTGAACTATTGTGACAGCCTTATCACATCATATTTTTGTTGGGCTGTGATAGACACATTGTGAATGCATATTCTTTGATTTCATTCCATTTCACATTTCCAGGTGTGTTGATAGCAGAAACACATTGTGTCCCCATAATCATTGTCACATCACAATTTTTTTTGATATCCCCATTGCATCAGCACTGTAACATTTTAAACACATTGTGAAATCACATTGCCATTTTGCTTTCACAATCACATTGTCACATTGCAAACCTACTATGAACTGTTAGCTTCTTTGAAAAAACACATTGCCTTTGTGACATCACAATCCCTATATTTATCATTATCCTCTTTGTGATCTAATGATAATTGAGATGTCATGTCATGCGATGGTAACATCCCAACCCATTTGTGTCATCATCACCAGTATAACATCACATTTTTGTTATGACAAAATCAGCTCATTGGGACATCAAAAAACTACAGTGACATCATTGCATTCTCACATCACAGTGTCATTATGATGCCATAGACACATTGGGAATGCCTATTCTGTGATTTCATTCTATTTCAAATGTGGCATGTGTTTTGATATCAGAAATGCAGTGAGACATCAGAACTATACTGGTATCACAGTGCAAATGTGTTACAACTAACACACTGTGACATCAGAAACCTGTCTCTCCTCATAACTTTTATGACATGCTGCCTATGTGATATCAGAAATCCACTGAGATGTCATGACCACACTATTACAGTGCCAGATTTCATGACCATTGAATCACATGGTGACATCACAAACCTCATAGGACTTCATCACAGTTGTGACAACACATGTATTTTAAGACATCATGGTCCCAATGTGAATTCATATACTTATTGATACTACAAATACATTGTGACCGAACAGACATTGTCACTGCATCATCACTGTGGTATGACAAGCCTATTGTGACATCACATTGCCATTGTTATATCAGAAGCCCATTGTGACATCCTAAATCTGGTATGACCTCTTAGGGACACAATATCTCTCCAAAAAGATCTATGTGATTTTTTTAAATTAAATTGCTTTCAAGTTTTTTCATCATTTTTATTGAACTTTTGAGTTCTTTTTATTTTATTTCCTATTGGTACTTTTTGTTTTTTGGCTTTACATAATTGCTGTTCTATTCATTCCCAAGTAAACACACATCTTATGTAAGACCATTTACTTCATTGTGTATGCATGCTTAATTCAGATATCAATTACTCAATTCACAAACCCTCAGTTGAGACTCCTTTAACTGTAGTATTATTTCCTTATACTTACATAATTTTTTCATGTTCCAATGTCGTTATTTTTTTTTTTTGTCGGTCGTGGGGCTTGAACTCTGGGCCTGGGCGCTGTCCCTCAGCTCTTCCGCTCAAGGCGAGCGCTCTACCACTTGAACTACAGTGCCACTTCTGGTTTTCTGGTGGTTTATTGGAGACAGGAGTCTCATGGTCTCTCCTGCCCGGGCTGGCTTTGAACCATGATCCTCAGATCTCAGCCTCCTGAGTAGCTAGGATTACAGGCGTGAGCCACCAGCACCCCGCTTTTCCAATGTCATTATTTTTTTAAATAAGAATTTTTAATTGTGAAAATACAGAGGGGTTACAATTACATGAACAAGGTAAGGACTTATATGTTTTCCTTTCTTGCTATTGTTTAACAATTTATATAATTTTTTATTTCACTTTTAAATTTTTTATTTTTTCATTTTCTTTGTATCTCTCTTCTTTCTTTCTATCCTTTGCCTCTTTCTGAATGTATGTTGGTTATATTCCCTCTCACCTATTCCATCTTCATGTTCATCTAATCTTATTTTCTTCACACAATTTTCCCTAAATCTATCAATTTCCAGTCTGCTGACTTCTTCTTTGATTTTCTTAGACCCTAGTTATTTGTGGTTGAACTAGATGTATCTATTGGACTTGAATATACATGTATTCATTTTGACTGTTTCAAAAAATCTGTGCGACTAGAGAACTCTGATTGACAATTGCCATAAAATAGTGTCCTTGAACCATATTGGTTTTACTTTAATACCCAAAGCCGAAGAAAAAGTGGAGAAACACGAGAAAAATGGCAACTCCAGGTATCTCAACTCCCACTCATGATCATCAGGCAATAGAGCAGTAAATAATCCAAGGGGAGTTCCACAAAAGGTCTACAACACTGATAAAACCTAATAAAAATGCTAAATAAAAACATTGAATACATGCAGAAGACTGTATAAAGGTGGTAGGAAAAGGCGTGAGTGTGATAGGAAAATTTATGAGCATGATGAGGCTAATCAAAGATTAATTAAGGAATTGTTCAGGTGAGATGGGAATAAATACAAATTAATAAAGCATTCATGGAGTCCACAATCAGAAATCTGGAAGAATCCGAGGCAAGAAAAGGTATGCTGAATGAAACATAGCAGATGGAGAGATAGTCCGATGAAAGTATAACCCATCCTTGCATTCATGTGAGATATACATGGTAATTGTCAGACTTATTTGCAGATCATCAACAATCCATGCAATATAAGCATATTTACAAAAGCTTAAGCAATACTTCTATCAGAAAATACTCATTGATAGTGCTATTAACTATAGTATTTCACCAAATCTGAAATTAGAAACAGAATTCTATTGACAACTATCAGAAATCCACATAGAGCATCAAATTGCAATCATTTTGAGGAGAGAAATTTAAAAGGTATTTGAATAGGTGCATATTCTGCATATTCTGCTAAATGGTTTCATATAAAGGCTTGCTCTCTCACGTCTTCCTTGATCCACCAAGATTCCTTTATTTCATAGAACAGTACACTGAGATGGAAAAAGCTAGTTCACAGGTAATCATGAGAGGGCCAAGAATAGAACTTAGGTTTGTAGAACCATTAAAATGAAGTTTTTTACGTTGGGAGGGTTGGACAAGCGTAAGAATCATGGGTAGAAAGAGGTGGCTTCTTTTTTTAAAGCAACTCTAGATTGTATTGCTTGTATAATAATGAAAGGGCTATGTTTCATAAAACCTTATACATATCAATCAGTGTAGATTTTAACTCTTGGCAGCAAGCTCCCATGAATGTCAGAGATAATTAACTAAAATTATATGTCTTTTTATGCAATGCTCTGAGTATTCTTTTTCCTCTCTCAGAAACAAGACCTGGCATTTCCTGTTTGGATTCTTTTATTCAGAGATTAATTTTCTTGAACAGGAATGTGCAAATAGTAGTCCATGATCTTTATATCGTGCTTTGATCTGGAGCTAAGAATATTCTTCTACGGTTTTAAGTGATGGAAAAAATAGACAAATAAGAGAAAGTACTAATTATTGTAAACTATAGGGAATCTGTGTCTTTTATTACATTTTACCATGCCCAGCTTTATCTCTTTCAGGTTGTCTGCAGCTGCTTTAGCACCACAATTATCGAGACTGAGGTACAGGTAAAAGACTATGTGGCCTGCCATCCCTTGCTTTTTTTACAATCTGCATCCTCTATAAAAAGTTCATTGCCTCTGCACTCTGTTCTCTTCTCTTTTCACATCATGCAATTCCAGAATATCTACTTGACTTGGGTTCTTGTCTCTATGTATATAATTACTTGAGTTTTCACTTTGAACCTTCACCAACAGAAGTCCAGAATAGATCAAGTCTTTGCTTAAACCTTTTTCACATAATTCAAGAAATTATGACTTTTGAAATAACTTCCCAATTTAGTAAAAATTTATTAACTTTCCTATTTAAGATAGAGTAGCTACTTTGTAAGTAAAATATGCTTCCCAAAAAAATTATGCCCTAATACGGTATTGTTGAAAAATCTGTGTTGCTCTGGGAGCTGACTTGATGATTTCCTGTTCTAACTTTGCTCACCTATATTATTCGATTTTTTTTAAATTTTAATTTTAAATTTTTTATTGTGAAAATACTGTACAGAGGGGTTACAATTACATGGGCAAGATAGTGAGTACATTTCTTTTTTGGGGGGGGAGTGTCTGGTAGTGGGGCCTGAACTCTGGGCCTGGGCACTGTCCCTCAGCCTTTCAGCTCAAGACTAGCGCTCTACCACTTGAGCCACAGTGCCACTTCCTGCTTTTTTCTTTTTGCTTATGTGGTGCTGAGGAATCAAACCCAGGGCCTGGAGCATGCAAGGCAAGCACTCTACCATTGAGCCACCTTCCCAGCCCGTGAGTACATTTCTTATCAAGCATTGTAGCCTCCTACTTTGTGTACCCTTCCCATCCCTTCCCATCCTCCCTCACTCCCCAAACAATCCTCCCCCCACCAAAGTTGTAATGTTCCTTTTCAACATGACAACTTGTACTTCTCATGGTTGCAACAAGTCCACCTGTATCCTTATTTAAACGACATGTTTTTCCCCTTCCCCTCCACAAATTATACCGACATAAATACAGTGAAAGCAGGGGTTATCCTGTGGTGGAGGGACATACAAAGCAACAAAGAAATAATCTTATAATTGCGTTAGAAACAAGTGCATGAAAAAAAAACATTTAAAATACATATCTTAGGGTTCATTTTACTAACATCATCTTATCTGACCTTTTCTGCTTGACTCATACATATACTAGCTATTACAAATTAGGGAAATCATGGAACCTATGTTTCTTTGGGCTTGGCTTACTTCACTTAATATAATTTTTTCCAAGGCTTTCCATTTCCTGACAAATGGGGCAGTGTCATTCTTTCTGATGGAGGCATAGAATTCCATTGTGTATATATACCACATTTTCTTGATTCATTCATCTACTGAGGAGCATTCGGGATAGCTCTAGATCTTAGCTATGATAAATAATGCTGCAATAAACATAGTTGTGCTCGTAGCTTTAGTGAGGTCTTGTTTGTAAACATTTGGGTAAAGACCAAAAGGTGGGATTGCTTGGTCATAGGGGAGCCCTTTGTGAGGTCTTTTAAAGAACCTAAAGCCATGGAGAAAAAAAAAGTGATTGTGTAGCACAGATTTACTAGGGAGCAAACCTACACACGAGAGCCTCGGCCAATGCTAAACCTTTACTCGCTTTTATAACTAGGATATTTATACTGGGCTTACATGAACATAAGAGTTTTCTGGCGGGGATTAGTAAGAAAATAACTGATGATAAGACATAGATAACATGTGAAATGATTTGAAGCGCGAGAAAGAGAGATTAAGGCAGGGGCTGAAGCTCGAAACCTTGCTAGTTGCAAGCTAAGGAAGGTATAGTTACACAAGGGAAGGGCAGCAAATCAGGTGTGTTTATCAACAAAAGCACTGGTCTGAAGCCTCAAAATAAGGACCTCAGTCTCTGTGGACTGAACAGTCTCTAACATGATGTTTCATTTAAATTAAGATACACTATTTTAGATTTTTACAGTATGGGATGGTGCATAGTCACAGGCAATCTCTGCTATGTTAGCTATTCCAATCTACTCATTCATGTGTAGCCAGGTTTCAACACAAACCAGTTCAATGAGATTGTACAAATGAAACTTTGATTTTCTCTCTGCTGAATGAAAATTCTCTCAAATAATTTATCTTCCATATATTTACAAAACATTTCTCATGATTTTTTCTACTATTTTGGCTTAATTACTGATGTTCATAGTACCTTTCTTTGGTGTGGGGGGGTCCGATCATGGGGAGTGAACTGGGCCTGGGCCATGTCCCTCAGCTCTTCAGCTCAAGGCTAGAGCTCTACACCTTTAACCACATCGCCACTTCTGACTTTTTTTCTTTCTGCTTATGTGGTGCTGAGAAATCGAACGCAGGGATTCATGAATGCAAGGCAAGTGCTCTACCACTGAGCCACATTTGTGGCTTAAACTCTGTGTTTCATGGTCTCTTTAGATTTTTTTGCTAATGAATGATGACACTCTATTCTTCGAGCCGTATCCTCACATTCTTCTTCTTTTGGGATAATTGGAGATGTTTTCACATTTTTTTCTGTTTAGGCTGACATTGAACCAAAATCTTCAGGTCTTATCCTCCAGATTTTCAAGGATTCTACACAAGAGGCCACTAACATCAAGCTTTGTGTTACTGTTCTTTAAATTATGTAGTAGAAGAATGTGGAATTATATTTGTGTTAAGTATGTAATTTTCAAAAACAAGTTTGAATCAACTTGTTATAATGAAACTGTTATCAATTTCAACTGTTAAACCAATTAATGTTTCACATTCCCACAGAAATATAATTGAAAACAAAAGGTATATTTGTTTTCTTAAAACAAGTATTGGACTATGAATTTCTATCACTTTACATTCTTGTTTTGTACCTGAATTAGCAGACTTCAATCAACAAAATAGATATATTAATTGTATACCACAATAAGCAAAGTGATTATTGTTAAGAATAGATATTTCAACACATCCAAAAGACGAGTTTTTTGAGCAGTCTCCTAAAAATTTAATGTTATTTAAAGCAACTAATGGATATGATATAGTTTGTTCATTACACATCATATAAAAGTGTGGGACTACCACTAAATTCTTCGTAACCATGTTAAAAATAATTATGTAGCTAGGGGCCGTCGGCTAATGCTTGTAAACTTAGCTACTATAGAAGCTCAGATTTGGAAAGGTCCAGGCTGGAAAGTCCATGAGACCCTTATCTCCAATGAACCACCAAAAACCTGGCAGTGGCTTAAGTGGTAGAGCACTAGCCTTGAGCTGAAAAACTGAGGGAGAGCATCCAGTCGCAGATTTCAAGACCCATGACTAAAAAAAATTAAAATTACACAATTAAAAATAAACTAATATTTTGACATGAATGTTAAAATATATATTCTAAAAAAATTTAAATCCTCACTAGATATACTAGTTTATATAAATGTAGAGATGTGAATTCCGGTTTTAGTTGTCAGTGAATTGTGTAAATTCAAACAATTCTCACTCAATTCACATTTATATGTTTATATGCCATAAGTATAATTGTTAAGTGATAGTCAGTGCTGTTTTAGGAATCTCCCTTGGCTTTCTAACTTTAACCCTTCTAAGCTAAAATCGATATGCCCTCCAACCTTGTCAGGGTTTTCATTGACAGTAGTCACTCATCTCATTGGAGTAGGAAAGTATAAGCCAAAATCATTGTTTGGAACAACTGTCACACATGCCTTTCACTTAGTTTAAGATCTAAAACATTGTAGTCATCTTAACCATGCCAGTAATAGCAAAATGTCTTCTGAGCCTTTCAATCTCTTAAGAGATGAAACTCTTTAGTTATACATGTGCTTTTTATCCTCGTTAATATCCTATTCCTTAGGATAATTTTTTATTTAACTCGTTTCTGATTAGAAGACTGGAACAAAGGCAATAATGAAAATAGCCAAGGAAATACTTGAAATCAATTGAAAAGCAATCACAGACCCACCTGATTTCACTGAAAATATACGGAAAAATATGACTTTTTGTTACCATTTAAAGAACAACAAATAAATTTAATTAGCAGTGAAGAAGTGAAAGAAAACATTTGAAGACAGTATGACTTTGAAAATTTTAACATAAGCATAATAAATTTATCTTGTTTTTCTATGTAGTTGCCAACATAATAGAGAGCAACACCCAAAGGGAGGAAAGCACCTAAATCACAGCAGTAAACAAATAAATAAAATGTGAGGATGTGACTCCTTCGAAGATCAGGTTTACAAAGTGGAAAACTGTATTTGCTTTAATGTAAACAACAAAATATAAAAATGATTTATTAATGTTTTTCATATCTTGACTAGGATTTCTCATGTTTGAGAAGAGGAAAGATATGAAAAAGTTTATTTTTATTTTTTTACTTTTTCCCAAGATCATTCTTATTTATCAGCTTTAGCAACGGAAATAGGCTTGGTTACTCTTAGTATAATGCTTGTTTACACCTAGAAACATTATTTGTTGCTGGGGTACAGGGTGCAAACACTTGCATATTAATAAAGACTCATTTCCTTAGGAAGGAAAGTTGTGGTGTAAAGAAATCTAAAAAATAAAAGACAGCATACTGGAAACTATTTTCTAGCCATATCAGTCTGTAAGTGGAGATTTTGTTTCCGGTTGTTTCAGGTGGCCCATTTTTCTTAACTTTCTTTTCTCCATCTGGTGATCTTATAGTATCTAATAACACCTTGGAATTGTTGTATCTTTACTGGATTCTCTCATTTCTGTTGGAAGGGCCGGAAGGATAAAAAATTGAATTTCAGTTTTCGTTTTACTTTTTTTTTTATTATTTTAGGAACTGTCACTCAAAATGACATATAATATCAGGAGACAGTTTTCATTTCCATATTCCTACCCTAGTCTTTGGTACTTAGTGATCCTCAAATGTGAAAATAAAGATAGGGAGCTGCTTATGTAGATAATCTTTAGAATTTCAAGACTTCATTAATGCAAAGCCCTTAGTATGTACATCATAAATGTGTCCAAAACTGGTGGCAATTTTTACTTATTCTCAGAAACTAGGATATGTGGTGTTCCTGTAGTTGCATCAGGAAAACTGTGTAGTTGAGTTTAGTTTACTAAACCAAGACTGCTTTAACAAATTTCTTCAAGTCTAATGGATTGCATTATCCATATTTATAAATTTACAGTTCTAAAGGACAGATATCTAAAAGAAGTCTCACTAGATTAAAATCTAGCCACAAACAGAGCTGAAATATTTTCAGATGATTCTAAGGGAAAAGGCCTTTAATTTTTTTCTTTTTTCTTTTTTTTTAATTGTGAGAATACCATACGGAGGAGTTACAATTACTTGGGCAAGATAACGAGTAGATTTCTTATCAAGCATTGTTGCCTCCTCTTTGTTTCCCCTTCCCATCCCTTCCCATACTCTCCCTACGTCCCCACACTCAGTCGTAACCCACACACCAAAGTTGTAGTTGATGTTGGTATAATTTGTGGAGGGGAATGGCAAAACAAATCATTTAACGAGGGATACAGATGGACCGATTGCAACAATGACATGTAAAGTCATAATGTCGAAAAACGATCATTACAAGGCATTTACTTTCTATTCCACTTTCCAGAAATTTTACAATATAGTTGTTGTCTTTTCCTTTATTTTCGATTTCACAATCTGGTTGTTCTGTTTTCATTCATTTTCAAATGTACCATCTTTAAAACTTTCTGATGGTTAGGCCCCAATCATTGCCTTTTCCAACTAAAACTGGGACATTGAAGTACCCATTTGAGTATAGTTCCTCCATGTGATAATTATTCAAATTTACATTCCTTGGGTAAGGAAAGGTGATTATTTAACTGATAACCCAAATCTACATTTGAGGGATTACATATTTGGGGACAATATATGTTTGGGGATGGTATTTTTCTGTCTACCACAATGTATGTGTAGCATTCTTTCTACTATGTCCTGTTATACTTTCATTAGAATTGAACAACGTATTTCTTCAATGAAATCTAACTAAAAAAATTAAAATTACTCCCTGAAAATAATATTGATTAAATCATGGTCACTTCCTAGAAACTTTAAATCCTAGAGAGCAGCTCCTGAAACAATTCTGGCACTGCCATTTTTATACACTCTGTTTAAAAAGTTTCTCTTTTCAAGAGCATTTGACTGCTATTTTTGGTAATATGGTTTATCTTTATTTGACTGCTATTTTTAAAGAATGCATCACCCAATACTTGTTCTCTCCTTCTACTTTTCTTGTGCCTAATCTATTTCTGAAAGAAACATAATTATTGGAATTATTTGAACTGTTTATTGAAGTTGAATCAGTATGGAAAGGAAAAGAAAAAAATGTCACTCTTTGTATATGTCAAAATATATCTACAAGCTATTTATCTTAAAATCATCTATTTTTCATTTTGTATAGATCCTGATAAAATTTAGCCTCTCAACACACAATGTTATTGCAACATTATTTCAGGTCTCTCAAAAGCAAACAAAACATTCCTATTCATTCCTTTTAAAAGCTTAGCCAAAGCAAATGGTTTATTAAATATTTAGAGTCATATACAGACAATATGGTGGAAACCAGAGAAGGAAAGAAAATCAGGTTTTTATTCTTCTATGAGCCAATGTGATTTATTTAAGCGATTTGTGAAAGAATGAAATTCTTGCATGGATGCCTTTTGCTTAATATCCACAATGAGTCATTAATCCTTTATTAATAGGAGATTTTGGAGTAAGGATGATAATTCATATTAGAAAAAGGATAAGGTGAATATGAATTAGAAATGTAGGCTTTTTGTTTCTCCACATCTCACTCACAATGTCTGGATTGTGGATATTAGATATCATGCTCAAGAGGGATTAAACTCATCTATAGAAAAGATAACCCCACATGCATGTGACCACATGGAGAATACTCATTGATAGAAAACAGGTAATAGCATCACGCAGGAAATTCTATCTATTTGTTTACTTCTTGTTTAGAAGTTGTTAAATTCTGCTGTTCTATAGTCAATTATTATGAAGGTATACAAGGACTGTAAGAAACTAACATCTTAATATTATGTTCTAATATTAGCTTAGATTTTGCTGTGTTATATGAGGCTGAATTTGAGTTTTATCTTCATTTCACATGCTTTAGTCTTCCAGAATATAATTTGAAAGAAGACTCCCTCTGGAAATATGCTACTTTTATTTTGTTTTTTTTTTATTATTATTTTATTTTGGTTCCGGTCATGGGCCTGAACTCTGAGCCTGGGCGCTGCCCCTCAGCTCTTCAGCACAAGGCGAGCACTCTACCACTTGAGCCAAATAATATACTACTTTTATAGGTATGGAAAAACAATAATCTGTTAGGAACAGACCATGGGATAAAAATCTTCCTCTAGAAATAATTTTTCAGCGCTTGCTTTTGATTCAAATTTGTAAGCTGAAGTAGGTCACATGACCTATCTTGACATTCCAGATTAGAGGGGAATCTCATTTACAGGAAGGTGATGTAGGTCATAAAGTTATTTGCAAGGATATGTAACACTTGAGAAAAAGAGAAAAAGAAGAGTATTAAAATACAATGAACAATACATTCCATCATATGCCTCTGCAGGAAGGAAGCTATTATGTACCTTTGTTTATAAAACTATTAGAATTTCAAATCATGTTTTCATGCCTTGGATGTTACAGGAATTAGAGAATATTGTGATACTGAGTTCATAACTTCTCAAAGAAAACTGGAGCAATCTTTTCAATACTAGGAGAAAAATTTTATACTTTGTAATGTAGTACCTTTTCTTTTTATATGAATATATTTTGTTAACTATATATGACTATCCACAAGAATATATTTCTACATTTATCTGTGTCTTGTGCAGGGAGCATAGTCAATTAGATAAATGTAGGAGTTAATCAGTATCACTGTTTAAAATGCGAAATAAGTGGAGAGTAAGCTAATACATATATTTCTCCACTATCGCCATCAAGCTCCTCCTCCATCCTTCCTAGAAAACATTCTCAAACCAAAAAAGGCTTAGGTATTTGGCTTTTGGCCTTGAAAGTGGAAGCAGAATGGTTTGGATGTTGGAGCTGCCTGTTTATGCTGTTTTACATAATAATGCTGCATGCAACGGTTCTGTGAGTGCTGCAGGTCTTAACTGTACTTTCTTAGTGATGTGACTGGACTTAGTATTGTTTTCTACTTCCTTTTTAGTACCTGGACAAAATTGTGATGCCGTGTAATGGAATGAAAATGTAATACCATCTTAAGAAATTCATTTAGGGTTCTGGAAATGTGGCTTCATGGTACAGTGATTGCCTAGCATGCATGGAACCCTGAGTTCAATTCCTCAGTACCACATAAACAGAAAAAAAAAACACTGGAAGTGGTGCTGTGCCTCAAGTGGTAGATTGCTAGCCTTGAGGGGGAAAAAAACCTTGGATTCAAACCCTAGGACTGTCAGAAAAAGGTCATTTAATTAGTAAATGCAAAATAAAGAACCCATACTTGGAATATATAGTTGCTCCATCCATACTGATACCTAACAAGAGTCCCTAATTCATGTGCTTACCTATATTAGGATACTGTGTTGAAAAAAAGGTATTGTTCATTAGGTCATGGCAATTAATGCCAGGAATGTGCTTAGATAATAGTTCAAGATTAATCCTAGAAATCCAAAGATTCCAGGTTTTTGATTGGTCACTTCTAATTACAATGAAATGGTTAATCACAGTGAGATTTAGAAATCTTTTGGGTCTGGCACAGCACCAAAAACTCAGAGCGTAGTTAATAGTTATGACAAAAGAGAAGGAATAATTCCAGATGGAAGGATTAAATGTTAGTAAGTAAGGTATACCAGAAACTGTTCCATGCAGCCATTTTTGGATATTGAAGAATTAGTCTTATTTATCTAGGCTTATTCCTCCGTGCATTTAGCATTCTAAATCTCTTACAATAGTACTTAACCTCTGTGTACCAATTTATATCTCCTGCTATGCTGATCTTTCATACCCAATCACTTTCGCTTTCTAAAAATCTCAGTCTTTCTCTATTTCTGTATGAACATTTTCTGATATAAACACCACCTATCTAGTAGGCAGAGGATGATAATGTAAGGGTCCCATAGCTAATCAGTCCTAAAGGTAACACCGAACAAAAGGACATATTTATTGCTATTTAAATTATTCTGAATAGGTGCAATGTCATTATTTCATTCAAATTTCCATGATTTGTCTACATAGTGTCATTAAGTGCACACAAATGCAAATATAAGCTGGGTGCCAGTGAATCATGTCTGTAATCCTAGCTAATCAGGAGGCTGAGACCAGAGGATAGAGGTTCAAAGTCCCCCAGGGAAGGAATGTCCATGAGAATCTTATCTTCAATTAAGTAAGTACCAGAAAACTGGAAGCAGTGAGGTACATAAAGTGATAGAGCAATCATCTTGAGCTAAACATTTGACGGATAATCCCCAGGACCAGAGTTCAAGCCCCAAGACCAAAAATTTGAAAAAGAAAATATGACTTTAGGTATCCCCAAGAGAAACTGTGATGTCAATAGTAATCTTCCCAAGCAGAAAAAAAAAATAATTTAGTGCACCTACTTTTGCTGAGTTAAAGCTATGGCTTCTTTGCTGGACATATTCTCTTTCAAAAATTGTCAAATATTAGTTTTATAATAAATTTCTACTAATATTTTTCAGTTCAAAACAGAACTCTTGATACAATTGGTGTCACTTGTCTTAGTTATTATCACATTTCACATTTTAACCCAGGATGGAGAGCCTGTCAAACTCATACTTGTAATTAAACTAAAAAACCATAAGTGGAGTTTTGGCTCAAGCAGTAGAGTAGTAGCTTTGGGGGCAGGTGGACAGAGAAGTGAACTCTTCTGGGACAGGGTCCAGAGTCTGAGTTTAAGCCCCAGAAACAGCACAAACTAAACAATGAAACAAAAACAAGAACAAGAAACCCACCAGATATATCTTTGTTACCCTTCTTAAAGCAGCACTGGTCTGAGAACATTCTCCTTGTGCGAATTATATTCACTGGCTGCTGCTTTTTTGGAATCCTTGTTGCTATGGAGAACCCAGGCCAGACAATAGGAATTAATAACTGATTCCTGCCACAAGAGAATCATTTCAGGAGTGAAATATCCACCCAAAAGTCACTTTAAAACCTCCATGATTTTGTTTCTCTGCAGTAGAACACTTTGAAAACAAAGTTATTTCCTTTTTTCAATGTTGGCCTTCAAATTGCATAAAGATTCCTTTTGTAATATTCTCAACTAGAAGTTTACAGACAAGTTTTATATGAGTAATGAACACACTCGAACAAGTCAGGAACAAAGTTTCCTTTAAGCCTTCGATTCCTTTCTTGTACAGTAAAAAGGAGAGCACAAATTACTTTGAACTTTGTCATCGTCTATGTTCAATTCCTCTCCTTGATCAGTTTCCACTTCCAGTAACTGTTCCTTCCAGTTACTTCCAATAAGAATCTATGGTGCTGCTCTTTTAAAGGTATTAATATATAATGAATGTTTTCTTGCTTCACTGAAATAGCACAGGATGTCTTTGAACATGAAATAACATGTGTTTCAGAGACAACTTAGTACAGAGAAAATATGAAATTTAAATGGCTTATAAAAACATTTCCCAGGAGTACATTGAGTTCAAATATTGTAAGTGCTCCATAAACTAAGGCCAATTTTAAGTAGGAAGAAGATTCTCAGAAAATTGTGTGTGTGTGTGTGTGTGTGTGTGTGTGTGTATGTGAGTGTGTGTGTTGTGCATTATTTCCCAAGTGTACATGGGTTAACTGTAGGGGAACAAGAGGAATAAAAAAAAAGAGAAGTACTGTCTTTAATTATAAGGGTTCAATACACTATAGAAGACTCTATACATAAGATAACATTGGAACAATAAAGCCAAGGCCAGTATGTTCATCTATGGGAGTGATATAGAGAAAGCATTACTAAGTGGAACATGAAGGATGTAGCCACCCTTTTTCATCTCCTGGCTCTAAAACATGGTTGTTAATCATACAAATTGGTAAAAAGTAGGAAGGAAGAATAATTCTAGTTCCAAAGCATGTCAGATATAAGAGCATGGACTTAACTGGAAGAAGGCCATATTGAGAAAGCAGGGATTATACTGGCAAAGAGTTGGTGGCAAAGATCAGTTCCTTTTCTTTCCTTTCCTTTCTTTCCTTTCCTTTCCTTTCCTTTCCTTTCCTTTCCTTTCCTTTCCTTTCCTTTCCTTTCCTTTCCTTTCCTTTCCTTTCCTTTCCTTTCTGTTCCTTTCCTTTCCTTTCCTTTCCGTTCCTTTCCTTTGCTTTCCTTTCCTTTTCTTCTCTTTCTTTTCCTTTCCTTTTGTTGGTTCTGTTGCCTGAAGTCTGGGCTTAGATGTTGTCCCTCAGCTCTGCAGCTCAAGTCCAAAGTCCTACCATTTGAGCCACAGTGCCACTTCCAGTTTTCTTGTGATTAATTGGAGATAACAGTCTCATGGACCTGGGCACCGGTGGCTCACGCCTCCAATCTTAGCTACTTAGGAGGCTGAGAAGTGAAGATCTTGGTCCAATGCCTGTCCCGGCAGGAAAGTCTGTGAAACTTATCTCCAATAAACCATTTAGAAAACAGGAAGTAGCCCTGAGGCTCAAGTGGTAGAGTGATGCCTCAAGCTGAACAGCTGAGGGGCAGTGCCCAAGCCCAGAGTTCTAGCCCCACGACTAACCAAGGGAAAACAAAAGCAAAAATAAAAAACAAAAAAAAAAAAAACAAGTCTCAAGGACCTTTCTATCTGAGATGGCTTTGAACTCGAATTCTTAAAACTCAGTCTTTTGCATAGATAGAATTACAAGCATGAGCCACTGACACCCGGTTTAAGATCTCATTTTGAACAGTGTAAATTCAGGATATGAAATGTGTATGAACATCTTTATTTTTATGAATTCTGGGGTTTAAAATCAAAGGCTACAACTTACACTTCCCATCACAGTTTAAAAATTGATACTCCTGGAAAATTAAACCTAAGTATGTAAATGGGGATGGGAAATGCAGTTTGCAGGCAGCGTTGTCAGAACAGTCTTTGAGACACTACCTATTATTAAGCAGTCAAAAGATGCTTTGGAAGAATGGCTTAACTGTTGGAATACTAGTCCTGAGCAAGATTGCTTAATAAGAGCTTGAGGCTTTTGGTTATGTAATACAAACCTACACATACACAGAGAGGGACCTTATATGTGCAAACACACATACACAAATGATACAACTCAGCATGTGTAGAAATGTTAGAAAACAGTAGAAAATATATCCTGAGTAAGACTGGAAACAATTGATAATATTAAATACTAGAAAGTCCTCATGTGAACTTTCCTCAAAAGTTTGAGAATATTACATGGGTAAGGAGCAGAAATAGTCAGAAATTCGAGTAATGGTTATTAAAGGTATCAGATCCATGGAGGAATCAATCAGAGACCACTGCCGGTGCCTCTGAAAATATTCATATGCTGTGTCCAATGTTAAAACATCTTTGAAAATAAAACATACAGCCTGAACAGTCATTCTAGTGCATTAGATCATAGAAGTTCAGAATTGCTTCTCGATATCTAGATTAAATAACAACAAATTATGGCAGGGCAAGATACTACAAGCCTGGAATTCTAGCAGTCAGTCTGAGACAGGAGATTAGAGATTGGAATTACATAGTGATACCTTCCCTGGAAAAGGTAGTATAATTTTGTCTCAATAAAATAAACCAAACAACAAGAAAGGGATACAGAGTTGGAAGCTTGGGTTAATTTTGTCATTATGTTTTGGGAAGTCAAGTTTCCTATTGAAATGCTATTCATATGTAATGCTCATTTGTGTTTTAAATGCTCTCTTCATTAGCGAATATTTGTAGATGTAATATCGCTCGTGGTTGCCAACCAAATTGGGAAAACCTAAGCAGCCTTCTGTTGTGCTTAAATAAATGATGACTTACAGAACCTGAAGCCTGGAGAAATAGCAAAGTTAATCCAATGTAGGACTTTGTAGACCTTCCTGAATTAGAATATAGATTTAAATAAATATTTTTATTTTGTTTGTAATTGGGTATTATATAGGACACTACAAAATTCTTTTTTAGTAGCAGATTTAATTTACAAGTAGCAGATTTAATTTACAAATTCAAAAATGATTCTGGCATGCTGTTTGCCTAGAATATTCTTTCAAGAGAAAAGAAATTAGAACTTAGTTAATAGATAATTTAAATATTTCATGTAAGAATTGATAATGTGAAGAATCTAGACAGAGTTTCCAACACATGGATATTAATTTATAAACTTAGAAAATTTGTAATATTTCAGGGTTTGATTTAACATGATATGAAGGGAATATTTGTGTGAAATCGTGGTTCTTCTACCAATATGTAACACAGGAAGAAATTTCCTTAATTACGTGACTCTATATACAATAAGAAAAATGCTAGGTATGGGGTTTGTTTTCATTTTTGTTTTTGTGTTTTGTTTGGTCCTAAGGGTTGAGCTCGGCCTGGACGCTGCCCTTGAGTCTTTTTGTGCCTAATTCTAATGATCTGCCAATGGAATGGCAGTGCCACTTTGGTCTAGCTTTTTCTGAGCAGTTATTGGATATAACAGTCTCAGAAAACTTCCTTCCTGGGTGGTCTTTGAACAGTAATCTTCAGATCTTAGTTCCCTGAATATCTAAGATATTTAAAACTATAAATATAAATAATATTTTGCAATTGTTCTCATCGTAAGTATACCACAGGGGAAAAACGATGCATCAAATTTAGTGCAGTATAATTTCCGTAATTGGAAGGTCATCACATTAGCAGAGGTGCAATATTTTTTAACAATATTGATAAGCTAGTAATGATGTGAATTAAGGGAATTTTAAGGTGCAGCTTACAAGTTGGAAATTAATGAGCTTAGATGGCATTATGGCATAAAACTTGGGATGGATTTTCATAGAAATAATAGCTTATTCTTTCACTAGCCATACAACAGGCAAGGATCTTATATCTAAAATATACCTGTAACTCAAAAAATTAAATCTCCCAACAACAAATCCTCAAATAAACAACTGCCCAATAAATAAGCGGGCTAAAGACTGAAAGAGAAACTTTTCTGAAGAGGAGCGAAGGATGGCCAATAAACATATGAAGAAATGCTTACCTCTCTAACTATAAAAAAAATTCAAAATCAAAACAACATTGAGATATCACCTCACCCCAGTAAGAATGTCTATGATTAAGAAACCTAATAACAACAGATGTTAGTGAGGATATGACAGAAGGGAACCATAATGCATTGTTGGTGGAGTGTAAACTTGTTCAACCACTTTGGAAAATAGTAAGGAGGTTCCTCAAAAATCTCCACATAAAGCTCCCCTATGACCTAGCAATCCCACTTGTGGGCATTTACCCAAATGATCCCAAACAAGACCATACTAAAGCTCCCAGCACAACTATGTTTATTGTAGCATTATATACCATAGCTAAGATCTGGAACCAACCCAGATGCCCCTCAGTAGGTGAATGGATTAAGAAAATACGGTATATATATACACAATGGTATTCTATGCCTCCATCAGAAAGAATGGCATTACCCCATTTGTTAGGAAATGGAAAGACTTGGAAAAAATTATGTTAAGAGAAGTGAGCCAGGCCCAAAGAAAGTCTCATGGTTTCCCTTATTTGCAATAACCAGTGTATGTCTGAGTCAAGCAGAAAAGGTCAGATAAGTTGATGTTAGTGAAATGAACTCCAAACGAGTATTCAACCTTTTTTCTTTCATCCAATTTTCTCTAACATGTTTTTAAGATGATTCTTTGTTGCTTTGTATGTCCCTCCCCCATTGTATAACCTCTGCATTCACTTTATTGGTTGTTGGCATAATTTGTGGAGGGGAAGGGAAAAAACAATTCATTTACATAGGGATTCTGGTGGACCTATTGTAACAATGAAATGTACAAGTCGTTATTTCCAAAAACGAACTTTACAACTTTGGTGGGGGGTATGATCGAGTAGGGTGGGGGGGGGGTAATGTAAAGGATGGGAAGGAGAAACAAAGGAGGAGTCAACAATGCTGGAAAAGAAATGTACTCGTTATTTTCCCCATATAATTGTAACTCCTATATATGATATTTCACAATTAAAAAAATAAATAATAGCTTATTCTAATGAACAAGAGCTTACTCTTGAGGAATTATTACAGATGTTTCAGTTTCCTCTTAACTCAGGACCAAGACAAGGATGTCCTCTCTTTCCACTTCTCTTCAATCTAGTATTAGAATGCCTATCTACAGCAATAAGAAAATATGTGAACATAAAAGGGTTCCAAATAGTGAAAGATGAACTAAAATTCTCCATTTTTGCAGATGACATGATTTTGTATTTAAACATGATTTTGTATTTAAACAATCCCAAGTTCTCCACTCCCATATTACTCAAGCTGCTTCAAAACTTTGGTAAATGGCAAGATATGACATTAACCCTCAAAAATCAATGGCTTTTCTGTATGCCAACAATGAGAAAAGCGTGCCTGAAATCTGGAAACTCTATTCATAATGGTTCAACAAAATGTAAAATACCTAGGAATCAACTTAACCAAAGAAATGAAGGACCTCTCCGATGAAATCTTTAAAAACCTGAAAAAGGAAATCATTAGAATTTAGAAAGTGGCAAAACCTTCCATGCACCTGCATTGGAAGGATCACCATCGTGAAAATGGCAATACTTCTCGAGGCTATCTACAAATTCAGTGCAATACTTATCAATAATACAACCTCATTCTTCAAGGAAATAGAAGAGGCAATCCAAAAATAAATATGTAATAATAAAAGACCCTTAATAGCAAAAATGATCCTCAACATAAAGAACTATGCTGGAAGAATATCAATACCAAATTTCAAACTCTACTACAAAGCCATAGTAATCAACATAGCTTATTACTGGCACGAGAATAGACCTCAGGACCAATGGAATAGACTGGAAAGCCAAGAAATGAACCTCCAAACCTATAGCCAATTAGACTTCTAAAAGGGATCTTAAAAAAACAGAATAGAAGAAAAACAGCCTCTTCAGTAAATGGTGCTGGCAAAATTGGTTAACTACTTGTAGAAAAGTAAAGCTAGATTTTTATATATCACCCTGCACCAGAATCAAATCCAAATGGATCAAAGACCTCGGAGTCAAACAGACACTCTGAAAGCATTACAGAATGGAATAGGAGAAACCCTAGGTCTCCTCAGCAAAGGCTGAAAATTTGTTAATAGTGTATCAGAAACACAGCAAATCAAAGAAACGTTGGCCAAATGGGATTCCATGAAATTACAGAGCTTCTGAATGGCAAAGGACATAGCTTACAAGGTCAATAGAAAGCACATAGATTGGGAGAAGATCTTCTCTGACCATACAATGGACAAGAGTCTCATTTGTAAAATATATCTGGAACTAAAAAAATTAAATCCCCCAACAACAAATCTTCAAGGAAACAACTGTCCAATAAATAAGTGGGCTCAAGACTTAAAGAGAAACTTCTCTGAAGAGGAAAGAAGGATGGCCAATAGACACACGAAGAAATACTCAACCTCCCTACCCATAAAAGAAATTCAAATCAAAACAACAGAGAGATACCACCTCACCGCAGTTAGAAGGGCTATAATCAACAACTCTAATAACAACAGATGCTGGAGAGGATGTGGAGAGAAGGGAACATTACTGCATTGTTGATGGAAGTGTAAACTTGTTCAACCAATTTGGAAGGTAGTATGGAGCTTCCTAAAAGACTCCACATAGAGCTTCCCTATGACCCAGCAATCCCACTTTTGCGCATTTACCATAATGATCACTAACAAGACTCTACTAAAGCTACGAGCACAACTATGTTTATCCCAGCATTATATACCATAGCTAAGATATGGAATCATCCCAGCTGCCCCTCAGTGGATGAATGGATCAATGAAATGTGGTGTATAAACACAATGGATTTCTATGCCTTCATCAGAAAGAATGACATTTCACCATTTGTTAGGAAATGTAAAGACTTGGAAAAAAGTATATTATGTGAAGTAAGTCAGGCCCAATGAAACATAGGTCCCTTGGTTTCCCTAGTATATGTTTGAGACAAGCAGAAAAGTTTAGATAAGTTGATGTTAGGTGAAATGAACCACAAAGTAATCATTCAAATATTTTTTTCTTTCATGTAATTATTTCTAACATATTTATAAGATGATTTCTTTGCTGCTTTGTATGTCGCTCCCCTCCGTATAACCCTTCTTCTCTCTGTATTTGATTTTGGTATAATTTGTAGAGAGTAAGGGAAAAAACAAATCGTTTAAATAGGGATACATCTGGACTTTTGCATCTATGAGAGGTACAAGACATTGTGCAAAATTGAACTTTATTTTCTTCTTTGGTCGGGATGGGGGTGCTGTGTTGGGAGGTGTCTGTGAGGATTAACGGGGGAAATGGGAAGGGGAAAGAAAGGAGAAGGCAACTATGTTTGATAAGAAATGTACTCATTACCTTTCCCATGTAATTGTAACCCCTGACCTATTGGAATAAAGATATTCACAAGACACTATATGGAAAATAAACTGCAGCTTTGGGGTGGAAGAAGAGTTGTGAAGGTGAATGAAGTAAAGGATTGAAGAAAAGGGAAAATAGTGCTTGAGAAGAAATGCACTCATTACTGACATGAATGTAATTTTTCTATAAAGCATCTTTTGAAGAAAATGATTTTAAAAATACAAGGGAAAAAATAGCAACAGAAAACAAAAAACAATTTGATTATGGTATTCAAATGCCCTATTATCTGAATGAGATTGAAGTTGCTTTATCACATATGACTATCATTGCTTTGTGAGATTTTTGTTCTCTTTAAGTTCCCCAAGGAAATTAGCATTTCCCGAAGGATACTGAAAATATAAGCAGGAAGTAAATTTGACATAAATATACTATTTGAAATTCTATTATATTACTTACTAAATGCTAAATTGACCAAACTGTGTTAAAGAATGATGATTTTTTTTTATATGATCAAGGGTGGAATTTGATTTATGAAGAAAAGTGAGAAGCAATTAAGTCAAATATAATGTTAACTTCTCCTGTATTAACATTCAGAATGATTTAATCCCCTAAAAATTTCTTGTCGAATACATTTTGATTTGAAATACAAAACAAATGTTATGAATTGAGAAGATTACATTGTTGTTTGGAAACAAAAGTGGCCTAAGACAAAAAGAAAAAAAATAAAAACAATAATAATACTAACAACAACAATACACTTTTATCCAAAGTTGATGTAGTTTATCATGTTTATTATAAGCAGTAATTCATTCAAGTGACAATTGAATGAAGGAAAGTAACTGAGATATAGTGTTAAAATTGTGATTCATACTTCGTTAAAGAACTTCTCAGGAACTTTTTTTATATACCATTCTTTTTTGGTGGTGTGTGTGGGTGAAAGTTGAACTTGCTCATAGTTGTATTGGGCTGTAAAATGTTTTCTAAAATTTATGAATTTCATCATATAGTATATATATATATATATATATATATTGCTAGATTCAATAGAGGTTTTCACAAATCACCTTATTAAAATATTTGATAAGTGTTCTATTTGTAGCTCGTATTTTACTATGAGTAATTACTGCAATCTAAAGCAATCATACAACTTCACCATTTACTCAGTGATCACCTGTGATATACTAATTCTGTCAAAACCCTGGAAGTTTATTCATGTTTAAAACTTGAGTTGAAAGTTCTCAGTCCATTATCAGTGTGCATTGAGAGTGGAGCATACGTATGCATATAAAATTTCTGTACAACTTCAAATTTTTTTATGGGTAATTTGGTACTAAAGAATAATACATAAATGGAAGAATACTATTCACTGTTAACAAAACCATATTTTTATATGTGTAAAAGACCTTACCATAACTTCTGTAATCAGGAAATAACTGATTAGGATATTCATAGAGATTGTTATAGATACAACAATTGTAAAAATAAGTTGTTTAATTAGCCTAATTTTTTTTCCTGTGTTCATTTTGTATATTCAAAAAGAAGATAATTTCAAAATTAGAATTCAAAGAACTGATATATATCTATATATTTTGTTATAATCATTTGTATCAAAATGTGAAGATGTGATATGTAACACTAGTGTTTCCATCCATTCTATTATTTACATCGATTTTTTCTTTCTTATTTAAATTTTATTGTCATAGTGACCTGAGTTGGGGTATAATTACACAAGTAATGAGTCCAATCCTTGTTGAAATTGTTACCCCATTTCTCATTTTTCTCTCTCTTTCCCATTAACCCCTAATGTTGTACAGATCCTATCCAACACATTGTCTTGTGAGTATTGCTGTTACACAGGATCCCCCGTTTTTATTTGTCATACACTGTGATTTTCACACCAGTCATTGCATAAGTTCAAAGTTTTAGTTCTAACTTTTTACACTAGCATCATGGTGAACACACAGCCTCCACAGAGTTTTATAAAACTTTTGGAAATTCATCACATTGCTAAAAGCGAGTGTATTTTCAGGAATTACAGTCTTTCAAAAATCAGGATATGATGAAGAAATACAATACAACTTTACTAGTTTTGTAAGTACTTCATTCATGATTTTATGTGACTACTGTACTCATTTGCTCATTTCCTAAGCTCTTGCACATCACAGTGTGAAGCAATCTGTGTATTTGGATGAGAATACTATGATGAATTCATCAAGAATTATACCAATTTCAAAAAATTTTGAAGTGATATGATCCAAAGTCTTTAACAGAATAACAACAGATGTATCATGCATAACGATGGCCCTATGTTTAATCATTATACATGTGAAATATGTAAATTTTTAAGGTATTAACGTCACATACATAGTGATAATGGGGAGAGATAGAACGGTGTAGAATTAGTTTTATTTTCATAAATATATTAATGTCTGTCGATGTGAGGATTGCTATTGGACAGTGAAACATTAGGAGTTTCTAAAGAATGGCTCTTGTTAAAAATTGTTTTTAGGAGAGTTCCGGGAAGATGGCGGAGGAGAAGCTGGAATCTGAACAAGCTCTTGCATAGAAAACAGTTTCAGAGTTCCAGTGAACAGTCCCAAGCCAGAGAATCACACCAAGTGTGCCATCACAGGACAGAGAGTTAGTCAAGAGAGGGGAAGCCAAGCAGACACATCTGAGCGTCTTGCCAGCATCTGCTGCTGCGGCGGCAGGGTCGCAGCGGCGACCACAGCCGCGGCCATACCTGAGCGCTTACACAGAGAGTCCCGGACGAAGGAGCCAGATGCAGCGGGCGAGCGGATTCTACTCAACACCAGCAAGAACCGACAAGGAGCGGACAACTTCATCCTGCACTTTGCAGAACAGAGACGACCCAGGATCAAAGACTCGGCGTGAGTAGAAGCCCCACTTCCTCACTCCTTCCCAGGGAGCAGAGGAGGGAAGGCCACCCCTCCCCCCACCCAGCACTGGTGATCTCCATCTTGGATACCAACAAAGCTCGGAGGAGCAGCTAGCTCCAGCTCAGGCCTTGGAATAAAACGAGTCATTTAGCAGGTCACAAGAACTTAACGGTGAAGTGACCTCACAGACTCAGTTCCATCCAGGGAAAAGTCACCCAGCTCAGGCGCCAGCCATTGGAGTGGCTCTCCTCACCGGGTAACCAGAGCCAGAGGCTGCCCCTCCCTCTAGCAGCCACCACAATCAATTGAAAAACAGAAACCCTGAGAATGGCTCCAGGCTGGGTGCTGTGAGTTTTTTTTCACAAAATAGCCCCAGGGAAAAGCTACTGGTTGTTGAAAGGCCTCAACTCTACCCAGAACCTAGCCTCATCACTGCATCCCCCTCTTTTGTGATTCTCAAATCAGATCACCCTCCCAGTAAACTAACCTGGGAGGGGGAATCTCAAAATCTTGGGTAAAGCAGAGCATTTTTCTGCCTGTTCCAACAAACTGACTTAAGAAACCAATCAAGCCATAGGACCTCAAGCTGACCAGAGACTCCAACCACACTCTGGTTACAGACAAAAGGGAGATACAGGACTCTTCCCACCCCTCCCCCCCCAAAAAAAAATCAAAGACCTTTTTTTTTTCTTCTTCTTCTTCTTTTCTTTTTTTTTTGTTTTGTTTTTTTTTTCGTTTTTTGTTACCTTATATATATAAAAAATTTTTTTTTGCTTTTCTAAAACTTTTATTAATCTTTAATTTTTGCCTCTTCTGAAAAAATAATTGTTTTCCAGTAACTTTTTTTTTTCCTTATCTCCTCTTATAATTTTTATTTTAGGAATACGTGAATGTGTGTTTTCCTTTCTTTTCTTGTCTTCTTTCTCTTTTTCTTTCATTCTTAATTATCTTTTTGTTTTTTGTCTAGCTCTACTGAACTTCTGATCTTTTCTTCTCACTTTCCTATCCTTTCCATCTTTTCCTCTTTGTTCTTCTTTATGTGACTTAACTCTTGTCCTGCACATCCTCAGATAAACCCGTAGTTAACCAGTAGACCCTATCCCCCATTGTGTACACACTTAATCCACAAACTTATTACTCAATTCAAAACCTCTGAGACTTAAATTCATTAATAACAGTACTACCTCTTTATACCTATATAATATTTTAAGCATTTTTTTAAAGTTTTTCACATCTCCTCTATGTCCCTCCCTTTCTCTCAAGATATTCATATTCCTCTATAAATAGATGGTCTTTTAATCTCTAAAATAACATTAATTTTTACGTTTCTATTTTTTTTTCTGGTCTCTTTTCATTCCCCTTTCCCTTTCTTCTTTTTTTCTCTCTCTCTACTTGCATCCTACCCAACCTATATCCTGCACTGTGATTAGGACATAGTTAACTCTCCCTGTGCCTCCCCACACCAATCTATTCCTATTTTTTACCCACATCTCTCCCTAACCCTAATAATTTCTGGTTTTCCAAATTCTTCTCTGCGGTTCAAAGTCCTTTAACATATAGTTGTTTGATGTCGAATAGATGTATCTGTTGAACTAGATTGTATCTGTAGACTATTGACTGTACAAATGCAAACTTTGGTTGATGGTTGCATTAAGATAGTGTTCTAGCACAAAACTGGTGCTATCTTCATCTCAAATGGGCAGAGTAAGGCGGAAAAACACAAGAAAAATGGCAAATTCGGGTTTCTCAATTCCCAATCTTGATAATCAGGGGTTAGAACAGATAATGAATAATGCAGAGGAGAGTTCCCAAACAGCTCTACAAACACTGCTGGCAAACATGATAAATGAAAAGTTTGACAATGTACACAGGACTCTGTATGAGCGTGACAGGGAGAGAGAGGAGGCATCCCAGAAGTTTATACAGGAATATCATAAGCGTGAGGAAGCTACTCAAAAACTGATACAGGAGTTGTGTGAACAACTTGAGAATACTCAAAGAGAAAGGGAGGAATGGCGTGAGCAGGCTGAGAACACTCAAAGAGATCTGCAGGAATCCCACGAACGGGAGGAAGCTAATCAAAGAGTAATACAGGAATTGAGAGACCAGGTAGAGAACACACAAAGATCACTAAAGGCATTCATGGAATCCATTAACAAAGAGCTGAAGGAAGTCAGAGAGACCACAAAGGGAATGCTGAATGGAACCCAACAGAAGGAATGGGAGCCCAAAGAAACCATAACCAATCAACTAAGTGATTTGAGGACAAACACTGAACACCAAATTAAGGAAGTAAAGAAATTCATACAAGACCTAAAACAGAGCTTCAACAAAGAACTTGAAGCCATCAAAGCTGACCAACTAGAAGGAAAAGAGATAAAAAACAAAGTAGAGAGTCTTGACAGCAGGTTAGACCATGCAGAAGATCAAATCTCAGGGATTGAAGACAGCCTAGATATTATAGAGAAAGAACATACAACCATCCAAGACAAGACCAAGAAATATGATAGATCTATCCAAAACCTGGAAGACACCATCAGAAGGCCTAATCTAAGGATAATGGGTGTAGAGGAGCACCTAGAAACAGAAGTTAATGGTCTAGGAAATTTGTTTAACAAGATCCTAGCAGAGAACTTCCCAAACTGCAAAAAGATAGGCCTGTCCCGATACAAGAAGCCTTTAGAACCCCAAATAGACCAGACCAGAATAGGACATCCCACCGCCACATTATAATCCACACAGGATCAACTCAGAACAAGTAAAAGATCCTTAAAGCTGTCAGAGAGAAAAGGGTAATCACTTATAAAGGGAAACCAATTAGAATCACCTCAGATTTCTCAGCAGAGAAAATCAAAGCAAGAAGAGCCTGGAACGATGTATGCCATGCCCTAAAAACAAACAACTATCAACCAAGAATACTGTACCCAGCTAAACTCTCCTTCATAACCGAAGGCCAAATAAAAACCTTCCATAGCAAAGAAAAATTGAAACAATACATCTCCACCAAACCAGCCCTACAAAAGATTCTTAAAGATGTCCTACACATAGAAAACCAACAAGACCGCAATAAAGGCCAAGAAACTGCACCCAAACTGAGAATCCAAGAACCATAGGAAGAACCCAGTTTTCGCAGCCCACAAGAAGGTAGATAACATGGTAGGAACTCCCAAATACCTCTCAGTCCTACCTCTTAATGTTAACGGACTGAACTCTCCAATTAAGCGACATAGACTGTCTACTTGGATTAAAAAACAAGACCCTTCTATCTGCTGCCTGCAGGAGTCACATCTTGCCCGTAAAAACAAACACATTTTCAATGTTAAAGGCTGGAACAAAATCTACCAAGCAAACGGCCCCCATAAACAGGCGGGAGTTGCAATCCTAATATCAGATAAAATAGACTTCAAATTAAAATTCGTGAAAAGAGATAAAGAAGGTCACTACATACTAATTAAAGGATCTCTCCTTCAGGAGGATATTACAATTCTAAATATCTATTCACCAAACAATGGAGCACCCAAATTTATCAAAGAAACACTACTTTCCCTCAAATCCCATATAGATCCAAAGACATTAATTGTTGGGGATTTTAATACACCACTCTCCCCACTAGATAGATCAACTCGGCAAAAACTCAACAGAGAAACCACAGATCTAAACAGCTGCATAGATCAACTAGACTTAACAGACATTTACTGAACATTTCACCCAGCAGCATCAGAATACACGTTTTTCTCAGCAGCACATGGAACGTTTTCTAAAATAGACCACATTTTAGGCCACAAAGCAAACTTGTCTAAATTCAGAAACATTGAAGTTATACCTTGCATTCTCTCTGACCACAAGGGAATAAAATTAGAAATCAACACCAAAAGCTACCAAAGAAAGTCCGGTATCACATGGAGGCTGAACAACACACTGCTGAATCATGAGTGGGTCATGGAAGAGATTAGAAAGGAAATTCAAATGTTCATGCTATTCAACAAAAATGAACACACAAAATACCAGCTCCTCTGGGACACAGCAAAGGCAGTACTCAGAGGCAAGTTTATAGCTCTGAGCTCCTACATCAACAAATTGGAGAGATCTGAAACTAGCAATTTAATGACGCATCTAAACCTCCTTGCAAAAGAGCAGCAAGATAAACCCCAATCCAGTAGACGGAAAGAAATAATCAAAATTAAATCAGAATTAAATGAATTAGAATCCAAAAAAACTATAGAAAGAATCAACAAAACAAAGAGTTGGTTCTTCGAAAAACTTCACAAAATTGACAGACCCTAAGCAAATCTTATCAGAAAAAGAAGAGAACACACCCAAATTAATAAACTCAGAGATGAGAATGGAAACATCACCACGGAAACAACCAAGATTCAGAACATTATAAAGGAATACTTCTCAAAACTGTTTGCTAATAATTTTGAGAACTTGACAGAAATGGACCTCTTCCTAGCAAATATTGACATGCCAAAACTAAACCAAGATGAGTTAAACTATCTTAACAGGCCCATATCAAGCATTGAAATAGAAACAGCAATAAGAGACCTCCCAGCTAAGAAAAGTCCAGGACCAGATGGTTTTACAGCGGAATTTTACAAGGCCTTCAAAGCAGAGCTCACACCAATTCTCCTCCATCTCTTCAATGAAATTGAAAGAGAAAGCTCACTACCGAACACATTCTATGAAGCCATCATAACCCTCATCCCAAAACCAGGCAGGGACTCATCAAAGAAAGAAAACTATAGACCCATTTCTTTGATGAACATTGATGCAAAACTTCTCAACAAAATTTTGGCCAACCGACTTCAACAATTCATCCAAAAAATCATACACCACGATCAAACAGGATTCATTTCAGGGATGCAAAGCTGGTTCAATATACGCAAATCAATTAATATTATTCATCACATCAACAGGAGCAAGAATAAGAACCACATGGTTATCTCAATAGACGCAGAAAAAGCATTCGACAAGATCCAACACCCCTTCCTGATGAAGGTTTTGGAAAAATTAGGAATCCATGGAACATTCCTCAATACAATAAAGGCTGTATATGACAAACCTAGAGCCAGCATTATACTCAATGGTGAAAAACTAAAGCCATTTCCTCTTAACTCAGGAACAAGAAAAGGATGCCCACTCTCTCCACTTCTCTTCAATCTAGTATTAGAATGCCTAGCTACAGTAATAAGACAAGATGCAGACATAAAGGGGATCCAAATAGGGAAAGAAGAAATAAAACTCTCCCTCTTTGCAGATGACATGATCTTGTATTTAAAGAATCCCATAGACTCCACTCCCAAATTACTCAAGCTGATTCAAAACTTTGGCAAAGTAGCAGGTTATAAAATTAACCCCCAAAAATCCATGGCTTTTCTGTATGCCAACAATGAGAAAAGTGTGGCTGAAATTAGGAAAGCAACTCCATTTGTAATAGCCCCACAAAAAATAAAATACCTAGGAATTAACTTAACTAAAGAAGTGAAGGACCTCTATGATGAAAACTTTAAAATCTTGAAAAAGGAAATCAACACAGAACTTAAAAAATGGCAAAACCTCCCATGCTCCTGGATTGGAAAGATTATCATCGTGAAAATGGCAATACTTCCCAAGGCTATCTACAAATTCAACGCAATACCTATCAAAATTCCACCCTCATTCTTTAAGGAAATAGAAGAGGCAATCCAAAAATTCATATGGAACAATAAAAGACCCCGAATAGCAAAAACGCTCCTCAACGGAAAGAACACTGCTGGAGGAATATCAGTACCAAATTTCAAACTCTACTATAAAGCCATAGTAATCAAAACAGCTTGGTATTGGCATAAGAACAGACCTCAGGACCAATGGAATAGAATTGAAAACCCAGAAATGAACCTACAGACCTATAGCCATCTAATCTTCGATAAGGGAGCTAAACAAATAGAATGGAAGACAGACAGCCTCTTCAGTAAATGGTGCTGGCAAAACTGGTTAACTACATGTAGAAAATTAAAGCTAGATCCTTATATATCACCCTGCACCAGAATCAACTCCAAATGGATCAAAGACCTTGAACTCAAAGCAGACACTCTGAAAACATTACAGGATGGAATAGGAGAAACCCTGGGTCTCCTCGGCTCAGGCCGAAATTTTCTGAATAGAGACCCGGAAACACAACAAATCAAAGAAAGGTTGGACAAATGGGATTGTATAAGGTTGCAGAGCTTCTGCAGGGCAAATGACATAGCTAGCAAGATCAATAGAAAGCCCACGGATTGGGAGAAGATCTTTTCTAGCCATACAACGGACAAGGGTCTCATATCTAAAATATACTTGGAACTCAAAAAATTAAACCACCCAACAACAAATCCTCAAAGAAACAACTGCCCAATAAGTAAGTGGGCGAAAGACCTAAAGAGAAGCTTCTCTGAAGAAGAAAGAAGGATGGCCAATAGACACATGAAGAAATGTTCAACATCCCTAGCCATAAAAGAAATGCAAATCAAAACAACATTGAGATATCACCTCACTCCAGTTAGAACAGCAAAAATCAAGAACTCTAACAACAACAGATGCTGGAGGGGATGTGGACAGAAAGGAACCTTACTTCATTGTTGGTGGGAATGTAAACTTGCTCAACCACTTTGGAAAGCAGTATGGAGGTTCCTCAAAAGACTCCATATAGAGCTCCCCAATGACCCAGCAATCCCACTTTTGGGCATTTACCCAAATGACCACAAACAAGGCCACACTAAAGCTACCAGCACAACTATGTTTATTGCAGCATTATTTACCATAGCTAAGATATGGAACCAACCCAGATGCCCCTCAGTAGATGAATGGATCAAGAAGATGTGGTATATATACACAATGGAATTCTATGCCTCCATCAGAAAGAATGACATTTCCCCATTTGTTAGGAAATGGAAAGGCTTGGAAAAAATTATATTAAGTGAAGTAAGCTAGGCCCAAAGAAACATAGGTCCCATGGTTTCCCTTATTTGCAATATCTAGTATAGGTATGAGTCAAGCGGAAAAATTCAGAGAATGTGATGTTAGGAAAACGAACCCTCAAATATGTATTTTAATGTTTTTGTTTCTTTCATGCATGTGTTTCTAATGCATTTATAATATTATTTCTTTGTTGCTTTGTATGTCCCTCCCCCACAGTGTAACCCCCGCTTTCACTATATTTGATGTCAGTATAACATGTGGAGGAGACGGGGACAAACAAATCATTTAAGGATTCAGGTGGACATGTTGCAACAATGAGAAGTACAAAATGTCATGTCTAAACCAGCTTTACAATGTCGGTGGGGGGGGTAGGGGGGGTATGATTGGGTGGAGGGGAGGAGGGAGGCTGGGAAGGGAGATGAAGGGTAAACAAAGGAGGAGGCTGCAATGCTTGGTAAGAAATGTATGCATTTTCCTGCCCATGTAATTGTAACCCCTCTGTACAGTATGTTCTCAATTAAAATAAAATAAAATTTAAAAAAAAATTGTTTTTAACTTACCTGTATCATCAGAACTCTGGTGAAAGGGAATATCAACATGTGTAAGCTCTCTATGTGTTAGAGAAATTAATAGTTATTCTAATTGTATGATAAGAAGTGAGGAGTATAGGCACAAGTCATGCAAATAATGATTTATTTTAAACTTTATGGCAAGTTGCCAAATTGCCTATATTACTTTTGGGTGGATCACATTAAAATAACGGGAACATACATGCTTCCCAAACTAATGTAACAAAAATTCTGTTTTTACAACCAAGGAGGCATAAGTTGAAACAAGATTGCACCATGTCCAAAAAAATGCTTCAGACATATGCATGAGAGAATTACATGAAGAAACTGACACATAGAAAGGTTTGAATATAGGGGGCTGGGAAGTTGGCTTAGTAGTAGAGTGCTTGCTTTTCATGCCTGAGGCTCTGGGTTCGATTTCTCAGCACCAAATAAGCAAAAAGAAAAAAGCCGGAGTTGTCACTGTGGCTCAAATGGTCGAGCACTAGTTTGTGCTGAAGAGCTGAAGGACAGTGCAAAGGGCCAGAGTTCAAGCCCCACGACTGGACCCCACCCCCCTCAAAAAAAAGGAATTAATATGTACACATTAACACAGTTTAACACAAAGTAGCAAATCAATGATTTAAAAAATTTTGATTAAAAAAAAGAAAACATTAATTTGGTCATTATATTTTCTCATGTTCTCTCAACACAACTATCTGCACTATTGTTTTCTTCCGCCCTAAAATATTATAATTTAAGCTGCCAATTATTTTCGGCAGCAGGTAAAATATTTGAATTATCATGGAGTCACATTAAATGATGTTGCCTATGTTTATCTTTGGAAAAAGAAATTTAATGACATACATATATGATCCCCAAGCAAACAGCCTTTGGGGATTTTCTCTCTAGGGAATTCAGAGATATTTTACTTCTGATTCAGCAAATGGGGTGCTGCCTCAAATTAAATAACTCTTACAAGTTTGAATAAATTTCTCTGATTAAATTTACCTTTATATGAAAATAAAAGTAGCTGGTGATTTTGTATCCACTCATGTATTTTTGTTCTTGTTAGGTCAGATGCACATAATGTGTACACCGAAAAAGTGAATATGTGAATATAATTCCTATTGACTGCATGAAAAGTTGATTCTATTGGAGAACATACAGTTAATCATTAGCCATTCCCAGACAAGATATCAATTGAATGGATAAATAACTCAATTCAAAAATAATATAGGTAATGTAAAATGGCATTCCTTTTCCAATATTTAGTTAACATAAAATTATATGGGGTATTGTCTCTCATATCATGTTTATACTTGAAATATATTTCCTTTGTCAGAATTGCCAATGACTATTTTGCTATTAAGTAGTTTTTTTTGTAATTAAGTAGTTTTTCACAAATTAAGTGATTGTGAATCCTTAGTCAGTTTCAACCCTAATTGATTTTTCCTTCATTACTGTGACTTGTGTCCTACTTTCTTGTTTTCCAGTTTATGTCCCACATGATTGCCAGAAAATGGTGTGTGTTAAAGATAAATAGACACAGCAAATATAGCAGGAAGCCCTTCCATCAAAGAGATATGATATTTTCACTGGTCACATCCACTGTCTTCTCTACGTGGAGTGCTAATTACTGTTGTTCTGATATAATTATTTTCCTTTTCATTATCTCAGGTCTTTCATCAGCAAATCAGCCTATGTCAAGTGAAATGCTGCCTTCTGCACCAAAGACAGAAGGGAAGATTCCACTACTTAGTACTGTGATTTTCATCATAAAATTCACTGGAATTCTGCTATACTTCAACAGAAGGGTGCTGCTGGTGTTTTCTTCATCTCTAACTCATGTGAACCAGGATCATATTGTTTATACCTAGGTAAAAGTGCTTTATATCACTCTTGTTTCGAAGGTTTATTTGTTGTAGAGAATTTTTCTCTTTCCTAAAAATATTCCCAGACCTCCACGAAAATACCTGGGTTGTAACATTTCAGCCCCTGAAACAAGGTGACTGGAGTGCAGAATGTTTTATTAATGAAATTTATGAAGCAAGGAATCAATTACTTGCTTGGTAAATATATACATATATATATATATATATATATCTTAATAAGTATATCTTTAATTAGAATATATACATATATATTTTAATAAATGTGTCTTTAGTTAGGAAATATTTTATGCTTTGTAACATGTATAAAAGTATGTAAAAACTGTGCCTTAGTCTATGACATCGAGGACTATAATATATTTGTACGTGTAAAACTATTCTGAGAAATTTAGGATTGTGAAAGGAAAATGATATGTTCTCATATAATCCTAAACTTCCTGTGGTTTTGTCAAACTACTACTGAATAAGAACAAGACAGAGGGAGGCCTCAGTATAGGTGTTTATTGTATATTGGATCAAAAAAAAAGAGATATAAGGTGGCAGTTAGTTGTTACAATTTTCCATTCCTAGAATGTATTATTTTGTAGACCTTTTTTTGATAACAGCTGAAAGAAGAAAACAATTCTCATGCTTATTTGAAATTGTCTGAAACCGTGAAATGCTTACTGATGTGTAATAGTCAAGAGCCGTAATGAATTTTTTCCCCAAATTCTCTTTTTCCAACTGGCATCTTCTGATACATACCAGATAGACTTATGTAAAGGTAATTTGGCTTGAACTCAGGATCCTTCCAATACCTTCACATACTATTAAAAGTAATGTGCTATTGTTAAAACAATAAACTTTTTTCATTATTTTTCATAGACAACAAATTTCATTGTGAATTGACAATCACATTGTGAAGTGCTATCAGGTAAATATGTTCATCAGGCCAGAAAAATACTTAATATTTAAGAAATATATGCATGTCACCTGCCAGTATGAACATGGAAATATTAGACTTTGCTATGAATATTGAAAAGATTGTCATTAACATTTCTTTGTTAAGATTATTTTCTCAAATATGTTTGACAGAGAATTCTATGCCAGAGATACACCAATATTTGGAATACTTGGCTGCGATCAAGGCCAGGATAAGAGGTTGAAACCAATGGTGAAATCATGGTTTCAATCTTCATTACCAAGGAAGAAATATAAGAAAAAAATCTTGAAAAAACTATGATTAATGTTTATCATGATTGAATAAAATCAAGAATTGTAGGCAGGCAAAATCTCATTTTAATTTCCAAAAATCATAGTAATTTGCCCTGCTTCATTTTATGGGTACTGAAATAGAGTAGGGAATAATATTAACCTTCCAAGTTGTACACACACACGCATACACACACGCATACAAATACACACAAAGATTTGCATCTACAAATGGACAAGGCAAGGAAAATACCTGATTACATCTACAAATCTGCTCACATATATAGAATGATAGAGTATTGTTGATTAAATCTTTGATACAAGTAAGCCAGTAACCTGGAATCCTATATTGCCTCAGATTTTCTCATTAATTCTCAAGTTCTCTAGTACTATCCACTTTTGAGAAGCCAGAAAAAAATATGAGTCTCTTAGATATAGAATGCATAAGGAAACAGGACTCATATTACCATGGAATCATATTCAGTTCTAGCTACAGAGGTAGTTAGGGAAATACCACCTCCCCATCAAATATTACTTTCTGAATTTCAAAGAGAAAATGCAAGATGGTCCAAATAGAGAGTAAATAAAAATGAAATGGTCTTTTATTCGGTGAAAATAATTCACATTTTGGTAATACCGTGAGTTTGGGACATTATTGATTAATATTGATTTACATTTGTATCTCTGCTTGTTGGTGGTGGTGGCCATTAGGCTTGAACTCTGGGTTTGGGTGCAAGCCCAGACCTATTCCCTTCAAGGCGAATCATCTGCCAATTGAACAACAATTCCACTTCGAATTCTGAGGTGATGATTGAGTGATGAGAACCTCCTAGAGGCTCCTGGTGTGCTGCCATAAAACCTGATCCTCAGATATTAGCCTCCTTCAGGCTTCTAAATGACCGGTGTCAGGCTTTTCTCTGTTATACATACTGTGTTGATAGCATTTTTTTGCGAGTTTGTCTCCAACTTTCATGCCAACTGGAAGTCTACGAGCAACCATGATTTTCCGCAAGGATAATGCTCTATAGTATTTCATTTTGAGGGGCTTCATTCCCTAAATGAAGCTGAGGAAAATCCTTGACTTTATTGATTTATAATGACAGCCTCATGTGTAAAACTTACATTGTAGTGAGGAAATTTTATGGGTTTGGAAAAGCGAAAGTTTGTTATTCACTTATCCTATTTCTTTTGATATTGACAGACAATAGTGTGTCATAGCAAAAGAGCACATGATTAAACGGCATGAATGTGCATCCAGAGAATCTTAGATGTCAGCAGGTTCACTCATACTAACAAACACAAGCATTTCAGGATACACATACACTCTATTTAGAGCCCTCAATACCGATGCTGCAAGTACAGTAGCAGGATAAACAGCACTTACAGAACAAAGCATCCCAGGATAAGCAAGCATAGTACCAGGAGCCCACAGTATAGAAGGACGCTTATGCTGAGCAGGCCTGCCCAAGCTAAGAACCCAAGGACTGCAGAGATAAAATGCCAGATCTACACATCAAATTGCAGGCCCTGAGATCAAGGCCCAGACTATGATTTCAACCCTTAGGCTTTTACTATAAGACCCTGGGCCCCATTTAAACTACCAGCCCATGAGTTCATGCTCCATTCTATGAGTTCAATGCCTAGGCTGTGACTTAATGCCTAGAGTTTCAGGCCCAGCTATTATTTCAATTTCCAGGAAAACAGTTCAAGCACTAAACAGCAGTTCGAGGCCGGGGTTTTGAGAGCAAATTCCAAGCCCTGAGTTTAAATCACAGGCACTGAATTCTAGGTCCAGGGCCCACATAAAAATGCCAGACTGAGAGTTAATGGCTCAGTTTCTGATTTTAATTTCGAGACTTTGAATTCAAGGTCCAAGCCCCAAGTTAAAGGCTCAGGACACAAGTTCAATACCCAGACCCTGAATTTAAATCCCAAAAATGGAGTTCCAGGCCCAGAAGTTGATACCAGGGCCCATGAGTTTAAGGTCCAGCTTATTAGCTAAAAGTCCCATCCCCAATTTGAAGTCTCCGTGACCCCTTTCCCATTGAGTTCAAGATCCAAGGCCCCAGTTCAAGTACCAGTCCATGAATTCAAGGCCCAGGTTGTGTGTTTTAGGCACAGTCCAGGAGATGAATACCCAAGTCCAACATGTTCAGATGAGATTATGAATTCAGGTCCCAGGAACACAGCTTAAGGCCTAGGTGCTAAGTTTAAGGCTTAAGTCATGAATTCAAGTCACAGGCAATGAGTTCAAATCCCAGTAGTTCAAATCCCAGGCCAAAATTTCAAGTAGCAGATCATGAGTAAAATTCCACGCTAAGAATTCACATTTCAGGTCCTGATTTCAAGAGCCAGCCCTTGAATTGAACATCCATGGCTCACTGTTTGAATTCCAGGTCATGAGATCTGGGCCCACGTCCTGAGTTTAATGACAAAGACAAGAGTTCCATTCCTAAGCCTGGAATTAAAGTCTCAGGGTGATAATTCAATGCCCAGACCAACAGTTCAACTCCTAGGCACTGAGTTCAAGGCCCAAGCCTTGAATTGAAGCCCTATGCTGAGAGGTCAAGTTTGAGGCCCCAAATTCAAGTCTCATTCTGACAGTTCAAAGCCCAGGCCAGGACTTCAAAATAGAAGCTGCAAATTCAAGTCTCAGGCCCTGAGTTCAAGACCTATGACCCAATATCTGTGTGAAGATGAAAGTTCAAGGCCTAGGTCCCAAGTTCAAGCTGCAGGCTGCAATGAAATTCCCAGGCATGGACTTGAAAGCCCGTGTGCAAGTTTAAGGCCTGTGCTGTGAGTTTACAGCCTAGTCCCTTTATTGGAGTCCCAGGTCCCCCATACCTCCTGTAGTTCAACATTTTGGGATGAAGAATAGTTCAAGAACTATTCTGTGAGTTCAAGACCCAGGCCCAATGCTTCAGGCTCAGAGTATGAGTTCAAGTTCCAGGTCCCCATTCAAGACTGAAACACACAGTTCATCACCCCTGTTACAAATTGAAGGGCAAGGTATTGAATTCAAGGCCCAGGCCCAGATACCAGATCCCAGGCTTTCTGTTCTAGGCTCAGACCATGAGATTAAGGCCCAGACTATGACTTCAAAGCCTAGACCACAAAATGAAATCTCAGTACCCACTTCTTGTCAAGTTCAAAGTCCAGGGACGCAGATCAAGAACCAGGAAAATGATTAAGGCCAGGCTGTGATTTGAAGGCCCAGGCCAGTCATTTAAGTCACAGGCAGCGAGTTCAAGGCCCAGGGTGTGAATGCAAGGCCCAGTTTGTGAGTTCAAGGCCCGGGCCCAAAGTTTAGACCGTTATAAAAGTTCTATTCCCAGGCTCCAACTTGATGTTCTAGACACTGAGTTCAGGACCTGGGTTGTGAATTCAAAGCCCAGGCTGTGAATTCCAACACCATACTCAAATTTCAAGATCTAGGACAACATTTCACATATCACTCCATGAGTTCAAGCCCTAGGCTGTGAGTTCCAGTTACAGGCTCTGCCTTTAAGCCTGAACCCTGAGGTTAAGTCCCAGATCCTGAGTTCAAACCCCAGGCCAAGTTCATGTCCCAAGATTTTAATATCCCCGGCTCCATGTTCAACTTACACACTATAAGTTCAAGGCCGGGACACTAATGTCAAGGTCCAGGGACTAGTTCAAATCCCAGTTTGTGAGTTCAAGACTCAGCATGTCAGTTCCAGTCCCAAGTTTGAGTTCAACTCCCAAATTCGAAGAATAACTTCCAGGCAAACTTCATGTCCCAGGCTATGTTAACATCCCTGGCCGAATTTCAAAATTGAACCCTGTGAATTCAAGGCCCAACACTGAGAACAAGGTCTAGGACCCCATTTCAAGTCCCAGGTTGTGAATTCAAGGCCCAATTTTTGAGTACCAGCCTCAAGCCTTAGTTCAACTCCCAAGCTCAAATTCAAACTTGAGGTCCCAATTTCAAGGCCCAGGCCCCAAATTAAATGTCAGGGTATTGACTTTAATCCCAGGCCCGAATAAGGCCAAATATCAAGTTCAATGCTCATGCTGAGATCATATCTTGGCCCATGAGTTAAAGGACCAGGTCAAAAGTTCGAGGATCTGGTCCTGAGTTAAAGGCTAAGGCTGACCATTCATGTCCCAGCACTGAGTACAAGGTTCATACCCTGAGTTCAAGTCCTATGCTGAAAGTTCAAGTCCTAATACTAAATTCAAAGCCAGGCAGAAAATTGAAGTCCTAGGTGCCAAGTTCAAAGCTCAGGCAGGGAATTCATTTCCCAAACCTGAATTCAAGGCCTAGGCCCAGAGTCTATGATAACCCTAAGGATTTTCTATTCATATTGGATGGTGTAGAGGCTGTGGAAGGATCAAGGAATCAACAAAGGAGAAAACTATCACATGGTATATTAAAATTGAAAACTGTGAGAACATAAAGAGATTGAGTAATTCTGCCCTTCCAGACAATGGCCAACACAAACCAAGAAGTAAATCATTTTCTATAAATTTCTATGCATTTCCATAAGTGGGCAGGTCACGAAAATGAAGACTTGTTTGTGCTGAGCAGAACAATTATTACTGTTTACATTTTCTGATTCTGTGTTAGGCTCTTGTCCAGGCACGAGTAATAAGGACAACATTTTTTGGGGGTCGTGTGTGTGTGTGTGTATGTGTGTGTGTGTGAGCTTGTATGTGTGTGTGTGTGTGTGTAGGTGTAACATGCCAATAGTTTTAACATGCTCTGGAATATTTCTTAACATTTATGAATTTCACCATATCAACAGGTTGTATAATTTTACATATTGCTGGGTTCAATGAAGTGACAAATCACATTCTTAAAATATTCAGCATGTGTTCTTTCTCTTTGTAGGTCCTTCTTCAATAGCAGTAACTACTGCAAACTTAAGAGTTCATACTACTTTAATAATTTTACTCAGTGATCACCTGTGATAGAATGATTCTGTCAAAACTCTGGCATTAGTCGATTCTTGTCTAAAACTTTTCTTGAAAGTTCTCGTTTCCTTGTCATGGTACATTCCTGTGTTTGAGATATCTGATATTCTAGAGAATATCAGAATTTGTGATTTATTTGGTAGTAAAATCAATACATGAATTGGAGAATACTATTTCACTGGTAACAACACCTGATTTATATATTTTCTGTGCAAAAGACTCTAACATACATTCTGTAATCTGGAAATAACAGGCATGTATATTCATAGGGATTATTATAGATACCAGAATTCTGAAAATAGCAGTTGTCTTGGCCTGAAAAGTGCCACATTGATAGAGTTCTTGACTTGCATGCATGAGGCCTTAGGTTCAATTGCTCAGCACCACATAAGCAGAAAAATGTAGAAGTGGTATTGTGAGTGAAGTAGTAGAGGACTAGCCTTGACCTGAGAAGGTGAGAGACAAGGCTCAGACCACAACTGACAAAAAGAAGTCTTGCAAATCACAGTCTGATGAAGAGACTATATTCTATGAAGAGGAGACTAAAATTAATTGATTCAAGACATATATCAATTTACAAAAAGTTGTCAAATGATATGATAAAAAAATCTTAAATATAATTGAAAAAGGCCTGTCATGCATAATGGTGCCCCTGTGTTTAAACAGAGAATTAGTTGGTTTCCCTTAAGAAGTGTGCAATGTTTGTAAAATAATCACAGTCACATTATGTAGGTATAAGGAAAGATATAGAATGATGTAGAATTAATTATATTTAAAAAGTATGTAAATCCTGTACCTTAAAATGTGAAGTGGAACTGGATGCTGGTGGCTCATGCTTGTAATCCTAGCTACTAAGGAGGCTGAGATTTGAGGATCAATGTCCAAAGCCAGTCTTGACAGGCATTCTGTGACACACTTATCTCCATCAAACCAGTAAAAATCCACAAGTGGCATTGTGGCTAAAGTGATAAAGCCCTTGCCTTGAACTGAAGAGTGCAAGGACAGCATCCAAGCCCAGAGTTCAACCCTCCTCCCCCAACAAAACAAAAGAAGAAAGAAAAAAGAATGTGACATGGAGTTATATGATATAACACCTGTTGATTTAAAATCTTCTCAAAAAAATTAACGAAATAAAGTGAAGGGAAAGTGATGCGAAGTTCTGATGTAATGTAACACCGCATCCTCTGGGTTTTTCTCCAAACGACTGATGACTAAGAGCATGACAGAGAGAAGTACTCAATATAGGTGTCATATAAAGATATATAGTAGCAGTTAGTCCTTATAACTTGGCAGGCCTAGAATATATTGCTCATATTTTTGGAACTTTTCTTGATTAAAAATGAAAGAAGAAAACAATTCACAATTTTATTCAATTGTGTGAAACTATTTGTAAAATGTTTACTGATGTGTAATAGTCATTACCAATAATATCATTTTTAGAAATTTCCTTTTTTTGCAACTGGAACATTCTGATACATAACAGATAGGCTTGTATAGATCATTGCGCTTGACCTCAGGGTCCTTCAATATCTCTAAGTTCTTTTTACTCAAGTCCAACACTCTATTGTTTTGAACCAATGTGATGCTTCCTGTGATCTGGTATTTCATTCGAAATAAGACTCTCCTGCCATAGTGGCTTTAACCAACCATCCTCCTGAGTAGTTAGGATTGGAGGCGTGACCACCAGGACTCAGCTACAAAATTTTACACAAGGCTTCTGCTTTTTTATTTTTTGTATGTCATGGGCTTGAAGTCTGGGCCTGAATGCTGTCCCTCAGTTCTTCAGTTCATGATTATCTCTCTAACACTTGAGACACTGCACCAATTCCCGTTTGGAGATAAAAACCTCAGGGACTTTCCTGCTCGAGCTCGCTTTGTACTGGGATCCTCAGATCTCAGCCTCCTGATTAGCTAGATTTACAGGCATAAGACACCGGCGTTCAACACACAAGAATATCTTAAAGCAGATTCTTCAATGAAGGAAAAGTAAAATTTGGGAATATTGACAATCAAAAGCTGTTGTTGAAACATTCTTTTAAATGGTTACAAACTTCTTAATATGCAAGTGAAGTGACTGAATTTCATATGAACATATGAATATCTTGTTTTCAAAACTATAACATGAATCTTAGTAACATTTCCATTTATACGAGTTTGAGAAGGCAATTTTCTAAACTGATAGAAACAGAAGCATTGTGGTGTTGCTGTACATATATAACAAAACCTGCAATCTTTAGAAACTGCCATCAAAACACACATGGGAAAGTGGAAATAGAAGAATAATATCATTATTTGTTAAGGTAGAAACAACCAAGAACCAAATAACCATTAGAAATAGTATTTGGAAGGTGCACAAATGATACATTTTCATTGATATCATTTAAAGGAAAGCAGGATCCTCCCAGAGGAAAGAAGAAAACATCCTCATTGCCTGGTAACAAGGATTTATAGCCTTTTGGACTATGTCCCTTGAGTTTTGTCTTTTTCTTTGTGATAGGGAAAAGAGTTGCCATTTCCTTTTCATGACCTCAGAAATCTCAGATCAATTTGTGCTTCAGTCAACTAAAACATAAAACAACCTGACTAGGTGTACATGATGGTCACTATTCTTTTATTCAATGAATTTCATGGCAACTGTGCTATTTTAAGGAGATGTGTGCCTTGTTTGAATTTTCTGTATTTTCCAAGATTCTCCTATCAGATATTACACCTTTCCTTGGATTATTTATTGCTATGCACACGTAACACCCCATTATTCTCTTCCACTTTTTGTATAGAAATAAAATCAGAGGAGAAATATTTACACTTATGTTATAGCATTTGTCACAGCAAATGGTTTAGAATCCTAAGGTGTGTGTGGAGAAAGAAAATCGGAATACTGGTCTTTTCATGAAACTTGCCAACCAACTGTGACACAGAACAATTGGGCCTCAAGTTTTAAGTACTCTGGATGAGGCTTGAAATCCTCAAATTCTCTAATGTGGCTGGAATAAAAGGGAAAAAAGAAAAACCATGTCTTGAATTCTGACAACATATAAATGACAAAAGTTGGATGGAATTTGGCAAGCATATATTATTATTAACATATTTCACACTGCATATATGTCATTCTTCTTGCCAATAAAGACCTAATTTACTTCAAGAACTAATATATTCCTTGAAGAACTAATATATTCCTTTTTTCAACTATGCATCCATCGAGGTATGCTCTCAATACCTACATATCACTTCATTGCTCATTATAATTTTTATCTTGGAGTTATATCATTGAATGTGTATTGATCAGTACTCTGTTATACTAAATCATTTTTTTTCATATGAAATGATGTGAACGTTCTTTAGAGTTATTAATGCAGATCATTGTCTGAAGTGCCTTATTCTGAAGTAATATTAAAATGTAATAATAAAGAAAAATAATATCACATATTGATGTGTATAAAAATATATGGCATTCTTTGTATAGTTTCATGAAATTCTAGGACCACATCTAAAAGTTTAGCCTAAATTTTTTTACTAGAATATGTAACTCCTTCATCAAGAAGAGAAAAAATGTTACAAATTGCAAAGTAGCAAATAAAATCTGAAACTCTATTGGGAATGTGTATTCCTAGGTAGGAGAAGTTGTCAGTTGGAGGCCACCATTCTTTCTATATCTTTCTTTCTTCCCATGATTGACTGAAAAATTGCAAGAATTATATTAGGGTTAATTGCAGAGAATTTTCCGTGTATTTTGAATTCATAGAAGTTAAAATGTTGATAATGGAACTCTATTTCAATTTGCAGAAACATTCTAAATTGTAATGCTTCATGGAAGTAACTAGACCCTTTACAAAGGAGAAATATGAATATCTTGTTCTGTAATATGACAGCATACATCCCAGGTATTTCTAGGACCAAACAATTTTGAAATTCCTCTATGGTGAATTTAGAAAAATCTGTCAGTTAGTTAATGTATCAATTGGACAATTGCAGCACCATTCAGAGAGTGATGACAAAAGAAATGACTGCATGATTTGGAGGCCACATTTCTTCTGTAGAATGTTCGCTTACTATATGTAATAGTAAAACATAGTAAAGTTTATTGACAAGTCAACAAAATAAATCTTAGAATGATCTTTGTTTCTATCTCCTCAACTTCTCTGGTTTAAACTAAATAGACGTGGAAGAGGAAATAAATACACCATGGGAATACATGGACCGAACTGTTTCTAATTAAAATGGAATTAAAAATGACAATCATCAAAATGATAACAAGGACTGAATAAGCCAGCAGTAGGTTAGGTGGAAAAAATTAACAAAACTGATAAACCCTTAGAAAATCTGAAAGCAGAGGAAGTCTAAGAGAAGAGGGACAGAGAGAGAGAATGTACCCAAATGAGTGAAACCAGAGATGAGGTATATAACCTCATGACAGAGTCAAGATACAGAAGAGGATAAGAGAATATTGTGAAAAGCTAGTAAAACCTAGACAAAACGGGTTTACAGGCCATTTCTGGAAGTCCTTCAAAGGAAAACCCACTCTAATCCTCTTAAAATCTTCCTTGAAACAGATAGTGAACTTACACAATGAACTTGGTGTATGATGCCAGTATACTGCTTAACCAAACACCTCATATGGATTCGTGAGTAAAAGAACTGTAGAAACATTTGCTTGAACTTCAGTGCAAACTTTCTCAATAAATTTCTATAGAACTGACATGAAGAACTAATAAAAATAACCCACAAACTCTGACCAGAGGGGAAAGTTGCTTCAACATATGCAAGTCAACCCATGTAATTCAGAACATCAGTAGGAAGAAGCACACGAATCACAGGATCATGCATATAGCTGTCAAAAGGCATTTGATAAGATCCCATGAAACCTTATTATGACAATTATGGAGAAAAAAGAAACATATGAAATATTCCTCGATATAATAAAGACTCTTTATGACAATCCGACTGTTTCCTTACACTTAATGGTGAAAGGAAAATACATTTCCACAATTAGGAATGGAAGAATGAATCCCTGCTCCCTAAAGATTTTCAGTATACAATAGGAATTCCTAACTTAACTAATACTGCTTTAATTTGGGGAGAGGAAGGGAAAAAACAAATTATTTAAATAGAGATACAGGTAAACGCATTGCAACAATGAGATGTATAAGACATTATGTTCGAAAAGGAACTTCACAACTTTGAGTGGGGGTGGGGAGAATGGGAGGATAGGGATGGTAAGGATAAACCAAGGAGGAGGCAACAAAGCTTGATAAGAAATGTTCTCATTAGCTTGCTCATGTAATTGTAACCCCGCTCTATGATATTTTCACTATATATACATAGTCATTTGTTTATATATGAATATATATATATATGTATATATATATATATATATATCTCAAAGGAAAAAATGGAATCCGAATAGGGAAAGTAGAAATGAATCTCTACTTCTTTGTAGATAACTTGATTCTCTACTGAAAGACTTATAGACTACAATCACAATCCTTTGGCTGTTGTAATCTTTTGGCAAAGTAACAGAGTTTACATTGAACTCACATAAATCATTTCAGTATGCCCAAAATGTGAAGAATGAAGCTTAAAGCACACACACAAAAAAACTTCTTTTGTGATAGCCTCCAAAAGAAAATACCTATGACTTCAGATAAGCAGGGAAGTGAAGGACATCTATGAGGTACAAATCAATCATCTGAAAATAGAAATTCAAGCATATTTAATAATATGAGAAAATCACACACGCTCCTGTATTTGAAGTAGTGACATTGAGAAATTTGGGGAAATCTCAAAAGCTACTACCTCCAAATTCAAAGCAGTACTGATCAACATCCCTAAAACATAATTTAATGGAAGAGAAGAAGTAATCAAAAAATCAAATAGAAATGTAGACGAAACAGAAAGCAACCCTTAGCAGGAAATTCATAGCAAGAATATCAATACTCCACTGCAAACTCTATTATTAAACACACAGAAAACCTCAAAATACACACAAACTCACTCACACATATACAATACAGATATATACAAACATATGCACATATATACACAGATGTGTGTCTACAGACATATACATACATACATATATAAAATAAGAATTGGCACCTAAACAGTCCTAAAGACCAATGGAAGAGCATTAAAGACACAGAAATCATCCCAGAGATTTATGGCCACCTAAATTTTGATAAAGGTGCCAAAATTATCAGATAGAGGAAAGAGAAACTCTTCTCAATATGGTGCAGATAAAAATAGCTATAGATGTATGAATAATTTAAAGTAGAACTTTATATTTCAACTTAAGTTGAACCAAGTCTAAATGAAACAAAGTCCTCAAAGTAGGTTTATGTATTATGAAATATGATAGTACGGATTAGAGGGTGACGTATTGGACTGCGTAATCAGGTCAAAATTTACTACATAACAATCCAGTCACAACAAATCAAAGGAGGGCGGAATATAAGGGATTGTGTTCAACTGTAGAATTTTGAACTCTAACTATACAATATGCAAGGGTGACAGAGCTCACAAAATTAAATTTCCTCAATAACAAATTCACAAATCCTCAGAGAGAAAACTGCCTGATAAATAAGTGGGCTAATGACACAAGAGACACTTCTCTGAAGAGGAAATAACAATGACCAGTACATAAATGAAGAAATGTTCAACCGCCATAGCCATAAAAGAAATTCAAACAAACAACATTGAGATTCCACCTCATCCAAATTGGAATGTCTATAATCAAGAATTTTAATAACAACAAATGCTGGAATGATTGTGGCAAAAGGAAATTCTCGGTCCACCTGAATCCTTAACCTGTTGCAACAATGAGAAGTACAAAATGTCATGTCAAAACCAGCTTTATAATGTCAGTGTGGGGGGGGAGGGGGAGTATGCCTGGGTGGGGGGGGAGGGGGAGGCTGGGAAGGGAGGTGAAGGGTAAACAAAGGAGGAGGCTACAATGCTTGATAAAAAATGTATGCATTATCCTGCCCATGTAATTGTAACCCCTCTGTACAGTATGTTCTCAAATAAAATAAAATTAAATTAAAAAAAAAAAACAAAAAAGGAAATTCTACTATACTGTAGGTGGGAGTATAAACTTGTTTAACCACTTTTGAAAGCATTATGGAGCATTCCTAATACTCCTAATAGAGTTGACCCATGACCCAGCACATGATCACAAACAAGACCATACTAATCCTACCAGAACAATGTTGTTTAAAGCAGCATTATTTACCAAAGATAAGAAATGAAATCAACACAATTCCCCCTCAGTAGATGAATAGATCAGGAAAATCCGGTACACTCACACACACACACACACACACACACACACACACACACACACACACACACACACACCACACACACACACACACACACATACAATGGAATTCTATCCCGCCTCCATCAGAAAACATTTGTTAGAAAATGGAAAGGCAAGGGAAAAATTATATTCAGTGAATTAGGCCAGGCCCAAAGAAACATAGGTCCCATGGTTTCCTTTATTTGCAATAAATAGTACATGTCTGGGACAAGCAAAAACGGTCAAAAGCTATGTACATTTGACAAGATAAAATGATGTTAAGTGAAATGAACTAAAAGATAGGGACACAAGTGGTTCTTACTTACTACTGTTTCTAACACATTCATAAGGTACCATGTAATTTTTTTGTTGTTTTTTATGTTCCTGCCCATATTATTATCCACGTTTTCACTGTATTTGATGTCGGTGCCCTGCATCTTCTCTAATTTGGGGAGGGAAAAGAAAAAAAAGAGAATGATTAAAGAGGGATACAAGTTGGTCTATTGTATGAATGAGATGTACAAGACTGTTGAAAAACAATTTTTACAATTTAGGCTTGAGGAGGAGCGATTTACTTGTGGATGTGCGAGGAAGGAATGGTAGGGGAAAAACAAAGAAGGAGGGAACAATGCTTGATAGGAAATGTATTCATTACCTTGCTCATGTAACTGAAGCCCCTCTGTACAGTATTTTTAAAATAAAAATTCTTAAAAAAATTCATTAAGAAACAACCACCCCATTTATAAGTTGTCTAAATTATCCATGAGATTCTTATGGGTATGAAATAAAAATGACCAATAGATGCATGTGGAAATATTTAATATCTCTGGCCAAAATATGAATGCAAATAACTAAAGTGTACATCAAAAGTGCTGTGCTTATCATTAGCATAAATACTGTAAAAATACTGTACAAAGGAGACAGTTACATGAGTAAGATAATTAGTACATTTTTCTCGAGCATTATTGCCTCCTCCTTTGTTTTTCTCCTACCATTGCTTCCTTCCCCACCTCCCCAACTATTACTTACACTGAAGTTGTAAAGTTCATTTTCAACATTGGGTCTTCAACATCTCTTTGTTACATTGGTTCAACCTGTATACCAATTTAAGCATTCTGTTTTTTTTTTCCCTTCCCCTCCCCAAATTAGAAATATATATCTACAACAGACAGGACACCTGAATCAAATACAGTGAAAACAAGGGTTATGTTGTCTGTGTTTGTGTGTGTGTGGGGGGGACATACCAAAGAAACAAAAAAGCGCATGCTACATTTTAAATATATTAAAAAAAATAGCAAGTGTTTCTATCTTCAGGTTCATTTCTCTTAACACCATCATATATCTCTATCTATTTATATATGTATATATATATCAGATATATATATGTGTGTTTTTGTGTGTGTGTGTCTCTCTATATATCTATACATATTTAGCTTCTGACCTTTTTGCTTGTCCTAAATTTATACTAGTTATTCTAAATAAAGGAAACCATGTGACCAATGTTTCTTTGGGCCTGACTTCACTTAATATAATTTTTTTCCAAGTCTTTCTGTTTCCTACCCAATGAGGTGGTCATTCTTTCTGATGAAGGCATAAAATTCATATATATATATATATATATATATGTATATATATATACATAGATACATATATACGTAGATATACATATATATATATATATATATACGTAGATATACATATATATGTATATTACATATGTATATATCCCACACTTTCTTGATCCATTCATTTACTGAGTGACATCTGGCTTGGTTTCCTATCTTAGCTATGGTAAATAATTCTATGATAAACATAGTTGTGTGGTCGGTATAGTATGGTCTTATTCGTGATCATTTGGGTAAATTCTCAAAAGTGGGATTGATGTGTCTCTATGTGCAGTCTTTTGTCTTTTTTTAATTTTTTATTGTAAAGGTACTATATAGAGGGTTACAGTTACGTGAGAAAGGTAATGAGTAAACTACCTATTGAGCATTGTTTTCCCCCTACCAACACTTCCCTCCCTACCTTCCCCGAGGTTCTTTTTTATTTATTGTGATTAAGTGATTACATAATTTCCCAAATTTCACAATATTGTGTAATAATGATGCTCATTTAAAGTCACAAGTTCATTCTAACTTTCCTGGAGCAAATTGTCTAACACAGTCTATAACATATAAGGCTGTATACATATACACCATATATGTGATCAGCAGCATGGGGATATTTAGTAGTTTTTATAAAAGTTGGACATTTCTTCACGTGTATATTGGACTTTCTAGTTTCCCCTTCAATGAAGTTTCACTTCAAGTATTTGGCCTACTTCTTGACCAGGCAGTTGTTTCTTTCATTCTTTTTTTTCTAATTTTTATTGTGAAAATACCGTACAGAGGGTTTACAATTACATGGGCAAGGTAAAGGATACATTTCTTATAAAGCATTGTTGCCTCCTCCATTGTTTCCCCTTAACATCCCTTCTCATCTGCCCCCCAACCACAACTCCTCCACCCCCACCCTACCAAAGTTATAAAGTTGGTTTTTCAACATAACTAATCCTCATTGTTTCAATGGGTCCACCTGTATCCCTATTGAAACGGTTTCTTTTTTCCCTTGCCCTACACAAATTACACCAACAACAAATACAGTGAAAGCAGGGGTTATACCATGGGGGAGGGACACACAAAGCAACAAGGAAATAATGTTATAAATGTTTTAGAAACAATCGCAAGAAAGAAAAAAAATTGAACATTTATCTTGGGTTCATTTCACCTAACATGAACTTATATGAAATTTTCTGCTTGTCTCAGACATATACTAGTTATTGCAAATAAGGGAAACCGAGGAACCTGTTTCTTTGGGCCTGGCTTACGTCACTTAAAATATTTTTTTTCGAAGACTTTCCATTTCCTAACAAATGGGGCAATGTCATTCTTTCTGATGAAGGCATAGAATTCCATTGTGTATATATATATATATCACATTTTCTTGATCCATTCATCTATGGAGGGGCATCTAGGTTGGTTTCCAATCTTGGCTATGGTATATAATGCTGCAATATACATAGTTGTGCTGGTGGATTTAGTATGGTTTTGTTTGTAATCATTATGGTAAATGACCAAAAGTGGGATTGCTGCATCATAGAGGAGCTGTATGTGAAGTTTTTTGAGCAACCTCTACACTACTTTTGAAACAACTGCCAAATAAATAACTGGGCTAAAGACTTAAAGAGAAACTACTCTGAAGAGCAAAGAAGGATGAGCAATAAACACGTGAAGAAAAGCTCAACATCTCTAGCTATAAAAGAAATGCAAATCAAAACATTGAGATACCATTTCACCCCAGATAGAATGTCTATAAACAAGAACTCTAATAACAACAAATGCTGGAGGGGTTGTGGGCAGAAGGAAACCCAACTCCATTGTTGGTGGGAATGTAACCTTGTTCAACCACTTTGAAAGTCAGGTGTTTCTTTGAGGACTTGCTGTTGGAGGATTGATTTTTTTGAGTTCTAAGTATATTTTAGATCCTAGACCCTTGTCCATCAAATGACTAGTAAAGATTTTCTCACAATCCGTGGGCTTTCTATTGATCTTGCTATCTATGTACTTTGCCATGCAGAAGCTTTGTGACTACAATCACCATGAATTTATATGCATGAAATCTGATAAGAAATATGAGGGCTTTTTATGGCTGTAAGACACATTACTATATTGAACTGATTTACTTTTAATTTTGGTAAGATATTTATTCAACCCCAAACTCAAGTGAACTCTTTTGAATACAATGGCTGATAATTAATCTTTCCTCACAGTTGATTTTTGTGAATGTAACCTTAGTTTGTCCTCTTTGATGCACCTTGTATTGAATTTAATATTTTTATATTAATGATGTTTCTTTTAAGATTTTAATTTATTTTCGTATCTGTTGGTATCGTCTGTTATCCTTGAATGTAGCTAGTAATATGCAAATGACTACTAAGGAAAAAAGAATCAATGTTGATAATAATAATGGTTAGATATTCGCTTGCTCAGGTAGCAAATGAATCTCTCTTACCCTAAAAGATTGATAATATAGAGCAAAGGAACTTCCTTGCATTAACATCAAGTTTGACTGCAAATTTGAAACAACTTCCAGGAATAAAAGAATGCAAATGGAAACTACATTGAGATTCCTACTACCTCCCGTTAAAAAAAGAAATCATATCAGAAGCTGGCACATATGTGACCAAATGGGAATGCTGCTATTCTGTTGTATTAATGTAGACTAGATTCAACCACCTTGCAAAGCATTTTGGAGGTTGCTCATATATTAAATACACAGCTCCTGTATCAATCAGCAATCCTATTCCTTTGCATTGACCCGAAGGATTGCATACTAGTATACAATAAACATACCAACATGACTATGAATATTGTTATAATTACTTAATATAGATAATGAATGGAACAAACACTGGTAGATCAGTCTCCTTTGGCCTACTGCATATAACCATTTCTTGAAATGTGTACATACTGTAAATTCCATAAAACTATTAGAGGCAAAATGGGTGGAAGTCAATAATGGTAATTAAGAAGATGTTAAAAAAGACTTGTAACAACTGCTCGAATTTTTCAGCTTTTTCCTTCTCATAAAAATTGTTTTGTCTGCTATTGGGCTGAAATCTGGGCATTAGCATTGTCCTTCAATACTTCAGCTCAAGGCTAACTCACTACAAGGAATCAAACCCACAGTCTCATGCATACTTGGCAAGAACTGTAATATTTAGCCACTTTCCAAGCCTAAAAATATTTAGTCTTCACTCAAACCTATAATAATTTTACCAAATGATAAATTATGTTGTACACATTTTTTAGTTTGATTTCACAACCTAGTATCTTATCAGAGCATTTCAGCCATACACACACACACACACACACACACACACACACACACACACACACACACACTCATATTGTCCCACAAAAAATTCACACTGAAAGAATGAAGATATAAGCAGCATGTTACTAACATAAGTTACAACAGAAAGGAATCCCACTTTGAAAATTTTTCATTCATTCCCTCATGTTGTCCTGTGCCTTGAATTATTTGCATTAAACTTATTCAACTACAGAAGACAAATTATCACAGATGATTACCTTTGATATATTGTAAAATTTAGACCTAATACATTTGTGTATATATTTGAATCAACCCCATCTTTATGTACTCCCAAACAAAATAAGACTGATGCTGATTTTGAAAATTTTTCCCGTTGAAAGAATTTGGAATGAGGTTGTGGCGGGGTTTAACAGCAGTCATTGTATAATTGGACAGTGTATACACAACCATAAGAAAAATAAAACTTGATTGCTTTCATTATTTTGAACATTAGATTATGTATGTACAAAGAACTTGATTTTAAAATTGTCATATTTCATCATAAAGTGGTGTTGGATCTTATCAAATGTTTTTTCTGCATCTATTGACATAACTATGTGGTTCTTATCCTTGCTCCTGTTGATGTGATAAATTATATTAATTGATTTGCATGTATTGAACCTACTTTGTATCCCTGAAATGAATCCTGTTCGATCCTGGTTTATGAGTTTTTGGATGAGTTGTTGAAGTTGATTGGCCAAACTTTTGTTGAGAAATTTGGCATCAATGTTCATCAAAGAAATGAGTCTATAGTTCTCTTTCTTTGATGAGTCCCCGTCTGGTTTTGGGATGCAGATTATGATGGCTTCAAATAATGTGTTAGGTAGTGAACTTTCTCTTTCAATTTCATTGAAGAGATGGAGGAGTATTGGTGTGAGCTCTGCTTTGAAGGCCTTGTAGAGTTCTGCTATAATACCATATAGTCCTGGACTTTTCTTAGATGGGAAGTCTCTTATTCCCAACCTCATTTTTCAAGGAAATAGAAGAGGCAATCCAAAAATTCATATGGAACAATAAAAGACCCTGAAGAGCCAAAATGATCCTCAACAGTAAGAATAGTGCTGGAGGAATATGAATACCAAATTTCAAACTCTACTATAAAGCCATAGTAATCAAAACAGCTTGGTACTGGTACAAGAACAGACCTCAGGACCAATGGAATAGAATTGAAAACACAGAAATGAATCTACACACCTTTAGACATCTCGTCTTCGATAAGGGAGCTAAAAAAATAGAAAGGAAGAAAGAGAGCCTCTACAGTAAATGGTGCTGGCAAAATTGGTTAACTACTTGTAGAAAACTAAAGCTGGATCCTTATTTATCACATTGCACCAGAATCAACTCCAAATATATCAAAAACCTCGAAGTTAAAAAAGACACTCTGAAAACATTAAAGGATGGATTAGGAGAAACCCTAGGTCTCCTTGTCACAGGCCGCAATCTTCTTAATAGAGACCCAGAAACACAACAAATCAAAGAAAGGTTGGACAATTGGGATTGCATGAAGTTGCAGAGTTTCTGCTTGGCAAGATCAATAGAAAGCCCACTGAATGGGAGAAGATCTTTACTAGCCATACAACAGACAAGGGTATCATATCTAAAATATTCCTGGAACTCAAAAAATTAAATCGCCCAACAACAAATCTTTAAAGAAACAACTGCCCAAAAATAAGTGGGCTAACTTAAAGAGAAACTTCTCTGAAGAGGAAAGAAGGATGGCCAATAGACACATGAAAAATGCTCAACGGTCCTAGCCATAAAATAAATGCAAATCAAAACGACATTGAGATACCTTCTCACTCCAGTTAGAATGGCTAAAACCAAGAACTCTAAAAACAACAGATGCTGGAGGGGATGTAGATAGAAGGCAATCTTACTTCATTGTTGGTGGGAGTGTAAACTTGTTCAACCACTTTGGAAAGTAGTATGGAGGTTGCTCAAAAATCTCCATATAGAGGGGTTGGGAAGGTGGCTCAGTGGTAGAGTGCTTGCCTTGCATGCCTGGGTCCCTGGGTTCGAGTCCTCAGCAGCACATAAGCAAAAAAGAAAAAAAGTTGGAAGTGGCGCTGTGGCTGAAGTGGTAGAGTGCTAGCCTTGAGCTGAAGAGCTGAGGGACAGCACCCAGACCCAGAGTTCAGGCCCCCCTCCCCGTAAAAAAAGACTTCACATAGAGCTCCCCTATGTCCCAGCAATCCCACTTTAGGGCATTTACCCAAATGTTTACAAACAAGACCAAACTAAAGCTACCAGCAGGACTATGTTTATTGCAGCACTATTTACTATAGCTAAGATATGGAACGAACCGAAATACCCCTCAGTAGATGATTGGATCAAGAAAATGTGGTATATATACACAATGGAATTCTATGCCTACATCAGAGAGAATGGCATTGCCCCAGTTGTTATGAAATGGAAAGACTTGGGAAAATTATATTAAGTGAAGTAAGCCTGGCACAAAGAAACATAGGTTCCATGGTTTCCCTTATTTGCAATATATACTATATATCTGAGTCAAGCAGAAAAGATCAGATAAGGTGATGCTAGGGAAATGAACCCTAAGATATGTATTCCAATGATTTTTTTTCTTTCATGTGATTGTTTCTAACGCAATTATAAGATTATTTCTTTGTTGCTTTGTATGTCCCTCTCCCACAGTGTAAGCCCTGCTTTCACTGTATTTGATATTGGTATAATTTGTCGAGTGGAAGTGAAAACACAAATCATTTAAATAGGGATACAGGTGGATCCATTGCAACAATGAGGTGTACAAATGGTTACGTCGACAAATGAACTTTACAACTTTGGTGCGGAGGGGATATAACAGAGATTTTGGGTTGGGACGCCAGGGCAGGATGGGAAGGGATGGGAAGGGGAAACAAAGGAGGAGACTACAATGCTCGATAAGAAATGTACTCATTATCTTGCCCATGTAATTGTAACCCCTTTGTACAGCATTTTCACAATTAAAAAATTAAAATTAAAAAAAATAAAATTATCATACTATACCCATTGTGCATCTCTGTATGGAATATATGAAATTCGATTGTTATCAAATATCCTAATTCGGTATTTTATAGTGTAACATTTATTACAGAAAATGAAGCATCCTCTTCACAAGCAAAACAATAAAATGAATGGAATATTGTTTACAATAAAGCAATCATGAATGCATTTTGATGATTTCCTTAACAATTCCTAACATAATTAATATTCTTGCAAAGTGAATATATGAATTTAACCAAGTCAGAAATACCTGCCGGTATTTCTGTCTTCAACAACTATTAAAGTATAATCATCTACATACTTATCTATAAAATCATATATATTCATAGCAACTTGGATAGAGTTAGAAAAAATAAAAAGTGATTCTTCTGATTCCATTCAGCACACAGTTATTTAAATTGCATTTGAGTCAATAAAATCAGTATAAAATTATGGGTAAAGTTTTCAAATGGAGGCATTTTGACACAGGAATTCAATTAAGGCCCAGTTACATTTTTTAAAATAATATAATGTCAAATGTATTTCTCTAGTTTGGAAATAACCTGAATATTCAGGGATTGATCTAAAGGTACATGAAATTAGAAAATGACACTGGCAAATATACTCAAATAATTATGTGCTCTATTCAAATTATTAATCCATGAAAAGTTGATAATTGCCAAATGAGAAAATGAAGAGCAATCTTCAGACATTGTGTTCCTCAACAAGTTCCCAGGGTTTCTATGATATAGTTCCCCTTTGAATTTTTTTTTATCATAATACAAAATTGAAAATAGTTTACCCCTGTAAGGTGGTCATGTTCTTGTGTATGGTTTTCATTCAATACAATTATTTTATCTTTTATATAGTAAAGCAGAGACATTTATTACAAATACACAGTAATTTTTTTCAAAAATATCTGAACAATATTTCATTGATTCTAACTGGATAAAAGGATTGATCAGAGAAATCCAGAAAAATATGTTTACTTGGATATTATAATTGAGTTGATGGGTAAATTTGAAAAGTGTAAAGAGATTAAAATGTAGGAATATGTAGATATTCCCTCTTGAAAATAGAAATTGTTCCACCAAGAATGAGAAGGATTTTTGGTATAATCATTGCCTTTAAAATCTTCTGGTTATAGTGATCATCACCCCACATTGATTATTTTTCTTTAATTAGAGAATCAGCATTCATTCCAAAAAGGTGCTGATTGTTCGGAAGGAAAAAGCTTATTGAGAATATTACACTTGTTAGTCATTTTATATAGTTTGTTTATTTTCTTCTCACCCAGGTACATGAGATCCAGATGAAAAATGCAATTCCGTTGCCTGTTGTGACAGTATTTCATTGTGTTCCCAAATTTTGGGGCTAAGGTATACCCAAACATAATTGCTATTTAAGATACAGATCTTGATTTTAGGTATAGATGAAATCTGATTTCAGGCACTTTGCAGTCTTAATTTACTTTCCGCAAGATATAAACAGGTGTATTGAAGAAACTAAACTATTACCATGAAACAGTGATTCAGTAATTACAAATAGTTGCAAAGCTTCAAGATGAAAATTTAAAAATGCCTCTTTTAGACATGCTTTGTTCATTTGGTTAGAATTGCCAGGCTTCAAGTAATATAGTGAGAGGATTTAACGATTTTCACTTAAGAATAAAATTATTGAGCAAAATATTCAATAAGTGAACATGACAGATAAATGTGTCATCATTATTTAAAGTGAGATTTATGCATGAAACAAATTGTTAAAATAGAGATACAGGTGGACACATTACAAAAATGACATTGTTGTACAAGATGTTATGTCGAAAAACGAGATTAACAACTTTGGCCCCCGCAGCGGGGGACGGTGTTTGGGGGAAAGGGAGAAGCAGGAGTAGAGATGGGAAGATTAGATGAGAAAGATATTTCACTGTGTAGATAGTAGAGTGTAGAAACTGTGTCTAATCTTATAAACAATGGTTAAAAATGAAAAACACTGGGTTTTAATGTAATCTCACTTAAATGAATTCTGTGCAAATGAAAGACGATTTTCCTACAACATTTTCAATATTTTGTGAGTGTAGTTATTTTAATTTTAGATCTACATGTCTGATAATTTTCCTTTTCCTTCCTCCTTTATGTCTGTGTTTCCTCTACAGGAGGAAGCAACATAAAAATGCAGTGGAACATTTCAATGCATATTTTCTTTTCAGAGATGCTGTCAAATTTCTTTGATGTTGTTTAAATACCGGTGGATAATTTTTAAGTTACTAATATAATATTATTTAAATAGAGAAGAGTAAGAACAGCTGAGCACAAGTGGCTCAGGTTTGTAATCCTAAGTACTCAGGAAGGTGAGATCTGATGATAAGGTTCAAAGTCAGCATTGGCAGGAAAGTCCATGAGATATTTTCTCCAAATGACCACCAGAAAAGTGAAAGTGTCAGTCTCTCTCAAGGGGCAGAGTGCAAGCCTGGAACTAAAGTGTGCAGAGACAACGCCCAAACTCACAGTACAAACTCCAAGACAGACAAAAAAAAAAGCCAGAAGAGAAGCATTTGCAATATTTATGTGTAATTTTGAAGGTCTAGGAAGCATAGTATTTGACAGAAGTGTTTTAAATTACTCACTGTCTTGTTATGAGATGACATTTTTGCAGGATTTTATAATATATTTGGCAGAAGTGTTTCAAATTATTCACTGCCCTATGATGACATGACATTTTTGCAGGAATTGTATGGAGAGCTTTGCCAAAGTTCAGAATCTATCAATTCAAAATTTTCCTTCAAAAACATCTCAATCTCATTACAAAGGGGTTTCCATGTAAGGAAGAATGTGTGATATTGATATTAATGGCCATTTCCTACATAAACCTTCATTCTTAACAAAGTGTTATGTACTATCAAGACTCTTCCATGAATGTCTTACCGACAGTAGATATTTACCAATGTACAAAGGAATCTTTGGGAATATTGACATGCCATCACTGAATTTGGAATTAATTCTCTCCTGAGAATGCAAAAGTTATAACACTGTTTTGTACTGTAATGACAGGGACATGAGTTACAGGGAATTGTCCAGGCAAATATAAAAGAATCAACTTTTTTCTGATCTTAGGGTGAATCAAGAATCTTGGTTATTTTACAAAATGAAAAATTGTGCCTAATTGGAGAACATTCAATCAAACAAAATATGGGAATGAAGGGCATACAAGCCATAAGCGAATCTATCAGGGACACCTTGGATTTAGCCTAGTGCCCATTAGCATGCGTAGGTTGTTGAGTGAAGGAAGAAATCAAAGGTAAGGACTGTTTCCTAACTTCTAAATGTAAGTTGACCCCTCACAATAGTTACTTTTGTCTGGGAATAATATGTTCCATTTCACTTATTAATAATGTAGAATATAAGAAAAATATAAGAAAACTAAAATAATATGTCGTTCCTAATACAAATTTTCCAATAATTTCTGTGTTCCAAAAAGAATGGGTAAGAAAATCTTACCGAATTTTTAAACCAACTAATTTTGCAACGTATTTGTCAAGGCACAAGATTCTAAATCATCTCAATAGTTTTCATGTGTAATCTCATTTGCAGAAGAAATCTGTGAGTTCTTCCAATTTTCTGTGGCAGGGAAAAATAGATTCTTGCAGGAGTAAAAACAGCTGACATTTATTAGTTTTGGGGGGCAATGTGCACTCTTTGAAGATACCATATTTTGTACAGAGAACCTGTGATTATTAGACAACAATTTGTTCTGAGAAGAAGAATCTGTAAGTTATGATTTTAATTCAAGATCAGTTCATGAAACCATATATCATGAATATTTGTTTTCGACTTGTGTATAAATTGCCCCTCATATTTATGCCCCCCACCATTTTTTAGTTCATTTGTCATTCTTGGCCCACAGCATTCCTATTGCTAAATGGAATAAATTTTCAAGTATATTTTAGGAAGAACTCCCTTGCCAAAAAATATTTATTACTGGTTAGATTCCTATGTAATCAAAAGAGATGAAGTATTTGACTACAGATGAGGAAGTTTCACATCGGAGAGTCTTGCTTACATTTATGATAGCTGTGAAAATGTGAAGGTTTCTGTTTTGGAGCATATTTGAACATCAGAATTTCTTGGTTTGCAATTTCAAATGACTATTTGGATTCCTTCCGAAATGATTGCAACATGAATTTGTCAATGTGGGCTTGAAACCTCATGACCTAGGGAAACTTGTCTGCTTTTAAGAACGTCAAGGAATCAGACGTGTGTGTACTATTGACTTAATTATCTACAGGTAAACTTATGAGAATTGAGAAGAGTGGATGAACCAATACTCTTCTTTCTAATGGAATTTTGTCAAGGTGATGTAGAGAGGGATTTGAACTACATATGTAAACAAGGAATGATTCCTTGTCTCATCATAGATTTTTACCCATTTTTCACTTTTACTGTTTTTTCCTAAAATCTCTATCCTCGCCCACCAGGTGTAATGTTTATTTCCTACATATAGATTTGTTGGGATTGTTCTTGTATGGTTCGCCCTTTATCCTTTGTCTCAGATTTTGCTTTTCCCTCCCTGTGCCTAATTCTCATTAACTTACATGAAATATAGTGTGAACCAAAATCAAATACAGGGACAACATTGTACAAAACATAGGAAAATAAAGGAAAAAGCAAGTGAAGAGAAATACCTTCACATCCTACCTTTTAAAAAATCAAGAAAGAGAAATCAACTAATTTTTGTTACAGAGTTGAGATTGTCTAGCTTAATATTTTATAGTCATATGTATATTACTGTTAAGCTATTGTGATACTATTCTAGGACTAAAATGGACATATACCAGTTTTTAGAAATAAGAGAAACGATGGAGCCTATGTTTGTTTGGGTCTGGCGCCCTTTAATTCATGTTTAAGTTTTTCCATTTCCTTACAAATGGCACTATGTCATTATTTCTAATGGAAAATATAATTCCATTATGTTTATACCCCACATTTTCTGATCCATTAATCTGCTCTCAGGCATCTGGGGTGGTTCCTGGTTTTCCCTATGGAATGCACATAACTTTGCCATTCTAATGGAATGTGGTGGAATTTCAGTATTGACTTTATTTGGCTTGATTTTATTGTCACAGACATTCAGCATTTCTTCCTATATACTTTGAGCAGTCTCAATTAGCTATCTGAATTTTTTCTTTAAATATTTAGACTTCTTTTCATAGAGTGGGGTTATTGTTCAGGTTTTCTTTTTGCGTGGGTATTTCACTTGTTGAATTTTGTTTATATTTCAGCTGTAAGATCATTTTCTCTATCTTGGCTACGGAAGATCTTCTCCCAATCTTTCCACTTTTTATTTACCTACTTAGATATGTCCTTTCTTAACAAGAATCGGTACATGTTCAAGCAATATAGTGGGTCTAACATTTCTTTGACTTGACGGATTTGTGCATCTGTACTGAGAAAGTTTCAACCTGTTCTACGAGACCTAGTATTTCTCTATTGCTTCCATTCTGAGTATTTTCTTTAACCTCGAGGTCTGATCCATTAGAAAAGTGTTTTGACACAGGGTGATGTATAATCTAACTTTAAGCTCTTATAAGAATTTAATGAGTATTACAACACTATTTATTAAATATTGATTTTTCATTTTAAAACATTTACCCTGCTTCTTTTTAAACTTACCTAATGAAGAGTTATATTTTTTTTTCTTTAGAAGTGGCATTTAAAATATAGGTGTCCTACTTTCTCTTTTTTTTCTTAATTCGTATATGTCTAGGTTCATCCAAACAGGAATGCAAGAGCTTAATTGCTATGTATATATGAACAAGAAGATTAGGGTAAGAAAAATGAAGTCCAAGAAACATGAGGTTTATCATGGTTGGCATTTTCTTAAAAAAATACTAAGAAAAACTATTTCTTTTTTTGTTGGTTTTTGTCCTTTATTTTTCATAGGGTTTCTCCCTTCTTCTCACTATATTTGATTTTGGTAGACTGTGGACTGTATAAACTTTAATTTGAATAGGGCAAAGAAGAGGAATCAAAAATTTAGAGATGGAACACAAGGGGTGAACCAATGCCACAAAATTCCTCACAAAAGAACATGTTGGAAATGGCTTTTATAACAGGCTGGGAGTGGGGCGATTTTTGAAGCAGAATAAAGTGTAAGGAAAATGAGGGAAAAAGTAACATGTTAAAAGAAAACAATTCACTACCTTAGATACATAATTACAATCACTTTGTACATCACACTGACAATATGCTTAAAGCAAAAGAAGAGTATTGATACATTTATTTTAATTTTCATAAGTTTACACATGAATTCGTATGTAGACTGCTTTTCAGTCTATACACAGACATGCGTTGAACAATCTGTTCTCTTCAGCTCCCTACTAGAAAAGGCTCAGTTCCCCTGAGTCTGAAGCTTCTAAACTATCCTTCACAAATTAATGTTAAATTCATTCCTGCTCACAATTTCTGAAGGATAACCAGGAAACATTTGCAATTATATACTAGGTGCACAAATAAGCCCATAATCAGAAACTCTCCCATTTCAACACCAATAATAAATATGAGGCACATTCTTACATGTTTAACTTCCTCATCTGTACCCAAAAGATTCAACTAAATTTATTACACAGGAGTCCTACCAACAATTTTACGAGGTGGATCTTGCTAAAATATGCTTCAAAAATTATTCCATTTTGCATCAAGAATATTTTGGACCACTATAAATACTTGGGGGCATATATATGTGCGGCAATTACACACAAATTAAATATGAAGATAGTCATTGAATATGGTCCCACAAAGGTGTGTTTGTTATACTCTACATATAAAGTCCACTATTTCTTGAAACATCATACACTGCCAAAAGATGCATATCCTCTTGCCCTAAAATTAGCACATTTTTAGCACACAATCATGCTATCTTCACAAATTGCAGTTTGGCCCCTCAAAAGAATAAGTTTTGAATGTCATTTTGTGTACACATATATTAACTTGGTTGTTTTCTGCCACATGTTTTGGGAAGAACTCTCAGAATCCTTGTTTAGATGAGATTACATGTGGAAATGATTGAGATAGATGAGAAGCTTCTATAGTAAGAACTATACTTCAGAATGTTGGTTGAAAAATCCCTTTAAAATTTTAATGGCCATTCTATATGGGAATTCATAATTGGTGTAAATTTGTATGAGAGGTCTAATATCATTACAGTTTTGTTATGTTTTTATTAGGCTCTGAAATTATATCAATATATAAAATGGAAGATATTATTCACAGGCAAACTTAAGGACAGTGAATAAAGAAGTATGATTTGTTCTCTATTGGGAAACAAATGTAGATTTCGGTTTGATCATTAAAGTTTCTATATTCCAACCTTACTATGTCTATGTGGATAGTGACATGGTCAATTCCAGTAAGGACATAAACACCCAGCTTTGTTTCTGGATTCAAGGAAGTATGAATAGGGATTAAATAGGTAGTAGAAATTAAAATGAATTCATTTGGTTAAATGTGCATGAACAATATATTGATAAATGTAAGACGTAGATGAAAAAATGAGAAATGGTTTGACCTCATGGTTTGTTCATAGAATGATTCCTTCAAAGAAATAGAAAAAATATATTATTATACTTTCTGTGGAAAACACTGGAATATGTATTTCTGAATTCTGCACATGAACAAAAACTTCACCAGCAGTTCAAGCGATATTCAAAAACTAATAAGAGCCCATCATCAGTTATTTTCAAAAAAAAATCATGCTTACTTCCACTTCCATTTCTATTGAAATTTGTTCATTGTATACAAACCACACTAATTACACTTGGACACTCTCTGCCGCAACACATTCAAACTTCACAAAATAATTGAAGTGTGACCCTAGTCAATCTGTTATTTCAGCAATTATTTTTCAGCTCTTAAAAATTTACTCTAATATCACCCTTTCAGGCTTCGCCATGTCTTGGCACACTTTCTGAACTAGGTCTCTTGTAATATATATATGCACGTATCATGCAACCAGGAAAATAGGAATAAATACTTCACGTGGTTGTACAATAAAGAAAATCCATAGTGGTTTAACTATATAATATTATTATAATGAATTTAAATCAACACTCCATTTCAATATTTGTGAACGGATACATAAAAGCAAACCACAAAGAGTGATTGTTTTATGGGATGTATCCTACCAAGGATATATACTTTATGGTAGACAAGTAAAATATGAAAGGATACCATGCAAATACCTTCAGGTACAATTACAAGAAATATTCCATGGCTCATACAAATAAATGGCTTTTCCATTCTTATGTGTGGACAAAACAAATGCTATTATGAAGTCACAATTACATTGTGAAGTGGTATCAAGTAAATATATTCCGAACTTCTGAAAAATAATTAACCTTTAAGACACATATGCATATCCTCTCTCAGTAGGAACACTGAAATATTGGACTTTGAAATGAGGATAGAAAATTTGCTTAACTTAGGGTAACATTCCTACATGAACACTGCTTTCTCAAATAGATATGGTTATGAGAATTATATGACAGAGACATACCAACATTTGGAATATGTCACTTGGATCAAGCCCAGGGTAAGAGGCTTGAATATCAATGGACCAATCAAGGATTCAATACTAATTGCCAAAGAAGACACATTAAAAAAAATCCGTGAAATCCTGCGATTAATTTTTATCATGAGTGAGTAAAATCAAGAATTAAAGGCCGGAAAACTATCTTCAATTTTCAATTCCAAAAAAACTTCCACTTATGGGTGTTGAAAGAGAGTGGGGGAAAAAATGTATACCATTTCAGTTTGTACACACTCAAACACAGTATTTGCATCCATAAATGGACAGGTAACAGAAATATCTGTTCACAAACACAAATCAGATCACATATCTATCTATCTATCTATCTATCTATCTATAAAATGGCAAAGCTAGGATTAGATAAATCTTGAAGAGACCAATCAATAAGTAACATGGTCTCCTACACTGTCACAGATTTTCTCATGAATTTACAGATTCTTTAGTATCATCTACTTTTTAGATGCCAGAAAATTATGATTCCAAAAGTAAACAAATTAGCATAAGGGAAGAGAATTGTAATTCTATTTGGTCACATTAAGTGTTCTAATAAAAAATGAAGTAAGGAAATAGTGTTGGGAACCTGGCTCAGTGGTAGAGCACTTGCCTTGCATGAATGAGGCCCTGAGTTCGAATCCTCAGCAGCATATAAGCAAAAAGAAAAGCCGGACATGGCACTGTGGCTCAAGTGGTAGAGCGCTAACCTTGAGCTGAAGACATGAGGGATAGTGCCCAGGCCCAGAGTTCAGGTCCCACGAAGGGACCCCCAAAAAATAGTGAAGTAAGGAAATATCACTGTTCCATCAAACATTACTCCCTGAAATTCAGAGAGAAAATACATGATATTACAAATAGGGGCTGAATAAAATCTGACAGTCTCTTACGTGGAAGGGAAAAAAAAAACAGAGGTTTTGGAAATACCAGTGAGTATGGGGCATTGTTGATGAATATTGCATTACATTCCTGTCTTTGGTATTTGTTCTTGTTAGTCATTGGACTTGATCTTTGGGCTTGGGCACGGTACCTGAGCTCTTCAGAGCACTAATGCTCTACCACATGAGCTACAGAGCCACTTCCACTTTTGAGATGGTTACTTGGTGATGATAGTGTGAAAAATATTACTTAGTTCTGAGGATCAGATCTCAGCCTCCTACAGGTCCCTAAGCAACCTGTATCAGGCTTTTTTTCTCTGTTATCCAGAGAGCACTGATGATTTTTGAGCTTTTCTATTCCCAACATTCATGCACACTGCTGGTCTATGAATAACCACGGTTTTCCTTAAAGATAATGCTCTCAATAGTCTTTGATTTTGAGGGGATTAAATCCAGAAATGAATGTGAAAAAAATCCTTCACTTCATTAATCTATGATTAGATCCTTATTTTTCAAACATCTGAGATGCTAGAATTAACATTATCACCTGGACAGGCTCAAGTGTGGTTTTCTACCCCAAAAATTGTTTTCCATAACATATTCCTTTACCTTTGCATGACAGAGGATGAGAAACTCCCTAACCCGAAGAATAAATGTACTCTGTTGATCAAATTCTAAATTGATCTCTTCAGTTTGTAAATAGGATTAGTTTTATCCTTGCTATAATCTTCATGAATTAGTAAATTGTCCTCAGATGCAAAGGTGAATTTATCAATTACTATAACGCCTCTTCAACAATTTCTTCACTATATAAACTGCCAATTCATCCTTCACATAATATTGTAATATGTTTGACATACAGCAGACATTTCAATACAAATACTTAGTATGCTTAATACCTTTTCACAAAAAGAATATATGAGGCCTGACCATGATGACAGGCTCACATAAATTCACTTTGGTCTTATGTTGAATAAGCTTGTTTTTTTTTTTTTTTCTATATTGATCAGAGGAGAAAATTCTTAGCATTATCAATACATCTAGAATCTCTTGTCTCACTTATGAAAATGAAGAGGTCTCATATTGGCAAGCAAGACAAATTACATGATTCCAAATTAAATAAATGTTCATGAAGAATTCCAGGAAAACAAAAAATACTGTTTACTTTTTCTTTTATTTGCCATCTTACCATGTCAGAGAGCCAATGTTTTCAAATTCCATAAAATCAAAAATGTAATCTATTTTCAGACAAGCTCATTCTAGCAATTAAAATTCTTTAAAGAATCTCATAAATACTCACTAATAGATAGCATATCTTTTGTATTTACACATTTAATTTTGGATTTCCAATCTATACCATATCCAATGTGTATATATACTCTATGCAGGAATGTAAAATTTGAAATCCATGTATGTATTGGCTGCTAAAAAACTCTAAATACATTTTACTATATGTATATTTGCAAAGTGCAATTTGTAAATCATCTCAAGAATCTCCTCAAATAGCTTATACTAATTCGTGGAGAAAATTTAAATCAGTCATTCCTATAATATTCATTAATGAATTTCAGAAGGTATACATGGTAACAAACCCATAAGTCAGTATATTTATCAATTACCAATTGAAGATACTGCCATTTACACTATCAGAATTGATGTGATGAGTGAATCCTGATATCATGAAAATGGTTATAAAAAGATTGGCCCAACATAGTAGTGTTATCTATGACTTCCCTGATTTAAATTGATTATAAGAGAATGAGAAGAACATTCAGATAAGGTAATTGTGATTTGAAGTAATTTGGGTGTTTAAATTTCTTGTCGGTCCTAGGGAAACTATACTTCACTTTTGCCACCAATCATAGGGTCACAAGTTCAGAAAGCAATCAAAAACTTCGTTTTTAGTGAGCAATATATATGGGTATATAGAACAGAAAGTTTGTTATTCATTTATCTATATCTTTAGTGTGAATTTTAAGAGACAATAGTACATCATAAGGACAGCATTTTCTTTACGTGTTTTTGCCAGATGATTTGATTGTGCCCCAAACAAAACTTGGGCTAGGATCTTCCAAGGATTCTGCCAAAGGGAAAGTTACATTCTTGATTAAGGTGCTAGATTAGATTGGCTCAAACTTATACATTGATAAAGAAAAACAACAAGTATTTTTTTTTGTTTTGATAAGAAAAACAACAAGGTTGAAGGCCTCGAGAGCTTTCCAAGAAACGTTTAGCTGGATAATAAAGATTGAAAACAATGAGTTCTTAGCCAAGTGCAAAACCATATCATTTAAATGTTTGATGTGTTTTTTAATTAGTCAATACTGCATATTTTCATATCTGTTATTGATATTAGCATACAAGACAATCCAAGTAGAACAAAGAATTTTTAACTTCACTCCTAAAGGAAGAAATCATACAACTGCACAAGGTAAGTTGAGATTCAATAATGGAAAATATAGAAAATTCAATGAGTTTTTACCTTTATTTCAGTCTTCCTCAGAGGAAACATATTGCCATGTACTTTCAGAACTCTTGTCTTGTTTCTCGTTCCACATGATGTTATCTACAATCAAAGAAAAAACTACTATCACAGTAGGACACAGGTGCAAATGGCCTTCATTTATCTGGATTGTGTTTTAGTTATCAGGCTTACCTACATCATCTTCAAGAGATGTTTTGTGCATACAAGTTGCAATATGTTCACTGAGTTGATCTCGTGGATCCAAGTGGCGAGCATTAAAGGGACAAGTAGTCAATTTGGCAGCAATATCAGGATGATTCTGTATAACAAAAGTTCAAATATGAAGAAACATTTTCAAATTTTCTCATTTTAGATTACTTTGGGCAGTATATCTACCTTGGACCTGACACCACGGTATAGGTACTCTACTATTACATCCTCTTTTTTAATACATATTTTTTATTGAAAGGATACTGTACAGAGGGATTACAATTATGTGAATAAGGTAATGAGAACATTCTTTATAGAGCATTGGTACTCACTCCAATGTTTTTCATATATGATCTCTTCCCTGCCCATCTCCCCAAATCCTCTCTTCTACCACTCCCGCCCACACAGATAAAGTTGTAAAGTTCTTTTTCAACATAATATCTTGTAGATTTCATTCTTACAGTGGGTCAACCAGTATCCCAAAGCAGTATGGCTTTCCTCAAAAGATTCCACATAGAGCTCCTCTGTGACCCAACAATCCCACGTTTGTGCTTTTTTCAAATGATCAAATACAATATCATACTAAAGTTAGCACCATTATTTGTCATAGCTAAGATATGGAACCAATCCCGAAGTCCCTCACTAGATGAATGTATTAAGGAAATGTGGTAAATATATACAAGATGGAATTCTATGCCTCCATCAGAAAGAATGATCTTGCTGAATTTGTTGGAAACGGAAAGACTCAGAAAAATTTATATTAATTGAAGTAAACAAGGCCCAAAGAAACATAGGTCCATTGTTTCCCTTATTTGAAATAACTAGTATATATTTAAGACAAGTAGAAATGTTCAAAAGCGATGTATATAGGATAATTAAAAATGAATTTTACTGTTAAAGAGGGGGTTAAGGCAGGGGTGGATTGTAGTTGAGGAGGTGAGAATGAGGGGATGGTAGAGGAAAAGTAAAAGAGGAGGGAAGTTGCTCAATGACTCCATCAGAAAGAATGACATTGCCCCATTTGTTAGGAAATGGAAAGACTTGGAAAAAATTATATTAAGTGAAGTAAGCTAGGCCCAAAGAAACATAGTTCCCATGGTTTCTTTTTTTCCAATAACTAGTATATGTCTGAGACACGCAGAAAAGCTCAGGTAAGATGATGTTAAGAGCAAAGGACCCCTACAGAAGGACAGAAGTTTTTTTTTTTTTGTTTTTTGTTTTCCTTGCGATTGTTTCTAATGTATTTATAAGGTTCCCCATTGTCAACGTCTAAGGTGTTGGGGTCCCTGGGTAAGGGTCATGAAATCAGGACACAGGGGATGCATAGTGAAAACAGCAATTGCCACTTCAGGCTGTTCTTTATTGTTAGTTGGAATTTAAAGACAAGCAAGCATGATTCTTTGCCAAGATTTAGTCAGGAGACATTCACACAAAAAAATTTCAACAGATACATTTTTACTTAACCTATGAGACAATTTCTTTTATATTATTATCTAAACTATTTTAGAGCAAACTCAAACGACTTCCCCAATCTCAAGAAAATGCTTGACTAGCTGATCATCTATGCTAAAGCAAGCAGAAAAGCTACTTCCTCAGCTCCCAGGAGTCTGTGACATGTGTTTTGGCATAGGGAGAGAGAACATGTTCCCTCAGCCCGGCTTCCCAAGAGCTTTCCACATACACGACCACAGTACTCAGATAATCCTGAGGCTGGAGCCTGAATCATTCTGACCCTTCAACATAAACCCTGAGTCTTCACACCCATTTTTTGAATGTCTCTTCCCCATGGTATAACTCCTGTATGTAGGAAGACCTGAGGAAGATGGTGGAAGAGAAGCTGGAGGATAAACAAGCTCTCGCATAGAATGCAATTTTAGTGTTCCAGTGAACAGTCATAGGCTGGAGAAACACACCAAGTGTGAATTACAGTACAGAGAGTTTGGCAAGAGAGGGAAAGCCCAGAAAGGGACAGATATGAGCTTTGCAGGTAGCTGCAGCTTCAGTGGCTGCAGTGGAGGGGGCAGCCGTGGCCACCATACCAACAGAGAGAGTCTGGGATATAGGCATCAGATGCTGTGGGCCAGTGGATTCTATTCACCACTAGTAAGAACTGAAAAGGAGCAGAAATCTTCATCCTGAGGATTGCAGACCAGAGACGGCCCAGAAACCAAGAGTGTGGCAAGTGACATCTTTACTCCTTATGGAGCACCTGTGAGAAGGTTGCCCCTCCCCCAACCACAGATCATTATATTTGATACTGACAAAGGCCCTACAAACCATCTAGCTCCAACTCAGGCCTTGGAAGAATACAAAAACAGCCATTTAGCCGGTCCCAAGAACATGACCTGACCTGCCAGTCTCAGCTCCACCCAGGGAAAGTCACTTTGCCCAGGCAGAGGGAACTTCATCACGGGAGGCTTGTCTTGCTTCATTGGGTAAAAAGAGCCAGAGCCTGCCCCTGCCCACAGCTGCTTAGACAAGCAATTGAAACTCAGTTAACATCAACCCTGAGATGACTCCAACCTGGGCTCTGTGAGTTTTTCAGGAGCTAATCTCGCAGGGAAGAGCTACCGAGTGCTGATAAGTCTCACTCCTACCCAAACCATTGCCTTATCATATCAACTCCAAGCTAGAGGAAACATCCATTTCCCTCTTTTGTAATACTCAAAGCAGATCTCCCTCTCACTGAACTAGCTTGGGGGGAGGGGAAAGATCACAAAATCCTGAGCAATGCACAGCATTTTTTGCCTTAAAACAAACTGACAAGAAACCAATCAAACAACAGGAAAAGCAAACACCACAAGCAGACCAGAAACTTCAACAAGAGCCTTCATCCAGACAAACAGGAGATACAAGATTTTCCTCTCCCCCCAAAAAGTAAATCACAAAACTTTTTTACTACTTTGTTTTATTTTTATTTTCTTTAAAAACATTTTATATTATTTTTAAATCTCATAATTTTTATTTTAGGTGTATATGTAGTGTGCTTTTTTTTGTAATCTCCTTTGATCTTATGGTCCTTTTTGTTTTCTTTTTCTTTTTTTGTTTTGCTTTTTATTCTTTTCTCTCTTTTTTACATGACTTAATTACTGTTCTGCTTATCCCCAGATATAACCCCCTAATCGTTCATAAGACCTAATCCCCCATTGTGTATATACTTAATCCAGGAAATTATTACTCATTTCACAACCTCTTAGGCTTAACTTTTTAAATCGCATTACCTCTTTGTACCTATGTAACTTTGAATTATTCCAATTTTAAGAATTTTTATTATTTAATTTTTCATGTTCCTTTTTATTTCTTGCCTCCTCTCGTCCTATACTTTTCCTCTATCAATATCATTTCCTCATAGTTACATAATTTGAACTGTTTTATTTCTTAGATTTATATGTTTGTTTTTCCATTTTTCTTGCTTTTTTATCTCCCTCCTATCATTCTGTCAAATCCATTTCCCCTCTAAGATTAGGACTTCTTTAACTTCACTCTCCTTTTACCTCTCTCCATACCTCTAATCGTATTTTTCCCCACAATTCTCCCAAAAACTAATAATTTCTGGTTTGCTACATCACTCTCTGTTCTTCTTAGCTCTTTAATCCACGGTTGTTTGATGTTGAATAGATTGTATCTACAGCCATTTTTACTGTGCAACTACAGGACTTTGGTTGATGCTTTCCTTAAGAATGATCTAAAACAAAATTGTTGATATTTTCATACAAAATGGGCAGAAAAAGCAGGAAAAACACAAGAAAAATGGCAAGTCTGGGTAGCTCATCTCCCACTCATGATAAGCAGGTGGCAAACTTTTAATGAATAGTTCAGAGGAGAGATCCCAAAAAGCTCTAAAAACAATACATGTAAATGTGGTGAATTAAAAAAATGAAAACCTGCAAAGGACTCGATAAGATAAGGACCAAGAGGAGGAAAACCAGAGAATAATACAGGAATCTCAGAAAGCCACTCAAAGTTTAAAACAGGAATTGAATGAGCAGGCTGAGAACAGTCAAAGAGAAAGGCATTGTGTGAATAGTTGAGAACATCAAAGAGAAAGACAGGAATTGTGTGACTAGGTGAGGACATCCAAAGAGAAACACAGGAAGTGTGAGCTTGAGGAAGCTAATCAAAGACTAATACAGGAGTTTGCTGTGCAGATTTAGAATAGATGATCAATAGAAACATTCATGGAATCCATAAAGAGAAAGCTGAAGGAATCCAGGGAGACCACAAAGGGATTGCTGAATGGAGGCCATCAGAAGGAAAGGGGGTACAAGGAAACCATAACCAATCAACTAAGTCATTTGAGAATAAACACTGTACACAAAATTAAGAAACTAAAGAAGTTCATAGAAGAAGTTCATACAACAAAGAATTGGAAGCCATCAAATTCGATAAATTCAAAGAAAAGACGATTAAAACAGTGCAAAAACTTGACAGTAGGTTAGAGCATGCAGAAGAATGAATCTCAGGGATTGAAGACAGCCTAGATAACAGAGAGAAAAATGCACAACTAACCAAGGCAAACACAAGTAACATGATAGATCTTTTCTATGTTTGGAAGTCACCGTCAGAAGGCTCAATCTGAGGATAATGGGGGTAAAGGAACACCGAGAGACAGAAGTTAATGGTGTAAGGAATTTATTCAATAGGAACCTAAAAGAGAACTTATGTAACATGCAAAATGATAGGCCTATTTAGATTCAAGAAGCTGTTAGAACCCCAAATAAACCAGACCAGAACAGGATATTCCACTGTCACATTATAATACATACAGGAGCAATTCAGACCAAGGAAAAGATCCTTTAAGCTATCACGTAGCAAAAATCAATCACCTATATAGGTTCCCAATTGGCATAACCTCAGATTTCTCACCAGGGACAATTAAATCAAGAAGATCCTGGAAAGATATTTGCCATGCCCTAAAATTAAACAACTATCAACCAAGAATACTGTAAACACTTCTTCATAACTGAAGGTCAAATAAAAACCTTCCATAGCAAAGACAACTGAACCAATAAATCTCAACTAAACCAGCCATACAAAAGATACTTAAAGATGTCCTAAACATAGAATACCAACAAAACAAATTAAGTCTAAAGAATTTGCACCCATACTCAGAATCTAAAAACCATAGGAAGAAGCCAGTTGTCATGGCCCCCAAGATGGTGGATAACATGGCAGGAACTACCAAACACCTTTCAGTCCTAACTCTCAATATCAATGGACTTAACTTTCCAATTAAGGGACATAGACTAACTAGTTGGGTTAAAAAGCAAGAATCTTGTATCTGCTGCCTTCAGGAGTCACACCTTCCCATAAAAACAGACATATTTTGAAAGTAAAAGACTGGAATAAAATCTACCACGCAAAGAGCGCCAATAAACAGGCAGAAATTTCACTACTTACATCACGTAAAATAGACGTCAAATTAAAATTTGTGAGAAGAGATAAAGAAGGTTGCTACAGACAAATTAAGGAATTTCTCCTTCAGGAGGATATTAAAATTCTAAATATTCACCTAAAAGCAGAGACCCAAATTCATCCAAGAAAAACTACTTTCCTTCAAGTCTCTTATAAATCCCAAGACATTAATTCCTAGGGACTTTAACACACAATTATCCCCACTAGATAAATCAACTTAGCAAAAACTCCACAGGGAAACTGCTGATCTAAATAAACATATAGATCAACTAGATTTAAAAGACATCTACTTAATATTTCACCAGCAACACCAGAATCCATGTTTTTCTCAAGCACATGGGGCATTTTCAAATATAGACCACATTTTAGGTCACAGGCAACCTTGTCCTAACTCAGAAACATTGAAATTATGCCCTGCATTCTCTCAAACCACAAGGGAATAAATTAGACCTCAATACCAAAAGCCACCAAAGAAAGTCCTGTAAGACCTCGATGCTGAACAACACACTGTTGAATGACCAGTGGGTCACTGAAGAGATTAGAAAGGAAATTCAAATATTCATGTATTCAACAAAACCTAACGTACAAATTACCAGCTCCACTGGGATACAGCAAAGACAGTATTCAGAGGCAAGTTTATAGCTGAGTTCCTATATCATCAAATTGAGGAGATGTGCAACCAACAATTTAATGAGATATCTGAGCCTCCTTGAAAAAGAGCAGCAAGATAAACCCCAATCCAGTAGATGGAAAGAAATAATTGAAATTAAATCAGAATTAAATAAATTATAACCAAAAAATATACATATGTATATAGAATCAACAAAACAAATAGTCGGTTCTTCAGAAAAAAAATTAACAAAATTGACAGAACCTTAGCAAATCTTATCAGAAAAAGAAGAGAACTCAGCCAAATACATAAACTCAGAGATGAGAATGGAAACATCACCATTGAAACAACCAAGATTCAGAATATTATAAGGGAATACTTCTGAAACCTGTATGCTAATAAGTTTGAGATTTTGGCAGAAATAGACCAATTCCTAATAAACATCAACATACCCAAACTAAACCAAGATGAGTTAAACTACCTTCACAGGCACATATCAAGCATTGAAATAGAAACAGCAATAAGAGACCTTCCATCTAAGAAAATCCCAGGACTGAATGGATTTCCAGAGGAATTCTAAAAGGCCTTCAAAGGACTACTCACAGCAATACTCCTTCAATTCTTCAATAAATATCAAGAGTAAGTACATTACCACTCTTTCTATAAAGCCATCATAATTCTCATCCCAAAACCAGGCAGGAATTCATCAAAGAAAGAGAACTATGGAACCATGTTTTCGATGAACATCGATGCAAAATTTCTTTTTTTTCTGTAAAGCAAATATATTTATTATGCACTTTCATATACATAAGGATTTTTTGGCATAATATGAAAAAAGGAATAAAATAAAACTTTTACAATGTGAAATTCAATGTACATTTTAGGTTATTTACATACCCTAAAACCAAAGTGGTAAGAAAATAAAGCAAAAACCCAAATCATGTGTCTCTAGCTATACTGCTCACAGAGTAAAATGTAGAAGAAACATTTGCATAGCCAAAAACAATATGGAGAAAAGCATTTACTACTATTTCTTTAATGTGTATTTATGTGTGTGGGGGGGAGGAGGGAAGGAAGGGTTTTTTTTTTTGAGGCTTGAACTCGGGTCCTGGCACACTTTCACTCAAGGCTGGTGCTCTACCACTTGGGAAAAGTATTTATTCTTGATTTCTCAGCAGTGAACAGTTTTTTGGTGAGATTCTGGAAGGGCAGGGTGAGGAAGGTGTGCAGAAGCAGCTGGGCACACTGGCTCCTGGTTCTTTCTCTATTCCAAACGTTGCCTAAAAACCTGCACATTTTCCTAATTAAAAAAAAATCACTTCCCTTAGGTTACTGTAAGATGGCAGAGGAGAAGCTGGAGTCTAAGTAAGCTCTCACATAGAAAGCAGTTTTAGAGTTCCAGTGAACAGTCCTAAGTCAGAGAATTACACCAAGTGTGCCATCACAGGACAGAGAGTTAGGCCAGAGAAGGAAACCCAGGCAAGGAGACACTTCTGAGCCCTTGATAGCAGCCGCCCCGGCGGCGGCAGCTGTGGCAGTGGTGGGTGAGCGCAGGCGCCATACCTTAGCAACAGAGATTTGGGAACGAAGGAGCCAGATGCAGCAGGCAAGCGGATTCTACTCAACACCAGCAAGAACTGGCAAGGAGCAGACATCTTCATCCTGCAGTTCGCAGACCAGGGACGACCCAGGAACTAAGACTGGGCATGAGTAGAAACCTGACGTCCTCACTCCTTCTCAGGGAGCAGAGGAGGGAAGGCCACCCCTCCCGTCCCAGCACCAGTGATCTCCATCTTGGATACTGACAAAGCTCGGAGGAGGTGCTAGCTCCAGCTCAGGCCTTGGAATAAAATGACTCATTTAGCAGGTCACAAGAACTTAACGGCGGCGTGACTTGCCAGACTCAGCTCCACCCAGGGAAAAGTCACCCAGCTCGGGCGCCAGCCTGAGGAGTTGGTTTCTTCACTGGGTAATCAGAGCCAGAGGCTGCCCCTCCCTCTAGCAGCCTCCACAAGCAATTGAAAATCAGTAAACAGAAACCCTGAGAATGGCTCCAGGCTGGGCTCTGTGAGTTTTTCACAAACCAGCCCTGGAAAAGCTACCAGAACCTAGCCTCATCACTGCATCCCCCTCTTTAGTGATACTCAAAGCAGATCTGTCTCCCAATGAACTAGCCTGGGAGGAGGATCATCAAATCCTGGGTAAAGCAGAGCATTTTACTGCCTGTTCAAACAAACTGACTTAAGAAACCAACCAAGCCATAGGACCACAAGCAGACCAGAGACTCCAACAAGAGGCTGGTTACGGACACAAGGGAGATACAGGATTTTTCCCACTCCTCTCAAAAAAAAAATCAAAGAAGTTTTTTTGTTTGTTTGTTTGTTTGTTTTTTGTTTTTGTTTATTTCTTTTTTCTCTTCTTCTTCGTCTTCTTTTTTTTTTAGTTTTTATTTTTGGTACCTTATATAATTTTTTTTTTCTTTTCTAAAACTTTTTTTCAATCTTTAATCTTTGCCTTTTTTGATAAAATAAACTGTTTTCCAGAAACTTTCTTTTCCTCTTATAATTTTTATTTTGGGGATACGGGAGTGTGTGCTTTTACTTTCTTTTTTGGTCTTCTTTCTCTTTTTTTTTCCTTTTTAAATTATCTTTTGTTTTTTGTTTAGCTCTACTGAACTTCTCATCTTTTTCTTCTTCCTTTCTTATCCTTTTCACCTTCTCCTCTCTTTCGTTCTTAATGTGACTTAGTTCTTGTCCTGCACATCCTCAGGTAAACCCGTAGTTGACTGCTAAACCCTATCCCCCATTATGTACACACTTAATCCACAAATTTATTACTCAAGTCAAAACCTCTAAGATTTAAATTCCTTAATAGCAGTACTACCACTTTATACCTATATAATATTTTAAGCATTTTTATCTTTAATTTTTTCACATGTCCTTTATGTCCCTCCCTTCTCTCAATAAATTCATCTTTTTATCTAAATAGGTTGTTATCGAATCTACATAATTTTATTAATTTCTACCTTTCTATTTTTTCTGGTCTCTTTTCTTTTCCCGTTCCCTTTCTTTTTTTCCCTCTCTCTCTACTTTCATCCTACCCAACCTATTTCCTGCTTTGAGATTAAGACTCAGTTAACTCTCCCTGAGCCTCCCCATATCAATCTATTCCTATTTTTTTACCCACATCTCTCCCTAACCCTAATAATTTCTGGTCTTCCAAATTCTTCTTTGCGGTTCGTAGCCCATTAAGGGATAGTAGTTTGATGTTGAATAGATGTATCTGTTGAACTAGATTGTATCTGTAGACCACTGACTGTGCAAATTCAGACTTGGGTTGATGCTTGCCTTAAGATTGTGTTCTAGCACAAAACGGGTGCTATTTTCATCTCAATTGGACAGAGTAAGCCAGAAAAACACAAGAAAAATTGCAAATCCGGGTACCTCAATTCCTAATCCCAATAATCAGAGGACAGAACAGATAATGAATAATCCAGAGGAGAATTCCCAAATAGCTCTACAAACACTGCTGGCAAACATGATAAATCAAAAGATTGAAAGCATACAAAGGTCTATGTATGAGCATGATAGGGAGAGAGAGGCGGCATTCCAAAACTTCATACAGGAATATCATAAGCGTGAGGAACCTACTCAAAAGCTGATACAGGATATGCATGAGCAGCTTCAGAATATTCAAAGAGAAAGGCAGGAATGGCATGAAAAGGCTGAGAACACTCAAAGAGAACTACAGGAATCCCAAGAATGGGAGGAAATTAATCAAAGAGTAATACAGAAAATGAGAGAGCAGGAAGAGAATACACAAAGATCACTAAAGGCATTCATGGAATCCCTTAACAAAGAGCTGAAGGAAGTCAGGGAGACCACAAAAGGAAGGCTGAATGGAACCCAACAGAAGGAATAGGAGTCCAAGGAAACCATAACCAATCAACTAAGTGATCTGAGAATAAGGAATGAACATAAAATTAAGGAAGTAAAGAAGTTCATATAAAATCTAAAACAAAGCTTCAACAAAGAACTTGAAGCCATCAAAGCTGACCAATTAGAAGGAAAAGAAATAAAAAACAAAGCAGAAGTCTTGACAGCAGGTTAGACCATGCAGAAGATCGAATCTCAGGGATTGAAGACAGCCTAGATATTATAGAGAAAGAACATAGAACCATCCAAGACAAGTCCAAGAAATATGATAGATCTATCCAACACTTGGAAGACACCATCAGAAGGCCTATTCTAAGGATAATGAGTGTAGAGGAGCACCTAGAAACAGAAGTTAATGGCCTAGGAAATTAATTTAACAGGATCGTAGCAGAGAACTTCCCAAACATGCAAAAAGATAGGCTTATTCAGATACAAGAAGTTTTTAGAACTCCAAACAGACCAGATCAGAATAGGACATCCCACCTTCACATTATAATCCACACAGGATCAACTCAGAACAAGGAAAAGATCCTTAAAGCTGTCAAGGAGAAAAGATTAATCACCTATAAAGGGAAACCAATGAGAATCACCTCAGATTTCTCAGCAGAGACAATCAAAGCAAGAAGAGCCTGGAATGATGTATGCCATGCCCTAAAAACAAACAACTATCAACCAAGAATACTGTACCCAGCTAAACTCTCTTTCATAACTGAAGGCCAAATAAAAACCTTCCACAGCAAAGAAAAATTGAAACAATACATCTCCACCAAACCAGCCCTACAAAAGATTCTTAAAGATGTCCTACACATAGAAAACCAACAAGACCGCAATAAAGGCCAAGAAACTGCACCCAAACTGAGAATCCAAGAACCATAGAAAGAACCCAGTTTTCGCTGCCCCCAAGAAGGTAGATAACATGGCAGGAACTCCCAAATACCTCTCAGTCCTACCTCTTAATGTTAACGGACTGAACTCTCCAGTTAAGTGACATAGACTTTCTAGTTGGATTAAAAAACAAGACCCTTCTATCTGCTGCCTGCAGGAGTCACATCTTGCCGGTAAAAACAAACACATTTTCAATGTTAAAGGTTGGAACAAAATCTACCAAGCAAACGACCCCCATAAACAGGAGGGAGTTGCTATCCTAATATCAGATAAAATAGACTTCAAATTAAAATTCGTGAGAAGAGATAAAGAAGGTCGCTACATACTAATTAAGGGATCTCTCTTTCAGGAGGATAATACAATTCTAAATATCTATTCGCCAAACAATGGAGCACCCAAATTTATCCAAGAAACACTACTTTCCCTCAAATCCCATATAACTCCAAAGACATTAATTGTTGGGGATTTTAACACACCACACTCTCCACTAGATAGTTCAACTCGGCAAAACCTCAACAGAGAAACTGTAGATCTAAACAGTTGCATAGATCAACTAGATTTAACAGATATCTATCGAACATTTCACCTAGCAGCATCAGAATACACGTGTTTCTCAGCAGAACATGGAACATTTTCTAAAATAGACCACATTTTAGGCCACAAAGCATATTTGTCCAAATTCAGAAACATTGAAGTTATACCTTGCATTCTCTCTGACCACAAGGGAATAAAATTAGAACTCAACACCAAAAGCCACCAAAGAAAGTCTGGTATCATATGGAGGCTGAACAACACACTGCTGAATCATGAGTGGGTCATGGAAGAGATTGGAAAGGAAATTCAAATGTTCATGCTATTCAACAAAAATGAAAACACAAATTACCAGCTCCTCTGGGACACAGCAAAAGCAATACTCAGAGGCAAGTTTATAGCTCTGAGCTCCTACATCAACAAATTGGAGAGATCTGAAACCAACAATATAATGACACATCTAAACCTCCTTGAAAAAGAGCAGCAAGGTAAACCCCAATCCGGTAGACAGAAAGAAATAATTAAAATTAAATCAGAATTAAATGAATTAGAATCCAAAAAAACTATAGAAAGAATCAACAAAACAAAGAGTTGGTTCTTCGAAAAAATTAACAAAATTGACAGACCCTTAGCTAACCTTATCAGAAAAAGAAGAGAATACACCCAAATAAATAAACTCAGAGACAAGAATGGAAATATCACCACTGAAACAACCAATATTCAAAACATTATAAAGAAATACTTCTCAAAACTTTATGCTAATAAGTTTGAGAACTTGACAGAAATGGACCTTTTCCTAGCAAATATTGACATGCCAAAACTAAACCAAGATGAATTAAACCAGCTTAACAGGACCATATCAAACATTGAAATAGAAACCACAATAAGAGACCTTCCAGCTAAAAAAAGTCCAGGACCAGATGGTTTTACAATGGAATTCTACAAGGCCTTCAAAGCAGAGCTCACACCAATACTCCTCCAACTCTTCAAAGACATTTCAAGAGAAAGTTCACTACCGAACACATTCTATGAAGCCATCATAACCCTCATCCCAAAACCAGGCAGGGACTCATCAAAGAAAGAGAACTATAGACCCATTTCTTTGATAAACATTGATGCAAAACTTCTCAACAAAATATTGGCCAACCGACTTCAACAATTCATCCAAAAAATCATACACCATGATCAAAAAGGATTCATTTCAGGGATGCAAAGCTGGTTCAATATACGCAAATCAATTAATATTATTCATCACATCAACAGGAGCAAGAATAAGAACCACATCATTATCTCAATAGATGCAGAAAAAGCATTCAACAAGATCCAATACCCCTTTATGATGTAGGTTTTGGAAAAATTAGGAATCCATGGAACATTCCTCAGTACAATAAAGGCTGTATATGACAAAACTACAGCCAGCATTGTACTTAAGGTTGAAAAACTAAAGCCATTTCCTCTTAACTCAGGAACAAGACAAGGATGTCCACTCTCTCCACTTCTCTTCAATCTAGTATTAGAATGCCGAGCTAGAGCAAGAAGACAAGATGCAGACATAAAGGTGATCCAAATAGGGAAAGAAGATAAAAACTTTCCCTCTTTGCAGACGACATGATCTTGTATTTAAAGAATCCCATAGACTCCACTCCCAAATTACTCAAGCTGATTCAAAACTTTGGCAAAGTAGCAGTGTATAAAATTAACCCCCCAAAATCAATGGCTTTTCTGTATGCCAACAATGAGAAAAGTGTGGCTGAAATTAGGAAATCAACTCCATTTGTAATAGCCCCACAAAAAATAAAATACCTAGGAATTAACCTAACCAAAGTACTGAAGGATATGTATGATGCAAACTTTAAAATCTTGAAAAAGGAAATTAAAACAGAACTTAGAAAATGGGAAAACCTCCCATGCTCCTGGATTGGAAAGATTAACATCTTGAAAATGGCAATACTTCCCAAGGCTATCTACAAATTCATCGTGATACCTATCAAAATTCTAATAAAAGACCCCGAATAGCAAAAACGTCCTCAACAGAAAGAACACTGTTGGAGGAATATCAATTCCAAATTTCAAACTCTACTATAAAGCCATAGCAATCAAAAGAGCTTGGTATTGGCATAAGAACAGACCTCAGGAGCAATGGAATAGAATTGAAAACCCAAAAATGAACCTACAGACCTATAGCCATCTAATCTTTGATAAGGGATCTAAAACAATAGAACGGAACAATGGCAGCCTCTTCAGTAAATGGTGCTAGGAAAATTGGTTAACTACTTGTACAAAACTAAAGGTAGATCCTTATAGATCACCCTGCAACAGAATCAACTCCAAATGGATCAAAGACCTCGAAGTCAAAGCAGACACTCTGAAAACATTACAGGATGGAATATGAGAAACCCTAGGTCTCCTTGGCTCAGGCCAAAATCTTCTGAATAGAGACCTGGAAACACAGCAAATCAAAGAAAAGTTGGACAAATGGGATTGCATAAAGTTGCAGAGCTTCTACATGGCAGAAGACATAGCTAGCAAGATCAATAGAAAGCCTACGGATTGGGAAAAGATCTTTACTAGCCATACAACGGACAAGGGTCTCATATCTAAAAGATACTTGGAACTCAAAAAATTAAATCACCCAACAACAAATCGTCAAAGAAACAACTGCCCAATAAACAAGTGGGTGAAAGACTTAAAGAGAAGCTTCTCTGAAGAAGAAAGAAGGATGGCCAATAGACAGATGAAGAAATGCTCAATCTCCCTAGCCATAAAAGAAATGCAAATCAAAACAACATTGAGATACCACCTCTCTCCAGTTAGAATGGCAAAAATCAAGAACTCTAAAACAACTGATGCTGGAGGGGATGTGGACAGAAGGGAACCTTACTTCATTGTTGGTGGGAATGTAAACTTGTTCAACCACTTTGGAAGCAGTATGGAGGTTCCTCAAAAGACTTCACATAGAGATCCCCTATGACCCAGCAATCCCACTTTTGGGCATTTACCCAAATGACCACAAACAAGCTACCAGCACAATTATGTTTATCGCAGCATTATTTACCATAGCTAAGATATGGAACCAACCCAGATGCCCCTCAGTAGATGAATGGATCAAGAAAATGTGGTATATATACACAATGGAATTCTATGCCTCCATCATAAAGAATGATATTGCCCCATTCGTTAGGAAATGGAAAGACTTGGAAAAAATTATATTAAGCGAAGTAAGCAAGGCCCAAAGAAACATATGCCCCATGGTTTCCCTTATTTGCAATATCTAGTATATGTACGAGTCAAGCGGAAAAGGTCAGATAATGTGATGTTAGGAAAATGAACCCTTAGAGATGTATTTTAATATTTTTTTCTTTCATGCATGTGTTTCTAATGCACTTATAAGATTATTTCTTTGTTGCTTTGTATGTCCCTCCCCCACAGTATTACCCCTGCTTTCACTATATTTGATGTCAGTATAACTTGTGGAGGAGACGGGGAAAAATAAGTCGTTTAAGGATACAGGTGGACCTGTTGCAACAATGAGAAGTACAAGTTGTCATGTCCAAAACGAGCTTTACAAAGTGGGTGGGGGGGGAGAGGGGGGGAGAAGGATTGGGACTGGGGTGGGAGGGGGGAGGCTGAGAAGGGATGTGAAGGGTAAACAAAGGAGAAGGCTACAATGCTTGGTAAGAAATGTACGCATCATCCTGCCTATGTAGTTGTAACCCCTCTGTACAGTATGTTCACAAATAAAATAATATAAATAAATAAAAATAAAAATAAATAAAATAAATCACTTCTCTTATGATCAACTCATATGTTTTAGGGGAATGAGAAGGATGGAATATTATAAAAATGTTAAAAGCACATGGTTATCATTTAATTTTTATAGTGGAAACAGCTGATTTATAAAATTTAAACATTTCAATTCCAAAAATAGCTATTTACGGGTTTAATATTGGAAGGGGGAGTATTTTCATTTTTTTAATGGAGAAGAGCCATTTTTTTTCCATCTCTGGTATTAAATTCCCCACAGAAAACAGAAAAGCATCCCCAGCATCTTTCACCTGTATCCTAAGTGAAAGTCACTTTCCTTCTCTTCTAAAACTTTATATAAAAACATCCTACAGAATATTTACGAAAATCTTACTTTCTCAATAAGCTCTCTACCTACCAACTGTTCCAAGTATATAAAGGATGGCTACCAAAAAAGCTCTTTGAAAAAAATAAATCCCTAATGCAACGAGTCATATCTTTGCCCTTTGGCCATAAGGTGCAATTCTGTACAAACAATAAAATTAAATAAATACAATTTCCATAATTCAAGGGTAATAGAAAAACTGGCAGCTTTCAGGGTTGACTTCCTAAAGAAAAATTTGCCTAGTAAGAAAGTAGTTAGTGCTCCATCCTCAACAGCCATTGCAATGTACTGTACCAGAGGGGGAGTGAAGTTGGTTCTAATTAGAGGATGTGTTCATATTATTAACAGAATCATTAATACTTTAAGGCTACTTTGAAAGAGTCCTATTAAGTGTTGTCAATAAATGTCTCATAGGGACAAGAATTCAATACTTGAAACATTCACATTCGAACTATCAATATTGCCATGTCGCCTTAACTTTGATTGAACTCATCAACTTATCTCCTTATCTGGATTATTACTTATTGGTTACAACTTACCCATGAAAATAACTTTTGCTGACTCCAAAAGAAAAGCTTTATGTAAAGATTCAATTGAAAAATACTTATCCCAACCAATTACACATTTCTATTCTCATAAACAACGCCTCACCTCTGAGTCCTTTATAGAGGATATCATTATTCTGATACTAAAAGATTCCTTTCAGTAGTAGCGGTGGTTTTGTGCTCAATCTCCAAATTCTCTTTCCTCATTCCTCCTTTTCAACAGCACATGGGAAGAACAGAATTTCTGGGAAGTGTCAGACTGGTAGGTTCATTCAAAGATCAAATATATCCTCTAATTTTCTATATCACTATGTCAAGCCTTTTCAAGCTGGACCATCCCAGTGGGCTCTAGTGTGTTGAATATACCCATGAGGCTGGAGCTGTGGGCCCATAGGCATTTGAACCAAGGTCTCCCCATGCTCACAGACCTCTGTCTCCCTCAACCTTGGAATTCAGCCACTGTCCAAAGAAGGAAAAAGGAAAAAGCATGTGGACAGAGAATCCATCGCCTTTTATCAAGGCTCTGGAAATACATCGACTTTTGAAGGCTCTGGAAAAATAGGAATCCATGGAACCTTCCTCAAAACAATAAAGGCTCATTTTTGTAGTCAATGGTGAAAAATTGAAGTCATTTCCTCTAACTTCAGGAAGGAGCCAAGGTTGCCCACTTTCTCCACTTCTCTTCAATTCAATACTAGATTGCAGAGCTAGAGCAATAAGACAAGATGCAAATATAAAGGGGATTCAAATAGTATAAAATGAAATAAACTCTCCCCTTTCCAGAGGACATTATCTTATGTTTTAAAAATCCCATGGATTCCACTCCCAAATTACTCACGCTGATTCAAAACTTTGGCAGAGTAGCAGGTTATAAAATTAATCTTCAAAATATCAATGAGTTTTCTGTATGCCAACAATGAGGAGAGAGCAGCTGAAATAAGGAAAGCAACTCCATTAGTAAAAGCCCCACAAAAAATAAAATACTTAGGAATTAACCAAAGAAGTGAAGGAACTCTGTGATTAAAAATTTCAAAGTCTGAAAAAGAAAATCAAAACACGACTTAGAATGTGGAAAAATTTCCCATGTTCACGGGTTGGAAGGATCAACATCGTGGAAATGGCAATACTTCCCAAAGCTATCTGCAAATTCAATGCGATAGCTATCAATATTTCAACCCCATTCTTCAAGGAAATAGAAGAAACAATCCAAAATTTTATATAGAAGAATAAAGGACTCTGATTAGCACAGACAAGTCTTAACAGAGAGAACAACGCTGGAGGAATACCAATACCAAATTTGAAACTCTACTAAAAAGACATTTTAATCAAAACAGCTTGATACTGGCACAAGAAGACACCTCAGGATCAATTGAATAGAATTTAAAACCCAAAAATCAACCCACAGACCTATAGACACATAATCTTTGATAAGGGATCTAAATCAACTATAATGAAAGGATAACCTTTTCAGTAAATGTTTCTGGAAAAATTGGTTAGTCACCTGTAGAAAACTACAGCTAGAACCTGAAATATCACACTGCACCAAAATCAACTCCAAATGGATTAAAGACCTTGGAGTAAAAGCAGACACCCTGAGAACGTTACAGGTTCTAATAGGAGAAACCTTTGGTCTCCTTGACCCAGACAGAAATTTTCTTAATAGAGACTCAGAAATACAACAAATCAAAGAAAAAATGAAAAATGGGATTGCATGAAGCTGCAGTGCTTCTGCAAGGCAAAGAACATACCTGGCAAGATCAATTAGAAAGCCCAAACATTGGGAAAAGATCTTCACTAGCCATACAATAGATAAGGGTCTCATATATAAAATATACTTGAAATTGTAAAAATTAATTCCCCAACAACAAATCCTCAAAGAAACAACTGCCCAATAAATAAGTGGGCTAAAGCCAGAAGAGAAACTTCTCTGTTGGGGAAATAATAATGGCAGATAGACACATGAAGATATGCTCAGCCTCTCTAGCCATGAAAGAAATGAAAATCAAAGCAACATTGAGATTCCCCCTCACCCATTACAATGGCTATAATCAAGAACTCTAATAACAACAGATGCTTGAGGGGATGTGTCCAGAAGGGAGGGAATCCTACTGCATTCTTGGTGTGAGTGTAATGTTGTTCAACCACCCTATGACCCAGCAATCCCACTTTTGGCATTTAGCCACATGATCAAAAAAAGAAAAGACCATAGTAAAATTACAAGTACAATTATGTTTATTGCAGCATTATTTACCAAAACTAAGATATGGAACCAACCCAGATGCTCCTCAATTGATGAATGGATCAAGAAAATGTAGTATATATACACAATGGAATTCTGTGCCTCCATCAGAAAGAATTACATCGCCCCGAATGGAAATACTTGGAAAAAAATTATATGAAGGGAAATAAGCCAGGCCCAAACAAACATAGGTCCCATAGTTTCCTTTATTCGCAACAACTAGTATATATGTGGCATAAGCAGCAAAGGTCAAATAAGATGATGTTAAGCGAAATGAACCCAAGATAGGGAAACAGGGTGTTTTTTGTTTTCTTCCTTGCTATTTTTTCTAACGTATTTTTAAGAGAATATGTGATTTTTTTTTTTATGTCCATGCCCCATGGTATAACCCCTCTTTTCAATATATTTGATGCTTGTATAATTTGGGAAAGTGAAGAGAAATAACAAAATGCTTAACTAAGGATACAGATTGACCCACTGCAATAATTGTATGTACAAGACTGAAATAACTAACTTTACAATCGAGGCATGGCTGAGGATGGGGGTGAGAGTGTGTAGTTGAAGAGTTGGGAGGGACGGGATGGTAGGGGAAAAACAAACGAGGAGGCAGTAATTTTAGATAAGAAATGTACTCATTAATTGCAACCCCTCTGTAAAGTATTTTCAAAATGAAAAGATTATTTAAAAAATACACTATGAACTTTACAATTTAAGCAGGGGTGAGGGGAATGTAGTTCTGGAGACCGGGGAAGGGATGGTACGGGAAAGTTAAAGGAGGAGGCAACAATGTTGTTAAGAAAAATACTCATTATCTTCCTCCTCTAACTGTAACCACTCTGTACAGTATTTTCACAATTAAAAACTTATTTTAAAAAAAGATGTTAAATGAAATAAACACAAAGATAGGGATTCAAATGGTTTTTTTTCTTTCTTGTTATAGTTTTTAACGTATTTGTAATAAATTATGTGATTTTTTTTCCTTGGTTTGTTCCTCCCCCATGATATAAACCCTATTTTCACTGCATTTGATTCTAATGCAATGAATTATGTATATACATTGACCTAATTTGGGTGAGGAAGAGAAAAAACAAGGGCATCCTTTAGCACAGGGCTAGACTTCTACAATTTCAGCCACAGAACTTCTTCTATTCTCATTTGATAGTGGAGATAAGAAGGTTTATGACTCTCCTGCCTGCATTGGCATTAAAAAAATAATACAATGATCTCAACCTTTCTCTTTAATGAGGAAACAGTGCCAGTATCCATAAATTGTATATGGACCTGTAGAAAAATACACATATGCTCAATTTTGCCTATGTTTACTCAGCTATGGATTATTTATATACAATTGACCAATGCATAGATAGGGTGATTGAAAACATAATTGAAAATATCCAAAACCGAGGGTCATCTCATGTGTCTTTTTTACAAACAAAATAGCAGAAACTATGCCTCTACTAAAGCTTTGGAACTTATTGTAGCAGTGTCACATGAAGAAAAATTTTGTAATAAATACCCTCTATATAGAAAAGAGACAATGCATTTCCCATGTTATGTTTATAACCATGGCATGAAAAGTAAAGTACCCAAACTGAATTCTAGGCCATATGATAATAGAGTGGGTATTTTAACAAAATAATTTAAGGCTTAAGAATACCATTGATTTACATTTTGGCCATTAGGCAATGGGGAAGAAAAGGGAACCACCTCTAATATTTGTGAAATATGGCAAACACACTTTGACATAACTGAACACACAAAACATCTTGTCTTTGTTCTGCTTTGAATAGGGATCTAGAAAAACGTGCCTACAAATACAGTTGGACTAAAATTGTCCTACATTCCATTACATGCTGCTGAGATATCAGAAGAAATACAAAAATCTCACTATGACATTTATGCCCACAGTCTCTCTAATATTTTCACATACATTTCCCACAATTTATTATAAAAACAATACTCAAATTTATCCATGAACTAAAGAAATTATGTAATATCAACGTGGTCCAATGAAACATTACCTCTTTATATTTCACAAGATGGTATGGGAACCTGCATGATCTGAATTTGTGAGTTTTATAATAGGGACACTGCAATAACCTCTCAGGATCCACAGATTCCTCTGAAAGAGAAAATCAATATATTGGGGCACATGCAAGTCTTCAATGTTGTTTCCCATACTAACTCTACCTAAGCTCAGGAATCCCTATTTGGGGAATATAGATTCAAAATATGACAAAGGGTATTACTCTGGAATTTAAGTTATGATGTACTATCAGTTCCTATTAGGAAGTTTTTATTTTTATCATTAAATATATTTATTATAGTTAAAAATTATTGATTTGAGTAAAATCAAACTCAGATTTTGTTTTTATCTTCTGAAAGCATACATACATAGAGTGCCACTGATTTAAATGCTTTCTTACATTTCAACCTAGAATGTGCCCATAATTTACATTCTTTTCACCTTTTAATCTAGCACATCAAACGTCACAGTTATAATTATCAAAATGTCTAAAGTTTCAGATTCAATCAAGACAAATCCTAGTATCTTATTCTCTCAGTTCCTGTCAATATACTTTCTGTGATTCCAAACAAGAAAAAAATGGCATGAACTAGACCATTTAAAGTAATTTCCCAAATTCGTAAACATGTTTACCTTTTTGCGTTTTGACAGACAGCTACATATCAGCAAGTCTTGCGGATAAAAAAATTCTCTGAGAGAAAACATGACGAAAGACTTCAAAACCACATTTCTTAAATGTTGTGTTTTCTTCAGAGATATGAGAAACAACTTGATAGAACCTATTCATCTTTAATACTTTTAACTCAAAATATTTCATATATTTCAGGCATTTTTCTTCATCATACCAAAACAGAGGATGATTTATCCTGACAACTTTTAAATGAATGTGGAAAAAGTTTTCTAAATTACTGATGTCTGAATTAACAAATTCCAAATTCCATTTTACAAATATCTAACACCCATTGAAAATATGCACTTATCTGAAGGAGGATTTCCTGTTCTGATAGATATAGTGTGATTCCTATTCAGATTGTAATATCAGTCTGGAGTATTATTCACGTAACTGCTTCTTAGAGAAGGTATGTATTACTAAGCAAAGGAATCATTGAGAAACGTTAGAGCCAAAGTTTCAGATAGGTGCTGTCATTCAATAGGGAGTAAATTTCAGTAGTACAGTGTCTAGTGGCCATGAAGCAGCACCAGAAGTCATTAAACCTATACCTACTTTGACACACACAAAAGTGACGGGAATAAAAGTAAATTTTAAATCCCCAGAATGGAAATAGGTATTTTCTGACGGCTAAGGAAGTAATGAATTTTCATTATATTACCAATGAAATGATACTGCCTATTTGGAGAAAATTATAAGAACTACAACTCGTGTCAGCAAGAAATGTCCCGGTCACATACATGAGCTAACAAGATGATTTCCATGTCTAAGACGTAAATGTATGAAAAGAGGGCAAGGGACTATTACCTGTCTTCTTCAGTTAACTGGATTCACCAAAGAAGTCAAGATCTCTTCCTCCCCAAGACACACCATGTCCCACTAGTAGGTGTTAAACAGCAACAGCTACTCCTGTATAATGACTTCTCTGCATGGGGCCACCGTTATTGTGGTGTATCTCATAAATCTCACTTCCGTTTTACCAACTGATGGAACTCACCTATACTTCCGCCTATGATAACGCAAGTGCTGACTTCCGGCCTGAACCCGGAAGATAAAGTCACATTTCTCTTTGGTATGCGTTGGTGGACTCCAATTCAGTATAATAGAAATGTGGGAGTATTCAGTAGAACAATAATGTGAATGGATGTGTCACACGTTTGATCTACACATCAACTACTGGTTCTATGTAAATTGTTCTATCTAGACATCTGTACACTTACTATGGTCTATATAGCCACAATGAGTCATTCTTTACATAGTATTCTTTCCTTGTTTAGTTTCTTTACTCATCAATATGTTTATTAGGAGACAGTTTCACAAAAAGACCCTTCTAGAACTTAATCACCTTCTGCCAAAAATATTTCATTGCCTTCCTTGCAGATATGATTGGTATTTTTAATTCACATTTTTTATTAAAATTCATGTAATGTAAGATTGATATACTCTAGGATTTCTCAAAGCAAATAGTCACAAATAGTAAATGAAAAGAGCAAGAGAGAGACATGTTCACAGATGAATTTCTTCATTTATATACCATATATTTTTACTTATACAAATACTAATGTTATTAAATAGTACAAAATAAACATAAAAGCTGTACAAATATACTTTTGGATGTCTGGCTTTAGGAATGCCTTTGCATTATTTAATCACCAATAATATAAACTACATGGAAATGTCCTGCACTATAACTTTTGATTATAGAACTTGCAACTCAAGAATCTATTGACAGGTTCATGTAGGACACATGATATTCAGTTAGAGTTTAATAAAATATGTAGTTATTATGCCAAATTTGGTAAGATGAATTGAAGTGTGTGGTATATGAGGTGGTACATAACATATGTCACATTTATAGCATTATGTAGATTTCATATCATTATTTTTCATAAATACCAAGTAATGTTTTAAAAATATTCCAAAGATTTTTGTTGTACCCTAAGGAAACTTTGAGAATTATGTATTCTCAGTGGCAAGGTTCTTCAATAAATAACTAGTGTTTATGAACAAACTATTGTAAATTAAACTATTTGGTGATATAATAATGATTACAGCATGTTATTGGTTTACAAATTTGTCTGCTTCGAATAGCTGAACTGAAGCATTTCAGTTTTTCTATGGGTAGAAAAATATAATATGGTTTAAGATAATTTAAACAAGGCCGGACACTGGTGGTTCACACCTGTAATCCTAGCTATTGAGCAGGCTGAGATTTGGGGATCACGGTTCAAAGCCAGCCTGGGCAGGAAAGACCGAGACACTCTTATCTCCAATAAATCACTAGAAAACCAGAAGTGGTGTTTTGGTTCAAGTGGTAGAGTACTCACCGTGAGCTTTAAGGTATTTACTTTTGCAAGCAATTACTTCATTCCTTGCTGGATAAACTTCATTGAGGAGAAAAGTACACTGCCCTCCATCAGCCCTATTTCACTGGCTGAAATATAATGCAGTTATTATGTTTTGCTGGGAATATTTTAGCGCAGGGATATATATATATATATATATATATATATATATATATATATATACACATATAGATAGATATGTATATAAACGTATATACATATCTATCTATATGTATATATATACTTCCCTAGATCAAACAGACCATTGAAACAAGTGCTATGTAAAGTAACTTCAATTTATAAAAAGTATGATCATAGTTCTGGTGAGTTAGATGCAAAGAAGACACCACCAGCACACTTCTATCAAAGCCTAGCACAATTCCAGTGAATTCTATGACGAAAATCATAGCACTCAGAAATGGAATCTTCCCTTCAGTCTTTGAGCCAGAAGGGAGTATTTCAATTGAGACACCTGGCGCAATGATGAAGGGCGCGAAATCCTCAACGTGAAATGAATACGTTAAGTATGGAACCAAACAGAGGAGACATTAGAAGTGACCACTGAAAATGATATGTCTATTTAAGGGAAGAGCTTCCTGTTGTCTTTGATGGGTCTCCTTATATTTAGCAGATACCTTAATGTGCACACAATTCTTTTCATTCTTCCCAATTATGTTACTACTTTTATTCTTAGAGCTAAACATTACTCATATTCAGAATTTTTCTGAATATCAGCTGTTGTCTTCCTACAAGTTCTTTGTTATGTTGAGTTTTCTAGGTTTAATTGAAATGCCAAGACACTAATGTCTGAAGCATTTTTTTGTATCATGGAATGATAGCACCAATCATTAAATTCTGTCCGAATATTCTATCAACTCAGGAAATTTACACTGTAGTCTCTACTAGGATGCTCTTCATGAATATTTCCTAGCAGTTCTTCCTTTTTTAGGGTGTGGGGGGATAATCTGGCCATGGGGCCTAAACTCTAGTCCTGGGTGATGTCCTTTAGATCTTCAGCTCAAGGCTAGTGCTCTATCACTTCAGCCACAGCACCACTTCCGGCTTTTTGTTTTTACTTATGTGATGCTGAGGAATCGAACCCAGGGCCTCATGCATGCAAGGCAAGCACTCCCCCATTGAGCCACCTTCCCAACCCCTCTTAGCAGTACTTAATAGAAGGCAGCTAAGTATTAAAATATACTTTGGAAAAAAGTTATTATTCGGTCCCATGAACTTTCCTGTGAAAATATATTTTCAGTAGCTTCCAGAGAATTTTCAGGCATAATTTTGAACTGTGATGCACAATGTATAAAAGCATTATGAAATTTAGTAAACAAAAAACATATATTGAAATAAATTTTATACTAAATTTTGTTGTAAATGCCATTTAATATTTCTGTGAATTTGTCATCCTATCCTTCATACACACAATACCACTGGATTAATTCCAGAAACACTAGTCACTGTGAATTCTGTAAATTCTTCATATCTAAAATAGGACTTGAAGTAAATTTAGTAGTTTTACTCATGTACTATATCCTGACATAATATTGCAATTTTCTTCACATCAATATAGGATATTTACGGGTTATAAACTTAGGCAACACTATCTAATTACTCCATGATATCTCAAAACTTTAAACCTCATACTGAATATGAATTGCTGTTTAATTCTTCTGGGAGGGAAATTTTCAATATTATAGAGATTTGTCTTGAGAGAACATTTGAAAATATTGAGGTCAAATCAGTACTTTCTGTTTTGTCTCCATATACTCTTTAAACAATTGTTTTGCTTCTTAGTGATGAACTGTGTAAATATGTGTATGCTTAATAAGCCTTTGTATGTTCATGCCAATTTATTTTTGTCTCATATGCCTGTGTCTGAAATATTTGTTTTGACGTGGTGCAGTCTTGTTCCACCTTATACCTCCATACATGAAAAAATAAAAATTTTGTTATACTAATTATGGAATCATCAGTGGTCCCATTGTTTTAAAGGGATTAACCTAATCACATACAGCACCTTGCAAAACCATTTAAAATAAATTAGTTTTACCCTACACCATCCTACACTATTGCTCTCCTATTACCTAATTTGGATAACCACAATGTGCTCTATCATCTGCACAGATGGTAAATATTGATATCCTCCAACAATAGAGTTCTCAATATAGAGATATGATAAAGCAATTTTATGGGAGTCAGTCTTTAGACTCTCCTATTTTGACATGTAGAATTGAACTATTCTCATAGACCTGAATCATTTATATAGTTATGAAAAGATAGCTAATTATTCCACATCATTCTGAATCTGTCCCTAGGAGCACTACCTTCTGTGACTGTTATTATGTTGCAAACATTTGCATATTTCACACATCCTAATGGAATCAAGACTATTCTGTGTTTGAACATAGGTGAATTTTTATCTATGACACTTCTTTTGTAATTGTACTGAAGATTATTTATTAAATCACTATGATATGTTGCATATATGGCTATAATTTTTGTCAATTCATGTTAGTCTTCTCAACAGAACAAGGCATATTGCATGACACTGTGAAATGCAAGAGTTTAGGAAAACAGCAACAGAGAACAGAATTTGTGATGAATTCATATAAAATCATGAATAAACTATTTCCAAATATAGTAAATTTTATTGTATTTTTGTATCACATCCTGTGGTGATTTTTGAATATCTGTAATTCCCGATAGGACATGGGTTAATAAGTGAGATGTATTTCTAAAAGTGTTACAAAAAATTGTGGAGATTATGCATTTACCATGACATTACATTTGAAAAAGTAGACGGAAACTATAGAACTTCTGCAATGATTCACATAACTAGAAAATGATAACAAATGACAATGGAGAAACATATGTATTAGAAACACTAACACGAAAATATGCTGGATATGACCTGAAAAACTTGGGGAGGGGATTATGATTGGAAAGAGAGACATAAATGAGGAAAGGGGTAACATGTTCACCAAGAATTGTGTTCATTAGCTTTCTTATGTAACTATACACCCTCTGTACAACACCATGACAATAAAATAAAAATAAAAATAAAAGATGTAAATCCTCCAAAAGATGGGTGACTTGTAGTACATATTCCATAACAATTCCCTTTGAAAGAGTTGAGAATGATAATATCTATTAGTAATTCTTTGAGTACTACTGGTGCAACTAGATCCTTGTTGGATATACAATACAAATAGAGACCAAGAGTTTTAGGCTAATTAGTCAAGGCTATCTTTTAAATTCTGATATCTAGATCAATCCTGAATATCCTTGTTCGTTATTTCCCCATTACAAGATGTATGTTAAGGTCGTTTGCTTAGGAAATATATAGATAGGAATTTGTCATAATCTTTTGCATAAAAACCTCTAGGCCATTTCTCATTTCCCAAACTGAGTTTTAGTAAATAAATGTGATGATTAGAATCAAAAAAGTTTTATTTTTCCCTCCCATTCAAACTAAACCAGTTTTTGAAAGGGCATGCTTCTCATTTGCAAGGAGCCAGAAAATAGTTCTTTGTAATTGCTTCACAGCAAAAATCAAGCTTCTTTTTTTCTCACAATAAGTTAATTTATCGTTCATAGGAATTGTAATGTAAGGGTAACGAATCTTTAATAAAATTACTGCAATATATATATGCTTTGCTGTAGAGTAAAAATCATCTGCACTGGGTTAGATTTACCAGTGATTATATGATTATCTCTTTCACTTTACATATAAATTTTAATACTAAATAAATCATTAGAAAATTTGGTATCATATAGAACTCATATAGAGATCTATATGCTCCATGCACAAAATGCACAATGACAATTGAGTGAGCACTTTCAAGAAAATTTTTAGACATGAACACATGCTGTACAGAGTTGTGACAGAATCATTCTGTAAGAGGTGATTATTGAGTAAAGTGACTCAAGTAGGTTGAAAGATTTATTTTCC